>NW_025919138.1:62344-761232 GCF_907164915.1 Impatiens glandulifera
ACTTGATCACACTTCTTAAACGATTGCAAAATGAAAAATCAATTCGCATTAATAGCATTCGAAGTAATAGAGGTACCGAATTCACTAATAGTACTTTAACTGCATATCTTGATGAATCCGGCATTAGACACGAGTTGTCTAGTGCTAGGACTCCTCAACAAAATGGCCTAGCCGAGAGAAGAAACCGGACTCTCAAGGAAGCCGCACGGTCCATGATAGCCGATTCCGGCATTGCTCAGAAATTCTGGGCTGAGGCTATCAACACTGCATGTTATACACAAAACCGGTCCTTGATAAACAAGTTTCACAACAAAACACCTTATGAGGTTTATTTTAACAGAGTTCCCAAACTTAAATACCTCAAGATTTTCGGTTGTAAGTGTTATATACATATAAATGGCAAAAACCCTCTCTCTGTTTTTGATGCAAAAGCTGATACCGGAATTATGCTAGGTTACTCGGTAGTAAATAAAGCATATAGAGTGTATAATAATAGAACTGCAACCATGGAGGAAACACTTCACGTTGTTTTCGATGAATTGGTTGAAAGTAATACTGCATCATGCTTTGATCTACACAACAGATTGGAAAATAATAATATCCACTCTGACAGTGAAGATGAGACTTCGGTCTTCAGGCGGTTTGTCCATGACCAAATGGGTAATATTGAAACCCAGCTGGATCAAGCTGTTCCACAACAGGAAGCTGACACTTCGGTCCAATCCGAGGAAGTCGGTCGGTCTGACAATCCTGTTCAGCCTACCGACATGTCTAGCCTTGATCAAGTAAACGGTAACTTGGTAGACATCCCTGAGCTGAATCTCAGAAGAAACAGTAAACATCCTCCTGAGCAAATTATAGGTGACCCTTCAAAACCTGTTCGAACTAGGCGTCAACATCTGGAGGAATACTTTAATTCTGCTTTTATATCCCAGATTGAACCGAAAAGAATAGATGAAGCATTGTCAGATCCGGATTGGATCTTGGGAATGCAAGAAGAGCTAAACCAGTTCGAGAGTAGTAAAGTCTGGTACCTAGTTCCCAGACCGAAAGATCAATCGGTCATAGGAACAAGATGGGTATTCAGAAACAAACTCAATGAGGACGGTTTGGTCACGATGAACAAAGCCAGATTAGTGGCTCAAGGTTACAAACAGGAAGAAGGCATTGATTTTGAAGAATCATTTGCCCCTGTAGCCAGGATTGAATCCATTAGGATCTTTCTAGCTTTTGCGGCTTTCAAAAACTTTAAGGTTTTTCAAATGGATGTTAAAAGTGCATTTCTGAACGGTGACCTACGTGAAGAAGTGTATGTTGAACAACCACCCGGTTTCAAAAGTGTTGCATTTCCAAACCATGTATACCGGCTAAATAAAGCTTTATACGGTCTAAAGCAAGCACCTAGAGCCTGGTATGATACACTAACCGCATTTCTATTAAAGCATGATTTCACCATCGGCTCGGTGGATAAAACTTTGTTTAAATTTGAAAAGAAGAAACATATCCTACTTGTTCAGATCTATGTCGACGATATTATTTTTGGCTCAACCGATCCTAAGTTATGTGATAAGTTTTCAAAAATGATGACTGACAAGTTTGAAATGAGTGTGATGGGAGAATTAAGTTTCTTCCTAGGTCTTCAGGTTAAACAACTTAAAGAAGGAACATTCATCAGTCAACCTAAGTACACCAAGGAGCTACTGAAGAAATTCTGGATGGACACCTGCTCCTCGGCGGCTACTCCAATGAGCTCATCAATTAAACTGGACAGGGACGATGAGGGTCAATCGGTAGACCAGATTGCATACCGGGGCATGATCGGTTCCCTACTGTACCTAACAGCGAGTAGACCGGACATCCTGTTTGCAGTTGGTGTTTGTGGGAGATTCCAAGCAAATCCAAAGCAATCCCACTACACAGCCGCAAAGAGGATACTGAAGTATCTAAAGGGCACACCTGACGTCGGTCTAGGGTACCCAAAGGACTCGTCCTTTAATCTAACAAGTTACTCAGACGCAGACTATGCAGGGTGTAAGATTGACAGGAAAAGCACCAGCGGAACATGTCAGTTCCTTGGTGACCGACTGGTGTCATGGCACAGCAAGAAACAGACATCGGTGGCCACATCAACCGCGGAAGCTGAATACTTGGCGGCCGGAAGTTTCTGTTCTCAACTCCTCTGGATCCAACAACAGCTGAAGGATTTCGGTGTCATAGCCGAAGAGTCCCCGATCTTCTGTGACAACAGGAGTGCCATAGCGATCACCTACAATCCGGTTCTCCACTCCAGAACCAAGCATATCGACATAAGGCATCACTTCATCCGGGAGCATGTCACGCTGAAGCATATCCGGCTGGAATACGTACCGACCGATCAACAAGTAGCCGATATCTTCACAAAGCCGCTACAGGAAGCTAAGTTTTCTCAATTCAGGCTTACTCTCGGCTTAACCGACATTAGCCAAATCCTTCCAAAGGATGCTTAAAGGGAAACCGGTTCAGACAGACAAAACCGGTAATTCTTCCTAACCTGTTGAACTTCGAATCTTCGGGGTGTCTGTGGAAGAACCGCCCAGTTTATCAGATAGAGTAAACCGACCGGCTACTTGGTGCATGCACCAAATAACCGCATCGGGATGAACAACTGATACCTGACCGGTTCGGAAGTAGGTTACCCTAGATTATTTGAATTTCAAACAGAAGAGGAATAGTTATCAGGAATTAAGGATATCTGTTCTGCAACATTACCCTTTCAAAGTAAAACAGGTCGCGCCTAAAAAGACGTGAAGATCTTTTGATATCTTTCACAGTCCAGGCCTATGACCGACAACCTAGTCTGAAAAACATGCCTATTTCATGCAATAACTTATACCCTGCGGTCAATAGACTATCTCATTCAATACCTGGACAATAGGATAGCCCCCAAACTAGTATTTAAGGGAAACACATTTTCACTAAATCATTCACAAGACAAAACACATCCTCTCTCTAAGGCAACCTAATCATGTCTCAGTTCCCAAACATTCTTCAAGTCGACTTTGAATCTTGCTCCAGTACCGAACACTATGAAGTGTATCGGATGATCAAGGCTCTGGAAGATACTGGCCTTCAGTATTTTCTGGACGATAAGCAAACTGTCTACCCTGAATCCATTCTGGAGTTTTACTATAATGCCAGAGTATTCAGGGGTACTCCTCACTTTGATACCCACATTCAATCCAAGGTTGGGGGTATAATCTTCGATTTCACCGAGCAAGACTTCGCTCGGTGCTTCGGTCTGCCCAAACAAGGGATCACAGACCTCAACCCACCGGCCGACATTAAAGCTGAAGTCTCCCTTTCTCTTGCCCGGTCGGATGAGCCTATTGATGACCATGGCTCTAAGTCACTCCTGAGGGCTGAATATCAGCTCCTCAATGATGTAATAGGAAGGGGCATCTTTGGTAGGGACGTCACCAACACCTACTGCGCAGCGACTTTCAACATGATGGCGGCCATTGTCACCGGCACGCCGGTCAACTGGTCCCGGGTGCTTTTCGACATCCTCATCTGGATGGTAGGCATCCGTTCGGTCGGTCTCATTCCCCAAATAAGCAGCCTTCTCGTGGAACTTGGTGTTCCAACTTGTCCCGGCGAGGGTTTGAACCAAGCCCAGGTGCTAACCAGAGAGACAACCGATTCATTCTATGATCGGTTTGAGAGAACCTGGAGGAGGAGGAACTTCAATCCCCCCCGTGAAGTCAATCGCCGCGCACCTTAAGTCACTCCTTCTTGCATCCGGTCGTTTTGCAGTATGTACCGGGTGTATCTTTATCCAACTCATGTTTGATCGTTTCGGCTTCATCCGTGTTCCCTTCGGCTTCAGTTATGTTTCGTTTGATTACATGTTTCCCCTCATTGTTATCTCGGCATTGTTCTATGTTACTTTCGGTCACATCTAATTAATCCAGGTTATGTTTAAGTGCATCCCTAATTAATGAGATAATTCCCAACCAACTGAATATTTAATATCTAACTAATCTGGTTATTTTCCAACTAACAACTACCTCGGGCCTCACAATCTGCCGCTTCCCCATGCGCCTTGAAAAGGTAAAGATTCTCTTCCTTAATAAAACAAAACTGACAATCAATGCTTAGATTTTTCCCTCCAAAACCGATCCTATATAAGGAGCCATTCTCTACTCATTTTACCACATCCGAAAGCACAAGATCACATCTGATATTCTTGAATCCCGTCTTTCTCAATACCGAAATCATGCCGAGCAGAACTCTGGGAAATTTCCTAAGCATTGATTTCAACTCTTGCATGGGCGAGAGGGACTGTACTACTGAGCAGAAACTCATGTATCATTCTCTCGCTGAAACCGGTCTTCAATCTTTTCTTGAAGAAGCCGGTCATATTCTCCTAGACGATGTCAAGGCCTTCTTTCGAAGCACCTGCATCAGGGGAAAGTACATCGTCTCCACTGTCAGAGACCATACATTCTGGATAGACGAGGTTGAATTTGCCTCACTTTTCGGTCTGCCCATTGAAGGTTTCTCTGACTTTCCGACTATAGAGGACCTTGCGGGATTTGAAACCGCCCAATACCTGTCGGCCACCCCTTCTCCGGTGGAACACATTGGGCCTAAAACTCAGGTTGCTATTCACGGTCAGCTACTGCTCGAAATCGTGACCCGGTCGATTCTGTGTCAATCTCCGAATCAAAGGTATTCTAGGAATACCTACAACCTTATGACCCACATTCTTTGCGAATCGGCCATCAACTGGTCAACGGTCATATGGGAAAACCTAAAGAATATGGTGCTGACCAAGAAAGGTCTCGGGTATGCACCGCATATCAGCAAACTGATTCTTGGGTACCGACCAGAGTTCGGACCGGGCACACCGGCTTCCTCCTCAAACATCCTCGACAAGGATTCTGTAATAGACCGAATCTGTAGAATGTCTTTTCAATAGGCTGTACTTTACATTATTTCTGTATGCCTATCTCTGTACCGAATCTTATGCTGGTTTCCTTTCTCTACTACTTCTTGAATTTTAATATCATTTCAGTTTAAATGACCGGGTCTTCTTAACCCTTTGAACATTTATCTAAGTAACCGGTTAACATCTTCAAACTATAACCGCGTTATTATCCGGTCACATAAACTCTACTTAAAATAATCTGTTAACACTCTTACCCCTCAAAATAACCGGTTAGACTTCGAAACCGTATCATCAATCGGTTTTAAGAAGAAGAGTGCGTCATCAATGACATTAGCAAAGGTTTTTGGAGGGAAATTTCCCGCCGAAAATTGCCGCCCCTCTGTTTACCGCCCCTTGTTTGGCGCCCATTATCTCCCGCCCACGGTTTGGCGCTCTTTTCAATTCGGAGGGAAAATTCCCGTCTTTTATTGATGGGACGGTTGGGTCTCCAAACCGCATCTATAAAAGGGGTTTTCGGTCATTTTACTTCACTCTCACGCGAATCTGCTTTCTCTCTCTAAGCTCTCTTACTCTCTTAAGAGGTTATCTCTTACATTCTCAAACTTCTTAAACATGGGGCGTGATTCGGCTTTGTTCAGACTCTACTCTCAGGTGGATTTCGAGGAAATCCGGTTGAATGGTACGCCCGAGGCGAAGGAAGTTATTGACCGGGTAATTAAAACCGGTCTGGAATATTTCCTCGGCGGTCCCCATATTATATACAAAGATGCGGTCGAAGAGTTCTTCAAAACCGCAACCGTCGCCTACGACAAGATCACCGCGACTGTATGCAGTTCACAAATAGAGCTCACCGAAGCATTGGTGGTCGAGAGCCTGCATCTTCCAACAACCGGCCAGGATGCAACGACAGAAATAGAGCAGGACACCTTTGAGGCGGCTTGCCAGATCCTATCAGCAACTGATGAGCCGATCAAAACATCCGGGAGCAAACAAATGTTGAAGCCGGAATATATCCCGATATGTGACATCTTTACAAGGGCGATCCTGGCGAGGGGAGGAAACCTCAACAACCTCACAAGAGACAAAATCAAGATGCTGATCGGTCTGATGGAGGGAAAAGAGGTCAACTGGGCAAGATCGGTGTTCAGCAACCTAATGGACATGGTGAAACCGGATTCAAACCGGTCGTGGGGATACGCTGTGTCCCTCGGTAAGATCTTCCTCCACCTAAATCTCGACATCGGTCCCGGCGTTGCTGTAGCAGAACGCTGCCTCATCAGATCAAGGCAATTCCTTGAAAGGACGCAGCCGACCCCTAGTTCCACAGGTGGCCGAAAGAAGAAAACCGCCAAGAAAGCAGCCTCAACCAAAGCAAAGGCCGAAGGAAAAGGCAAAGAAAAGATAACTTTCTCAGAACCACCACAGCACACAGAAGATGAGGAGTGGGCTTCTGAGAGAACAGACACGGACAAGACGGAGGATGATAGAACGGTCCTCAATGAAGACGGCTCGGCCCAGAGTCCTAAGGATGCCACACCAAACACCAACCCTGAGACCACCGAAGGTGGAGAAGAGGTTGATAAAGAAGCCGATGATGAAGGCGACAACACAGAGAGGGAGGAGGCCGAAGAAGCAGAGGCCGATAGGATAACTGGGAAACTCCTTCAAAGCATCAGAAGAAGAGCCGAGTCGGTTGAAGAACTATACCTGGAGTGGCACGAGCACCGGTTTGATACACCGTATAGACAAATCCTACCGGGCCACACAGATGAGGAATGCATAAACAGACTGGAGGAAGTGGAGGACCTGATGATGAACATTACGAACTCCAACACACTCCAAGAGGTACAACACCGAACTTGTCTCTTGTTACCGAAGGTTCAACTTCGGAAACTAACGACAAAAATCAGGAAAATTACGGAGGAGCTCAACAAGATGGAATCGGTGGACACCCTAGCGCCGCGGGTGTTAATAAGGCTTGAAAAAGCCAAAGGGGAACTAGTTCAAGAAGTCGAGCGGCTGGAAGCCATATGCAGCCGAATGCAAGTACCAGTCTATACTGCTCCCAAGATCGAAAGGTTTCCGGTCAACTGTTCAACTCCTCCAAAGGAGAATGCAGCACCGATAGAATCCAGTGACAGGGCCGATCCAAATCTCACCGAGCAATCTCCTCCACCACAGCCGGAAGTCCCCGTTTCAGACTTTACTAAAGAATGGGTTGAGGACCGACTTCAAGAGTTCGAAGGTACAGTGGTTCAACCATTCAAGGATAGATTCCAAAGAATCACTGGCTCGGCACTCAAGTTCGCCGATGCCACATGGTTTCTTTTGAATTCCAATCGGGACCGAATCTCAGAAATCGGCGATGATATGCGGGAAGAGACGGTTCAGCGAGATAAATGTGTTCAGCGAACCGCAATTCTGGAGGATATGACCTCCGATTTAAAGGATGACCTCGACCGGCTTGAGAGAGATACCGATCAACGGCTGACTGCGATGAGTGAGGATCTGATCGGCACGACACTTAACCGGGTCTCCGAACTCGAGAAGATAAATGGGAATCTCGTGGCCGAAATGAAGGCGCTTTCCGAACAAATGGCAGAAATTCTAAGGGCTAAGGTGAACGCGGACGCCGCGGCTGTAGCGGCTGATGCTCAAGTAGCTAAGAGGGTCCAGGATGCGCTGGATGCCGAAGCAGGAAAAGATAAAGAGGCACCGCGCTCATCTCAGCTGACCGAAGCGGAAGAGGAAGCCGCGCGGATTAAAAGAGGAGAGGCCCTGTTCCCAGGATTCGCTGAAAAAGTAGCCACTCTAGCAGCAGAGGATGCTGAACGGTTGGAAAGGGAGGCACGGAGGCTGGAAGGCTATGCAAAGGAAAACAAGAAGAAGAAGGCGGCCGCCTCCGCCTCAGCGCCGAAAAAGCGGAAGAGGGAAGCTCCTAAAAAGGAGGCCCTTCAGAAGGTTCAAATTGCCGAGCTGCTCAGAGAGGTCTCTGAACCGGTCATCCCGAGTACATCGCAGCAGGACGACCAAATCGAAGATGAAGTCGAAGAACAACTGCGGTCTCGGTCTACAAGACGACGATCTTCCGAACCGACCGGTCGACAGCTACCGAAGAAGAAGAGCATATATGACCTCACAGACTCTGAATAGGGACTACCTTTCCTCTTATTGCCTTAGTACTTTTATATATATTTTGTCTCTTTCGGTTACCTATATATATAAAGTTACTTTTTGAAACCGGCCATCTTTTGCATTTCTACTTAGTTTTGATAATTTTAAATAAAATAATCAAAAAGGGAGAAATTGATAAGATAAAAGATAAAGACTCTTCCAAAAATTTTCTCAAACATTTTTCGAAAATTTCTCGCAAGTCAGTTTCAAAAATCCGGCCAAACAAAACAACCGGCCTACGGTTGCAAACTTACATGATTTTGATAATTTTAAATAAAATAATCAAAAAGGGAGAAATTGTTAGATAAAATAAGACCGGTTCAAATAAACCTAACTTAAAATAAACTTTCCATGCAGGAACAAGGAACCGAACCGGAACCAGCTAAAGAAAACCAACCGGTCAAGCTACCAAACCAATCAAGAATACTTGGAACGTGACCGCACAAAGAAAGGATCGGCCAAAGCCTAAAACCGGAATCATCAAACAACCGATCATCCACAAGGAAGAGAAATAACCGGAAGAAGTCCGGCTACATTACTCATACCAAAAGTCACTCGGCTAAGTCAAGCGGCCGACCAGTACAAGAAGACAATTTGGGTATCTGTTGAGAATGATACCAAATGAACAGACTGAACACTTCCATATCCATGCAAGTCTGAGGAAAGACCGTAGGCTGCAGAAAACAGTACTACCGGATCTTCCTACTTCGGGATAAGCTAGAAAGGAAATCTTCCAAGTACAGACAACTGTCCAACAGACAGTGCCTACATCAAGTAAAAGACAAACCCGGCAGGCTTGTCTTACAAACCGGAAGAACAGACCGGCAGGTCTGAAACAGAATACCAGGTCTGAGGTTGACCATCAGGTCTGAGGAAACGACCGCAGGTCTGAACCTCTGAAACACTGAATCACTGCACCTCTGCCCAGCCAATCAGATTCAAGGAAGTGAAATATGACCGTTGGCATATTTCACCTATAAAAGGAGGCAGTTGCAGAAGAGTAAATGCGGGATAACAGTGTGATATTGAGATATTAAGAGACACATTATTGAGATAACGAGCGCTAAGAGCATTTACTACAAGTGATAAAAGTGTGCTGTTTTAGAAAGCCTAAGTGTTGAAAGTTAAAGTGTGTTTTACAATTTCGGTGTAAATTGTAAGAGTGTTATCGAGCAGGAAATAAGTCTCGATCGGCCTGTACTTGTATTCCTTAGTGAATATCCTTCTCGCGGTTTCGAGAGGAAGGGGTGACGTAGGAGTTTTATCTCCGAACATCCATAAAATCTGTACTGTTATTTACTTTCTGCCGGCTTCATTATCTAACCGACTAACTTAACCACACCGCTTTAAACCGACTCTATACTAACCATACCGAATATCCAGATTACCGAAACCGACCCACCATTCCCAAATCTCCATCATCCGAAACCGGCCTTGTCTATCAAACAAGTGTGCTGCTTCAACCTGAAAGCAAACCTCTTCCGCGCTTGAACCTAGTTCAAGGGTTTGTGACAGGTTGTGTAGTATTGAAACCCCGGTGTTAATCTCTAACCAGATTAACCACCACCCTTCGAGTGAGAACCCCTAACCGGTCCAACCCCCGGTCCTCCAGCGGCTACCTAGATCCTAACAGATCCCATCTATGATTTCTCAAAGATAGAACTCCGTGAACAATCAACCTTTTCGGCTAATTCAAAACATGAAATGATCACCCACTTCGTTGATCATTTCCCCTACATCTATAGGCATAAATCTTGTCTATTCCAGTAAGTTGAGCCAAGAACTACCAATATACTATAAATGTATTTTGACTGATTCAATCCACTTGACTTCCTCAACCAACTTCGAGAGGCTATAAATAGCCTCCTTTAATAATTACAATGCCAATAGAGATCATCTCAATCCACGAATCAAAAGTTTCAGAAAATCCGCTATTTAAGCTCCAAGCTTCTAATTTTTGGGAATTTTCGTGTAAGGCCTTAAAACTTAGATTTGAGCATCCTCAAAATTTCTTTAAGATCTAAGGAGTGTTCTCAAATCCTTGATAAAATTCCAATAATCCTTTAATTTATACTTCCAATTTGAATTTGAAATTTTTATATTTCGGTTTTTATAAACTTGTATGCTACCTATTTGAACTTTTTTATTGAAAATCGATATTAGGTTCATTTATGAGTTTTCTGTGAAAGTCAAGATCGATCAATCGATCTCAACCGAAAAAACTCAAATTTGAAATTGAAAAATTGAAAAAATGGGTTTTCTCTACTTGGGTTAATCCTCAAGAACAGCTGCTTAAAAGGTTTCACAACCTGTTTCTAATGATGTTGGACAACTATTTGGATCATGTTTGTCCATCCCGATCATATTTGATCAAAATCAAAATTTTTAAAATAATTAAAAACTTTGAGTTCTTGAATCGGTCCAAATGAATAGTTAGTGTTCATGTTTTGGTATCAATCAATCATAAAAGTATAAAGAATATATTGACAAACTCCTTACACTTTAAAACAGCTTTAAACCCAAAAATCTTATTTTTGGCCATAATCTGTTTTTAACAAATTAATCATCACTCAGGTCAATTGATACAATAGGATGATATTCTATATGTTCATGGGAGCTTTGTGAAGCTTCTCAGGCCCTTTGATCAAAAAATTCAAGCCTCTATCAAAATTGAAACATAGATGTTCTTGAGGACCGACAGGTCCGATCGAGACTTTTCAACCAGGACCTAGAGGTCCAACCGATGTTCTTCAGTTCGGACTGAGAGGTCCGACCGATGTTCTTCAGTTCGGACTGAGAGGTCCGACCGATGTTCTTCAGCTAGAAATGAGAGGATGGTGGTTTCCACACCTCGACCGAGTGACTCTAAGACCCCGACCGAGAATTTAGCATCGTAATCAAGAGACTCTTACATCATAACCGAGGACTCGAGCCCCAACCGAGAGGCTCCCCGACCAAGACCGATGGCTTTTTAGCTCCCACCGATAAAACGAACCCAGGACTTAGGACATCGGTCCTAAGGTCTGTTTGGTTCCTATTTTCAAATTTCAACATTATTTTTGTAATTTTAGAACCCTAAACCATTTTCTAAAAATCTCAAATGAATAGAAAATAATTTCAAAATATTTTTGGGATATTTTCACAAAAATAGTATTTTGATAAAAGCATGTTTGGATTTATGTTTAAACACTAATGTCTTTAAATGAATGATATTATTCAAGCATCGTCTTCATTAGTCATCATCAGCAATAGGTACCAGCATTTAAATATTGTTGTTACAATATTTTAAATATCGCTAAAACATACGAATGTCTAGAACCGAAAGAATAATTAATTAAAATAAAACGTTATACAACTGATTTTCAAAAGTCAAATTTATAAAGTTGAGACCGTTTTAAATAGGTAATGAGAATGAAGCGCGAAACCTTTTCCTCAGTATCATTAAACTCGAACTTGAGTTTGAGAATTAGTTTGTGGGTTGGAGATGGTTTAAGGGAGGAGAATTAGAGCCAGGTAAAAATATGACTCAATCAGAACTTCTAGTGTCAAAGCTAGAAATTTAGGAATATGTTTGTGATTAAGCAGGGTCAGAGTTTTAAAAAAAAATGGAATCACTTGTTGAAATTCTTTTTTGGCCTTGCGCTGAAAAACATGTTAATTTGATAAATAAATTGAGATCTTGTGTTTTGATTTGATGTTTGGATTATGTTGGGAAGATTGTGTAGAGGATTAGAATGAAGCAAGTTCGCCAAAAGATAAAAAAGAAATCTCTGAAATCAGGTTCTGTCATAAATTTCTCGTGGTGTGATTCACTGTCAAGAGTTGATTAGGTGCTTGATTTGTGTTCAATCCCAACACCACTGTGCCACTTTGTTATTTCCAAATATATCATCCACTTGATACTAAGGCTTTCTTAGCTTCCACTGAATATAAATGTTTTTGTCAAAATTCGAGCTGGGATTCCTTCACTTTTTCCAATAATCCGTTTCTTGATTTCAAACTCGCAAGCAAATTAACTTTTCTGTTTCCAACTGCCCAAATTGTCCAGCCAAAGCCTGTTTATTTTAACGTTGTTTTATTTCTGAGTATTTAACAGTTTATAATTAATTCTAAACTAAAAAAACTCCTATCAATAAAAGTCTTAAATTGGAATAATATGGTCATAAAATCCAAAAAAATATGAAGACTAACATGTAAACATTTACTTTAATTTACCAGACCAAATATTTCATTTAAAGTTCAGCAATTTAATAAGAATATGAATTGAGTCTAATACATTAAATTGGTAGTTAGCTTTAAGGGCATTGATATCTAAACCGTTATCTTTTTTTACCATTTTTATCTAGACAAATTGTTCAGACAGTTTAATAAATTAGGAAATTAAAATTTTCTTGAAAAAAAATTATACTATGGTATAAGATCAAATGTAGAATCAGGATATCATAATCATATTTTCTTGTGAGTAAACTTGTCTGGAATAGTTATATCCTAAAATATTTTTAAAAAAATGTAATCAAACTACAATTTATTATAACAATCAAACTACAATAAATTTGAAAGTTTAAAAAGAGTTTTGTGTTAAAAAATATTTAAAATCAATTTCAAATTGCTGATAATTCCATCAAGGTATTTATTTATCCAAAATAAACCTCATGAATATTCAACTTAAAGATGTAGTATTGAAATAATTAAAATATGTTGCATCTATAATAATTCTATGCAATATTTGGGCATCTCTTTTATGCATACACATCCATCTCATCCTATTACATCTTTATCATCAATGAAGTCTAATAAACCACAAAGAAGCAACAGAAATTTCTCAACATAATATTTCCTTGAATAAAATAGAAATCTTTTGAACATCATTTCATTTCTATAATTAGAGAATTTGGAGAAATTTGTAGCTTTTTAACATAAATATTGATTTTGTGCAACAGATTGTCTACTCCATCATGGAAAGAACAAAGTTTAAGATAAACTTTTTTCTGCAAATAGGATACTTTCAGAGATCAGTTTGTAGGCATAAAAAGACAAGTCTTTTGGGTAATTCTTAAGAATCTATGAAGGCTGGGTCAATAGTTTGCTACTAGTCTTTTTAAGATTCAAGAAACACTTGTCTGATGTTAGCAATTAGAAATTTTCATTCAAAATAGCAGGCGTCCAATGTCTAACGAAAAGGCTATTTGAAACTACACCAAAGAATGGTGTTTCCAGACAAAATGAAATGCTTTCTTTTGAATTCAGTAAAAATAAAATTTTAATAATGTAAATTAATTTAACAAAATTTGAAAAATAACTCATTTTCTGTAGACTCAAGAAATTGGTCTAAACAATGTCTGAGCCTCAGTAAAATTCAGTAACATCATATGAATGAAGATTCACCAAGGAGGTTCTCCCTGTAAACAGGGTCCTGGATCATCAACACCTCTATTATGTGAATTATATCATCCTTGGCAAAACTAATCTTAATACAATGAAATTTAGTGCTGTTATTTAACTCAAAACCCGTGAAAATTTGAGGGTAAAAGCTGATAGACAACACACAATCTATGAGTTATTCAGACCCTATATCCACCATTTTACAAGGATTAAGAGTATAGTAAAACTCAATTCACAAATATTACAACAAAAATGCCTCAGTTGAATTCATTAATCTCATTTGAATGTAGAGTCACTAAGGAGGTTCTCCCTGCAAAACAGGGTCCTAGATCTTCTACACCTCAAAAACATGAATTATATCATCAATGGATGTCAAAAGAACATAATAAGAAACAAAGAAAGGAAGTATCTTTGAAAATCAAAATAAAGCTCAGGTATATTTTGCAGCTCTATCAATCACGAATTTTCTGAAGCAGAACTGGCGTTAAAGCTGTAGATATATCATCATAGCACTTTCCATAACAAACAAAAAAAAAATCAATTTTCAATCTTGGCTCATATCAAGAAATTCAACCATTATGTTTTATGCTTCATCGATTACTCTCAGAAGCGCGGATAGTTTTGAATCATAGCCAAGAAAAAAGATAAAGATCGTAGAACTGAAATAATATGAATGTAGCAGTCGATTTGACACAAAATTAGCCATTCAAAAAACGCTAAACTGCAACACTTGACGGCAATAAATCTAGCACAATCATTGGGGCTTACATCGTCAGTACTAAAATTTTCAGAGAAGCCCGGGAGAGATCGTGCAGAGATACCGAAAGTAAACAAAACAGAAGAATTGATATCGAATGTTAAAGATGAACAATATTTTGAGAAAGAAAGGCGGAGGCTTGGATCTTTGAAGACGAGAGAGCGAGTTTATATAGGGATGATTGTGAAAACCTAAACAAACCCTAGCGGCGATGGGTTGTAGAAGAAAAGCGGCATGCGTTACTTTGATTGGTTTAGATTTTTTTTATAAACAATAAGCCCATTTGAGGAGTTTAAATTTATTAAAGGAGGCTTATCAAATGGGCTTAATTTATAATTATATTATTTTTCATTCAATTATTTTCTTAGATTTTAAAATAATTCATGTTAGTAGTTTAAATAGAAGAAAAAATATATACAAAAATACAAATACTAAATTGGAAAAGTATAATGATATACGTGGGGTGTGGGTGTAAATTTAAGAGAGGTGAGTAGACCAATATTTCAAATTTGAGGAATGATATATATATTCCATTAAAAATAAAAATAAAAATAAAAATAAAAAAATTATAACGCGTGCCTCCCTATTCATTTCTAACCCAAAAAAAAAACGTTTAAGGAGAAACTCGAAATTTGGCTGCGATCTCATTTGAAGCGTCCGTCGTCGACTGGCCGGTGCAGGAAAATTGTCGGAGTGAGTTAAATTTCTTGAATTGATAAAATAAACAAGAACTATTTGATTGAGTTCTTGAAGAGAAAGATTGAAATAATATTATTGATTGAATGAATAATCTTTACAATAGTTTATCTATTTATAATAGTAATAGAGAAATAACTAAATTGAGAAAATATAGGATTTGGTTATTATATTTAGCCTAATTAATAGGAGATAAAATATAGGATTTGGTTATTATATTTAGCCTAATTAATAGGAGATAAATAAATAATTTCTCTTATTTATTTAATACTTTATCATCCCCCTTCAAGCGAAAAGGTGAGGCACAAACCGTGAGCTTGCTACGTAAAAGAGCAAATCGATGAGAAGAAAGACCTTTGGTGAAGATATCAGCCACTTGATCTTCAGTAGGAATATATTGGATGAGTAGTTGTTTACGAGCAACTTTTTCCCGAACAAAGTGAAAATCGATTTCAATATGTTTTGTGCGAGCATGAAATACCGGGTTTGCTGATAAGAATGCGGCACCAATATTATCACACCATAGAACCGGAGAAGAAGAAAGTGAAACTCGAAGTTCACTAAGTAGAGATTGAATCCAACAAAGATCAGCAGTTGTATATGCAAGAGCACGGTATTCAGATTCAGTACTAGAGCGAGCAACTACTTGTTGTTTCTTAGAATTCCAAGAAACGAGGTTGTCACCTAAAAAAATACAAAATCCAGTTGTTGAATGACGATCATCGGGACATCCTGCCCAGTCAGCATCAGAGTAGGCAGCAAGAGTGAATTGTGAATTTGGACGAAGAAAGATCCCATGACGAGGAGTATGACGAAGATATCGAAGAATACGTTTAACCGCTCCCCAATGAGAAGATGTGGGAGTTTGCATGAATTGACAAGCTCGATTGACAGCAAAGGCTAACTCAGGACGAGTTAGTGTAAGATATTGTAGAGCCCCTACTATACTACGATAGAGAAACGGATCAGATAAAGGATCACCATCATGTTTAGAAAGGGATGAGCCAGCAGAGACGGGAGTGTGTAATGGCTTTGCTTGAATCATATCAGCCCGAGTGAGAATATCATCAATATACTTGGATTGAGAAAGAAATAAGCCATCTTTGGTACGAGTGGCTTCCATTCCAAGAAAGTAATGTAATTGACCTAAATCTTTAACAGGGAATAATTTATTTAATTGAAATATAATTTTTGTTAGAAACGATTTAGAGTTGCCTGTGAGAATAATATCGTCCACATATACTAAAAAGTATGTTGTTATTTGAGGTGCATGATACGTGAAGAGAGCCGTGTCAGATTTTGATTCTATGAAATCAAAAGATAGTAGAGCAGTCCGGAGAGTAGCATACCAGGCACGAGGAGACTGTTTAAGACCGTATATTGCTTTATGAAGTTTGCATATATGATTAGGAAAATCTGGATGGACAAAACCGGGTGGTTGTGCCATGTAAACTTCTTCTTGTAGAGACCCATGAAGAAATGCATTGCTAATATCAAGTTGATGAATGAACCATTGATAAGATATTGCCAAAGAAAGAATAACACGAATAGTAGTGGGTTTTGCCACAGGACTGAATGTCTCTTCATAATCAATACCTTGTTGTTGATGGAATCCTTTAGCCACGAGACGTGCTTTATGTCGATCAATAGACCCGTCAACTTTATGCTTGAGTTTGAAAACCCATTTACATCCAACAATATTATGAGATTGTGTACGAGGAATAAGAGACCATGTTTTATTCTGAATAAGAGCATTATATTCATTTGTCATGGCAAGACGCCATTGCGGATCCTTATTAGCTTTGGTAAAACATGTAGGTGTAGTAGCGGAAGAAGTAGCAATGAGAGCTGATGAGGACATAGACCGTGCTTTATTGCGTGTGATCATATGATGAGTAGAAGATGTAGGTGCATTAACTGTTGTGATAACTGGTTGTGTTGAAGGAACAGTAATAGTAGTAGAAGAAGATGTTATAGTGTTTGGTGATGTTGTTGAGGTCGAAGAGGGTGATGATGAAGACGGTGAAGTGATATGAGATAATAGAGGTGGTATTGGTAAATTAAGTATAGTTGTTGGAAGAGATGTCTCGTTATCTTCTTGTGGTTTAGACAAGCGCACAAGGTCCTTATTTTTGAAAGGAAAAGTGAGTTCGTCAAAAGTGACATGTCGAGAGATAAATATTCGTCCAGACGGAATGTGAAGACACTTATAACCTTTATGAGATGAGCTGTAACCAAGGAAACTGCATTCAGTAGTATGAAAATCGAGTTTGTGTTGATTGTACGGCCGTGTGAGTGGATAACAAGAACACCCAAATGTCTTCAAAAAACCATAATCAGGAGAAGAGTGAAATATAGTCTCGAATGGTGAACGTTGATGTAATGTCGGAGTAGGAAGACGATTGATAAGATATGTGGCTGTTTCAAAAGCTTCACTCCAATAATGTAGTGGCATAGATGCATGAGCCAATAAAGTGAGACCAGTTTCCGTAATATGACGAATTTTTCGTTCAGCAATGCCATTTTGCTCACTAGTATGTGGGCAAGATAAACGATGTAAAATACCATGATTATCTGTTAATGATTTGAAATTTCTATATTCTCCTCCCCAATCAGTTTGCAATATTTTTATTTTACGACTAAATAAATTTTCAACAAGTCGAAGAAAGTTGATAAACGTATTCAAAACATCCGACTTTTTCTTTAGCGGATATATCCACGTGAATTTGCTAAAATCATCCACAAAATGTACGAAATAACGACAACCATTAGATGAAAATTCAGGAGCAGGTCCCCAAACATCTGAATGAATTAGGTCTAAAGGAGCCATAGATGTAGATTTTGAAGCTGAAAAAGGTAGTTTATGTGCTTTCCCATATTGACATGATCCACAAAAAGAAATAGTATTACTACCTGAAACTGGTAATTTAAAGTGTGATATAACTAAAGATGTAGTAGCGCTAGAAGGATGTCCAAGTCGTGAATGCCAAATTTGAGCCGGAGATCTAATACCAATAAATGCTTGTTTATTAGAACATGTTGAAAACGAACTTTCAGTAGGTTCAACGCAATAAAGTCCGTCCTTGAGTAATCCCTTAAGAAGCACTATCTTTGTATCTCGGTCTTTAATAAGGCAAATATTTGGGTGGAATTCAAAAAATACGTTATTATCTGATGAAAATCTCGCGACACTCATCAAATTTTTAGTAATATTCGGAACGTGTAAGATATTACGTAAGTAGAGAGATTTTTGTTGATTTAAAATTTTAGTCGTACCAATATTATAAATATTCAGAGGCATACCGTTTCCGACTTTGATAGTTTGAGTACCTGTATAAGGAGCATGTACATGTAGATTATTAAGATCGGAAGTAATATGGTCGGTAGCACCTGAATCTGGACACCAAGTGGGATCTACAATAGTAGACGATGTAACTAACATTGTCGTAGGATTTGTAGAAGGATTAAAACGAGGGCACTCAAGAGCACTATGTCCTTGTACATTACATATTTGACAAGATGGATTATAAAAACAACTTTCGGAGCGATGACCAATTTTATGACAAAAATTACATTGCGGACGATTATTGTCTCGGTTCTGTCTTTGATTCTTTCCGCCTCCATGCCTATAAATATAAGCAACATTCGCCGAAACGTTTGAGCGCGAAATATTTTCATAATGGAATTTTCTTTTCTTGAATATGAGTCGTTGTTCATAATTTAGAAGTATATCTGTCATCTCATTAAACAATAGATCTTGTCCGGAAGTTAGAGCACATATCATCGGCTCGAACTCGTCTCCAAGCCCGTTGAGTAGAGTTAGTTGCAGATCTTGATCAGAAACATATTGTCCGGCAGCAATAAGTGCATCTGATAGGTTTTTGATGTGTTGAATGAAGTTAAGAAGAGAATCACTACCTTTGTGTGCGTTTAGGAGTTGACTCCGTAACTCAAATAGTCGGCTCTTTGATTGAGAAACATAGATTTTCTCTAAGGTTTTCCAAAGTTCTTGTGCCGAAGATGATTTTGAGACTTGTTGACGAATCTCGTCGGTCAATGTTGAAAAGAGCCATGCAAGTACCCTTTGATCTTGGATACGCCATTGTTTAAACTTTGGATTCTTGATTTGAATTGCATTATTTTGACCATCTGTTTCTTGAAGAAATTTGGGAGGAGTTTCAAGATTTCCTTCTACTATATCCATAAAATCATAACCTATCATGATTGGAGTAACTTGTGATTTCCAATAGATATAATTATATTTATCAAGCTTTACGCTTCCAGATATTATTGGTAGAACTGATGAGTGATATTGTTCTTCCATTGAAATCGTTTTCGGGAGTTTTCCCTTATACGCTCTGATACCAAGTTAAATTTCTTGAATTGATAAAATAAACAAGAACTATTTGATTGAGTTCTTGAAGAGAAAGATTGAAATAATATTATTGATTGAATGAATAATCTTTACAATAGTTTATCTATTTATAATAGTAATAGAGAAATAACTAAATTGAGAAAATATAGGATTTGGTTATTATATTTAGCCTAATTAATAGGAGATAAAATATAGGATTTGGTTATTATATTTAGCCTAATTAATAGGAGATAAATAAATAATTTCTCTTATTTATTTAATACTTTATCAGAGTGGATCTCATCTAGAGTGTCTCTCTTCTCCCTTGCAGTTTTTCCTTCAAAGACCATTCACAAATCTATGAGGAATTGGTGTATTTTACAAAATATATTTTCTACGATTTTTTTTGCTTTCTTCCCTCCTTCCTCAAACCCTAGTTTGTTAGCCGCCGCTCAAACCCTAATTTTTCTGGCAGACTACATTGCTTCTCTCAAACCCTAGTTTGTTTCCGTTCGTTCTTCCTCAAACCCTAGTTTGTTAGCTGTCGCTCAAACTTTAAAATTGTAAACTCATCCTTCTTTACTTGAGTCCTGAAAACCTACTATTCATTGCGATATTGTAGTCTAACTTTTGACTTTGTGATTTTAGGATTTAGGTAAACAAATAATCATCTATGATTCCAAAGCTTCTGCAAATGCAAAGAAAAATGAATTGAAGAATATAGCGAAGAAGAAGATAGTTTCGCAAGTTGAAAGGTAGCAACTTATGATTCTCTATTATGATTTGTATTAAACTGAATACTGGAATATTTTTCTAACTGCGTTGTCATACTTTATTATAGTGTTGTCAATGAATCAAACAAGAAGAAGCCAGACAAAGTCAAAGGTAACGTTGTCGTATTTTTTTAACTATGATGTTGTCATACTTTATTATAGCGTTGTCCAATAATGTAAGAAGAGGAAGTCTGACATGGTTGAAAGATAACAAACTTCGTTGTCATAATTTTCTAACTGAGTTTTCATAGTATTCTAACTTCGTTGTCATAGTTTTCTAACTAAGTTGTCGTAGTTTTCTAACTTTGTTATTATAGTTTTCTAACTGAGTTGTCGTAGTTTTCTAACTGAGTTTTCATACTTTTTTAACTTCGTTGTCATAGTTTTTAACTAAGTTGTCATAGTTTTCTAACTGAGTTGTCATAGTTTTCTAACTGAGTTCTCATAGTTTTCTAACTAAGTTGTCATAGTTTTTTAACTTCGTTGTCATAATTTTCTAACTAAGTTGTCATAGGTTTTTAACTGAGTTGTAATAGTTTTCTAACTAAGCTGTCATAGTTTTTTAACTTCATTGTCATAGTTTTTAAACTAAGTTTTTAATACTATGTTGTCATAATTATACTCTATTTTTTTGAAGTGTGAAGAAATCTAAGAAGAGAAAACTTTCTCCACCTCCCGCTTCTTCTATTAATCCAACAAGAAAATGTATATTAAATATTAGAACATCCCCTAAAGGACTTCATGCACTATTAAATATTGAATCATTTCATTTTTGTTGCGTTGTAACTGAATCGTGAACTATTGCGGTTGTTGTCACCGAATTTGCCTAAAAAAATAGAGAATGTGATAATGCATAAAAGAGAACATAAAAATGCATAATAGAGAACTAACCTTATTTTGCGCCTTTGCAGCCGATTATTTGTTACTTTTTCAATGAAAGATTGTTTCTGTTTGGTTGGTGGTCGACCTCTAGCCTTACTCTCACGGGAGAGTAGATCATTTCTGTTAGTAGAGCAACTGTTGGTGTAGTAGTTGGTGTTGGTTCAGAAGTTGTTGGTGTTGTCGAATATACAATAAATTTTTCTTTCGTGTCTTTCACCAATTCAGCCAAATAGGAAGTATTGTGATCAGATTGTGAAGCAAGTTGTTGGAGTTCTTGCATCATTGAAGTTAGATAGTTATAACGATTTCTATCACTCTCACACGCATGAGAATCATAAATGTTAGTGATATTTTGATAACCTATTTTCAAATCTTTGTGGCAGCGGTCCAAGATATAATTCTCGGGCACCTTATTTACTTTCATTCTTATCAAAACTACCATAATATGTCTACACAAAAGCCCTCTAAACTCAAACTTTGGACATTGACAGTTAATAGAACTCTTCATAGGGGTGAACTGTACCTTCATTGAAATATCTCTCAAATTTTCTCCATCAGTTCCCAAAATGGTCTCCACTACTCCAAATATAGTAGTTGTCTCATATTCTTCAAGTATGGAGGTGTCGTAGAACATCAAACATTTCACCTCATTCTGGAACAACTTAAAAATGTTGTTAGTATATACATTTTGAAATTTTCTTTCCAATGAATACCCACTCACAATTGAAATAGTCGAATTATAAGACTAAAAAACCAATTTATTTTCCTTCTATATGTTCTTCTTAATGGCCATGTCATATTGCTCTACAAATTGTTTTAGGGATGTTTTCGAATGAACAAAGTCATCAAAAAAATATTCATACTTTCACTTCTTTGAGATGTTGACATGCCTGCCCAGAAGTGACATTTAACATACACATGAATCTATTTAGCACATTCTGCGTGCAAGGAGTTCAATCAATAATTGTCTTGCAACTCAAACTCCTCTATCATTTTTAGCCAATTCTCTTCACATTGTTCGATTGTGATTGAGTTATAGACAATGTTCTTCAATGTCTTTTTTATACTTTTATAATGAGCATGCGCAAATAATTTGGTGGGAAGTTTCTTCATTATATGTCAAAGACAAAAACAATGATGAGTGTTCGGAAATATCTTTTCAATTGCAATGACCATTGATCGACATTGGTTAGTGATTATTGCCTTTGGAGCACGTTCATTCATACATGTTAACCATGCTTTGAAAAGCCAGATAAATGACTCAAATCCTCATTGGATAGTAAGCCACATCCTAGCAAAATTGATTGTCAATGATTATTAACATCGACAAAATGAGAAAAAGACATCATAGCGGTTTGTCAAATATGTTGTGTTAAATGTGATGACATCCTAGAAGTACTCATATGCAGTCCTGCATCTTCCATCAACCCAAAACACATTTCTTATCCTTTTTTCTTCATCCACATAATATACATAAAAAAATTTCAACATCTGTTTTGCATTCGGTAGAAATACTAACATAACACTTTTGCATCACCATTTCCTAACTGCAACTACCTTGCTTCAGAAATATAATTTATGTAGCTTTTCTCATCAAAAGTCATATTATCATATCCTCTAGCTTCAACTACTAATGATTGAAAAGTTTTTAACAAAGTTATTTCAGCTTCATCGTTTAATTGCAATCTTCTCTTCGTAGTCGAATCTAAAACCTTGTGAGATCTAAGATGTCTCGACTTTCCTGGGCTCAAAATATGGTTATGCTCATGGAAGACACTAGTAATTTCAACTACACCTTCATTCCTAACAGAAACATTTATCTTAGCATTGCAATTCATTTTAGTGGAAGGTCTAACTTGTAAACTATTTTTCCCCCTTGAAGTAAATACACCATTTTTGGCACATGCAATGGAGAACCATTTTTGTTTTCCATCTTGACCATTTCCTCCTCTTAACTTACAAATGTCGAAACCTTTAAATTGGGAATAAGACTTATAATACTCACGAAGCTCATTTTCAGAATCAAAAGTCATTCCAATAGTGGGGGTTTGAAGATCGAGAGGAGATGATGATGGTTCATCCATCAAGATAAATAGAAACATAAAAATTAGTTTAACAAATATATTTTCAGCTTAAAACCTAATATGACAACGCTTCATTAAAAACATGACAATGCAGCGTTGAAAACATAACAACAAAGCGTTGAGGATATGGCATGCATATCACCTTAGAAAAATAGTTTAAAAAACGTTTCCAAATTTTTTAAAAATAAAATGTGTATGTTTTTGTCTAGTATTTGTACAATAAATGACTAGATATTAAAAAACAATCAATTTAATAGATATATTTTCAGTTTAAAACTTGACATTACAACGCTTCATTGAAAACATGACAACGCAACGTTGAAAACATGACAATGTAGCATTGACGAAAAGGAATATCTGCAAAACATTTCATATTTCAAATGCATATTAGCCTATTAGATGTATATTTCAGATGCATATCATTCATGACAACAACGTGCATATCAGGCTAGAAAAACAGTTCAAAAACGTTTTCAAAACGGTGTGAAACAGTTTAAAAGTTTATTTTAAATGTTGAAAACGTACCTTCAGATATTGAAGATGTAGCTTCAGACGGTGTGAAACTGATATTAGCACGGAGCAAACGAAACTTATAGGCGAGGGAGAAAATGAAACTTGCGAATGATGGTGAAAACGAAGCAGCTTGCCGATGGTGAAAATGGAGGTGTTGAACGGAGCACGGAGCAAATGAAACTTGCGAACTTTCATCAAACACGCAGAATCACCCGTCTCTTCAATAGTTAATCTCTCTACTTCCAACTCAACAAATTCCAACAAACCCTTTTCATAAAACAACCTACAGGGAACGAGGGGAAGAAACTTGATAGAGAGAGAATATTTAGTTTATACATGAATAGGGAGAAGGAGAAGCGCATCTTAATTATTATTATTTTTTTAATTATATATTGTCGGCCACGTAGACGATCGTTGAGGAAGTCGATGTCCCTAGTCGAGATATGTATCATTTTTCTTCAAATTTATATGTATGAATTATTTTTTGAATTTTTATAATATTTCTTTGTACTTTTACAATGTCAATTTGAGAAATAATATTTTTATATTTGAAAAAGAGTTTCAATTATATTATATAGTGAATTAGATTATAAAATTGGATGATGAAACTATTAAATAATAAGTTTTTCAATTTATATTTATAAAATTTTGTGTGATTAAAAGAAAGTGATAAGAAAATGGCATGTGGAATTGAGAGAGTTTTTATCTTTTATTTTAAAAATTATAAACGACTCTCGGAACAAATGTTCGATCGCGATAATTTTTATGATGATTATTTAATTTTGAAATGCACATGTATTATCATAATAATTTATAAAAATTAATTTTGTAATTTGGGATTGTACACAAATACGTTAAGATTAGTCTTTTTTCCTAAACATGAGTGATTCTTGAAAACCTATTTGGTGTATAACTGCAACAATTTTTGCATTATTATTCTATAGCGTTGTATAAGTTTTGTAACATAATTTAACCTTGAAACACAAATAATATTAAAAAAATATATGTTTTGATAATGAAGAAAGTGATTTCTTCAATGCATTTTTTTCAATGATTTTGATATTTGAGAGCTTCACGAATGAAGATGGAGTAGAAGTGAATCTTGATAATTTGAATATTGATAGATTTGTTAATGAACTATTGAGAAAACCAAGTCGAGGTTATGCTTGTAATCCCTACAGTAATGGTAATACACTATTTAAATTTGTTATGACTTTCAATTTGAAAGAAGACTTAAAATTGATCATAATAGAGTCTAAGTATTGCTGATAATAGGAAAATAAAAGCAATATGTAGTAAGGAAAAGTGTCATTGGACAATGCTTATTTGCAAAGACAACACAAATAAAGCTTGGATGATCAAGAGAATTCAATTGGTGAATATTTGTTAAACAATTAACAAAATTGGTTTAGCAACCACTAAATTCACTGCTTCCAAATTTAAAGAAAGGATAAAGATAATTTGTCAATTACACTAAATGTTCTCGGTGAATAATATAAAACAGAGAGGAATGTTGAAGTGACAAAATCAATGCTTGCGAAAGTTAAACGCGTTATTATAGAAAAATGAAAGGTAATGCTTCAATAGAGTATCATAAGTTATTTGGTTATATTGCTGAAATACAATTCACAAACCCTAGATCAACTATTGAGTTGAAACTTACGAGAGATGAGGAGACAAATGAGATTCATTTTCAAAGAATTTATGTGTTCTTTGATGGTATGAATAAAGGCTGGTTGTCTAGTTGTAGACCTATACTTGAATTAGATGGTTATTTTTTTTTAAATCGTTTATAAGGGTCAAGTTTTATCTTTTTGTGTTCGAGATGGAAACAACTTAATGTACCCTTCACATGGGATGTGGTAGAATCCAAGAGTCAGACTCATGTCGTTGGTTTCTTAAATTTTTACGAATGATATTGGACTGATTTTCTTTAAGGGTGTTCGTTTGACTCTAATATCCCATATGCAAAAATTTCTTTTTGTTCATTGGTCATTAGTAAGTTAGGATGATGATATTATTCTTTAGTTATTTATTACATATTTATGATTATTTCTTAAAATTGTAGAGAGTAATAAAAGGAGCGAAAGATGTTTTTCTTCAAGCTGGACATAAATTTTGTGCAAGACATGGTACAACAACTTGTCTAGAAAAATTAAAGGTGATGACCTCAAATTCCGATTTTAAATTTGTGCAAAATTATTTTATGAAAAATAAAATATGGGAATATTACAAGTTTGAAATATTAATGGAGGGTGTTGCAAGAAGTGTTGGTTTAGTCCTTAAAATGTGGACAAAAGCATTTTAGTTAAAGATCTCGAAATGTGATATTGTGGACAACAATGTGTGAGAGTTAAATTTTTCTATCCTTGGAGCTCAAGATAAAAATATTTGTACTATGTTGGAATTGATAAGGTCGAATGTTATGGAAAAGTGAATTAAATACTACAAGTTAGTGCGAAAGTGGCCTCACAAAATATCACTCAATGCCAAAAGTTTATTTACAGAGAGTAGATCTCATTATCATAAATGTCATGTGAATTTTTTTGGCGGTCGTGGATATGATGTAACATATGGTAATTATAGACACGTTGTTGATATTTTGAATGAGAGATGCTCATGTAGATTGTGAAATATTAGTGATATCCCATGTGTAAATGTTGTATGTGCAATATGTCATGTTAATGATGGGACTTTAGAGGACTATATTTCTCATTGGTATAAAAAGTAAACATATTTTAAGGCATATATGTTTAACATAAATCTTTGAGGAGACCAGAGGCTTGGCATAGTGACTCTAAAAACGTCTTAAAGTTTTACCATAAAAAAACGTCTTCGAGTCAACTGGTAGACCTAAGAAGAATAGAAGAAAAATTATTGTTGAACCGCAATCTTATAGTAAGAGGTCAAAGAGGGGCTTAATAATGCATTGTAGTAAATGTGGAAAAAAAAAGTCACAACAAAAAATGATACAAAATTGATAGTGATGGCATAGTCAATGCTTCTCAAAAGGTGGATAGTGCAAATATTTTTTATTGTGTAAATATGAATTCGATATATAAAATATGTAAATAATAATTCAATGTTTTGATTGTATAAGCATATACATGCAAGACCAATCAACACAATTCATATCTTCGCAGGGTCAATATATAGCCAAACTCTTTCTCCACCCCTATCAGTTCTCAACGCCCGAATCATATTGTTAGACTCTTTCTCCACAAACGTTTTGAAATTCTTAAAAGTATCAAAAATCTTTGATTTTTATTTCAAGAAATAAACTCAAGTCTTCCGACTAAAAC
The DNA here is from genome assembly GCF_907164915.1 of Impatiens glandulifera. Taxonomy (NCBI): domain Eukaryota; kingdom Viridiplantae; phylum Streptophyta; class Magnoliopsida; order Ericales; family Balsaminaceae; genus Impatiens; species Impatiens glandulifera. Next base: position 89,192 of record NW_025919138.1, read on the forward strand.
TCTTTCTCCACAAACGTTTTGAAATTCTTAAAAGTATCAAAACTCTTAGATTTTTCTTTCAAGAAATAAACTCAAGTCTTCCAACTAAAATTGTCGATGAAAAGTAAGAAATAATTACTTTTACCATAAGAAGATGGTTTGATCGATCCACAAACATTAGCATGAATTAATTCAAGCGATTTTGTTGCTCTTGACGTTGCTTTCTTCGGAAAGCCTTCTCTTGCATGTTTTCCTAAAAGACATGCTTCACAAAATTGATCTATATGATTTATCAAAGACATCTCCTTCACCATTTTATTTTCGAACATTATTTTTAGCCCACAGAAATTTAGATGTCCCATCCTCATGTGCCAACACCATGTTAGAGCCATCACGGACACTTGCAATCAGTTTGAATAAAAAGTGAAAACATCATATTCTTCGACATCGTCACCTTCGCAATTAGGTTAGTGCTTTTGTCTCGTAGCCAAAGATTACGATCCTTCATTAAAATTTGGTAGCCTCTTTCCATGAGTTTCCCTAAACTCAAATTATTACTTTTTAATTTAGGGAGATAATACACGTCAGAAATAAATTTGTGTGTACCATCCTTCAACCAAATCAAAATGGTACTTTTGCCTTCAATCTGGATTTTCGAAGCATCTCCGAACGTGATATTTCTGGTTGCCTTTTTTCTCAATCTCAACAAATTTCGAATTGTCGCCACACATGTGGTTACTCACACCATTGTCAAGATACCATTGACTTTCTCCTCTAATACTTTATTGATTTAGTGCCAACAATAACGTCGACTCCTCCATTTTCTTTTTCTTCCGTGAGATTGACTTCAACTTTCGCATCCTCGACATACCAACATTTACGAGTATAATGACCCAAATTGTGACAATTGTAAATGTGTGACTTATCGTATCCCTTCTCGCATTCGTCACTTCCTTGTCCTTGTCTGCGTCCTCTTCTTCTACCTCTTAGATTTCCTCGAGGTTTTCATCATTTGCTCTCTCAACGTTTGGATTTCTTCCACGTCCTCGACTGCCACCACGAGAATAACCTCGACCCTACTGTTGTCTCGATAAACTACGCTCCCCTTTTCGCCAAACGAATGCTTGACTAGAAGGGCTTGCTCCAAAAGATCCTTCATGTGTTTGTTCATCCGTTCCTCGTGCACTCATAACGATCCTTTTAATTTATCGATTGAGATTTTCTCCAAATCTCTATTCTCTTTGATTGCAACCACTACATGATCAAATCTTTGAACCGTAAAATTTTCTCGATTACTCGAACATCTTCTATTCTCTCGCCATTTCGCTTCATCTAGTTGACTATAGATAAGATCCGCGTGAAATAGTATGAAATAGACTCCGATGCTTCTTAATAAAGAGTTTCAAATTCTCCTTGTAAAATCTGAAGCCGCACCATTTTTACCTTGACAACTCCTTTGTGGGAATTTTCTATAATTTCCCATACCTCCTTTGACGTTGAGGCATTTGCGCCTTTCTCATAAACAACATCATCCAAACACATTTGGATGATAGAAAGGGAATGTTGATCATTCTTTTTGTTATTCTCGAATGCTTGAATCGGGGTCAATGTTGCATTTTCATCAAGTTCGACAATCCCACCGATTACGATTTTCCATGCACCTTGGGAACCGAGTAACGTCTTTACTCGGATAAAACAACTATAATAGTTGTCCTTCATAAAACGCAGATATTGGAACATTAAAGACATTCTTGCTCTAATACTACTTTGTTGAAAACGTTAGTGGACAATCAATGTATTCACTCAGAAATTCAAAATAATAAGATTAAAAAAGGGGAAGAGATTTTTATTTCAGTTCATCTTCTTTATGCAAATAAAGTTATTCTGTTTATAATAGGACAAAAAAACTCTTAAAAAATCAGAATTAATGTTAATTAAGACACCTATTAAACAAAAGATAATAACATATAATATTAACTAGACTTCTAAATTGTCAGGTAACTTTTTAATTTCTTAATTAATTTTATTTTCAATAGAGCATCACAACCTAGAAAGCTTCTAAATATGATTGTAATGATGTTGGACAACTGTTAGGATCATATTTGATCCATCCCGATCATGTTTGATCTATCCCGCTCATGTTTGATCAAAATAAAAAAATAAAAAAAAAAATTGAAAATTTTGAGTTCTTGAATTAGTTCAAACAAACAAGTAGTGTTCTTGTTTTGGTACTAATCAACTATATGAAGTATAAGAAAGCTAATAGCTAGCTCCTTATACATCAAAACAACTTTAAAACCAAAAACTCAATTGTTGGCTACAAACTGTTTTGAACAAATTAATTATCACCTAGGTCAATGGATACCTTGGGGTGATGTTCTAAATGTTCCTAGGAGCTTTGTGAGGCTACCTAAGACCTTGGATAGGAGAATCCAATCCTAAATAAAAATTGTAAAACCTGCAATTTTAATGTTCTTGAGAACTGGTAGGTCCGACCGAGGACTGAGAGGTCCAACCGAGAAAACTCAACCTAGAACCGACAGGACTGACCGAGGCTTGTTAGTTAGGACCGAGAGATCCGATCGATGTTCTCTAGCTAGTACTGAGAGGTTAGATCGAGGAATTTTACATCCGACCGAGAACTTCTGAACCTAGGGCTGATGACTTCCACCCAAGACCGAGAACTTCCAAACCTAGGACCGATGACTTCCATCTAAGATCGAGAGGCCAAACTTAGGACTGGGGAATCTCGGCCCTGACCAAGAATTCTCAAACCTAGGACCGATAAAATTAGCCTAGGGCTAACCTAGGACCGATGGTGTTTATAACCCAACTAATAATCCCAGCCTAGGATCGAGAGTCCATAGCATATCGACCGAGACTTCTTAGCCTGGACTAATGGGTTCGACCGAGGGTCCTGGACCCCAACCGATGAAACAAACCCAAGGCCAAGGACACCGTTCCTAAGGCCTGTTTGGTTCCCATTTTCAAAATCCAAAATTATTATTGTATTTTTGGAATCTCAAACTATTTTCTAAAAATGTCGAAAATTTATAAAATGCTTTAAAAATATTTTTGGGATGTTTCCACAAAAAAAAATATTTTGATAAAAGCCTATCTAGATTTATGTTTAGACCATAATGCCTTTAAATAACAGATGTTCTTCAGGTACTCTCCTCCCTAAGTTATCATCAACAACATGTACCAGCATTTAAATAATTATTTTTACAGTTCTTTAAATAACGCATAAACCTTATGCATGCTTAGGACTAGAAGAATAATTGGTTAAAATAAAATGTTATACAACCGTTATCAAAAGTCAAACTTATAAGTAGAGACCGTTTTTAAAATGGGTATAGAGGATGAAGCACGAAAGCCCTTTCCCGAGTATCACCAAACTACAAACTAAAAAAAACTCTAGCAAATACGTTTGTACACGTATGACACTTTTAATGATTTTAAAAAATAATTGACGACTCTATTTCAAATCAATAATCTTTTAAATTGATTTCTAATTAATTTAACCAACGGATTTCTTAAAAAAATCAAATTGTAATTTGATTATCGCAAATCTCCGAATTATTTAAAATTGAACCCCAAAAATTAATTATTTTTAATTAATTTCAAAAGTTGTAAGGGATCATTTAAATTTTTTTTAAAAATAATGTTTTATTTTAAAAGAAGATTCCTAACACGTAAGTCAATGTTGAAATTTCTCGAACCTCAAACTTTTCCGAGGGTTACATCTTTCTGGTGACTCTAATGGGGATTAAATGTTTAACTCAAAAATATAAACTTACTTTTTGAAACGTTTGTATCATATTTTTAACTTATTTGTCTTGAAAGGTACAACACCTAAAAAATGCATAGGTTTTACCCTATTAAATGCCTTTACATGTAAATGGTACATCACCCTCATCTTGCTTACAAAGAAGTATACAACTGAGACCAGTACTTCTACACCTATGCATAGGTTTTATCCTATTAACCACTAATGTCTTTTCCAAAAAGATTTTTGAGATGATGGTGGCTATAACCAGGGGAATAGCCATCAACTAGTCAAAAATCCTCTTCAATAACTTGTTGAAGATGATCTCTTCTCCTAGGAAGTCAACTGGGTATGCTGCTCAGCTCATGTTGCTCTCTTATCTCCGAGTTAACGTTGGACATGGGGTCCGCATTAAGTCTTCCAAAGTTTTGGATTGTCAAAGGGTCTATAAATACTTCTTTAGGGTGGGAAGAGCAAGGGAAAAGAGAATAAATCAGAGGCTTCAAAGGGCTCTAAGGGAATCAGAATATTGATCTTCCCAATGATGTCAAAAAGGGAGGAATAATCGGCCTACTATCAAGAGGGGAGATCAATCAAAAGGGACTATCAACTAGGGAAGAGGAGGATATGAGTGACCCATTTTGAGAAATTTTTCTTCTTGTCTGTTAATGGGGAACTTTTATTTTATATAAAATCTAATTGGCTAGAATTTTTGTTAATCTTCCTGATCTTCTAACTAAGTTTTAACATCATCAAAAAGGGAGAAATTGTTGAGTCAATTAAAAATGAACTTAGGAAATAAGTTTATTTAAATCAACATTGTTATAATTATGAGCTGACATTATTTTGATGATGTGCAGATTAATTAAAATAAAACTTAGTTATGCAAAGTTGAAAAGGTTAATTTAATGTTGCAAACAAATAAGACTAAACTGTGAAACTGTCTTTGTGCAGGCATATCTCAAGGAAACGTAAGCAGACGTTTTGGTCGGTAGACAACGTCTAACCTCTTTAGACGTGGTCTAAAGGGAAGCGCAATTGGACGCAATTTAACTTCTTTAGGCGTGGTTTAAAGGGAAGTGCAGTTAGAAGCGGTCTTAACTCCTTTAGACGTGGTCTAAAGGGAAGCGCAGTTAGATGCGGTCTAACTCCTTTAGACGTGGTCTAAGGAGTGCGTGTAGTTAGACATTGTCTAACTCCTTCTTAGACGCGGTCTAAAAAAAGAGCGCAAGCAGATGTTGTCTAACTTGATCATACGTTCGAAGGGGCGTCTAACTACGTAACTCAGCTCATCTACAGTTACCATTTTTAACAATATGACAACTTAGCTCCAACAATGAATGAACAACTACCACGTACTCCAATATTCAAATTTCCCATGTTATATCTTTCCAGTACAAGACAATATCATAGGATATTCGGCGCACTACTTGTCTGGTACGGCCACAATCCCAATGCTCAGAGTCTGATGTACTCTCGTATTAGTGGCGGTCGTCCAACAAAAGGAGGACACGTGTCCTAAAAGAATTTTTGATTGTTGGTTCACTTCAAATATAAATATAAGCCCAAGGACAATGGAAAAAACATTGAACTGAAAAACAATAGATTACTTCTTGAAACACAACTTACGGACAAGTGACTCTAACTCCAAGAAACCGGTCTTACAAGTTTCTTAAGCTCTATCTCTTGATTATCCAATCTCTCAATCTCAAACACAAATTACTCTGTGGGATTACTCTATAATTAGTATATTGTTCTTTCTGTGTGAAATCTCAGTGTTATAAGTTGAACAGAGGGTGTTCTGTTTAACATAGAGTTAGCTAGAAGTTCAAAAGTAGGCAGTTGTTAAGTCTTGTGGTTTTTGATTAGGTTTGTGTAGTGTATTCTATACAAATCAAACTTTTCTAGTGAATATCCTTCCTGTTGAGGAAGAAGGGGTGACGTAGAAGTTTTATCTCCGAACATCCATAAAGCTCCTTGTGTTCTTTACTTTCTGCCATTTACAATCATCTGTCTGAAGCTTCAAATCCAACAAATTGTTCCGCACTTGAACTTGTTCAAGAGTTTGTGAAGATTTGTGAAGAATAGAAACAAATTTTAACTTCTAACATAGGTAAAATCAAATCGAAGTTTGTAAGTTGTTAACAATAGTTAAACCCCATTCTCTATTGTTAGTGTCGATCCTAACATGTTTTGGTTAAAAGAAACATCATCCTGGTCGAATGACACGTAGGGATGATGTTCATAATGATCCTTGGAGCTTTATGAAGCTTCTCATGCCCTTGGATCAAAGGATTCAGGCCTTAATCAAAACTGCAAAACCTATCATTTTGATGCTCTTGAAGACCGAGGAACTTAGCCCAAGTTCGACAAGGACCGAGAATCTTCGACCATGACTGAGAGGTTCGACTGAGAATCTTCGACCATGACCGAGAGGTTCGACCGAGTATCTTCGACCAAGACCGAGAGGTCCAATCGAGAATTTTCGGCATCCGACCGAGGATTTTTGAATCTAGTACCAACAAGTCCGACCGAGGAATCTCACACCCGACTGAGTATTCCCAAACTTAGGACTAACGAAGTTAGCCCAGACTAACGAAGTTAGCCCCAGGCTAACCCATGACCAGTTATTTCCACACCCGACCGAGGGATTTCAGCACCTCAACCGAGGATCTCCAAACCCCGACCGAGAGAGGTCCGACCCAAGACCGAGGGCCTTAGACCTCGACCAATAAAAATTGCACCTAAGACCGAGGAGACCAATCCTATGGTCTATTTGGTTGCACTTTTAATTTCCAAAATTATATTTGTAATTTTGGGATCCTAAACCATTTTTTAAAAATACCAAAAAAGTAGAAAATTATTTCAAAATATTTTTATAATATTTTCATAAAAAAATATTTTGATAAGGGCTCGTTTGGAATTTATTTTTAAACCATAATTCCTTTAGAACTTATATTCTTCAAGTACATTCCTCCTTAGTCATTACCGTCATTCGTCAGCTACAAGTACCAACATTTAAATATTGTTGTTACAATTATTAAATACACAAAACTTCTGCATGCCTAGGACCGGAAGAATAATTGGTTAATATAAAACGTTATACAATCAATTTTCAAAAGCCAAGATTTTATAAAGTAGAGACTCTTTTATAAATTGGTTCAAAGGATAAAGCGCGAGAGTCCTTTCACGAATATCAACTACGAACCAAACAAAACTCTAGTTAAAAATACATTTGTATATGTATATCGTTTTCTTTATTTTAAATTAAAAATCAATTAACGAATTTGTTTCAAATAAATAATCTTTTAAATTAATTATTTTTAATTAATTTAAACACATAGTTCTAAAAATCAAATTTTAATTTGATTATTTTAAATCCAAAAGATTATTTGAAATTTGAACTCAAATAATTATTTTTATAATTATTTTCAAACTATCGTGATTTGTTTTCATCTTTTAAAATTATATTTTATTTTAAAAAGATTCCTAATATGCAAACTGAGGTTAAAATTTCTCAAACCTTAAGCTTTTTCAGAATAAGGGTTTTCTAGGGGTTATTATAGTTACGATTATTGATATATCGCCATTACTTCTCCCCCTAGATTCTATACCCAAGACATCGGATTGTAAATAATAGTTTTGTGTCTTTTGTCTCATCTTTTCATTCAACACAGTACTTTTTACTAAATCCATTGAAAGAATATCATATGGAGTAGAAATAGACAGAGTTGTTCTAAAAGTCTCCCATAGTTAAGCAGAGTAGCAAGTAAACATAAGCCATGTATCTCGTCATCAAAGCTGAGTTTTATCGCCTCCAATTGATTAATATTCCCACAAAAGTATTCAAGTGGTCAGTCATCAAAGAAGCAACTTGATACCTTAAGGACATCTATTGTTTTATCAAAAATAAATTGTTATTACATGTCTTTCTCTCATACAATTCTTCAAGTTTAGTCCAAAGAGTACGAGCATCAGATATAGAAATCACATGGTTCAGAACATTATCATCAACTCATTGATGAATAAACCACATACTTGTCTATGCAAGAAAATTCAATCATCCACACTTTTTTCTATAGCCTTAGTTGAAGAAAACACTAGTAAATGAAAACTTTTCACATACAACAAATCTTTCATTTTAGCCTTCCAGATATTATAATTAGAATCATTCAAGCTCACCATTCTAGATTTGTTAGTCTCCATCCTTATACTCAAATAAAACCAAATTTTGATACCATTTTGATGGGAAAATGTATTTTGCAAAACATAACATTTTTCCAACTAATTGAGTATTAAAGATGAGCAAAACATAATGAAATTGAAACAATAATGAAAGACAAGTTTTAACGTTGAAAAACCTCTCTTCAAATTGAGAACAAAAAATCATGGGACCTGAACAGACCACTTAACAATCAATAATGTTACAAGTAAGGGTTCACTCTAAATATAACCAAACTAGAGATCAATTGAATCAAAGATCACACAACAATCTTGGTAAATAATAATAAAGAATAGAAAAAGCAAGATTAATCAACCTTGTCAATTTTGTAATTCTGATTTCTCTTGAATTGACTTAGAAGCTTTAGAATACAGATTTTTACTGTTCAGAACGTAGTCCCAAAAATAACCAATAAGCTGTCAAGGTTTGAAGTCGATCAAACGATGCAAACTCCGACAAATAAAAATCTTCTCTAGCTGTTAACTCAAACCCTAAAACTGTTTTTATTTTATTCTCTCTCCTGTTGTTCTATAAAACCGACTAAAACCTAAATGAAACATAATGTCCCTTCACATTATATACTTTAGACTTAAATAAAGCTCACACCTAATAGGACAAAACCCAACAATAATCTGGTTAAAAAAAAATACATGGACATGACATGTGACAAAATTTTAATTTTAAATAAATTTGACTAATTTATCATATTAAGAGAATTTGGATATTTAAGAAATAAATTTGACACAAGTATATACAACTTTGTGTTAAATTAGCTTTTTCCTAATAGTTTATATAATAGACTATTGGAAATCATTAGATTCCAGATACCAAATCTCGTAACTCAAAAAGCTTAATCTCATTCTAACCCATCAAATTTTATTACGATATTGATTTAAAATAAATATCTTTTAAGATGTCTTATTTAGAAGTTTTAATTATTTTGTTATTAATTTTTGTTTAACCCAAACTCAGCTCTCAAAAATTGGTTTGTCCCCAATTTTAGTTATTTTTAAAAGAATAAATTTAAAAAAAAAAAATTGCATTATGAAAGACAAAATAATAGATTTGTCATCTTGACTCATTTATGGTTAAAGAAATGGTCTTACCAGATATGTAAATACTAAATAAACATAATTTCATTATAATTTTGTGTTGAAATTTAAAATATAGATATTTTATTTGGTATACTTAACTCTATAAATTCAAAACTTCTATTTTATGTGAATAAATCAACCCGCAATTTAATAACCCGTAATTTAATAACCGATTTATTAACACAAAACACAAACTTTTCGTTGTGGTGCAAGAATTCAGTTATCTATCCATATATATATATATTATCAATTTCTTTATCTGACAATAAATCTATTTCCAAAAATCAACCACCACTTGAATAAATTAACAAGTTACAATGATTTGTTTGATTCAACCTAAAATTGGTCTTTTTGTCACTAACAAATAATCAAAATAAAACATAATTTATATTGACCACCATCCAAAATATTGGCAACCTTCTAACATTTTTAATCAAAAAACAATATTTTCATACCAAAAACAATTAAAAAAAAAAATCAGTTTCTTCCCAGTTTTTTTAATGCTATCTATGGAGATTTGTGATATTTCAAATAACCTCAAATATGAAACTTTTATATAAAGAAGATGAAAAAGAAATGTGTATGTATATGAACATCTTAATCTATCATTACATCAAAATATACACAGAAGTATTAGCTACCTAGAAAACTTCAATATAAATCCTATACTATCCCCCAAAACTCACCATTAGAACATTTCAATCTATGACAAACAATAACAATCATCATCTCAAACAAAAAACCCAACAATTTTACGTTGGAGTCTGGCACTGCAATTTATTAAAATCATCAGATAACAACTGATTCATCAACTTTTGTAATCTTTCCGCGCCCAGTCCAGGACTAAACACAGAATCATCGCCTCTTTCGGAACAAGGATCCAATCCACCTTCTCCATTTCCAATACACCAAGCTCCATTTGAAAACCTATCCTTACGACCTAAAAGCTCTTTATCAATCTTATCGAGAACAGGATCATTCTTAGGAAACTTACGAGCAAATGGGGCACTGCTGTTCACCATTTTATCAAACTCTTTCATGGTTAAAGAAAGTGGATGTTGTTTTGGAGGATTGTCCCAAGCAATGTAGTGTAGATCGTGGCTGATCGCGGTTTTCTTGAATTCTTCATTATTGCAGATAACCGTGTGAAAATAACCCTCGGGAGAGGAAATGAAGTTTGCGTAATACATTAGGATTGTTCTCGGAAGATTGTCCCATCCCAAAATACAGTATTCGACAAACGATCGAGTTAGCATCACCCAAGCCGAACCTAGAGTATTGATCATACACCATTGTCAAAAACATAAAAAATGATTATTTTTGTGAAAATATCGAAAGTTACCCGTAAATAACTTGAAGGAAGTGGGTAGAGAACGACGTTGAGTAGTTAGTGCAAGGTTAGATTTTTTCGATAAATATAGACCCGGGTCAACCATGATCGGTTTAGCTCGTTGTGTCCTGCAAAAAAAAGTATATATCTTTTACGAATGAGAACGCGAGGTCCACGTAAAAGTACGAGTTTTAGCGAGTGAATTGCTAAACAAAACTTACAATTTCCATCCGCGGATATATTCATGTTCTATGAAATTCAGGTTTCTGGATAAGTTGGAGAAAACATAAAGAAGATCTGCAATCATGTGACATACATTAGTTATTGATGTTCAAGAATTGAAGATGATATGAAACTTAAAATGATAATTGAATTTCCGATATGAACTTGGATCCAGATAAGAAACCTCTGAATCTGTGTCCAACTAGAGTTCTGTTTCCAAACATGATTTCAGTTGAATCAACGATATCTAAACAACAATCTTATAAGGATAGGCATTTAGACAAGAACAAATGTTTCCATATAGACTCAATGTCTCTATATCTAAACCAAACTTGTTCATTCATGTCAAGTTGTTCTAAGTACATATATAAAAACACATTTGGAAACTGAACTTTGACTAACAAATGTCAGCAAATTTATCATTATACATCTACTTATGCTATGTTTATGGACGATACACTTAGACAAAAAGAAGTGTTTCCAAGGAATTTATTGTAGTTTTCTCGTCCAAACTCAGATTCAACTCCAGAAAGTGTTTTCAAATGGACCCCCTAGATTCGGATGTGGATCTTGATGGATCACATTTGGAAACTGAACTTAGATACCAATTATATAGGTTTTTTCAAATGCATCCACAAAAGTGTTTCCTAATAGGCTTTATAATGACTTCTATGCATTTCCTTAATGAGAGAAACTTTAGAAAGAAAAAAAACTTGGCCAAATCCAAAGAATAACAAATTCGAGACATTCATTGATTGTTGAAGAATTAGTAAAGGAGAATAAGTGGAGAAAGAAGTTACCATCTTGAGTAACAAGAGGATAATCTGAAGCACTAAGGTTTATGAACCAATCCCAATCCGAACTCTCCTTCAACAAAATTGCAATTGCTTGCAAAGTACAAGCAACCATTGTTGGACCTTTATAAGTCACCAAATTAGACTGTGCCATAACTCTAACATTCTCAACCTCACGAAAAGTAGGATCATTCTTCACCAACATAGTCAGATTCAATCTTTCACGAGCTGGAGCTTCAAGATCCATGTGAAGAACATATTGATTTCTCGGATGATAAACAGCCTGCAAAGTTCTCATCATTCTCTGACTATCACCTTTTGTCCCTGATATCAGATAAGCAAATCTAGGAGCAACATCTTTCGAAGCAGAAGAAGAAGAAGAGTTAAAAGATTTCCAAATATCTGATTCCACAAAGTACCCACTAGAGCTAGATTCATGGAATCCTGAATCTGGATTAATGAGATCATAGTGAAGTTGATCATCCCCAATATAATAAGAAGACGAATATAACCCATGAAGAACAGCAGTAAACAGAGTAATTGAAATGAGAATACTGGCGAAAAATGGAAGAATCCATTTCCTATCACTGAATATCCTTGCGGAATGACCATTAACAGCTTTCCTCATGCCCATTAACTAACTGCTAGCTCTCCGGCATGGAAAATATACTATGATTTGAAGGAAGAAGACGATGATGATTCAATCCAACTACCCACCAACCCACCCTGAATGATTCGAGTAGATAAGCTGAAGAATCACCTTTATTCCCCGAATTGGAGCAGACCCTAGTGCAAAAAACGAAGCTTTTATAGTTGAGTTGAAGAATCGCTGTTGTGAGAATCATTCGTTGGACATGATGAGAAAATTTAGGGCAAAATGAGACAGAAGAAAGAGAAGGATAGAAAGAGATTTGCTTTAATGGAGAGCAAAAGACATTAGCTTCTTTAAGCCTTATTTTTATAATCAACAATAATTAGATAAATAATCATCAAAATGACAACAAATTCATACTTTTTTATTTTATTTTGTAATAATTTGACATGAATAATCTTAATTAATTTATTTTTATTGTGGGTTTTTGGATAATATGATGTATTATTAATACGCAACCTATTCTATTAATTAAGTAATAGTTGTAATTAAAAAGTGTATTAATTAATAATAATGTTTTTTTACTTAAGCCGTACGTTTTGTGGTGATAAGTTTTCAGACATAGGTGCTATGGCTGCCAAACTTTGGAGAAGTAACTCCCATTTTTTATGCCTTGTTTGGTTTCAATTGTGTAGACTGTAGATATAATTTTAAAAATTGGCCAAGTTAAAATAATATGGAGTGATGAAGAAATTTGACTTTTTTTTAGGTATGTATTATTTAAGCATATTTGAACCCCTCAATCTGAATAAATAAAAATTGAATATTGAGTTTTGAATGTGGTGATTATTCAAATAAATGGAACCAATTTTATTCTCAATTAAAGTTGTGATGCATACAAAATAACAATTTTATTTTTATTTAACTTTATGTGGGTGTTTAATTTATTATTATATTTTTAAAATTTAAAAAGTTATCAAATCTCTCATGTTAAAAGTTTTTGCATTAATTTATATCACTTAACTTATTCTAATGTGTTGAAACAAATTTACAAACATATTGAATATGAATATTATTAAATGTATATATTAATATATTAAAAAATTATCAAGAATATAACCAAGAGCAACTAAAATGGAACTGCAAAATTATACCCAAAATGGGATTAACAGCTCCAATTGTACGCAAAAACCCAAACCTAATTTGGGATATCTCAAATTCTATCTGAGCATCTAATAGTACTTCAAACTCATACCTAAAATGAGTTTTTTCCTCCAACCGAACTATAAAACCAAACCCAGAATGAGATTTCTCATTTTCCCTCTTAAAAAAACGCAAATATGCGTTTCCTACTTTTCACAAACGTATATATTTTTATTTTTTTTGCATTTTAGCTCCTTAACTTTTACTTAATTAATTTTATATATTAAACTTACTTATATAATTTATTTATATTTTAATTTATTTATATGTTTTATTTATTTATATGTTTTATTTATTTATATTTATATTTTAATTTATTTATATTTTAATTTATTTATATGTTTTATTTATTTATATTTTAAATACAAAATACTTCATAAACTAAAATAATACATCAACACAACAAAATAAAAATACACATACAAATTATGAAACACAATAAAAATACACCTACAAATTTTTTATAATTAATTTATATTTAAGTTTAAAATATTTTGATAATATTATAATATTGTGGTGTAATTTATAAGTTTGTAAAAGATATGGGTAATATTAAAAAATTATAAAAGTTGATGTAAGAAAGAATATTATAAGAATATTTTTTTGGGTTTGAGAATAAGTTTTTTGGTTGGAGTAGAATTATTGTTTGATGTGACATTTACACCAAAATGAGTTTGAAAATGGGTTTTTCGGTTGGAGATGGTCTAAAGCACTCATATTTGCATTGCTACGGTAGCAAATGCATAATTCTTTTTGTTTTACATTTTAACCCTTCAATTTTTATTTTATCAATTTTATATATTAAACTTATTTATATAATTAATTTATATAAGTTATTTATATTTTAATCTATTTATATGTTTTATTTGTTTATATTTGTATTTTTATCCTATATTTTATATTAAATTTATTTATATAATTATTAATTTATATAATTTATATAATATTTTTTATATAACATAAATTTATAATAATAATTTAAAATAAAATTATAATAATATTAAAAAATAAAATTACTTATAGTTATAGATATATATATATATATATAATATTTTTAATAAATTTTTATAATTAATTTATATTTAAGTTTAAAATATTTGGATAATATTATAATATTGTGGTGTAATTTATAAGTTTGTAAAATATATGGGTGATATTAAAAAATTATAAAAGTTGATGTAAGAAAAAATATTATAAGAATATTTTTTTAGGTTTGAGAATAAGGTTTTCGGTTGGAGAAGATTTACTTATTGATGTGACATTTACACTAAAAATGAGTTTAAAAATGAGTTTTTCGATTGAAGATGTTCTAAGGAGTAAGGATAACTAAATTTAAATTTATTAAAAGAATGACTCAATACAAAATAAGTTCTAACAAAGTTTAAGAGAGTCAAATGAGTCTGATGCTTAGGAAATAAAATGAATATATATATATATATATATATATATATTAGTAGCATTTGTTTGATGCTTTTAAATTTATGTTATTGTCTTAACTAACAAAAATTGATTTAAAATTTAAATATATATTATATTTGAAGAAATTAAAAATTATATCAAATATATAAAAAAAAAAAAACATTTTAAATAAAATTAAGAATTTTCTCTATAGACCCAATTTAACTTGAATTATTCTGATACATTGAAATCATGCACCGACATAACTTGGATATAATAAGGGCCACAATTATACTTTATTATATATAAAACAGGATACCAAGTACAGCTTGTTCCTGTTACGATTTAAATAAATAACTTAATATTGCTTAAAAATAAAGTTACAACCATTTCCAATAACTCCAAACCCACCTCTCTACCACTAATAAAAACAACTAAATATAAAATATTAATAATATATTTATTTATTTTATAAATTTTATAAAAAGATTTAAGCTTATTTCTTAATAATGACTAATGAATTTAAAAACAAATGTAATCAATGAATGTATGGAATCTATTTCTGATATTTGTTTTCTCTCTTATCCATCATCATAGTCATTTATGATTAAAAATAATGATTTGAATATATGAACAGTTGTAAGAAAAAATAGAAAAAAGTTGAGATTTTTCTTCTAAGATTAGTCTTTCAATGTATTAAGAGTTTAAAATGCCTATGCATAATAAGAAATCAAACCTTAGAAAAAAAGAACAAAATTCAAGTTGGTCTGTTGCCATCCAAAAAAAAAAAGTATAATAGAACAACTTACTAATGTTTTCACTCGGTCAATGACGCTGCTGCCGCCCTCTGCCGCCTCTGAACCGCCCTCCACCACCTCTACCGCCACCTCTACTACCACCACCTCTACCGCCTCCTCTCCAACCACCATCACCACCACTGTTACCACCACCGCCACTACTGTTGTTACCACCACCACCACCCATGTTGAATCCTTGACAATTTCCATTGAACCCTTGAAAACCGACATTCATACTCGGCTGTCCCTGCCCATTCATCATCCCGAATCCCTGCCCCATCATGCCCGGTTGTTGGTTAACAGTAGGTGTCGGATTTTGATGCATACCCATCCCAAAAGGGAACGGCTGACCCATAACATTTTGACCCATGTTTGCAGGCCAACCCGATTGACCGCCGGGTACACCCTGCCCGAACTGCATTGGCATGCCCATCGGGAAAGGAGTGGGGGGATTAACAGAAGCTGGCCATGGCATTCCGTTCGAAGGAAACCCATTTGGATTACTCATCCCGGGATGAAATTGAGGTTGTTGGTTCCCAGGATGAAATTGAGGTTGTTGGTTCCCAGGATGAAATTGAGGTTGTTGGTTCCCGGAATGAAATTGAGGTTGTTGCTGTTGCTGTTGGTTAGGATTTCCATTCATCCAAACTCCATTTGAAGGTGGAACTACTTGTCCGGAGGGAGGTTGACCTAAATTAAACATCATAGGAGGATGACCCATGTTCTGATTCGAACCACCTCCTGTTGGAACACTTTGTTGGCTTTGCACATTTTGAACCTCTTTATTGTTGTTCTTCCATGTACTTGTTGTTGTTCCTCGGTTTTTGTTCCTTTTGTTGAATTTCGAATTTCCAAACGTATGAATATCGTTACTACTACTCTTATTCTTCCCTTTTAGCAATCTCTTGTGCTTAGATTCCTTCTCGTCGTCGGAAAACTCTGTCTCGTCGGTTTCTTCGTCGTTCAAACCGGAAGCGTCGTACCCTTTCTTGTGGACACTTGGGTCGTTTAGAACGTGACCGGCAAACTCGGAAACGAACGACACTGCTGTACCTTCTTTGATTCCTTTCGGAATTTCATTCTCTGAATTGAAACGGATTATGTAGAAAGGATTCTTGACAGGTCCAAAGATTTCGTCAACGAGTCCCAATGGGGATCTACTTTCAGTTAGCCACATGATAGAACCCTCGTTTAGAGGATTGTGTTTTTCAACTCCCTCCACAATTACTTGGTTCCCGATAATCTGTGTAAGCAACAGAAATTGAAACGTATATTTCTAAATGTGTAAAATTATCAGAAACTGTTCTATAATCAAGGGAACTTACAGATTGGATTTTTCCAACGGGCTCAGTTATGTGGTTTGATTCCAAACGTGCGGTTATTTCAGGAACATGAGGGAGAATCTGTGAAAATCGATTTCATTGCAGCTAATTCAAATGTATAAATAGGTTTTATGCATCATTGCAGCAATCAAACAGTTTAAAGACCTAGAAAAGAATCATTAAAATGGAAGGAGGATTACCACAAGCTCGTTGGCGGATCTAATAGGCTCTTTGGCGACAAAGCCATTTTCATCATCTTCATCGCTGCAAGCAATCATATTCTCAATATCTGAATCGCTTATCTCGCCTTCTTCCATGTTGGGATCTTTTACTCTCTTCTTCTCTACATCTTCATCTGTATCATCATCTTCTTCGCTACTGGAATCATCATCGTCATCTTCACTGCTTGAAGACGAGGAAGAAGAAGATGATGATGAATCAGAGCTCTCTGAATCCGAGCTACTCTCGCTAACTTCTTCCTTCTTATCTTCCTTCTTAGAAAGCGAAATTTCACCATTCTTGACTGCATCATCTCCGTTATGATTGTCAACAATCTGTTCATTAACATTAGCATTCTCAACATCCAGGTCAGTTGACACCACTTGCAGACTTATCTTCTCCATATCATCAACAATAGACGAACCTGAGCCTGAATTTCCCAATGCTACGAACCCATCTGCGTTTTGATTGTCAACAATCGGTTCACCCGGCTTACTAACGTTATCATTCTCAACAATCAAGTCAGTTGACGCCACTTGCAGACTTACCATCTCAATATCATCCACAATAGACGAACCTGAGCCTGAGCCTGAGCCTGAATTTCCCAATGCTACGAATCCATCTTCGGCTTTCGTTTCTTGTACAGCATCCGCGTTAATATCAGACGTTACTGAAATCGGAATCCCTTCGATCAAATTATCCATAGTCTCAAAGTCAAAAAATGAATCAACAAAAGATACAGTTAATTCGTCAAGTTCTTCAGAAAAAAAGAGGTCGAGGGGAAGAGGATGGCTATCGATGTTGTCTGATTCTGGAGAGTGATTCAGCAGGTCATCATCTTCATCGGTGAGATTGTTGGAAAAATCCACCATTTCCGAGCTGCAAAATCAAGATTTCTGAACAAGAACCCATAAATTTGAAAATAAGGAGGCGCGACTAAGCTTATTAAAAGAAAATCAGATTAGGGTTTTGTCTGAAGACGTAAGTTTCCTTAAACCCTACTTTCTCTCTCTATATATTTTCGGCAGATTTCTCAAACGGTAGATATTGACGGTTAAGAATTAGGGTTTTGGTCACCTTCTCTTGAAACAATTTCGAAATATAGATATGAACCCTTCAACTTTGTTTTAAGGAACATATAGATCCCTTTAACTTTAGTTTAAGGCACATAGATCCTTTAAACTTATAAAAAGTATCAATTTTAACCTAATATTTAAGATTTTTGACCCATCATTTTTTTTAATTGAAATTTAATTGTTAATCTATTTGAAATACATTCCTATTATCAAATTAAGTCCATCTTATAACACTTAACCAATAAGGTTGAATTTGAATGACAAATGTTATTAAATATATAAAAAATATTTATAATTGTCGGATTTCAGTAAATGGAGAGTTCAACGGTGTTTGGAATTTTTAAGACAAAAAAAACATCATTTTATATAACTTTAACGATAAGGAGTCCGAAATCATGAGATTTGGAAAAAAATGTTTGAAATCTCAATTTATCTTTAATAAGGAGCTTCAATTTAACAATTCGACTATTTTAAAACATTATCAAATTTATAAATATTTTTCAAACAAACTTAATTGGAGCATTTGATTTTTGATAATTATGAACCATTTGGGGTCAATTTGTACTAAATTATGATGGTGCCACAAATTTGCTAGGTACCAAATACATTTGAGAATGAATGGTAATGGATAGATTGGGCAATAGAATAATCTTATGATTCCTATTTAATTAAATGTATGACTACCACTTTCAAGTTGGTTATTTTTGCATTTATTGATACTTTATGAATTTGATTTGATTAGCATACTCATTGTGGTTGCTCTTATAGATAGTTAGTTAGTCAAGTAACAAAAAAAATTATATTTTGTTGGGTTGTGAGACACATTAAATATTAATTATTATCCTTCATGTCCTAATTTTAATGTATAAAATATAAATATACATATCAATGACATTGATAATTTATAAATACAAATGATCATATTTGTATTCTTGTATGTTCTGGTGGATACATGACTGAGAATATAAATTTCATTATATTACTCATTCAGTAAACATAAAGAATTGCCTTGTTCAATTTGATTTTCATGGGCACGAATTGAAGTTGTAATTTATATCTCTTATATCATTTGTTTTGATTTTTTAAATTAGGACAATTTATGTCCTAATATGTCTTCTACCTAGTCCTTTCAAAAAATAAGTATATGTATAGTAATTTCTTACACTTTAATTTATAAATTTTGTAAAAAAATTGAGTAAACAAATTGTTTTAAAAAAGTACTCCTATAAGAGCCTATTAATTGGACACCAAATTAATAACTTCATAATTTTAAATAAAATCTAAATAATTCAAAATAAATAAATAAAGGAACCTAGCAAATTAAAATTCTCATGTTAATTTCTTGCGTTTATTTTGTAGATGATTTGAGCTCAATAAAAATAAATTGATCTCGACAAAGTTCGTGAAGAAAATAGAAGACAAAAATAATTGAGAGTTTAATTGAAAGAAACAAAAAGACAAAGGATACACGAGTCTTTAGTAGAACACAATAACTCATGTCTTTAGGTTATCGTCGGCCTTATAAGTCTAGCAAGCCCACGGGATAAAGAAAATCACCAATAGTAGCCCATTTAATAATAAAAATGATATTTAGTTAAATTTACTAGTTTTTTTTAAGATAAAAATATTTAACTTAGTGATTTATGATGAAAATTTTGAATGTTTTATTTTGTCATGGGTACAAATCTCATCAAAAACTAATTTTTTAACTAGAATTTGGACCGATAATTTTTTTTCACATTTTTTTACTTGGGCAACCCAAAACTCAGATGGTGTCATGAATTTAAGTTTTCGGATCATTTACAAAAGTCCAATAGAAAGAAAAAAGAAAATTCTATGTTTGTTTTAAAATCGTTTTTGACGGGATTTTATCATAATTAAAATAAAGTTCAAGATTCTCCTAAATAGGAAAAAAGTGTGAATATTGTTGGAGCTTCAAGTTTGGGTTGATTAGTTTCAGGATTCTGGCTTTTAAGTTTGAATTGGCCATTGGGCAGAGTTGTTTGGTAGAGGTCTAGCCTACTAAGGTTAGTCCATATCATTTCAAATTTTCAATTTATAATGTAAACTTGAATTTCTTATAATAGAGCTGATGATTCATTGAATAGACATTGTAAATTTATTCTATATACTTCATTTGTTTATTCTTAAATCTTGATTGTTGACATAGATTGTAAAACTTAAAATAAAAAACCTCAAATTGAAAAATCTTTAAAATTGGATAAAATTGAATAATCTTGTTTGAGTTAAAATTGAAGTTATAATCTCATTTTAAATAATCATTATGTTATGAAATGATAATGGAATAGTTTGAAGTCATGTAACACCTTAATTCATTCTTCAAGATTATATAATTTTCTTATGATTCTTGATTTCAAACAAACCTTTCTTGATTATGATTTTTTTGCTTGGAATTGATTTTTTCATATGAGTTGATATTTGGGTTATTGCAGGTAAAACTATCTTGTCTAAAAAAAATCAATTTAATTTTTGTCTTTCAACTTGATGAATACAATGAAGAGATGATTTAGGATTTTCAAAAGTGAATCAAGGAAGAAGATGAGAGAAGAGATAAATACAAGAAGGAGATCAGAATAAAGTTATTGAGCTACTATTCTTCAATTCCAAATTCTTAAGTAAACAATTTAGAATATTCAGATTCTTTTATCGAAAAGGTCTGAATATTCGAACAAAATTCTATTAGAGAATAAGGTGATGACAAAGCCTAACAAATTGGCTGAAAAATATAACAAACATAAAGAACTTATTTAATATTTTGCACAACAACGATCATAATCTTAACAACACTTTAATTTCCAGGTGGCTTCTTCTCTTCCACGGGATCAGTCTTCAGATTTATCATTTTTGTTTGTATCAAGAGTCACTCCTCTAGAATTTTGACGACCTCGGCGAAATTGATCCGAGCGTCTTCTCTTCTGCCTCCAATTCGATCAGCATGTCGGGATATCGTAAACACAGAGCCTCTTCATCTTCCCAGGTATTCTCATCGTTACCTTGATTCGCCCATTTAACTAGTATCTGTTTAGTTAGGTTTTTTCCTGATCGAGTATTTCGTTCTTCCAAAATCGTTTCAGGAATCAGGTCACAAAATTTCACATTTGAAATTTCCTCAATTGAAGTAGGCGTACCCTATACTGCTTGAGTTGCAAAATATGGAAGACATTGTGGATTCGAGCATCAGATAATAACTCTAGACGATAAGCGACTTCCTCCATTTTTGTTAGTACTCGGTATGGCCCAAAGAACTTGGCTTGCAACTTGTGGTGATTTCCCTGAATTGATAACTGACGGTAAAGTTACAACTTTACTAAGACTCAATCCTCAATTTTAAATGAGCCTTCAGTTCGATATTTATCATGCTATTGTTTCATTCGATTTTGAGCTCCAAGAGAGTGAAATTTTAGCAACTATAGGGTTGCCTCCTGAGCTGAGAAAGTTTTATTAACTTCTTTCACTCTCGAATCCCTTACCAAATAAGGAGTGTGCACCGGAGGAGCATAACCATAAATCGCTTCAAATGGAGTGAGATGTGTAACAGAGTGATGGTTCATATTGTAGCACCATTATGCAAAAAAGACAACCAACGATGTCATTGATGAGGTTGTTGGCCAGTCATACATCTCAGATATGTACCAGTGCACTAATTTGCTACTTTAGTTTGACCATCGGTCGACTATCTGAGGGTGATAAGCTATGGAGAAAGCTTGGTTCACCCCTTGTAGTTTAAGAAACTTACGTCGAAAGGAACTTAAGAATATCTTATTCATGTCACTAATTATAGATAGTGGCATACCATTAAGTTTTAAAATATTATTGATGAAGACTTCAACTACTTTGTGTGATGTGAATGGGTGACTAAGGGAAATAAAATGCCTCATCTTGGATAATCTATCCACCACGATTAGTATCATCATTTTTTCACCCGAGACTGGTAGATATTCAATAAAATCCATAGAGATTGATTTCCAGAAATTATTCGGTATGAGTAGAGGTTGGAGAAGGCCTTTTGGCGCGAAGATCTCACATTTGTTCTTTTGACATATGTCGTAGGTTATGATGAATTTCCACACATCACGACTTAGCACAGGCTAAAAATATGCTAATTGTAATTTTTTTTGTAACTAGGGATCCCGAATGACCACCGAAAGGAGTAGAGTGCATTGATGTAATGAGGATCGATTGGAGTTCTAGATTAAACCCTACAACCAGCTCCCTACTTTCCTTAGACTGCCATTGATGAAGGTATACCCTAGATGTACATCCTCATTTTCTTTTAATTTATTTATAAGTTTTACCATATTGGGTCAGTGGCCCAAACATCATTAAAACGTTTCAGTATTGGTGAGTGATAGACTGAGAGACATGCACACTGCACTGTCGGTTCTCTCCGTGATAGGGCATTAACAACGACATTCTATTTTTCTTTCTTGTACTGAACTTTGAAGTCGTATCCCACTAATTTGTTAAGTCATTTTTTCTGGGTTGACGTTTGAACTCTCTTCTCCAAAAGGTGTTTTAAATATTCATGATATGTCTTAACTATAAATGGTGAATATGGCAGGTAAGGTCGCCACTTTTCCACCGCAAATGTTAATGCCAAGAGTTCTCGTAAGAGTTAAAAAAAATGAATTTTTGCGAAATCTGTTAATACAAATATTTTATTTTCTCTAACAATATTTTTCCAAAGTTTGTTAGAAAAAATACTTTATTTTCTCACTTCTCTCGTAAATTTGCAAACCCCTAAAAAAATAAATAAAAAAATATTGAGATGCATATTCATTTGAAAATTTACTTTGAGACTCAATCTCAAATACTTTTCAAGATTTGTTTCTGATATTCACTTTTATTCTTATGGTTACATTTTAGAAATAGATGGTGGTATAACTATACACATAATATGATTAGAATATATTTTCTTTAGATGTATCACAAGTCTTGAGATAATTTATAAAATAAAATATAAATATCATATTTTAAAAAATGATCAATAATTTAAAATAGAGATGGTTTTTTCAACGATCATGAGGGACATAACGTCAATACCCTTTTTTGAGTATAAACAAACACTAAACCTAATCAGAATCTCTTTATTTGCGTTTTTATGCTATTAGTATTCTTTCTAATTTTCTCATGAAAAACTTAATAACAACTCTTTAAATATTCAAAACTAGCCTAAGTTTTGAGTTTCATCTCACATCTCTTTTTCACTAAACAACCCTCAATGAGGCCGTTTCAAGAAGAACACGTTATAGTTGATACAATATTTGAACAAAATACAATACCTACCTAAAATATTGAACACTATCAAAAATATATTTAATTGAATAATTTTATGTCCATGTCACATTTAAACTATTGAACTAGTTTTAGTGTGGGTTTAATTAATATGGTATAAGGTTTGGAATCATGTTTTTTTATTTCTTTTAATAAACAATTATCATTTAAATACGCTAAGAAAATATTATAATAGAAGTATGGTATGTCCTGTCTCGGACGAAATTTAACGATAGTTGAAAAATATGATGAATATGAGAGAATATGACAAAATAGATAGTCGTTGGGAGATGAACGAGATACCCTATTTTGACACAAACTCACTCCATATGCCTCAAAATAGAGTTCCAAAACATAAGAATTAGAAAAGACGGTAAGCATTCACGCTTAAAAGATATCCATGATAGACACTGTCAAAAGTTTTACAAAGGGTCAGCCATTTATGTGCCTCATTCCAAAAATAAAAAACTTGTGGCCCACAAATTCATAATATATAAAAATAATATTAATATAGTTAAGAGAAAAAATATCAATTGATTTATAATATATATATATATATATATATTAATTAGATTATATTTTGAAAATTTTGTTAATTTTGGGACTCTTAAAAATTGGAGTCATAACAATTATATATGTTTCCTTACCTACTTGTCTTATCACTTATAGGACTTCTTAGCTTAAGAAGAAAATTGAAAATTTTAAGAGGTAGAAGTTATGCTCTGACAAAGCTTGTGGTGTACTCTAACGCACATTTTTTTCTATTAAACACAATGGTGTGTAGTCTCTTAAATTGCACCAAGATATTACTTTATCATTTGACTTCGGTATCATAATAGACTAATGCAAGACAAAATTAATAAATCCATGGCTATATGAGATGCACATTGTTTCATATGCACAATAGAGATGAGGAGGAAGCTCTTCACAACTCAACTATGAGTATGATTAACTTCATCTAAGAATGACATATGAGCCAAGAATGGATAACTAGAAAAACGAAAAATAACATATTTGTAGATAACACACTCATGAGTATGTTTAGAGCTATAGTATATCAAATCTAGTAAAAAATTATAAAAATCTTATCAAATAATTAGGAAACAAACAACAAATTTAGCTCGATATTTGAATCGATGTGCATGAAATCACTCGCATGTACATAAAAGTTTTAATGACCCAACATAATTAAGAAACATATCAAAATATTAGTATTAATTTAGTCGTAGTGACAAAAACCATACATTGTAACGCGAGGTAGTTAGATTCACTTTATGTGTTATTTTCAGTAGCGGCCTTAAGGATTGGGTGACATAAACGAAACAAATAAATTTATTTTTATTTTTTAATTCAGTAGTTATATTTTATGTTTTATTAAATAAATATAATAAGTTTGTATTTTTATAAACAAAAGTAGCTAGTTTAGTTGATTAAATGATTTGTTAACATATATAGTGCCTTATAGACCTAACATTGTTAATCTTATTAATTTTTATTTTTCTGATTTTGAGTGCAACGTGGGAGCTAGGAAAGGTGGTTTATTGACCGAAATGCACATCTAAACCGTTGACGTCGGTTTACTAAATAAGTTTGAACGGTTAGAAAACCGATTTGATCGGTTTGATCAATTGACAAATTTGTTAATATATATATATATATATATATACATATATCAATAACAACCAATATCTACTTTCATATATATGAACAAATATAAATATTGTAAATAAATTTCGATAACATAATTAATGAATTATTAGCATAATTTCCAAAACATAAATGCATTATACTATATGATTTTTTTACTAGAAATTGTTGGAAACGTTAGTGGACAATCAATGTATTCACTCACAAACTCAAGATAAGATTAAAAAGAAAGGGGAAGAAATTTTATTTCAATTCATATTATTTCTATAAATACAGCTACTCTTGTTTCTATTTATACTAGGACAAAAAAAACTCTTAAACGTTTATAATTAATGATAATTAAGACCCTATTAAACTAAAGATAATAACGTTCAATATTAACTAAACCTTTAATTCTAATTAAAACATATATTAAACAAAAGATAATAACGTATAATTTTCAATTAATTAATTTTATTTTCAACACTCCCCTATAAAATCAATTATTCTTCGTGATTCCAAGCATACTCTTCATTCTATTGAAAACTTTCACTCCAAAAGACTTCGTAAAAATATCTGCAATTTGATCAACATATTTCACATATTCAAGTCTGATCTCTTTTTTCGTAATACTCTCTCAGATGAAATGATATCGTGTATCGATGTGTTTACTTCGATCATGAAAAATAAGATTCCTTGCTAGACCTTGAGCAGACTTATTGTCGAAAAAAATTGTGGTCGCTTCATTCTCTAACAAACCTATCTTCTTCAACATTCTTCTTAGCTAGATTGCATGACAAGCGCATGTTGTTATCGCGACATATTCAGCTTCACAAGATGATAGTGAGACTATCGCTTGTTTCCTCGAACTCCATGAGATTGTATTAGACCCCATAAAAAACAAAAATCTAGTTGTGCTCTTTCGATCATCTATATCTCCGAAAAAATCACTATTGGAATATCCAACAAGTTGAAATTCCTTAGACGATGAATAAATCAGTCCAAAATCAATAGTACCTTTCGAATATATCAAAATCAACTTTGTCGCCTTCTCGTGCTCCGTCGTGGGCACATCCATGAATCGAGTACATGTCAAATACCTGTCGAGTACATGTCAAATACCTTAGACATCCAACGAGACTAAAAAGAATATCCGTCCGAGTACATGTCAAATATCTTAGACATTCAACGAGACTTTTGTAAAAGTGTTGGATCCACCTTTTCTCCATTTTTGTTTTTGCTCAATTTAGCTCCAACCTCCATAGGGGTAGCCACCAATTTTTTATTTGACATATTGAATCTATCCAGAACTTCCTTCACATATGTTTGTTGCCCAATTCTATCATCCGATTGATGCACTTCTAATCCGAGATAAAATAACATTAAGCCAATATATGTCATCTCAAATTCTCGGGCCATATTATTCTTGAAATCTTCAAAAAGACTCAGATTATTTCCTGTAAAAATAAGATCATCCACGTAGAGGCAAACAAACAAACAATCTCCCCATTTTTATATAAAGTGCATACTCATGTGGATATCTTTCAAATCTTTTCTAAAAAAAATAAGCATCAATCCGACTATACCATGCTCGAGGCGCTTGTTTGAGATCGTACAAAGCCCTCTTTAACTTTAATATTTTTTATTTCTTGTCCTTTCATCACAAAGCCTTCTGGTTGCTTCACAAAAACATCTTCCTCAAGGAAACCTCTAAGAAATGCTGACTTCACGTCCAATTGGAATATTTTCCAATTTCTTTGTGCTGCTAGTGAAACAAAAAATCTGATTGTTTCTAGATGAGCAATTGGAGCAAATACTTCATCATAGTCCACTTCGTGTCGTTGTGCGTACCCTTTGATGACTAATCTCACTTTATATTTTCCACAACACCTTTGGAATTCTTTTTCTCTTTGAATATCCATTTGATACCAATAGACTTCTGACTCGCTGGAAGTGAAATGAGTTCCCATGTATCATTTCTTTCAATGACTCGAATCTCCTCTTCCATGGCTTGTCTCCATTTCTTCTCTTTACTAGTCTCTTCAAAACTCAAAGGAGTTGTTTCGGCTAAAAGATAGAACATAGAAAATCATTCATTACCTCTATATTCTCGTATAGTTCTTGGATAGTTCTCATCTTTCATGATCCTTCATTAGGACTTCCACTTGATAAAAATGCACTAGAAGATGTGTTTGGTGTCGTCGTAAAAACCGCGGGCTTCCATGTTCTTCTCCTTGATTGTCCTCATCGAAGAATGAGAATAATTCGTTAATGGAATCTTCATTAACTTCCCAATTCCAAGAAATATTCATCGAACTTCACATCACGACTCACAGCCATCTTTTCGTTGACAGGATTATAGAGCTCGTACCCTTTTGATTTTGTCATATTCGATGAACACAAACTTCTCGTTTCTATCATGAAGTTTGGTTCTCTCTTACTCCGACACATGCTTATAGGCAATACTCCCAATTTTTTTTATGTGAGATACATATGGCTTCTTTCCGCTCCAAACTTCAATTGATGTTAGATCTTTCATGCTTTTGGTCGGACAAAGATTAAGAAGATACACTACACAAGCCACTGATTCTGCCTAAAATTCTTTTGGCATCTTCTTATATTTTATTATGCTCCGAGCCATATTGAGGATAAACCGGTTCTTCCTTTCAGCCACTCTATTTTGTTGTGGGGATCTTGAGTTGTGAGGAAACGCATAATACCATTTTATTCAATAGAACGGTTAAAGGCATCAGAAATAAGTTCTCCACCTCTATCGATTCTCAACGCCCGAATCATATTGTCAAACTCTTTCTCCACCAAAGTTTTGAAAATTTAAAAGTATCAAAACTCTTAGATTTTTCTTTCAAAAAATTAACCCAAGTTTTCTGACTAAAATCATCGATGAAAAGTAATAAATAATTACTTTTACCATAAGACAATAGTTTGATCGGTCCACACACATCAGTATGAATTAATTATCTCTAGCATGTTTGTCTAAAAAACACGCCTCACAAAGTTGATCTGGATGATTGAACAAAGGCATCCCCTTCACTATTTTATTTTCAAACATCAATTGTAAACCACCGAAATTTAGATTTCCCATCCTCATATGCCAACACCACACTGGATCCGTCACAAACACTTGCAAATAATTTGGCCCTTCGGTTTGAATAGGAAGCGAAAACATCATATTCTTCGATATTGTCACATTCAAAATTAGGTTAGCATTTCCGTCTCGTAGCCAAAGATTACGATCCTTCATTAAAATTTGGTAGCCTCTTTCCACGAGTTGTGCCAAACTCAAAATATTACTTTTTAATTTAAGGACATAATACTCATCGAAAATAAATTTATGTGTACATCCTTCAACTGAATCAAAATGATACATTTGCCTTCAATATGGATTTTCAAAGCATCTTTAAACGTGATATTTTTGATTGCCTTTTTCATAATCTGATCAAGGAATTTCGACTTTTCGCCACGCATGTGGTTACTCGGACCGTTGTCAAGATATCATTGACTTTCTCCTCTGACTTTCTCCTCCAAAAACTTTTTGATTTAGCGCCAACAACATTGTCGACTCCTCTATTTTTTTTCTTCCGTGATATTGACTTCTACTTTCGCATTCTCGGCATATCAGCAGATATCAGCAGTTACGAGCTTAATGACCCAATTTGTGACATTTTAACACTCAACACATGACTTTTTGTATCCCTTCTCGTATTCTTCACTTCATTGTCCTCGTCTATGTCCTCTTTCTATTACTTTACTTTTTAGATTTCTCAAGACTTTTCTTTATTTGCTCTCTCGATGTCTGGATTTCTGCCACGTCCTCGACCGCCACCACGAGAATAACATCGACTACGGCCTCAATGAACTACGCTCCTCTTTTCGTCAAACGAATGTTTGACTGGGAGGGATTTCTCTAAAGGCTCCCTCTTGTGTTTGTTCATTCGTTCCTCGTGTACCCGTAATGATCCATTTAATTCGTCAATTGAGAGTTTCTCCAAATCTCCGCTCTCTTCGACTGCAACCACTACATGGTCAAATAGTTGATGTAGAGAACGTAAAATTTTCTTAATTACTTGAACGTCTTCTATGCCTTCAACATTTTACTTCATCTGATTGATGATAGATAAGATCCGCGTGAAATAGTCTAAAATAGACTTCGATGCTTCCTAATGAAGAGCTTCAAACTCTCCACGTAAAATCTGAAGTCGCACCATCCTTACTTTAACAACTCCTTTGTGGGAATTTTTTAGAATTTCACATGCCTCCTTCGACGTTGAGGCATTTGCTACTTTCTCAAAAGCAGCATCATCCAAACACTGATGGATGATGGAAAGGGCATGTTGATCCTTCTTTTTATTCTTCTCGAACACTTGAATAATGGTCAACGTCGCATCCTTGTTAAGTTCGACAATCTCACCAATTACGATTTCCCATGCACCTTGGGAGCCGAGTAACGTCTTTACTCGGATAGACCAACTATCATAGTTATCCTTTGTAAGAGAAGATATTGGAACATTAAAGACATTCTTGCTCTGATACCACTTTATTGGAAACTTTAGTAGGCAATCAACGTATTCACTCACAAACTCAAGATAAGATTAAAAAGAAAGGGAAAAAAGTTTTATTTCACTTTATCTTATTTCTGCAAATACAACTACTCTATTTATACTAGGACCTAAAAAAACTTAAACATTTAGAATTAATGCTAATTAAGACACATATTAAACAAAAGATAATAACGTTCAATATTAACTAGACCTTTAATTCTAATTAAGACACCTATTAAACAAAAGATAATAACGCCTCATTTTTAATTAATTTATTTTATTTTCAACAACACTAAAAATGAGTAACAATTATGAAATTATTTTTTCTACTACTAATAATAGTTTATTTTTTTGATAATATACTACTAAATAGAAACATATCTATGTAGGGGCTCGGGTGGACTGAAGCCCACCTCGAAGTGAAAATATGTTATAATTTCTTAAAATTTTCAATTTAATTCATTATTTATTTATCTAATTATTATAAAATGACAAAACTTACCTTTTTCTACTCGTTTTATCCAAAATTTCTTGTTATTTATTAAGTCCACCCCAATTTTTTTTCAAGCCTAATTCAACTAAAATTCCTAAATCCATTTACAATACCGAGTTTCCAAGCACATCGTACTATAACTCGGGTCGAGGTTACCACTCGTCCCTAAGTCAGATCGACGCGCTTGACTAACGAATAAAAACCTTTGTTTTCTTTCATTGGTCTAGTCAGGTCATTTTTTATCTTTTTATTCTGTATCATTGCAAACAAGTTTTTAAGTTAATGAAATTATCTAATTATTACTAGTTTGGATGAGTGTTATGATCTAATAGTTATAAAATATTACTCATTATTGTCCGTTTAAAGTTTAATTTTGTTTCAGTCTTATTTAAATAATACTTTTAAAACATTTGGTCGGTTTGAACGATTTCAATAACGTTGAACCAACAAACTGAATTGTTGGGATCAGTTTTGTAAAAGAGAAACCGTAATGAATTTGGTTTCATATTTAGTTTGGTTTGAACGATTTGGTAGGCTTACTTACACTCTTAGCCTTAACAAAGGTCCACCTGATTATTCTTAATATTCGAATAAAATGTTTGTTGTTGCCCATGAAAACATTATGTTATCTCTATTTCTAGACTTTTAAAGAAAAAATTATAAGTTATTTATTAAAAGATAAAAATAAAATAATAAACAATAAACCGAGCAAATAAGAAAGTAAAAATAACATTAAAATGAAAGCAATACAAGAAAATGAATGTCCAAATATGCCATTGAAGATTAATTCTAAATGATACACCACATATTAAAAATCTACTAAATGAAATTTTAACATTTAGCTTAAAAACAAAGGCAATAATAATATTTATAAGCTTACCAAAAATACTTTACCCAAGCTAATCTACTTCCAACATCTTTATTTACTAGGTTATATATTTGAACAAAAAAAATATATAAAACTATTTATAAATAAACAATTTAAGAAAATATTTAAAACTATAAATTAGTAGGGCTGCGCGAACGCAGCCCCTCTACCACAAATTATGACATAGGCTGAACCACAATGGGCTGACCTTAGGCGTGCGCACAATCAAAGTGCAATGAAAGTCGCAAACCTAGGACATGAACCTTCTTGATCGCCCATAGACCCAGTCCAGGTAAGTATGGAATAATTTAGCTCACCCCTTTCTAGTTATAGTTTCTTTCCTCCCTTAACTTCTCATCCTCTTCCGATGTGGGACAAACTCCATTTCTCTATCTCATTTTTTGTTCTACTTACTTGGTTGAATTATTCTAACAACCGATCTTTCTCCTTATTTCATTTGTCACTCGCATATAGAGAAGAGTTTTAATCACCCAATATAATTAAGAAACATGTCAAAACATTAGTATTAATTTTTTCGTAGTCACAAAACCACTCATTGTAACACGAGTTAGTTAGATTCATTTTATGTATTATTCTCCATAGCGGCCTTAAGGATTGGGTGACCTAAACGAAACAGATAAATTTATTCTTATTTTTTAATTCAGTAGTTATATTTTATGTTTTATTAAATAAATAAAATTTGTTTGCATTCTTTTAAATAAAAGTAGCTATTTTAGTTGGTTAAATGATTTTTTAACACTTATAGTGACCTATAGATCAAATATTGTAGATGTTATTAATTTTTATTTTTCTGATTTTGGGTACTCATGTGGGAGCTAGGCAACCGCCTAACTGGCCTTACCTCAGTGTTGGACCTAAAATTTCGAGGCCTGAGGCGAGCACAAAACTTGGTGCCCTCAAAGCTTAATATTCATACATATATTTTTTTTATCGATTTAAATATAATTGACTTTGAATTAAAGCATCTTCCTTTTGTTTTTTCTTTCTTTTTTATGCCCAAGACAATTGTTTTCTTATAGGAGGCATGCTTGATAAAACTCTAAATGCTAATTTGCATTAAAAATTTATAGATTAACCAACATTCTATGAATCTATGATTAACCACAATGTTGCACTTCCGCTATGCAATAATGCAAGATACAGATCCACTAGACAAGTCCTCAACAACCAAAAAAATAATCAAGTAAATCGAACCAAAATCTCACCGAAATCGGAGGAAGAACTCTAGTGGGCAGTAGCATAGTGCTGAGAAACAAGGCTAGAACGAGCGAAAAAGGCCCAAGAGCTCGGGGAAGGAGACGACCGAGTTTTCTGCTCCGATTCCGGCAAGCTAGAGGATCGACGATGGGCTTGGGGTTTGGGGGAAGTGTTTACTTTTCTTTTTTCCAGAATTCTTGTTCTTATTTTTTTTTCTTTTTCCTTGATTTTGTTGATAAATGGGAATCGTGCGATTCTTTTCTCCAAGTAAGATATTATTTTTTATTTTTATTTTTTTGGATACAAATTAAGTTAGGGCTTATCATTGATAGGTTATCAATTATTATTTATGAGATTTTTAAAAATAAGCCCATGAACATATCATTATAATTTTTTTTTTAAGATTTTGGTGCCCCAAAAATATTTGGGCCTGAGGCAATTGCCTTACTTATTACACAGCAAGTCCGGGCCTGCCTTACCTAAAGGTGTAAGCCGAATGGCTTGGTCGATTTATTGACCGAAATACACATCTAAATCGTTGACGTCGATTTAATAAATAGTTTTGAACAGTTAGAAGATATATTTGGTCGGTATGAAAAATTGGCAAATTTGTTAAATATATTGAATATATATATATATATATATATATATATATATATATATATATAACAACCTATATCTATTTTCATCTATATGAACACATATAAATATTATAAATAAGATTCTATAACCTAATTAATGAATTACTAGCATAATTTCCAAAACACAAATGTATTATACTTAGGGGTGGGTCAGTACGGTATATTTTAATTTTTATTCATATCTTATACTTTACTGAATGTTTCGGTATACAAAAATTCATACATTACTTTACCTTCATTTCGATATACCTTGATTTCAGTATACCTTAATTTTGGTACGGTATCGTTATTATACCTTTCAAACCTAAAGTCATATTAACTTAAACAAAAAAATTAATATAGTTACTACATAAACGTTACACAAAACTAACAATTAAAGATATTTATAATAAAATAAAATATTTAAAAAAAAAATCCAACTTTTTTAAAAATTAGACATTGTTAAAAAAATAAATTTAATTCCAAAAAATAGAGTTAAAAAGAGTAAACATAAATATAGTCTTTAAGTTAGACTAAAGTGAAGACGAGAGAGAGAGATTTAGAACGATTTTCACTCACATTTATATGTACAATTTGTTTTATATATTGATAATACAAGTTAGATAATAATAATAATTAGTTAATTTAGACTTAATTAATAAAAAAACTCCCACTCTTTTTAATTCATTAATTTTCCTTGAAAAATTCAATTTAATTATCTGTAAAATCTTTTTATAAGTTGAATATTTCTCCTTCTAATCAATCATTTGTGCACACTAATACTCCATTTTAGGACTTTAATTGCTCATAAAATGATCCACTATTCTTTTACCCAAATTGAAAACATATTTACTAGCAATCTTTAAGATGAGATTGTAAAAATGTATTGACAATAATTGAAAAAATTGAATACCTAGCTTCACTTCATTTCCACCATTTCAAGTGATTGAAAATTTGGTTGAATATTTTTTCAATCGAATAATATTATAATATAATTATATTTTGATTTATTTTTCAAAATTATGTTTCTATAATTAAACTAATATTAAATCTATTTATTTTCTTATAAATATTATATATATTTTAATTTATAAATATTATTTCGACATATCCCGATATATCAAAATTTTGAAAATCTCATACCTTAACCGTATAAATAATTTTGGTATCGGTACCATACCTTACATTTTTTTTGTATACTTTAAAAATCGATATTTTCGATATACTTAGGTATAGTATTTTCAATATACCTATAATATCAGTAATTTTTCTCACCCTTAATACTATGATTTATTTTTTACTAAACATCACACTAAAAACGAGTAACAATTATGAAATTAATTTTTTTTACTACTAATAATAGTTAATATTTTTGATAGTATATTAACGAGTAGAGACAGATCTATGTAGGGGTTCGGGTGGATTGAAGCCCACTTCGAAGTAAAAATGTGCTCCTATATTCTTAAAATTTTCAATTTAATTCACTATTTGTTTATCAAATTATTAAAAAAATGGAAAACTTACCTTTGTCTATCTTTTTATCCAAAATTTTCTCGTTATATTTTAAGTCCATCCCAATTTTTGTTCAAGCCTAACCCAACTCCAATTCCTAAATCCATTTACGATCTCGAGTTTCCAGACACATCGTACTGTAGCTCGGGCTGAGGCTGCCACTCGATCCTAAGACAGATTGACGCGCTTGAATAAACGAATAAAATCCTTGGTCTGCTTTTATTAATCTATTCTGGTAATTGCTTATATCTTTATTCTCTATCCAAGCTAACAAGTTTTTAAGTTAAACGTGTCAAAAACATAAAAACGTGTCAAAAACGTGTTAAACGTTCCAAATATGTGAAAAACTTGTCAAATGTGTTAAAACGTAAAAAACATGTCAAAACGTGAAAAACATGTAAAACGTGTTAAACGTGTCAAAAACGTGAAAAAATATGTTAAACGTGTCAAAAATGTGAAAATGTGTTAAACGTGTTAAACGTGCTAAAAACGTGTTAAACGTGTGAAAAATGTGTTAAACATGTCAAAAACGTGAAAAACGTGTTAAACGTGTAAAAAATGTGTTAAACATGTCAAAACGTGTTAAACGTGTCAAAAACGTGCCAAAAACATGATATACATGTTTAATGTGTGAAAAACGTGTTAAACGTGTCAAAACGTGAAAACGGGTGAAACGTGTAAATAACGTGTTAAACGTGCCAAATATGTGAAAAACTTTTTAAACGTGCCAAAACGTGAAAAATGTGTAAAAACGTGTTAATCGTATAAAAAATGCGTTAAACGTGTCAAAAACATGAAAAATATGTTAAACGTGTCAAAAACATGAAAAATGTGTTAAACGTGTCAAAAATGTGTTAACGTGCCAAAAATGTGTTAAACGTGTTCAACATGTAAAAAACATGTTAAACGTGCCAAAAACGTGAAAACATATTAAACGTGTATAAAATTTGTTAAACGTGACATAAATGTGATAAACGTGTTTAATGTGTAAAAAACGTGTTAAATATGTCAAAAACGTGTTAAACTTATTCAACTAAAAAAAATATCAGTTTTAACATCTTAAATTTCAAAAACTAATATTATCGATGGAAAACTTTAATCGTATTTTAAAAAATAAAAAATAAATTATATTGTTGAAAAACATATAAAAAAATTTGGAATTACAATTCCAACCTAAAAAAATTGGAATTGAAAACTATAAAATTATACTATATTAAATTTGATTGAAATTCTAATTCTTATCAAACATACAAATTGGACCCTCCAATTCCAACCGAATAGTTGTGATCAATTTGGTAAAAAAAAACAATAATAAATTCAGTTTGACTCAATTTAGTTTTAGACCTGTTATAAGCCATCCTAATAATAAAATAAATAAAATGATAAATAACTACCAAACAAATGAAAAAGTAAAAATAACATAAAAATAATGTCCACCATGCCATTGAAAATTAATTCAAAATGATACAATAAGGCAATAATAATATTTATAAGCTCACTAAAAAACCTTACTATTATATTTCCAACATTTTTATTTACAAGTTTATATATTTTAACAAAATTATATATAAAACTATTATTTATAATATCATAATTAATTTATAAAATAAAAAAATATTTAAAACTATAAATGGGTAGGGGCCGCGCGAACGCAGGCCCCCTCTTCCACAAATTATGACGTAGGCTCAACCACAATGGGCTGACCTTAGGCATGCGCACAATCAAAGTGCAATGAAAGCCGCAAACCTAGGACATGGACCTTCTTGATCGCCCATAGACCCCGTCCAGGTAAGTATGTTATAAGGTAGCCCACCCCCTTCTACTTATACTTTCTTTCCTCCCTCAATTCCTCATCCTCTTCCGATGTGGGACAAACTCCATCTCTCAATATCTCATTATTTTTGGTTCTACTTGGTTGAATTACTCTGATCTTTGTTTCTTTCTCCTTCTTTCATTTGTCATCGCCGGCGAAAATGCATTCTCGATTCGCATCCATTACTAGATCCCTCAAGTCCAAGCATCCTTCTCTCTTCTCATTCTACTCCACAATCGAACCTCCGAAGCAGCCTCTGTATCCTCAAACCCTAGATGGGCTTCGTCGCCGTTTGGCTGAGGAATCCCCTGCGCTCGGTGACTTTACTCGGCTTCAATCCACTGATGAGTACTCTGTAGAGGTTGGGACGAAGAAGAAACCTCTACCCAAGCCTAAATGGATGAAGGAAGCAATTCCTGGAGGGGAGAAGTATACCCAGATTAAGAAGAAGTTGAGGGAATTGAAGCTTCATACTGTTTGTGAAGAAGCTAAATGCCCTAATATGGGTGAATGTTGGTCTGGTGGTGAAACTGGGACTGCTACTGCAACAATTATGATTCTTGGAGATACTTGTACAAGAGGTTGCAGGTGATTGGTTTGTTTTGTTTTGTAAATCTGCGTTTCTTTCATCGTTACAATTCTTGTTTGCATTTTGCAATCAATACCGAGCTCTTCCCTTGATTTCCTTTAGAATTGTAAGATTCAACCTGACCAAGCTAGCTAGTTTAAAATTATGGTGCTACAAAACATTCAATGAAACACACAAAGATGCAGATAATGAGCTTTTTGTTTTTTTATGGGACAAGGTTGAATCTTGACAAATGAACTTTCTCTGGAAATCTTTTTACTTGGTCATTTTACTTCTTTCTCAATGTTGTTTGATTACCTATGGTAGCATGATAATTGAAAAAAGAAAAGAAAAAACTCAAATAGATAAAGCTATGGAAGAGAAATTGCCTATGAGGTTATGCATATACATGTTGGCTCATTGACACAAGAAATGAGGGGTCATGTCAGTGAGTTGTTGTGTTAGTCTGGTAATAAAATTGGACAAAATGAGAGATTGTGGTCAGAAATTGAATGAACTAAGCCCCTTGGGTAAGTAAACAGATAAGAGTATGAGAAATATAGTAGACCTCAATTGGATATCTTTGTAACCAGTAGAAGTAGTTTAATCTTTATGTGTTTAAAAAAAGAAGAGAGGAGACTGCAATTATGCCTATTTACAATCATACTTATCCTACTCTACTATTTACAACCATAACCTGATTTTTTTGTTCAATAAAGAAACTTGTTAAAAGGTGTTCATATCTGATGAGAATCTTAGAGAAAGAGATTCAATTTTATGATTCTTCAGGTTCTGCAATGTGAAGACATCACGGACACCTCCTCCTCCAGATCCAAATGAGCCAGCTAACGTTGCCGAGGCAATTGCATCATGGGGTTTGGATTATGTAGTCATTACTAGTGTTGATCGTGATGACTTAGCTGACCAAGGAAGCCACCATTTTGCTGAGACTGTGCAGAGGTTAAAGACCTTGAAGCCAAATATACTCATCGAAGCATTGGGTATGTGTTTAGTGTTTGCAATTTATGACATCATTTGTATATTCTTTGAATTCCGGCCATTCTTAAGTTAAGATCATAGAATTACTTGTCCCATTTGAAAACACTTTGGTTTCTGAATCTGAATTGTAGAGAATAAATTTCTGAACGTTTATCACACTAAGTTGAGAAATATCTATTTCTAAATACGATCCATATAGATGGGAAATCTGATTGAAATTAGTTGCCCCATTTGAAAACACTTTGGTTTCTGAATCTGGATAGGAATAAATTTCTGAATGCGTGTCACACTAAGTTGAGAAATTTTGTTTCCAAATGTGATCATCTGGATGGGAAATATGAAAGAAGTTAGCTGTTCCATTTGGAAACACTTTGGTTTATGAATCTGGATAGGAATAAATATATGAATTTGTGTTGCTCTAAGTTGAGAAATATTTGTTTCTATGTGATCTATTTGGATGGAAAAATTGACAGAAACCCGTTTGAATTTGAAAACATTTTGGTTTCTCAATCTGAACCTGGATAGTAGAGAAATTTGTTAATAAATTGCTGAATCTTTGATCCATCTTGTTTTCAAATGAATCTAGTGTATACATTAAACCCTAAACTCATTTTTGGGGTGATTTGTTTGGTTATTGGAACAGTTCCGGACTTTAGAGGTGATTGTGGGTGTGTGGAGAAAGTAGCCAAGTCAGGGTTAGATGTTTTAGCCCATAACATCGAGACTGTCGAAGAGCTTCAGAGTTCAGTTCGAGATCATCGAGCCAATTTCAAGCAATCAATTGATGTTCTGAAGATGGCCAAAGAGTTTGCTCCTCCCGGGACTCTTACCAAGACTTCGATAATGTTGGGTTGTGGTGAAACACCTGAACAAGTGGTGTCTACGATGGAGAAAGTAAGGGCAGCGGGCGTTGATGTGATGACTTTCGGTCAGTATATGAGGCCATCAAAGCGACACATGGCCGTTTCCGAATACATCACTCCAGAAGCTTTTGACAAATACAAAGTTCTTGGCATGGAAATGGTGAAAACCCTATGTTATTCATTTCTTCTCATTTAATGTTCTTAATTATGGTAATCAAATGGCTGTGACTGAAAAAGAATCCTGGTCTCATATTATTGTATCCTTCTTGTTTTCTTTGCCTGGACTTTGCAGGGATTTCGTTATGTGGCATCTGGTCCTATGGTGAGGTCATCATACAAGGCGGGTGAATATTATATCAAATCGATGATTGAATCTGATCGTGCTTCTTCATCAAATTAATTGTGTCTAATGATAAATAATTTGATGGCGTAAGCTTTCGAAACCGATTTTATTTACTGTACTGTTAGGCTGTTGATCACTTTTGAAGATACTTGTATAAGTTTGATGTAAGTAACAATTATGTTCTCCACACTTCATATGAACTTTATTCTTGTTGTCCTGATCGTGTCGGTCGGGCCAAAACCAATAGCACTTGGAAATTCGAATTCTCGTGGTTTGATTCAAGAAAGACTATTTGTATGTTGTTATTTTGTTTAAAATGATTCTTTTATTGAGTAATGAAATTTAAATGATTCATTGAAATTAATATGTAAACATAAATGAGTGTTTATCTTTTAAAATTATTTGGAACATGCTTATGCTTGTTTGATAAAAATTTCCAATAAGAAGTTATGCAATGGTTGGATTAAGAAAGAAATAAACTTCAATTTTTCAAAATTTCCATAGTAATGTTAAATTCTTGTTCTACTGATATATTTAAAAATTTATTGAAAAATTCTAATCTAGATTGGAATTCAAATTCAACAAGTATTTTCAAGGACTTTCTTTGTAGATTAATCATCAACCAGAAGGATATTATAGAAAATGATATCATCAACTTTACCAGTAAAAAACCCATTAAATCTACATTCAACGTTATACATTACCAATTCTCATCGTCGAAAAAACACATATAGTTCGTCCTCGGTGCTAGGCTGCTAGCTCAAACACTTAATAAACTTCGGGTCTAATACTTGCTTTGCAAATAAAAAACAAAACAAAGAACTAGGAAGTTGTTGGTCTTTCTTCGGAAAATCTAGGAAGTTGTACAAGAGAATTGACTCGTGTAACCCCTTCCAACCCCAACCAATTCAAGTCTCCGCTATTATCTTCAACTGCCGCCACATTCTTATAATTGTGGTCATTTTCATCGGAGGAGGATCTGACCGTGAAATTTCTCTGCAGGCATGGCTCGCTATTATACTGTTGTCCATCATCCGATTCGATAGCGGTACTATCATGTGTTGCGGAAGAGAAACCATGTTCTTCGTTATCGGATTCGGAATCCATTTTCCCATCCAAGAACAAGCATACAACCGCACAATCATCCATTTTCGAAGTGGGGTATTTGAATTTCCATTCTCGAGCTGCAGACTCCACAAGGGTCCTAGCCGCTGATGACCTAGTTGGGGATGATGATACTATTTGGACTACCTCTTCGTTGCTCAAGACATCCCAAACCTGAAACAAATCAATCAAACCGTCAAAACTAATAGTTCAGAATGGTCTAACTAACTTGGATTTGTCACTTAAGGCTATACTTTAGGTTCAATTCTGACTGAAACAACATTGATTGAAGTATGGGTTATTACGGTAAGACGTTGTAAGCAAGGAAAAAGAAAAAAAAGGGGATAGTGATCTGATCTGTATCTGATTGGGCTCGGTGGTGGTTAGGGCATAAAATGTTGGCTTTGAAATTCAAGATAATTGGATCTAAGTTAGTCAAAATTGTTGGCTAGTTGTAAACTCGTAAAATCGAGAGTTTATTTCAAATAATAAAAGTTTACTTCGAAAGAATATTAACTAATATTATTATTATTATTATTATTATTTATATATAATTAAATATAAAAAATAATAATAGACAAATGACACTATAAAGAAATCATATTTACAAAATAAATTACAGCAATTCATTTATTTGAATTTGTAAATATGAATTTTTGTTTTTTTGTAAAATCTTGTGATAATCACTCATTAGACAGAATCTTAAAATTTAAGAGTTATTTCAAGATCTTAACTGTCCTTTATTAGATCATTGAAGTAAGAAATTTGAGGTTGATGCGAATTCACATGTATCCTAGTTAATCCACCCTTATACCAAATATTATGGATTGCTATAACATACATTTTCCATTAAGACCCAAACACACACATATGAAGCCATTAAGTCTCTTACTTAAGTAAAAATGTAACAAAAACTATGACAATCTAGTAACTATCCAAGTTACAAAAATCAAAAAGAAATTTCAAGAACAAAAACTTCAATTAAGTTCAAAACATTAAGTTCTGAAATAACCATGCAAAACTCTAAAATCGTGAGTCGTGACACTAACTTTATTTAAGGTGTTTTCAGTGAGAATTGAAGTTAAAATCTCAATTTTAAGTTCTAAGACCTTTCTCTAAACATGCCAAGTAGGGATCGAGCCAACAACCGACATTAAAGGGTGAACTTAATAACTTTATATCCATATAAGGATGTAACTAGTTAGATGTAAAACTCAAGAATAGAGAAGCTTACCCCATCCGAAGCAAGAACAACAAATATATCTCTCTCGTTAAGAATCCGATGAGAGAACTCAGGAATAGAGATGACTCCGTAATCCTTCAAGCAAAAGTCACCAAACGCTCTAGCCATTGCTAAACCAGGGGCATCATCAAAAGGTAACCAAACTCTCGAAACTTCAGGTTCATCTTGTAATGCAAAAACTCTTCCTTTACAACTTTTTATCCTTTCAGCTTCCCCTATATTAACATTTTTGCATCAAATAATAAACAAAATACATTTTTTTTATGCGAAAGTAATAGAAAAAAAAAACAAACTTGGCAAGTCAGGCTTAAGATCAACAGTCAATTGAATTGCCACCATGGAATCATTTTCATCCTTAGACCCCATAACTGCTCGAGAATCCCCAATATACCCCATGAATAGATTCGAACCCTTGCATTGAGAAGAAGAAAAACACAAAATCACATATATATAAAAAAAGTATTCATATCAATTTTGTAAAAAACTTTTTCCTTACCTGTTTCAGTAAAGTGATGGAAGTGCTGCCACTACAGAAGCAATCTAAAGAAGGATGAGTGCTTAGTTCTTTGTCCATCGCCTTGTACGATTTAAGAAATAAATCTCTCCATAACGAATGTAATTTATCTTCCTCTCTATCTCCGCTTGACTTCGAATCGTGAGAAGAAAAGAACGATAACAACTTCAAAGGAAAAACATCCCTTACTCTTCGAGCAACAAGATGACCATTTGGACCATGACCATCAAATACACCACAAAAGGTCACATCTTCTGGCATAAAATCCTATAAAGATCGATAAAACTAAAATCAGCTACAAACTGATAAAAAAAAAAAAAGGAGAATGGTATTGTAAGCCTCTCAACACTTACATCCCAAACAATCATGGCATCCTGATTTATACCCTTTCGTCCCTGCTGAGTGAAAACACAAGAAGTTGTACTATTTCCATTCATGATTATCCTATTAGGTATTGACGACAATTGTTGTAATCTAGCAGCATGATCAGAATGTGTTCTTATAGCCCTCTTTCCAATACCAATACAACAACAAGAAGAACTCTGTCTACTGGTAGAAACACAACTACCCATTGTCCTCACCTCAGTTCAAAGTGGTCCTGTGTTGGAGAAGATGAGGAAACTTCAATTGTTTATACTTTATAAGGAGCATGTGAGTTGTGACCACCCAAAGGAAGGAATGAATAAAAAATAGACAAAATATCATTTTAAAATTCCAATTTACAAGTTAGTTCATAGACAACAAATATCCTATTTAAGAATACAATAAATGCTTCGGAAAGTGTAATAAATCTCAGCTAAATCCTCGCGATTGAACAAGATCTATCTGTCAAAGTATCGATTTGCAAGAGAAAAGATCAAAGAGAGACGATATAGTAACCTAATCCGTAAATCTATTGGAAAAGTTAAGTATAACTCGATTGTTTGAGTACACAAATAAGGAAAATAATTGAAAGAGGAGAAGATACTGACTGATGATATGGCGCATTGATTGTGAACAGATGAGAAATTGTTGGAGAGAATGAGGGTTTATAGACTTAGAATTATTAGGGTTTCTTCAAAAAGATGATAACTAGAGAGGATTAACGGACGGAAGAGCAATCGGAGAAGCTTCAGAAGTAGAGTGGAGTGGAGAGGAGAGAGAGAGAGCAGTGCACTCCCGACCGAATGATGGTTAAGGCTTGAAATTATACTTTAAATGATTTAGTTTCTTCTAAATATAACATTATTAAAATTTAAATTATATGTTGATTTTTTTATTTTTTTTTATTTGGGTTTTGTGCAAGAATTTTGTTTGATATAAATTTTTGTAATTTAGTTTTTGAAGGTTTATTGAATAATTTACTCTCTAAATAGATGATGAGATGAGAGAAAAAATATTAAAAAAAATTGTATTTTAGTAAATAATGAATGGGATGATTGATGAAGTTAAAAAATAGAAAATATTAAATTTTGAGGAAAAAAACAATATTAAATTTGTAGAATTTTTTAAAAATTTTATCTAAGAAGATTTTGTTTGGTAAAATTAAATAAAAATAAAAAATGTATATTTTATTAATAAATAAAATGATTTAATAATTAGAATAATAATAGTATAATATAAAACAATTTTTTTTAAAAAAATTATATAAATACTTAAAATAATTCAAGATTACACAACTTCTAAACTCATAAATAAAATAATTTTAAAATAAAATCAATGAGTTTGTTTAATAAATTTTTAAATAGTTTGGTTATGAGAAAAAATTATTAGGGATAATTTTGAAAAAATGATTTTTTTATAAAAGATTTAAAGAGTATTATTATATATTAATAAAAAATAATAATTTAAAATAAATATTTTAAATAATTTTATTAATAAATTAAGTGATAAAAGATAAATGAAATGTTATTTAATTATGTAAAGACATCAAAAGTCTAGTGGAAGAGAATTAAATTTAATTAAAATTTGAATTGCAATGAAAGTAATAACTTTGATGAGCATGATCCTATTTTATTAAGTTTGAAAAAAAAATATAAAATTAGATTAATACTAATTTTGTAATATGACTAAAATACTTTCTTAATTGGATTAGTGGATTTTTTTTTG
Source organism: Impatiens glandulifera (assembly GCF_907164915.1). Classification (NCBI taxonomy): domain Eukaryota; kingdom Viridiplantae; phylum Streptophyta; class Magnoliopsida; order Ericales; family Balsaminaceae; genus Impatiens; species Impatiens glandulifera. Next base: position 132,935 of record NW_025919138.1, read on the forward strand.
CTAATATTGTAACACATTTTTCTTTTTCAAGATTTGAATAAAAATTGTTAATAAAATTTTTCATTATAGTTATCTCATTTTGATATATATATATATATATATATATATATATATATATATATATATATATATATATATATATATATATATATTTGGATTAAATATTTTAAAAAAATATATTTTTAAGCAAAGTCAAATTCATAATATTTCATGTAAATTTATTATAATCTTATTTTGTTATTAGTTTTATCCCTTCACATATAATAATTATAATCATAATTGAAAAATTATTATTTTGTTATTGTTACCATTATAATCATATATATATATATTTAAATTTATAAAGTATTTTTTTATAATTATATATGAAATATGTAATTATTTAAATATATAAAACTATTTTGTTGAGTAAAGAGTGTATAAAAAAAAGAGATACGAGATTTTATCAACTTTCTCTACCGAACATTATTGGTTTTAATTTTAACCAAATAAAAAATAAAAAGAAATCTATAATAAATGGGTTTGTAAGTTCGGGAAGTTTCTCGCAACTTAGCACGTGTTTGATGGATACGTTGGCAATACGGAGAATCGCGGGGTGCCTCGATATTCGATGTGTTTCAACATTGGTTTGTGTGCCAGACATCATTTTAAAATAAAACATTATTTTAAAAGATTTTAAAAATATTTGAGAGCTTTTAAAATTAATTATATAAAAATAATCAATTTTATTCAAATTTTAATAATTTGAGGTTCAAATAACAATTTGATTATAATTAATTTAAAAGATTATTTATTTGAAAAAAATAGAGTCGCTAAATAATTTTAAAAAGAGGAGTGATAGGGGAAAAGAATTTAGGAGAGGGAGTGATGTGTCACCATATAAATGATAGGAAAAATGATAAAAATGTGAGAAGAGAGAGAAAAATTAGTCAAATAGTACGTATATCAACGTATTTTATACCAGAGTTACCATAAGGGATTCGTTTTTTGGTTACGCTCGAGAAATGATTTTTGCGCTATGTCCTCCGCGCCCGCCAAATAACGGTTTTTATTTTAATTGTAAAAGTTAGGCTATCAAACGATTTATTTTCTTTAATTAGTAGTCTAGGGGTCCTAAACAAGGATATGTTTAAATTACGTAAATAATTATACAAAATATTTAAAATGGCATATCCACGATTGCGTTGATATAAAATTGAGTAAAAACCCTGAAAATATCAAAAAAGTATTAGAATTTAAAAATAAATTCCAAACGGGGTGTTAGCTAGAATATTTGTTGGGGAAATATCCCAAAAATATGTAAAAATCATTTTCTGACCTTTCGGGATTATTTGAAAATAGACTGGGGTTCCAAAATTACAAAAATAATTTTGGATTTTGAAAAGTGAAACCAAATTGGCCTTAGGACCGGAGTCCTATGACTTGGGTTCATTTTTACCGATTTGGACTCGGACGGGCTCGGTCTAGACCAGGGGTGGTCTGAATCGGGGCTCGGGACACTCGATCAAGGGATTAAAGGGTTTGGCTCTAGGGTTTAAGAGGCTCGATCTTGAACTCGAATTGTTAGGTTCTAGGTCTTGGAGACTTGGTCCCAGATCTAGCTTCCTCAGTCGTGGACCTAGGAGTCTCGATCCTAGTTTAAACTTCTTAGTCCTAGGTTGAAATCCTCGGTCTGATTCCTCAGTCGGATTCCTCAGTTATTGCTCAAGAACACCGATCATAAGTCTCGGTCCTAACTCAAGAACACCGGTCTTTGGTCTCGATCCTAGGTTAAATTTATCGATCCTTAGTCTTGGTTAGGACCGAGGATTCTCGGTTAGGATCGAGGATTCTTGGTCCCGGTCCTACATGACCCTGTCGAAGTATATCCAATACTGAAGTTATCTGAGTCGTAATAAAACCAAGGAAAAGAAGGCATGCCAGTAGCATTTGGTCCTAGACCCATTTCTGGGAAATATCCCATTTTCAGCATGAGACGCATGGACATGACACTATATGATGTAAAGTTAGGAATGTGAGATGAATTTTGGCCTTAACTAAATATAGGACATATATCGAATCCACTTAACTCAACCTCTGGGATAGTAGAATGTGTTGAACCAACAGTGATCGTGATGTACTTCTCACCTTCTATGGTGATGAGTTACCGTTAGCCATGAACCGTATTTTCTAATGAAGGGTGGAGGCCAGAGCCTTAACCTGATGCAACCAAGGTCTTCCTAAGATGTTAGGATCTGGTACAACAATAGAGACGGGGGTCTGACTATGTTGAACGCTTACACAATTTGATTTGATATTAACTCTATTAGAAGTTAATATCCGTTTCTATTCTTCACAAGTCTTCACAAACTCTTGAACGGAGTCAAGTGCGGAAGTGTTTATTTAGACTTGAAGCGACATATAAAATGTTGGAAGATTCAAAAAGAAAAGAACACAAGACACAGAGTTTGTTTATGGATGTTCGGAGCAAAACTCTCCTACGTCACCCCTTCTTCTCGACCTCGAGAAGGATTCCACTAGAAGATTTGATTTGAATAGCACCTCTACACAAATCTAGTCAGAAACCAGGTCTTAAATACTGTCTGTTTCTAAACTCCAAACACACACAACACTTGTTGAATAGATACTATCTATTCAACTTACAAAGAGCTCACAATTAAATAAGAGTGATACAATACTTTTCAGTATGAACAATCTCTCACAAAAGTGCTAAGACTCTGAGCCTTTTGAAATCTTCTGGTAGAGAGAGTATTTTTAATTAGCAAGAGTGCCCCGAAAGTCAAGTCTATATTTCTGTTTTCCTTTAATCTTCTTATATATCCAAAGCACATCAACGGTCATATCTTCTTTTAGCAGATTCAGAAAGTAAAGAACACAAGACACAAAGTTTTTTTTATGGATGTTCGGAGCAAAACCCTCCTACATCACCCCTTCTTCTCGACCTCGAGAAGGTTCCACTAGAAGATTTGATTTGAATAACACCTCTACACAAATCCAGTCAGAAACTAGGTCTTAAACACTGCCTGTTTTTGAACTCCTAGCACACACAACACTTGTTGAATATATACTATCTATTCAACTTACAAAGAACTCACAATTAAATAAGAGTGATACAATGCTTTTCGGTATGAACAATCTCTCACAAGAGTGTTAAGACAAGGAGCTTTTTGAAATCTGCTTGTAGAGAGAGAGTTTTTAATTAGCAAGAGTGCCATGAAAGTCAAGTCTGTATTTCTGTTTTCCTTAAATCTTCTTATATATCCAAAGCACAACAACTGTCATATCTTCTTCAATGGTCACTTGTCCTCCTTCCGTTGGATGAGTGCAGGATAGTACATCAGAGAATATGTTATTTTCATCTTGTCTGTACTGGATGATAATGTGCCAAATATTCATTAATGGGTCGTGTTAGGATAGTACAACACAGACAATCTATATATATATATATATATATATATAATGATGCTTAATTTTTAAAGTGTCTGGATTGCCGGGTCGAGAGTTGTGATTAATTTGGATATATATGTGAATACTTATGTCGGATTGTGGGTTGACCCGCCCATAAATTTAAAACGATTAAAAATAAAATTAAAAATACTATATGTATGTTTCGAACTTGCAACATAACAAAATAAGTACAACATTTAACCAACTAGGCTAATAACACTTTATATTTTAAATTTAACACCAAATTAAATGAACGCAAAACATTTTAACAATATAAGTTCAATTTTTTAACTAACTAATATATATATATATATATAGATAATGATGCTTAATTTTTAAAGTGTCCGGATTTCCGGGTCGAGAGTTGTGGTTAATTTGGATATACATGTGAGTAAATGGATACTTGGGTCGGATTGTGGGTTGACCCGCCCATAAACTTAAAACAATTAAAAATAAAATTAAAAATGCTATATGTATGTTTCGAACTTACAACCTAACAAAACAGGTACAATTATTTAACCAACTAGGCTAATAACACTTTATATTTTAAATTTAACACCAAATTAGATGAACGCGGGACATTTTAACAATATAAGTTCAATTTTTTAACTAACTAATATATATATATATATAATTTTTAAAGTGTCCGGATTGCCGGGTCGAGAACTGTGGTTAATTTGGATATATATGTGAGAGTAAATGAATACTTGAGTCAGGTTATGGGTTGATCCGCCCATAAACTTAAAACGGTTAAAAATAAAATAAAAAATGCTATATGTATGTTTATAACTTGTAACCTAACAAAACAAGTATAACTCTTTAACCAACTAAGCTAATAACATTTTATATTTAAAATTCAATACCAAAATAGATGAACGCGGTACATTTTAACAATATAATTTCAATTTTTTAACTAACTTATATATATATATATATATAATGATGCTTAATTTTTAAAGTGTCCGGATTTCCGGGTCGAGAGCTATGATTAATTTGGATATATATGTGAGAGTCAATGAATACTTGGGTCGGATTGTGGGTTGACCCGCCCATAAACTTAAAACGGTTAAAAATAAAATAAAAAATGCTATATGTATGTTTCGAACTTATAACCTAACAAAACAAGTACAACCATTTAACCTACTAGGCTAATAACACTTTATATTTTAAATTCAACACCAAATTAGATGAACGCGAGACATTTTAATAATATAAGTTCAAATTTTTAACTAACTAATTTATCTATCTATATATATATATAATGATACTTAATTTTTAAAGTGTCTGGATTGCCGGGTTGAGAGTTGTGGTTAATTTTATATATATATGTGAGAGTAAATTGATATTTGGGTCGGATTGTGGGTTGACCCCATAAATTTAAAACGGTTAAAAATAAAAATAAAAATGCTATAGGTATGTTTCGAACTTGCAACCTAACAAAACAAGTACAACCCTTTAACTAAGTGTGATTGGAATGTGATTATCGAGGGATAATAAGTCGGTATTAATTGAAAATGGTTAAAAAAATATGAATCAAATATTTGATTGATCAAAGTATAAGGTCACGATATTAAATATTAAAAAATATGAATCAAATATTTAATTGACCAAAGTGAAAGTGTAATGTCACGAGATGAGATGAGAAAATCATTCGAAAAAAATGTGAGAAGATAAGTTAGTTTACCGAAATGAATAAAATGTGGAATGAGTGCGTTCTATTTTTTATTGTAATATATTATTCGTGATTTATTAAGAATTTTAAAAATTGAATACATATTCTTATTATTTTATTAAATTGTTATCCGTGTGCCCGTGTGCATCGCACGAGAATCTTTCTAGTTTGACTAATAGTGCATACGTGGTAGTCTTCTATATGATTAGCTCAACTGTTTTGCATTAAATGATAGCGTGTTGTAGTGCTAACATACTACCGATCGGTTTTATATCGAGATCGGTATTTTGTCAAGGAGCACCCGATTTTATAATTTCGGTAATACCGGATGCGCCTACGTGGCAATTTCAGTATTTTGGAGTTCGGTTTTCAGGACTTTCAGCCGAATCTAAAATAATAAAACTCCAATTATTATTTGCAGCTGATGAGATTTAAACCCTGGTCACCCGTGTAACAGGCAAGACTACTTACTACTATACTACAATACTTTGTTGTTATATTTAAATATATTAATATACTTGATATACCTTAACAATTATATATATAATTTAACTTATATATAATTGAACTTAATTTTATTCATTCATTATCAAAACCATTTCATAAATTATAATATAACACAAGATTAGGTTGTATGACAGTCGCATATTGATCACGCAGAATTGTACCTTGAATGGTGTATCGGTTACGTAAATCGTTTTTCGTAAGCTACCCATAATTTCTCGACAAGAATTATCAAAACCTCGAACACACAAGTCTGATGAAATGATTTTATTAGTGGAGATTCCGATTCTTGGAGAGTTCTCAATGGACATATGTTTAATGCTGAAACATTATTGATTAGAGTCATGGGAACGACTTTATCACCAATCTTTATAGAAATGTAAAGTGCCTTAACATGTATTTCGTTAGGAGCAGGTAAGTGTTTATCCTCGAATCCAATCATGTTGATTTGTGAAGTTTATTAAATGATTCCAACCAACTCTATAGGGGTTGTGTTGACTGGTATACTAGTCTTTCTTAACTCATTTAACATAGCCTACCCATGTTCTATAAAATACATCCAGATTTCCCAAATGAAAATATTTGCATTTGTCTTCTTTAGTTGAGTAAGAAGACTATCGCCTGAATTTTGAGCTTTGGGCTCATTTTCCTTCCTTGGGTCATTAGATAGTCCAGGAAGGTTAGCCGTATTGGTAGTCAGACCCACTTCGGGTTGCTAGGACTTTCTTGGGTCATTAGATAGTCCAGGAAGGGGTTGTTTTAATAAAATTGGGTTGGAAGTCAGATCCACTTCGGGTTGCTAGGACTTCATGTCGCACATTCTTCCTAGGAGGACTCACACTAAGATTATCAGATATCCACCAATTTCGAGACACCATCAGCGGAGGTGGGATTCTTTAATCCTCCTTTTTAGGCTATGGATTGACCATATTAACTTCAAAATTATCAATAGGTTCATCCACGAAGATCATATTTACTTAGTGATCGGGTAAAGTATTTTTTGTGATTTCAGGTTTAGGGACGATCTTTTGATCGTTCAGGTCTTGACACTAGTGTTTAAGGACACTATAGTTATTAGTGAAGTGACCTTTCATCTGATACCGCACACCATGAACTTTCAAATTTTTCGAGGAACTCTTTACCTTCTCTTAGAGTTAAGGGCTTGATTAGATTCCTTTATTGGAGGAGAGTAAGGGCATGACTCAAGGTCATACCCAAGTCATCAAAAGTTTTGGGAGGCCTCGGAGCCTTTGGTATTGGCGGCTTAGATGCCATTGGTACATTTGTTTTAACCAACACGTGTTTTCTTGGACTTAGCTTAAGAGAGGACGGAGCTTTCCAAACAGTTGTGACCTGATGAACTTCAGTTTTGTCCTTCCTTTAAGGTCTCACATGAGCAAGATATGTCTTCACGGTTTTACACTCCTTCCTTTCCTTTTCAAATGCTTTGTCAAGGTTATTACCTGTTTTGAGGAGTTTTTTCATGTTTTAGAAGGTTTTAATGGCAAATCCAACAGAATATCGACCATTTACATTATCCAAAATCATATCGATTTGTCTTTGTTCGCTAGGTAAAGAATCAATTTCTTCAGTAATAGCCTTCCATCTTTCGATGAAAAACGTGAATTTCTCATTCTCGCCTTGTTTCACGTTCTTGAGCTTCTTCTCAGGCCTTTACAAGCTAAAATGCATGCTGAAACATTTTATAAAGGTTGACGCGAGTTCATTAATAGTTTGAAGGTAAACTACCTTCTTTTGGTGATACTAATGTAAAGCTGCATCATCTAAGTATCGTGGAAATAGATGGAGGACCGTTGGTTCTCCTAGATATAAATGTGTCATAGCCATTATATATATATCTGAAAGAAAGCGACATGGTCACTCTTGCCTACGTATTTTGATAAAGACAACAGTTTTACCCCAAATGGGATGATTGCTCGTTCGATAGTCTTCATAGCATTTTTCCAATCATGGTGTTCATCAATGCTATCTTTGGTCAATTGATTCAGTTGATATTAAAATTTGGCTTGGTTGGCATTCAGTTGAGCCATTTGTACCTCATATTCCGTAGGAGGAATGTTCGTAGGGTTTAAGCCTTCTTAAGCGTTAAGGTCATCATCAACTTCTAGTTGGGTTCCCGTTGACCTATTATCAACATCTTCAGGCTCCTTATAAAGAGAGGCTTCTTCCACGTTACAACGAGTTTGAAGGTTAATCCTAATTGGTGAGATGATAGATGAAACCGTTTATTATGACTGTCGTGACGAGGATGGCTGATCTTGAACAGGAATAACATGCTTGGTCATCAAACTCGTTAATATTGCCAACTGTTCTATTACTTGTTGAAGTGTAGCTTTTACTTCAGCAAACTCAGTCGGAGACACCATATTCTTATCATTTTTTGGAGTTCTTTCGGCCATTTCTTGGCGCATAAAACATCTAGTTTTGGGGTCTCTTGTTCGTGAGGCTGTGCTGACTTGTTGTAGTGGTAGACTGCAATTGCGAAGAGAAAGAGGTAAGAGTTTGCAAATATAATGAAAGTAAAAATGCAAATGCATATAATATGAATATTAGAGAATGAGGATCTCTTTTTGTGATTCGATTAAAACAAACATAGAGTTGTATATAAATATACTCGCAAAGTTTGTTACAGACAAGACTCTTTTGTTGATATTTTATAGAGAGTCTAAATAGGAAAAAGTGCTTGACATAAATTACAAGTTTAAGTCCAGACGTACTCTATTCCGACACTAGTATCTTCTTCTGCTTTAGTTTCCTGAACTTTCTCGTACTGGTTGAGGATGTGGTCCAAGTATTTCATCCACTTTGATAGGATATTCATTTGAAAAGCGTCATGCCATTTTTCGAGATATCCTGCATGGGTTCTACGATCGACAGGCTTATCTACAGCAAAAGTAGCTTCAATAAAGTTATAGCCGAAATTCTTGAAGAGACTATGGGTATAATAGTAAGTAATCCATTCCAAACCCATAATCATGATTAGTGATTTATCATCCATCATGAAAGTCATCTTCTTGATGGGATACCATAGAAGAATGTCCTAGATTTCATCGTTGCTCTATACCGGAAGTCCATGCAAGGCTTTCTTCATTCTTTGATATTGAATGAAAGGGGACATGATGCCATCAGGAAGTTCTGGCGATAGACGCTTGAGCTTGTCAAGCAGCCAAATATAGAGGATTAAGGGAGAACTCTTTTTACTCATGGTGGAAGACCTACAAGCGGTTCATGCCTATTAGTGTTTCTGCTAGAATAACACAAGAGATATCTTTATTGCCTCTTCGCATTTCGTGTGTTACCTCAATGATTCTTGAGGAAGGATTACCATTTGTTGGTGTTAGAAATAAATGATTCAGTAGGACTGACATCGTTATCATAGATGATCCTAACTTTAAAGGGATTTCTCCATCTATTATTTACATCTTGGTCCAAGTCTGGAAATTGACGTACGTTCTCGTGAGGATAGTATTAGATGTAACTTTGGATTATCTGTAATCTTTCAGTAAGAGCTTTCCGATGGGAATCGAGTCTATGAACAACCTTAAATGTAAAACATTTTTATTGTTCGTCATTAGAATACCCAAAATTCTTCTATGGTTGGGCATATAGACCTTTCACCGAGGAAGTAAACTCGTTTAACCAGATTCTAACTTTGCTGCAATTCCATCATGAAGTTTGAATTAACTTTGAAGTTTATGAACCTCATAATGGGGATGAGGCCATAAGATTGATAATTCTTATTCGTTAGCGTGAAATTTACCGATCTAGGGGACCAACTCGACATCCGTCAGCATGGACATCGTTGATGACTGTGATAGAAAAAGAGGGGAGTATTTCAATTGTAAAAACAAGAGTAAATCCATATGCAAATAACATGACTTAGAGTAAACATCTCATAAGCGTTTTATATACTTGCTTTATGGAACCCCGATTTTATACATTTCAAAATTTCAGGGTTCATAATTTTCTAGTTGATTATGCTACTTCTTTCTAACTTTTTATGTTTATACAACAGTGGTAAAACTAGAGCTCCTCTTCAAGGGGAGCGAGTTCTGCTACAACATGTAGAGGTGATGAAACCTTCACTCTCTTTTTCCGCTTACTAACGTCAGTACTCATCCATGATTTAGCCGAGATAATCCTTCTTGTCTTTAGGGATACCCAATTTGACTACATCGTTCCACAACTCAAGGTAGTTTGCGTAATCATTATGCTTGATAGGCCTATTTATGGAGACCGCACAATCACGATAGGGAGGCATGCATTCTCTCCTAAATTGCTTAAGAAGCTCACTAGTATAGTAAGAAGTGATCAATTCGAGACCCATAAGTATAATTATGGGTTGATCATCCATTAGATAGACCATCTTCTTAATACTGTACCATAGTAGAAGTTTGTATATAAAATCATTATCATGGATGGGTATCTTTGGCTTGGCACTCTTAATGCATCGACATTGGGGGACGGCATTCATATCATTACCAAGAAGCGGGGGAGGTATACGCTCCATCTTTTCCAAGAGCCATATGTAGAGAATGATCAGAGCCTCTCTTTTGTTGAGATAGTAGGTGAAATATGATTCATTTAAACTTAGCAATGTTTTAGCTAGGATAATTTTAGTGGGATACTTATTTTCTCCCCTGAGGTGATAAGCCCCTTCCAGTATTTTGGAGGATGGTGGACGGTTGCCTGGTGGGGTGAGGAGAAAGTGGGCCATCATGATCGTCATGGTGAGTCGAGAGGTACTGAAATTAAGTGGAATTTCTCTAGTTTGAGTGATCAGTTTTACCCAACATGGAAGATCCAAGTATGTTCTTGTCAGGATCTTGTCTACTGTGGTCTTAGTATACCCAAATTCTTTGTGGTTAAGGCACCTAAGAGACATGGACTTCGTGTAGGGCTTGAGCCTTATGATATTTTTATTGTCAATCATCATGATTGCTTTGAATTCTTTGATGGTTGGACAAATTTGGCAATCATGTAAGATGAAGGCCTTGTGTATCGGATCCCACTTTCGCGCATCTCCATCATAAATTTATGTTGGATTCGGAAGTGAGTGTATTTGAGAGCGATACTTAGATCGTAGCCTTGGTAGTACCATCCCGTTTCGTGAAAATGGTGTCTTTAGAGGGGACATTCTACGAGCGTATAACCAACTTGACAAACATGTCGTTTGATTTTGATAATGAAAATATGTTTAGAGATGTTTATTATAACTATTATAGATTTATGCATGTATAATAAATAAGCACATACAAGCTGACTTGTTGAGGCTTTGTTGTTTGGGCACGTCAAACAACGGGTGGGCAACGTAACCAAGTTTTATCTGCTAAGGTTTAGTCAAGGTTTGCTTTGGAATTTTTCTCCATTGTCGCTAAGGTCGCATCCTGACAGATGTATCAAAGCCAAAAGGGGGATCGATTTCGGGTTCCTATTTTTTCCTCACTCAACATCTCTCGGTCACAGACCGGTATGATCGGTCTTCATGCAATTTGTAAAAGTACAGAGTTCTGATCTGGTACTTCCTCATGTAATCCTGGGTGATATACTCGTTTTGGGTTTATGGCATTTATTAAGATGAAGCCAATGTACCTTTTGTGGTGATGAACCATGTAAGGTGGACTATTGTGAAGGTTTAAAAAGTTATAAATAAAAATTTATATAGCCAAAATTTAATTTATTTATTAATTAAAACACTCCCCAAGTCGCCAAGAAAGTTGTAACGCCTAAGAAGATCCCTTATGGCTTAGCACGTGTTGGTGGACACGTGGCAATACGGGGAATCGTGGAGTAACTCGGAGTTCGATGCGTTTCAAATTTGGTTTGCGTGCCAATCATCATTTTAAAATAAAACATTATTTTAAAAAACTTTTGAAAATACCTAAGAGCTTTTAAAATTAATCATATAAAAATAATCAGTTTTATTCAAATTTTAATAATCTAGGGATCAAATAACAATTTGATTAAATCCCGGTTTAAATTAATTAAACATAATTAATTTAAAAGATCATTTATTTGAAAAAACAGTGTTGACAAATGATTTTAGAAAAATCAATAAAAGGGTACATATATCAACATACTTTATACTAGAGTTTTCATAAGGGGTTCGTTTTTTTTGTTACACTCGGAAAATGGCTTTTGCGCTATGTCCTCCGTGCCCATCAAATGATGGTTTTATTTTTAAAGTAAAAGTCTAGCTATTAAACGATTTATTTATAACATTTATTTCCTTTAGTTAGTAGTCCGGGGATCTTAAACAATGATATGTTTAGATTACATAAATAATTGTACAAAATTATTTAAAAGGGCGTACATGCGATTGCGTTGATATAAGATTGAGTAAAAACCCTGAAAAATATCATAAAAATATTAGAATTTAAAAATAAATTCTAAATGGGGCCTTAGCCAAAACATTTATTGGGGAAATATCCCAAAAATATGTAAAAATTATTTTATGATATTTTGGAATTATTTGAAAATGGATTGGGGTTATAAAATTATAAAAATAATTTTAAATTTTGAAAAGTAAAACCAAACAGGCCTTAGGACCGGAGTCCTATGACTTGGGTTCATTTTTACCGACCTGGGCTCGGACGGGCTCAATCTAGACTAGGGGTGGTCTGGATCGGGGCTCGGGACACTCGGTCAAGAGACTAGAGGGTTCAAACTTGGGGTTCAGGAGGCTCGATCCTGAACTTAGATTATTCGGTCCTAGGTCTAGTAGGCTCGGTCCCAGATCTAGCTTCGTTGGTTGTGGACCTAGGAGTCTCGGTCCTAGTTCAAACCTCTTGGTCCTAGGTTAGAATTATCGATCCTTTCTCAAGAACACCGATCCTAGGTCTCAGTCCTAACTCAAGAACATCGATCTTTGGTTTCGATCTTAGGTCAATTTTCTCGGTCCTTGGTCTCGGTTAGGACCGATGATTCTCAGTTCCAGTCCTAAATGACTCGATCACCGGGGACTGAGTGTTTTTTATTTGGTATGAAGAATTGTAGATCTGTACCTTTTGATACAAATCATGAACATGATCAGTAAGTTGTAAACAACTCATATGAATGTAAGGATCATAATCCCTAACTCTAAACACAATTAATCGAACTCTATAACAATTGGTTTTTGAAAATAGATTTTAGGGAAAAATTTGGGAACTTTTTTTAGGCCATCTCATGGCTTGATTCTTGTTCCAACAGCTTTGAAATGATGTTTATAATCGAACAAAACCAAAACAAGAATACCAATCAAGCTCTATAATAGAATTCAAAACTGAAATTCAAACTTATTTATTTTAAATTTTCAGTTGGATCAAACATGATCGGGATGGATGTAATATGATCGGAAATCATCCTAACATGTACACAAACATGTTAGGCAACTATTTGAATAAAAAATTCAAGCTTAAAAGCTCAAGAACACAAAATTCAAATTTTCCAGATTTTCAAATCAAATTTGGGTTTTTTTATTTAAATTTAATTGATGAAATCTATTTCGACAGAACGCTTAGAAAACATCTAGGGGTTGATTTCAAATAAAGAAAACACAAAATTGAACCCTAAATATGATCAACCCGATCAAATTTGAAAAAAAATCAAATTTCAAATCATAAATTGAATTACAATGGATCTGGAAGCTTACCAACGATTGGAGAACACTCTAATGATGTCTAGGAATCTTTCTTGATCCCTAGATCGAAGCTTAGCTCGCTAGAGAAGTATTTACAAAAACCAGTTGTCGGAGTTCTTCACAATTCTTCGATTTATGCTGTAATGTTTGATGATTGTTTGATGGATTGAAAGCTTAACACCTATGGAGTATTTATACTAAGCTAGGTCGGTTATCATAGACGAATTCAAATTCAATTTCTCTTCTAAAATCTTATCCTTTGAATTCGTTTTCGTCTTCGTCTTCAACAACCTAACTAGGGTATAGGATTTGACTTTAAATCGTAAGAAAATTAAAGGCGAGGTAGAGACGTGTACATGGGTGAAAGAATGAAGGATAAGGTTGAGAAATGGAGGATGTAAACCTTCTGGAAGATCGTCAGCGTCAAACGCGGCCTCCGGAGTTCGCAAAGGAGATGAACAAAACAACGTCATTTTGTTTAAACAAAAATGCGTCGTTGCGTTCCGTTGGCGTTGGAGCGTCTTGGCAAACGGGGTTAACGTCCCTATTAGTTGTTCTATTGTGGATCTGAGCGCGCACTACTTTCGCTACAGCCGAATAATAAAAATTATGTTCATTTATTTTATTTTTGGGTATTTGATTTAATTATTTAAGACATAAACTATACATAATTAATGTTTAAAATCATAACTAAATGATTTCAATCCCTTTTTGGTTTTAATTTGGGTAAAATAAATACAATATTTTAACCTCAAATTATTTTTGGATTTTTATTTAATTTTTCTAATTAGGGTTTAATTATCACAATAATGAACCCTAATTTGATTTTTACTCTTTTTTGGGTGATTTTGAATTTAAAAAATTCAAAATATTATTTTAATATTAATATATTATCATAAATGGGGATATGTCAAATTTTCATGCTTATAGAGTTGGTTGTATATTTTGTTAGTAGCCTAGATAACCATAGTGGACTAGTTGGATTTTGTTCTCTCTAATGGTAGATGATAACTTTATTTAGGCCCACATAATATAATGTGAAGTGATATTATATTTTTTTATCAAAAGTTATATGGGTTTTGTGAACTGAACAAGAAAGAAGGTAGAGCAAAAGAGATTTAGGAGTTTTTGGTTACAATTAGAGAAGAATTCCGCTTGTTAGAGTTTGCACTATTTGATCGACTTCAAACTTTGATAGCTTGTTGGTTATTTTTGGAGCTACATTCTAAACGGTGAAGATATGTTTTTTGAGGCTTATATGTCAGTCCGACGAACAACTAGAATTGCAGAATTGGATGGTTGGTTGATCTTGCAATTCCGTGTTCTTTGTTGTTATTTGCCAAAATTGTTGTGTGATCTGGATATAATTATTAGACTCTAATTTATAACCCTCGGAAATCTCTTGTCCTAGAAAAGTTCGAGGTTCGAGATATTTCAACCTTGGTTTGTATGTCGAAAATCTTTTAATGAAACATTATTTAAAAGATTTATACAAAAATGTATTTTGACTTGTTTAGAATTAATTATAAAAATAATTAATTTGTATGATCAATTTAAATAATCTTTTGAATTTAAAATAATGAAAAAAAGCTCACTTAGTACATTGTACAACTAGCTTATTTAGATGTATGTACTAATAAACGTTCATTTCATTTAAACATACATACTATCAAAAATTGGATCATTTAACCACTTTTAGTAAACTATGGTTAATTTTTATTTTTTAATTTATATATTTATTAATTAAATATTAATATATTTTCTCTCATTATTTTTCATTAATAAATGAACCCTCTATTTTTTATCTTTTTTATAAATGTTTTATTATTTTTATATGAATATTTATTATTAATTATTTTAATTTTATTATATATATATATATAAAAGCATTAATTATTTTAACTTTATATTTTTTTTTCTTTTTAATATTTTTTTCTTATATTAACATTGATTATTAATTATTTTAAAATTGTTTGACCCAATGATTGAATTTAACAATGACTTATACTTTCAATAATAAAAATCATTTAACACAAAAATAAATTAATTAATATTTAGATAATATTAGCAACTCATTCATCAAACACCAAACGAGTAATAATCAAATATTAGACAAAACAATGTTACTTACTATTACTATAAGAATAAAAATTAAATAAAAAATTATTAATTTCATTTTTGTTCATATTAAATTAAATAAGAAAAAATAATTAAAAAAATTATTACAGTAAAACATAAAATTCATAAATAAGTTGCTAAAGTTCTTTAAAAAATGAGAATTTAAGATCTATGAGAAATAAAAACTGATAAAAAAATGAAGATGAAAAAAAAACTAATATAAAAATAATAAAAAATTTAAGAATAAAATAAATTACCTGGTTTAATTAATATAAAAGAAGGAGAGAGAAAATATATTAATATTTAATTAATAAATATATAAATTTAAAAATAAAATTAACTATGGTTACTAAAAGAGGCTAAAAGAGCCAATTTTTGATAGAACGTATATTTAAATGATATTTTATTAGTACATACATCTAAGTGAGCTAGTTGTACAAGTACATACATCTAAGTCAACTTTTTTCCTAAAATAATTAATTTATAACTTGATTAAAAAAAATTTGTGTTTTTAAATTAATTGAAATAAGTAATAAAAAAATTATTTATTTGATAAATGAGTCGTCAATTGATTTTTAATTTAAAATCAATAAAATATTTTGTATACGTATCTAAACATATATTTGACTAGAGATTCTCTTGAGTTCATTGTTTGATGATACTCGGGAAAGAACTTTCGCATTATATCCTTCGTACGCGTTAAATAACATTATTTACTTTATAAAAATCTTGGCTTTTAAAAGATCAATTTTATTACGTTTTATTTAACCAATTATTCTTCAAATCCTAAACATGCATATGTTTTTTCTTACATTTAAATTATAAAATAATATTTAAATGCTAGTAGTTGCGATTGATATCGATGATTATTGAAGGAAGTACATGAAAAATATTAGTTTAAGACATTAGAATTTAAAAATAAATCCAAAGAGGCCCTTATCAAAATATTTTTTTTTGGAAATATTCTAAAAATAATTTGAAATTATTTTTTTTCCAAATTTTTAGAAAATGATTTGGGGCTTCTATTTTAAAAAAATAAAATTTAAAATTAATCTCAAACAAATGGGCCCTAGAGCCGGTCCTCTTGGTCGCGTGATAACACTCCTCAATCACAGGCGCTAGACTATCGGTTGGGTGCGAAGGATCCTTGGTCGGGTGTAGGGGAGTCCTCGGTCGAGGCTAGGATTCCTCGGTCAGGTGTAGGGGAGTCCTCGATCAAGGCTAAGATTCATCGGTAGGGTGCGAGGAGTTCTCGGTTAGGGCTAGAATTCCTCGATTGGGTCTAGGAGATTCTTCGGTCGGGGCTAAGATTCTTCGGTTGGGGCTAAGATTCCTCGATCGAAAACTATGCTAGACTTTTTTTCTTTGTCAAAAATCAAGCCCAAGCTAAAAATCCCTAGTCGGGTGCAAGGGAGAGTTCAATTTTCTTGGTCGGAATTCGAACCCAAACAAGACCCTCGGTCGAACGTCAAGAACATCAAACCTTGAATGGGGCATTTATTCTTTAATCCAAGGGAATGAAAAGCTTTGTCTAGTCCCAATGATAATTTATAACATCATTCCGATGCATCATTCGATCGGGATGATGTGCCATTTGGTTTGAACCATTTTCAAGAAAAAATCGGGATTTTGATTTTGAGAGTTTAATAGAGTATAAAGAGTTTGTCAATAGCTTCCTTATACCTCGTAGGATCAAAAGGAACCAAAACAACAACATTGTGTCTGAATTTTAACCGATTTAAGAACTAAATTTTTCTAGATTTTTGAAAAGCTTGGTCTTTAAGAAAACATGCTTAAAATTGATTGGGATTGATCCAAAACCATTTTTAACAATATTTAAAAGATGTTAGAAAAAATTTCAAACTGTAATTCAAGAGCTAGAACTCAAGAACAAAAACCAGATTTTGAAATTAATTTTAGATATTTTTTATTTAGCTTGATTCATTTGAATTAAGTTCAACAGAAAGCTTAGAAATAATTTTAGGATTGTTTTCAAATCAAGAAATTGAACAATTACGTAATAATCAAGAATGATTTAACTAAAATATAAATTTTTTAATTTGAATTCATAAGTTGACTTACAATATGAAATTAAACTTACAGTTAATTGGAGAACACTCCTGAACTCTTTTAAAAAGTTTTATGAACACTCAGAACCGAGCCTTAGGGCCTTATACAAAATTTCAAAATTTTCAAGAAAATATTGCAAATTTTAATAACGAAATTCGTATGGATTGAGGGTTTAGAATTCTAATCATTGCCTTTGTTCTGGATGAGAGGAGCTATTTATAGCTAGCCAAGATCGATTGATCGATCAAGTGGATTGAATTTCAGATAAAACGCTATTAATGACTTTTGTCTGTTCTTCATCCAATTTGATCGTTATAAGGCATGATTGTTCCTATAATCCAATGTAAAATGATCACCATGTTAGGGTGATCATTTGAACCTTTGAATTAGTGTATTTGGTTGAGTATCGACCGATCATCATTGTTGTTCGTTGCGAGGAAGAAGACAAACCAGGGGACGAAATGTTGTCGTTTTAGACTAAAATGCGAACACTTGGGCATTCCGTTCGCGTTCTGCTAGCGCTATGTCGCGTCTGGGCATTCCATCAGCATTTGGGCTAACGACGTTGAGACGCGTGTTAGTTGATTCATTGTTTTCCGAATGCGTGTCTCTTCCGTTGCAGCGGGCGACGTGGCTTGCTGTTAGGAGTTGGATGAGGCTTGGTGCTCATCTGATGGTTGTGCGGTCTACTACACTGAATTCTTCGATTTCGGCTGCAGCAAATCATGATTATTTTTCAGTTTTATAACTTGTTTGAAATTGATTTTTCTTTCATCTATTTGACTTTGTTTTCGACCTATAAAATATACAAAATATTTTAAATAGACATAATATGTATTTTGTCTATTAATTTTATTTTTATATATTTTTGGGACTTTATAAATAATTAATTTGAGATAAAATGGATACAATATTTATATTAAATTATTTATTTTAGTTTCTTTTAACCCTTTATAATTAATTTAAGGTAAAATGAATACAAAATTTATCTCAAATTATTTTATTTATCTTTCTTTCTCTTTCTCTTTATTTTAATTAATTAAGATTTAATTATTATAATAATTATTCCAATTAATTATTTAATCATGATTTAATCTTAATTTTAATTATTTTAAATTTATTTATTCAAAATAATTATTTTAAAATTTATAAACTGAGTACGTAAAATATCAATGCTTACTGAATTGTTAATTGACTTATACATGTCTTATGGTTTTTATTTTCGGTTTGGTGAGATTTTCACGTTAAAACTTGTCTTTTATTATTTTTTTTAATTTTATTATGATTTGGTTATCTATTATACTCAATTTTAATTGGAAAAATGTTATGTTTTGAATAATACATTTTCCCATCATATCTACGCCATTATTTTATTTAATTATTTCTTAAACTTCAGTATCTAAATTATTATATAGAAATACAAAATATTTGTACTCATATTTAATTATTACATAAAAAAATATATTTGAACATAATAGTTTAGAGTAATGATATATACAACATCCTTATACAGCACTTTTGCATAGCACCTACCTCATTTGGAAAGAAAGAGAAAATATTTTTCTCTCTCTTGTATTTTTTTTAAGATATATTTTCTCTTTCTTTTCAAATAAGATAGGTATCGTGTAAAAGTGCTGTATAAAAGTGTTGTATGTATCATTACTCAATAATTTATTATATAATTAACAAACTAAAAAACAAAAAAAATGAGTAAATTACCTCTTAATTTATTAAATTATTCTATAAGGGAAGACAGTTTAGGATAATACATATATATTATCTTAGTTTCTTTTATTTATTGGGAAAAAGTTGCATTATGTAATGGAAAGAGATATGGGGAACGAACTTATGTCCTGTTTGGTGACTTTTTCACATGATCCTTACAATTTTCCCATCTTTATGTTTGTCTTTTAAAGTAGGCCCTTTAAAATATCACCTTTTATTTTCGTGGTGTTCCTTTTTTTTATTCTAAGTGTCTCATTTAATTGATCATTTCTTAAAATAGTAACGGTTAGCTGGAAACCTTTTTAAAATTATTTCCTTTTGATAAATTATTGTATCTTCAGTTTATAATAGAAGTATATATATTTACAGGTTAATTAATGTGATTTAAGTCTAGTGAAAAAAATATTATAGTAACTTTTATATATATTTATGAGAAATGATTTGGAAAGGAAATTTGGGAAAGAGAATGACATAATACAATTTGTTTCGTTAAAAAATTAACAAATTTTTTTTCTCTTTTCTCTCTTTTCATCATTTATCTTTTTTCTAACCAGTAATGTGACACTTCATTCTCTCCTCTATTTCTTCTCCCAAATTCTCTCCATTTCACTTATCTATATTTATAGCAAAACAAAAACCTAAAAGCACTAGTTATGATCTCAATTTGCAATAAAACTTAAAAATTCCAATAGCATGTTAATATTCAAAAATAAAAATTAAAGATAATGTGTAAGATCTTGAAAATTGTGTTTTATTATATTGCACTCTCATTGCCGCTGAAAAGGATATTTGAATGTTTTGCAATTAAACAAAATATTACAGAGGATGTATACTTATATATTACGCGACGCTTAAATTTGTGAATCATCTAAATGGTCGTTTGAAACAATGACACACATATCCTAATGACATAGATCTAATATGAAAAACTCGTTCAAAATCATAAACAAATCACTAAAGATCAAAATTATTCTAGGAGATATACAATATATTTGACAAGAACACCAAATTGTTTTACTACACCTCTTAAATGTAAAATAAATAATTAACTTTTTTATTGCTTAATAATATGAAAGTTAAAAAATTACTAAATTAAAAAAAAATCAGCTAGTACAAGGCATGACCCTAGTTCAGTCTAGTGAAAATTAAATCTAATATTTTTAATCTTTTACGATTAAATTAATATTCTTTTTAGTGTCAACAATAAATAAATAAATTAATAAGCAGTCGGTCCAATTTGAGCTAAAACACAAGGCTTACCTACAAGGCAACAACTCAAAGGCCCCAAAGAAGATGCTGAATTTATTTGGATTTTATAAAGTGGGCTTTAACAATTACGAAAGTAAATATTTCAATCCCAGATATAATTTGTGAGAAGAGATCAAATAAGATAAAAATAAAAGATAATCTAAACATTGAATTAATCAAATTTGTCCTTCTATTTCAAATGAATATTGTGATTACTATGTTATTAATTATATTCTTACTTACAACCTTAAATTAAAAGTGAGTGTCATGTCTATGTCTGTGGTAATGTTAGTATTTTTATGAAAAAAAATCCAAGAATATTTTATATTAAAAATATTATGAGCAATTTTGATATGTGTTATATTGATTTATATATTTCATTTATATCATAACCATGATTAGTTATCCAAACATTTATATTAAATGCATATGTTTCTCCAAAATTATTGTTGTTTTTAGTTGGACAATTTAAAAACGAGTTTAAGTATGAAAGGTATAATTAAAATCTTATTTCAGAATTTACCTAATAATAAATTCATCCCTCACTCTATTAGGGTATGTTTAGTAATATTGAAATTAACATTAAAATTAAAATTAGATCTAATTTTAATTCTTAAATTTGATAAATAATTTAATATTAAAAGTTAGAATTGAAATTAGAATTGCAAATTCAATGGTATTTAATATAGTCTAATTTTAAAGTTTTCAAGTTCACTTTTTTTGGCTCGAAATTATAATTCCATTTTTATTTTATTTTTATATTTTTTCAAATAAAATAACTTATTATTTTATAACACGATTAAAGTTTTTAGTTGGTATTTTTTTTATTCTAGGATGTTAAAATATTGAATCGATGTTTTTTTCATATTTAATTTAGTAAGTTAACATTTTGAACTGATATATATTTTAATTAAGAAGTTAAAATGTTTTATCGATATTTTATTTTTAATTTAATAAGTAAAAATGTCGAAACGATATTTTTTTTAATCTAAAAAGTTAACATTGAACCGATATTTTTTTAATAAAAATTGAAACATAAATATTTTTAAGTTCAAATGGTGAGTTATGTAGTCTTATTTTAAAAAAATAATAAATCTATCAATCCTAATTGTTAATTAAATTATGAGAGATTTATTTTTTTTTTAAGTAAAAGACAAACTCCAACCACACAAAATAGTGACTTCAAATTTCTTAACCCATATAACTCAATGTTGGAAATTCTAAGTAAAATAAAAGTATGGCTCTCTTTAGATGGAGACAGGCAGCAGAAGAAGAAATAAATTAAGGCCCACATTTTCTTAGCTTGTTTGATACTGAATTATTTATGGTTTTTATTAAAAAAAATTGAAGAAAAAAAATTATTTGATTTTTTAAATTGATTTAAATTATGATTGAATAGTTTTTGTTTTATTTTTTTGAATTTTTATAAAAAAAAAAAGTAATATCAAATGAGCTTAAAAATAATAATAAAATGTCAACTATTATGGTATCTGACAGGAGCAGCAAAGAAGTGATGGATCTTCCACCATTGTCAAAGGATTGAAAAAAATTAACCATATTTATATTCAGATCTTATCCATATAATTGATCTATAAAGTGTGACCACTAACCATATTGTATATGTATCGATTTATATTATTATTGACATTTATCAATTTTGACAAGTATTTTATTATTTTAAAATGAAAATTGGGGATGGCTAGTGTCCAGCCAGGCAACCACCAACAAACACCATCAATTTATGCACTTCAATACATAATCACCAAAAATTGTGCCAATAATAATGTTTATTAAGTAATAATTTATTGAATAATTCCAACACTTTTATTCGGATTAAAATAGGAAATATTTATTTAATTTATTAGTATTTTCACATTCATATGATTTTTATATACTTGTTAAGCCATTTTTTTCTTTAAAATCAGTTGATAAATGACAAATAAACAAAATAAACTTACATTAAGTAAAAAAAAAAGTGTAACGCAAAAAACACTTATTTCAGAAAAATTCGAGGTTCGAGAAATTTCAACAACGATTTGCATATCAGAAATCATTTTAAAATAAAACATTATTTAAAAAAAAATTAAACATCCTGACAACTTGAAATTAATTATAAACACAATTAATTTGAGTTTAAGTTTAAAAATCTTTTAAATTTAAAATAATCAAAATAAAATTTATTTTTAAAAATTAGTGTTTAAATTAATTAAAAATAATTAATTTAAAAGATTATTTATTTTAAACAGAGTCGCTGATTGATTGATAATTTTAAAATCAATAAAAAAGTATACATGTACAAACATTATTAACTAAATTTCGTTTGGTTCGTAGTTTGGTGATACTAAGAAAAGAGCTTTCACGTTTTATCCTTCGTATCCGTTTTGAAAACGATCTCTACTTTATAAAATCTTGGATTTTGAAAATTAGTTGTATAACGTTTTATTTTAACTAATTATTTATCCGGTCCTACACATTCATAGGTTTTTGTGTATTTAAAATTGTAATAACAATATTTAAATGCTGATACATATTGCTGATAATGCTGACTTGGGAGAAATATACCTAAAGAATATTAGTTTAAAAGGCATTAGGGTTTAAAAATAAATCCCAAACAAAGCCTTATCAAAATATTTTGTGGAAAATATTCTCAAAATCTATTTTTTTGGAATTTTTAGAAAATGGTTTGACGTCCCAAAATTACAAAAATAATTTTGAAAAATAAAAGTGCAACAAAACAGACCATAAGACCGGTGTCCTAGGTACGTTTTTATCGGTCGGGGGTTGAAGTCCATCAGTCAGGTGTGGAAACCAATGATCCTAAGTTATCTTGGGGCTAATTTCATTGGTCCCAGGTTTGGGAGTTCTCGGTCAGATGCGAGACTCCTCGATCCCAGGTTAGAATCCTCGGTTGGATATCAAAATCTTCGGCCGGACCTCTAGATCCTGGTCAAAATTTCATGGTCAAACCTCTCGGTCCTGGTCGAAATTTCTCGGTTGGACCTCTCGGTCCTATATGGAATTTCTTGGTCGGACCTCTCGGTCTTGGTCGAACTTGTTGGTCCTCAAGAACATCAAAACCACAGGTTTTATAGTTTTGATTGAGGCTTGGATTCTTTGATCCAAGGGTCTGGGTAGCTTCACAAAGCTCCCAAGAATATTATGAACATCATCCCAAGGTATCATTCAACCTAGGTGATGTTCAATTTGTTCAAAATAATTTGAAGGCCAAAATTGGGTTTTTGGTTTTTAGAGTTTAATGAAGTGTAAGAAGCTTGAGAATAACTTCCTTATATTTCATATGATTGAATGATACCAAAACATGAACACTGGCTATTCATTTGGACCATTTTAAGAACTTAAAATTTTCATTTTATTTTGAAAACTTTGATTTTGATCAAACATGATCGGGATGGATCAAACATGATCCAAATAGGTTCCCAATATTATTTAAAATATGTTGGGAATCTTTCTGGACAATTGTTCTTGAGGATTAACTCAATAATAGAAAACCTAGTTTTGGATTTTTCAAAATTCAAATTTTGGGGTTTTTGTTTTAGATTGATTGGTTTTAGCTTCAACCATAAGCTTGTAAATGATTCTAGGATCATTTTCCAATCTCAAACTTCAACAATCAGGCACTATACAAACTTATGAAAACTGACATTGATAGGATCGACTTTAACAATAGAAGGGGAGTTGAATATTATTGAGTTAAATATCACTTTCAATTCGATTTTAATCTTGTTAGAGATGAAAATCTGTTTATATTCTTCACAAATCGTCGCAAACTCTTGAACGAATTCAAGTGCGGAAATGCTTGCTAGATTTGAAGCGTCAAAAACAAGACTAGAAGTTGTAGAAATGAAATAACACAAGAGTTTTATGAATGTTCGGAGATAAAACTCATACGTCACCCTTTCTTCTATTTCTAGAAGGATTTTCACTAGAAGACTTTGATTCGTATATCAACTACACAAATCCAGTCAAAACACAGGACTTAGCAATTGCCTGTTTCTGAACACCTAGCTATCACTCTGTTGAACAGACAATGTTCTATTCAACTTACAATTACTGAAAATATGTTCAGGTGGTACAGTAAGATATCGCTCAACTTAGCTTAGTGAATTACAAAATGATCTTAGAGAGAGTAAATATAGAGCTTAGTAATTTGTAATTCGTGCAATCAAATTCGAGTGCGGAAGAGAGATGAAGGAATCAAAAGATTCGTTGTTGTACTATGTTTCTCTTTTATATTGAAGCGTAGCAACGATCAAATCCGAGTCTTGGATACGTGTCAGCTTTCCGATGGATGTACGCTAGGTGTACATGATCGTATGCAAGAATATATTCGTTGGATCGTGGTGTACCGTATTATACTACAAAATATTTGGTAGAACTAGGTGTACTAGAAGGTACAACATGGGATAAAGGAATAATTGAGTACATGGTAGTTATACAATTATCGTATTAAGATGACTCGACAGACTGCTCATAACGAACACTGGTGTTCGCTATGCTGATGAGCAGAGTAGATAGACAGACGCTTCTTTAAAAGGCTACTAAAACAAGACGTCTGCTCGTCATTCTTTAAACTACTACTAAATCAATGTGTCTGCTCGCACTTCTTCAGACTATGACGTTTGTTGAAGTGAGACGTTTGATCGCGCACTTCTTCAGACTAGGACGTCTGTTAAAGTGAGACGTTTGCTCGCGCACTTCTTCAGACCAGGGTGTCTGTTGAAGTGAGACGTCTACTCGCACACTTCTTCAGGCCAGGACGTCTGTTAAAGTGAGACGTCTACTCGCGCATTTCTTCAAACTAGGGCGTCTATTGAAGTGAGACGTCTGCTCACACACTTCTTCAGACCAGGGCATCTGTTGAAGTGAGACGTCTACTTGTGCTTCTTGAGCTTTACATGCGCATAGACATTTACACAACTTAGTTTTGTTCACGAACACATCATTAAAACTATGTCATATTTATTTAAACTTATTTACTTAAGTTTATTTTAAACAATTAAAACATTTTTCCTTAATTAATTAATTTTCCTTTTACTTTATTTAACTTAATCTAACAGACTTATAAAAATTCAAATTCAAACTGGATGATTCAATTAGAGGGTGATTGGAAGTTATCAATGATTGGAGAACACTCCTTATACCTTAAGGAAGCTTTTGAGATACCTAGATCTGAGCCTTAAGGCTTGATACAGAAATTTCAAAAAATTAGAAACAATGAAGCTTCAATGATGGATTTTCTGAAACATCGGATTGAGGGCTTGAGAGTTGATCTCTTGCTTTCAGATTCATCAAGGAGACTATTTATAGCCTCCTGAAATCGGTTTGAGAAGCAAGTTGATCGGATTTAGTCAAAATTCATCAATGATTTTTTTGGTTGTTCTTGATTCAACTTGCCCGATCAGGCCATAATGAAGCTTGTGATCGTAGGGAAAATGATCAATGTGGTAGGGTGATCATTTTAGCTTTCGTATAAGCCAAAATTATAGAATATCGACGAAGTTCCATCTTTGAAAAATCAAAGATGCGATTCGTCCTTATATGCTCTTCATCACGAGGAAGAAGACAAACTGTGTAAAACGATGTTATTTTGAGCCAATAGACTTCCCATGGTTGTGTCTGATACAATAAGATATAATATGAGAGGAATGTCAAGTCGGGGCGGCATGAGTGTGGGAGGAGATTTTAAATAATCCTTTATTATGTTAAACGATTGTTGACAGTTTTCATCCCATACAATTTTTTTTGTCTTTCTTCAGAAGCTTAAACAAAGGATCGCATGTCATAGTAAGCTTACTGGTGAATCGGCTAATATATTGGATTTTTTCAAGAAATTATCGTACCTATCTTTTATTTTGAGGTACCAACATAGTCCTGATTTCTTCTATCTTAGAGGGAGACATTGATTCCTCTTTGAGTGAATAAGAAGCCTAGCATTTTATGACTCCGAATGTGCATTTCTTAGGATTGAGTCGAAGCCGATATTTCATGATTCTCATAGGAATTTCTCAAAGTTTTGGAAATGTCCTTTTCGATCCTTTGATTTGATGATCATGTCGTTGACATAGACTTCCACTTCCTTGTGGATCATGCCATAAATGATCATAATGGCTGCCTTTTTATAGGTTGCTCCCGCGTTTTTAAGACCAAAAGACATGACACAATAACATAAATTACTTACTTCTATTATGAACGTGGTCTTTTTCTTTTCTTGCGGGGCCATTAGGATTTAGTTTTATTATGAGATTTGGCGAATGAATGATAATAATTCATGACCGACAACGAGGTCTACGAATATGTCGATGTGTGGTAACAAGAAGTGATCGATAGTCCACACACATATTTTCTTGTCTTTCTTTAAAACGGGAACTAAGTTGACTATCCAGGTAGGATAGTCCACTACCTCGAGAAATTTAGCTTCAAGTTGCTTTTGGACTTCTTCTTTTATTTTGGCCAGGACTTCGTCCTTCATCCGTCTGAGCTTTTGCTTTATTGGCTTAACATCTGGATAAAGGGGAATATGATGTCGTGTGATCTTCGGATCGATGCATGACATGTCTTTGTATGACCAGGCAAAAATGTCTTTGTATGACCAGGCAAAGATGTCTTTGTTGGTTTTCAACAACTCAACTAATTCCAGACTGTTAGGATCGGGATCGCCGAAGGAGACCGGAGGTCTCTCTAGGACGAACACTTACACAACACGTGGGGTGATACTAACTCGGTTAGAAGTTAATATCGGTCTCTATTCTACGCAAATCGTCACAAACTCTTGAACCAAGTTCAAGTGCGAAAATATTTGTTTCGATTTGAAGCAATGGATAATCGGTTTGGAAGATACAAAAAGAAAAGAACACAAGACACAAAGGTTTTTATGGATGTTCGAAGCAAACTCTCCTACGTCACCCTTACTTCTCGACCTCGAGAAGGATACTCTTCTCAACCTTGAGAAGAGTATTCACTAGAAAATTTGGTTAAATACAACACACTTGTACACAACCCAATCGAAAAGCCAGGACTTAGTTGTTGCATGCTTTCGAACTCCTAGCACACACAACACTTGTTGATTGACACTCTATCAACTTACAAAGAACTCACAATGATGGAAAAATGATACAATAATTTTCGGTATGAAAAACACTCTCTCACAAAAAAATATGCTAAGGAAAATATTTGTTTGTAGAGAGATGGTTTTTGATTAACAAGAGAGCTCTAATCTTTTTGTCTGCTGCTTCTTTTCTTCAAGTCTCTTCTTATATATCCAAAGCACACATCAGCGGTCATATTTTCTCCAACGGACATGTAACGGTCAAATTTGCTTTATAGGACACTAGTCTTTGTTTGATTGGAGGAGCTTCAGAATTGGTACAGCAGAGAAGATCTTATTTGATCTTATTTGTACTTGGTTGATAGTAAGACAATAAATCATTAATGAAGCATGTTGTACCAAAGATTTCTTTGCAGAGATTTTGACATTAATCTTGGCATGTGACAGTCTATCTCCACTACTGCGGCAGACTTTCATCCCAGATTGGTGAAATTTTGCCAGACTGCCTACCTGCTTTCGAACTCCTAGCACACACAACACATGTTGATAGACACTCTATCAACTTACAAAGAACTCACAATGATGGAAAAATGATACAGTAATTTTCGGTATGAAAAACACTCTCTCACAGAAAAATATGCTAAGGAAAATATTTGTTTGTAAAGAGATGATTTTTTATTAACAAGAGAGCTCTAATCTTTTTGTCTGCTGCTTCTTTTCTTCAAGTCTCTTCTTATATATCCAAAGCACACAACAACATTCATATTTTCTCCAACGGACATGTAACGGTCAAATTTACTTCATAGGACACTAGTCTTTGTTTGATTGGAGGAGTTTTAGAATTGGTACAGCAGAGAAGATCTTCTTTGATCTTGTCTGTACTTAGTTGATAGTAAGCCAATAAATCATTAATGGAGCCTGTTGTACCAAAGATTTCTTTGCAGAGATTTTGACATTAATCTTGGCATGTGATAGTCTGTCTCTGCTGCTGCGTTAGACTATTCATCCCAGATTGGTGAAAGTTTGCCAGACTACCTCCCTACTTTCGAACTCCTAACACACACAACACTTGTTTATAGATACTCTATCAACTTACAAAGAACTCACAATGATGGAAAAATGATACAGTAATTTTTGGTATGAAAAACACTCTCTCACAGAAAAATATGCTAAGGAAAATATTTGTTTGTAGGGAGATGGTTTTTGATTAACAAGAGAGCTCTAATCTTTTTGTCTACTGCTTCTTTTCTTCAAGTCTCTTCTTATATATCCAAAGCACACAACAACGGTCATATTTTCTTCAACGAACATGTAATGGTCAAATTTGTTTCATAGGACACTAGTCTTTGTTTGATTGGAGGAGCTTCAGAATTGGTACAGTAGAGAAAATCTTCTTTGATCTTGTCTGTACTTGGTTGATAGTAAGCCAATAAATTATTAATGGAGCCTGTTGTACCAAAGATTTCTTTGCAGAGATTTTTACATTAATCTTGGCATATGACAGTCTGTCTCTACTGCTGCGTCAGACTATTCATCCCAGATTGGTGAAATTTTCCCAGATTGCCCATCACGAGAGCTTAATTTGGAGCTGAGAATACTGAAGCCATTTAATAAATCGGATGAATTTAATACTGAAACCATTTAATTAACCGGAGCTCATATAATGCTGAAGGAATTTAATAATTGGATGCATTTAATACTAAAGGCTTTTAATGACCGGAGCTCATTTAATACTGAAGTATTAAATATCGGACATCTCCACTACCGAGTTGATCTCCACTACAGGAACATGAAATATCGGTTGACCAATCTCCACTACAGGAACATTAAATACTAGTTGACCGATCTCCACTATAGGAACATTAAATACCGATTGCGCCGTCTTTATAGAACCAATTTCACTAAATTCCGGACGCAGTTCTGAAAGCCGACCGATAGGTAAACCGATGCCACCTACGTGGAAATTCTGGTATTTTCTCAGCTTATCTAAAATAACAAAACTCCAATTATTATTTGCATATGGTGAGATTCAATTCCTGGTCATCCGTGTGATAGGCAAAAATCACTGCACTACAACACCCTATTGTTATCTTTAAAACAATTAATATACTTGATATTACTTAGCAGTTTAACTTATATATTTATTTGAACTTAGTTTTATTCTTTCATTATTAAATCTTTTCATAAATTCTAACAATTATATTCTAACAATTTCTCTCTTTTGATTATTTAAACTAAATATTCAAAACTTGGTAATTTTATAATTGTTGGCTAGTTTCTTAAGTTGATTAGCATATTTAAATAGCTAATTAATACTACTACTTAATTAACTATTTTTACTTATCATAGACGTTCTTTCAAGTTTAAACTTTGGCTGATCAATACGATCTGAGGATCGTTGACCGTTTTTAGATTTATTTCAATTGTCTTTTCTACTGAAGAGACAATCTCATACTCGTTTTCTAAGAAGTGTTTATTTTCGAAGTTTAGATCAAAGTAAGAAAATATCATTTCTACTCATACATTCAAAATCAACTTCCGATGTTACATCGAGGGGTTTATTACATGTAAGAAAAGGTGATCTAATAAGATCATTGTTCTCAAAACTTTTACAATGTACAATATTTCACATATCTATACATGCAAGAGGAGAAATAGTTTTATCTTCGTCGATTAAAATATCGACGGATGATGAGGCATGAGTTCTACATAGACAAGAAGAGCTGGCTTCCTAAGCTAGATCAACTATCATGGGATTTAGAGTCAAGTTTTCCATGACATCGCGCCAATAGTATGTTCTTTTTCTAATCACACAAACAGAAGGGTTAGGATTATAAGGATAATCTGAAAATATTTTGATACCTAGAAAATGTTTATGTAAATCTAGATTGGTAAATGGTTCGGGAAAATCAAAGCATAGGGTGCTTTATCCCTCACGGATGAACTGTCCATTCAAGGTTGGAGGAACAACTATACGTTGTTTGGATATCATTTTCTTGCGGATTTCTTGGAATCATGTAGGTACATATCCCAAACTACGGAGGTCCATGTTGTAACATGGTTGAGGAAATGATGGCATGCCATTGGTGTTCGGGCCTAAGTCCATGCCAGGGAAATATCTCATTATGTGCATCATTTTAATTGATGGGAGGCTAAATGTACTAAAGTTATGGTCATTGGATGAGTCCTTGACTTATGGGAAGATCAGAGATATCTCAAACCCACTTAATTCAACCTCAGGAATGTCAATATGGTAAACCCAATAATTACTACAGTGTTAATCTTACTATTGAGATAACATAGTCCTTGGCTATGAACCTGAGCTTTTGATGTAGCATGTAGGCTAACGCTTTGGCTTGGTGCAGCCATGATCTTCCTAAAATAAGGTTGTAGGAAGGTTGCATGTTGATGACACACAAGTCAACTTGAAAGGGTATGACGACCACTCGGATGGTGCATTTTAGGCAACCCATTATTTCACGGTGAGAGATGTCGAAACTTTTGACACACAGGTTAGATGGTAAGATATTTTTTTTGACTACGTCTATTTTCTCAAGAGTCCTCTAAGGAAATATGATGAGAGCGGATCCATTATTTATTAAAACCATCGGGACGGTTTTTCCCTCCATTTTCATAGAAATGTAGTGGGCTTTAGCGTGTTCTAAGTCGGCTGACGGAAGATCCTTATCTTCATAACCGATCATTTAATGTTGGAAACTAGCGGAAATTATTCCTACTAATTCTTCTAGGTAGTGTTGGAAGGGACATTAACATTGCTTAACTCAATGATGATGACTTTTCTATGCTCGATGGAGTACATTAGGATTTCCCAAATGGAAATGTTAGCGTTTGTCCGTCTAAGTTGACTCATGAGGCTGTCTCCTAGGTTAAGAGCTCTAGGCTCATCTTCCTTTCTACTCCACACTAATTGCTAGGAAGTGGATGACATATTGACTGCCGTAGTTTTCACAAAACTTGACTGGAAATCAATTCCACCATGTGTAGTCAGAATATTTATCGAGGCTTGGGTTTGGATAGTCGTTTTTTACTTCCACCATTTAGAAGTTTTGCCTAAATGGGTCTTAGACTTCTTTTTAGGCTAGGGATCAATCATATTGATTTATGGTTTAACATTGTGGATCATGTCTAATAACACGTGAGTGTTAATTGTCACTTCATTGAATGTGATCGTGTTAACTTGATGATCCAGTAGAGGATTCTTGGATATCTCAAGTTTGGCGATGGCATTTTGGTAAATCAAATCCTGATATAGATGTTTAAAATCATCAGTATTATTTCCCTTTGATTGATGATAATCGTACCAAGTATTCTCATATTTCCCCAAAAGCGGTCTGTCCGTTCTTGGGGTGAGAGATTTGATAAGATTCTTCTCTTAGAGAATCTTCATAACCTAACTTAAAGGCATTCTTATGTCATCAAAGACTCTAGGAGGTCTAGGTGTCTTTCGAGGCGTGAGTTTAGTAGGGGTTATGTGCCCATCTTAGTTAGTGGAGGCTTGTTTAGGCTCGTCTTTTGAGGAGGATGAAATTGCTAGATAATTGTTACCTATTGTACTTCTGTCTTTTTCTTTTAGGGAAACGACTTGGAGGTGGGTAAGCTTTGACTATTTTTCCCTTTCTTCTTTCTTTCTCGATTGCATCATCGAGATTATGATAGTCTTCAACATTTTTTTTTCATGTTTCGAAAAGTTTTGACGATGAATCCAACAAAATATCGTCCGTTAACACTTTTCAAGATCATGTCGATATGTCATTGTTCGCTTGGTAGGGAATCAATTTCCTCGGCGACAGTTTTCCATCTTTCGATGAAAACGGAAAATTTCTCATTTTCTCCTCATTTGATATTCTTCAACCTCTCCTCCAATCTTTCCAGATTGAGGTACATAAAGAATCGTTCTATAAATACCGCGTCTAGTTCGTCGACAGTCTGTAAATATGCTACATTTTGTTGGTGATATCAGCGTAGAGCAGCGACATCGAGGTATTGGGAGAATAAATAGATATCTATCGGTTCTCCAACTCGCAATAGAGTCAATGCAGAAGTGTACATTTTGAAAAAGACAAACAAATCTTGATGTACTTGGATATGGCTGGTAACTTGATGTCCAATAGAATGACTGCTCATTTAGTAGTTTTTATGGAATCCTTCCATTCATAGTGTTCCTTAGTGCTAGCTAGGCTTGCATCTCTACTTGAATGGCTTGAACTTAAGACATATGACATTCATATTCTGTTAACGGTGATTGTTTAGCCGCCATAATTAGTCTTCCATGTGGTCCCATGGGGTTGAGTACTTCCTCACGTGTCCTGTGTTATGCCTGTGTAGTTTGTTCGAAATCTTCTTCTAAGTCTTCAAAGAGAGAGACTTCCTCTTGAGTTCGAGAACCAATATGACGGTATTGATGAAAGTGAACATAACCGGGATAGGCTAGTTAGGAAATTGAGGAAGAATGCATGTTTTAGGATGGGACGGTATTTACTTATCAGCTAAAGAGTTTGTGATCGACGCGAGTTGTTCCATCATATGCTGCAAAATTGCCTTCATTTCCCTGAATTCAGCCGTAGAGATCGTTTCAGGTGTTGGTGCTTCCTCGGCCATATCGTGGCAAATAAAGTATTTGGTTCTTGAATCTCTCTTTCTGGGGGTCGTATCGGCTATGCAGTCGTGGATTGTTGCAAAGAGAAAGAGGTGAGGGTTTGCAATTGTAACACAAGTACAATGCAATGCATATGCATATAAATTGAATCATAGGGAGTGGACATCTCCTTGTGATTCAAAAGTCAAACATAGAGTTGTTATACAAAATACCCGTTAAGTTTGTTTTAGACATGTCTCTCTTGTTGAAATTTACAAAGAGAGTCTAAAAGAGAAAAAGTGTTGACAGAGGACATTGGCTTTAAGTCCTATATAGCCTGTTTCTACACTAGAAGCTTCATCCTCTTTATTTTTCCTAATCTGCTCGTATTCTTTGAGAATGACAGTTAGGTAATTCATTCGCTCCTTTGGGATGCAAATTTGGGAGGCATTGTGCCACCTCTCGAGACATCCTACAAAGGCATTATGGTCGATCGGACTGTCTATCATGATGGCATTTCCCATATAAGGGGGCATAAAGTCACGATCGAATTGTTTGAACAAATCATGAGTATAGTAAGAGGTGACCCATTGCAAGCCTTTAAACATGATCATGGGTTCATCATCCATCATGTAAGCCATCTTCTTGATGGGATACCACGAGAATAATTCCCTAACTTCCTCATCATTCTTTACAAGAGGTTCAAGCAAAGATTTCCTCATTCTTCGGTATTGAAGAGTGGGGGATATGATGTCTCGAGGACATATTGGCGGCATGCGTATGAGTTTATCGAGTAGCCAGATGCAGAGAAGTAGAGGTGAGTCTCTTTTTCTCACAGTGGAGGTTAAGAATGAATCATTCAAACCCATCAGCGTCTCTAGACGCTAGAATGATTACTTGAGGGGTCTTTGTTTCCCCTATGCATTTGGTATGATACCTCTAGGATTTTGGAGGATGGCTTATCATCTGACGGAGCCAATAAGAAGTAGGCTAATAGGAACATTATTGTCATCATGGAGGAACCCATGGTTAAGGGGATTTCTCCATTTCTAACCTCCATTTTTGGAAGTCGATGACGTTCTTTTTTAGGATTATCTCGGATGTGGTCTAGGTATATTTGTATTCCTCTTACAAGAGATTCCTTAAAGACATTGATTTTACAAATTGATTAAAATGCATACTATTCTTGTTGCCCATCATCAGGATAACTCGAAATTCTACTATGGTTGAGCACATTTGTCTTTCTCCCATAAAGTATATTCGTCCCATGGGGCTCCATCTTGTTTGCATTTGCATCATGAAGGTTTTGTTTATCTTAAATTTAATAAACCTCATGATGGAGGTCAGTCCATAGATTCCTTGGTTCCACTCGTTTTCATGGAAGTTGTCAATCCATGGGATCTAGGCAATATCTTTAGCATGGACATCGTCTTAGTTTGAAAATTCAAAACATTTTACAAAAATGTGTTTGTTTTGAAGAAGGAAAAATTTTTATATGTTCATTTAGACTATAGATGCATAAACATAATATATATAGTAGTCACAAAAGGGATGTAGTGACGATGTTTAGTTGTTTGGGCACGACAAACAACCGGCTTGGAGAGAGTATTTAGGTATTTTGTGCTAAGAGGAATCGAGAGTATAATTAACCGCTAATGGAAGGGTTAAACCACCGCCATAAACTAAGGATTATCAAATCAATCGAGAATTTCCCCCACCTCCACAATGCATACGTCTTATCAGACAGTTTATCGTCTAAGGATGGGGTCGATCCCATACATTCTAGTTTCTCCTCTCGCAACATCACTCATTTTGTAACAAGTTGTCGTCATTCATCGACATTATTTGCACATAATTTATAGAAATACTGACTCCAATCATTTACTTCTTGACATTAATGTTAGGGTTATATACCCTTTAAAAGGTCCATGCATTTATTATGATAAAATATATGCATACATTAGGTGTTAGATCTGCCTATTAAATTGAAAATGTGATACAAACATTTTTCAAAACCCAAAATTTTGTTTCCGCGTTAAGTAATTTAATTCCCAACAGAGTTACTAAAAAGTTGTAACCCTAAACCCTAAACTCTTTTCCCAGAAAAGTTTGAGGTTCAAAAATTTTCAACCTCGATTTACGTGTCAAAAAACTTTTTAAAATAAAATATTATTTTAAAAGATTTTAAACAAATTCCTGACAGATTAAAATTAATTATAAAAATAATTAATTTGGGTTCAAGTTTAAATAATCTTTTAAATTTGAAATAATCAAATTAAAATTTGATTTTTAGAGATTCGTGTTTAAATTAATTAAAAATAATTAATTTAAACGATTATTTATTTAAAATAGACTCGCCAATTGATTTTTAGTTTTAAAATCAATAAATATATACATGTACAAACATATTTTTAACTAGAGTTTCGTTTGGTTCGTAGTTTGGTGACACTCGGGAAAAGACTTTCGCGCTTCATCCTCCATACTCATTTTGAAAACAGTCTCAACTTTATAAAATATTGGCTTTTGAAAATTGGTTATATAACATTTTATTTTAATCAATTATTATTCCGGTACTAGACATGCACATGTTTTGTATATTTAAAATTATAATAATAATATTTAAATATTGATACATGTTGTTGATGATGCTAACTAGAGAAAAATATACTTAAATAATATTAGTTTAAAAGATATTAGGGTTTAAAAATAAATCTCATACGAGCCCTTGTCAAAATATTGTTTTGGAAAATATTCCCAAAATATTTTGAAATCATTTTCTATTTTTTTAGAATTTTTAAAAAATGGTTTGATGTCCCAAAATTATAAAAATAATTTTGGAAAATAAAAAGTGCAACCAAACAGGCCCTAGGACATGTGTCCTCGATCATGGGTGCGTTATATCGGTCGGGGGTTAAGACCGTCCTGGGTCAGAAAGCCCTTAGTCGGGGTTTGGAGATCCTAGGTCGGGGTGCTGAAGTCCCTTGGTCGAGTGTGGAAACCACCGGTCCTGTGTCAACCTAGGCTAATTTCATCGGTCCTGGGTTTGGGAGTTCTCGGTCGGATGCGAAACTCCTCGGTCCTAGGTTCGAATCCTTGGTCCTGGTCGAAATTTTACGGTCGGACCTCTCGGTCCTGATCGAAGATCCTCGGTCCTAGTCGAACCTGTCAGTCCTTAAGAATATCAAAACTGTAGGTTTTGTAATTTTGATTGAGACTTGGATTCTTTGATCTAAGAGCCTAGGTAACTTCACAAAGCTCCTAGGAACATTATAAACATCATCCCAATGTATCATTCGACTTGGGTGATGTTCAATTTGTTCATAACAGTTTGAAGGCCAAAATGAGGTTTTTAGTTTTTAGAATTTAATAATGTGTAAGGAGCTTGGCAATAGCTTTCTTATACTTCGTATGATTGATTGGTACCAAAACATGAACACTAACTATTTATTTGGACCAATTCAAGAACTTAAAATTTTAATTTTACTTTAAAAATTTTGATTTTGATTAAACATGAATGGGATGGATCAAACATGATCCAAATAGGTTCCCAACATCATTATAAACATGTTGGGAAGATTTCTAGGTAGTTGTTCTTAAGGATTAGCTCAAGAACAGAAAACTTGGTTTTGAAATTTTCCAAATTCAAATTTGGGGATTTCTATTTTAGATTGATTGATCGGTTTTAGCTTCAACATAAAGTTTGTAAATGATCCCATGATCGTTTTCCAATTTTAAAATTCAACACCCAGGCAGTATACAAACTTATAAAAACTAAAATATAAGAATTCAATTTCAAACTGAAAGATTAAATTAGAATGTGATTGGAAGTTTATCAAGGATTAGAGAACACTCCTTAGACCTTAAAGAAGCTTTTGGGATGCCTGGATCCGAGCATTAAGGCTTGATACAAAATTTTCAAAAAATCATAAGTTTAAAGCTTGAATGGCGGATTTTCTGAAAATTCGGATTGAGGGCTTAAGAGTTGATCTTTTGCCTTCAGATTCATCAATGGAGGCTATTTATAGCCTACTGAAGTCGGTTTAGGAAGCAAGTTGATCGGATTTAGTCAAAAACCATCAATGGTGTTTTGACTGTTCTTGATTCAACTTGCCCGATCAGGCCATAATGAAACCTATAATCGTAAGTGAGATGATTATCGTGGTAGAGTGATCATTTCAACTTACGAATCAGCCAAAATGGTGGACTATTAGCGAAGTTCCATTTTTGAAAAATCAAAAATGGGATTCGTCCTTATATATTCTTCCTCGCGAGGAAGAAGACAAACCAAGCGTGAAACACCGCTGATTTGGGTGAAAACTTAGACGCGGAGCGTTCCGTCTACATTCCGTCAGTGTGCAGGCGTTCCGTTCGCATTGGAGGAGATGGCGTTGGAGCAGTCGTTTGCTGCTTCGCGCGCGCATCTTCTTCTTTTGCAGCGGGCGACGCGGTACGTTCCTGGGGATTTGATGAAAATTCAGCGCCTATCCGAATATTGCAGTTTCGGCAATAGAAATCTTTCTGGATTTCAGGTACAACCGATTACATATTTTATTTTTTATTTAAAAACCTTAAAGGTTTATTTAAAATTAATTTTTCTTTTACCCTTTTGGCTTTATTTTTAAATCTTTAAAATACACAAAATATTTAAAATAAATATAATAAATATGACATTTATTTTGTCAATCTATTTTATTTTTGTATATATTTTGGATTGAATAAATAATTTATTTGGGATAAAATTGATACAACATTCATCTTAAATTATTTTATTTTTATCTTTTTGATTTTTTAAAAATTAATTTGAGATAGAATGGATAAAACGTTTATCCCAAATTATTTTATTTATTTTCTTTGACCATTATCCTTAATTAATTAGGATATAATTATCACAATAAATAATTTAATTAATTGTTTAATTAGGTTTTGGATTTGGAGTTAATTATTTTGATTTTATTTATTTAAAAATAATCAAATAATTATTTTTTAAATTTATAAATTGGATGTGTAAAAATTCTAGTGCTTACCCACAACCAAAAAAACAAAAATTAATAAAATGAGGATATTTTTTTTATGCCTCACATCAACTTAAATCATTTTATTTTATGTGAGAATAAAATCTCTTAACATTGATCTATTACAAACTACTAATTAGGTGAGAATATTATTGAAAACAAATAATTAAACTTTTGAATTTATCTCATTAACCGTGTTTTTAAATAAACTATTACCATTAAGTAAACTAACTTAATATTATAAGTTTACAAGTTACACTCAATTTTAACTTTGATAAAAACAAAATCTTGTTTGATTTTTAATTGTTCTCAAAATATTATAATTTCTTTACATGCTTGACAATTGGCCACTTATTTCAAAATGTGTTTTAGAAGTTATTTATATTACATAATAATATATTAATAATTATAAAAAAAAACATTTCAGCTATATTGTTAAAGACGATTGGGATGGGTAAGTGACCAAGACATGAATGTTTGGAATTTATTTTTATACACACACGACAAAAGTCCAATACATGACAAATGCTTCATAAAAATATTATTTTAAAATTAACCAGATAAATCAAAAATAATTGAGCAAGCTTAAATTATGACCATGTATTTTAATCAAAATTAAATGTGGGTCCTAAAATACTATAATAATTAAATCAACAATTCATGGTATCATAATTTTATTTTCGGACTAAAGTAGTTTCAAAATCATAAATATTTATTCAGAATGAAAAGCTTGTTCTACAATTTATTAAACTAAATTTCAATAAACTCAACATTTGTTCTACAATTTATTAAACTAAATTTCAATAAACTCAACATTTGGTTAGTTCTTCCTCTCATTAATTACATTATTTAATTAATTAATTAAAATATTATAATAAATTTTATTACTTACAATATACTTTTCTTTTCATAAAATTAAAACTGTTTTTATTTTATTTTAACAAAAAAAAATTATTTAAATAAACTCTTTAAATTTGTTCAGTTGTACATTATTTAAATAAATTTTAATAATGTAAACAAATTTTAATATATTTATATAACGTTGATTGATAGTAATTTTAAATATGTAATATTTTAGAGTTCAATTTTTTTTTTTAATTATATTAATATATAATAATATTTTTTTAAATATATATATATATATATATATATATATATATATATATATTAATAGAGAAATAATTAGATGAGGAAATTTGGTGAAGGAATTTGGTGAGAGAA
This sequence comes from Impatiens glandulifera, assembly GCF_907164915.1. Taxonomy (NCBI): domain Eukaryota; kingdom Viridiplantae; phylum Streptophyta; class Magnoliopsida; order Ericales; family Balsaminaceae; genus Impatiens; species Impatiens glandulifera. Next base: position 172,256 of record NW_025919138.1, read on the forward strand.
TAACTTGGCATTGAAAAAATCAAATAATTTATTTTTTTTCTCTCTTTCCTCCCACTTTTACATTTTCAAACCAAGGTGATGCCAAGTCATTCTCTCACCAAATTCTCTCTCTATCACTCCTCATTTTAATATTTTTTTTTTTTTGAAAAACGATTTAGTATCATTTAATTCAAATATTTTAATTATTAAATTATGTGATGGTTGATTAACAAGATATCAGACTAGTTAAATTTTTATTTAAAACTAGTTTGAATAAGCTTATGAGCTTAAAATAAAATTAAATTACAATCAAACATCACTTAATTCATTTTATCATTTATTGTATCGATTCATTAAAAAAATTATTTTATTAATATAAATTAGTTTCATTTAAATACTTTTAACAAAAAAAAATATTAATCTCTTTAAAATGATCGCCCAACATTTTTAAATAAATTAAAATTTATTTGAATAAATTCAATATATATCAATCACAAAATTTCGTTAGGATTATTATTTTTTAAATAGTTATTTAAAAAATATTAATTAGTGATGATTTTGAAAAAATTAATATTTTTTTTAATTAAAAGACTTAAAATATATTAATATATAATAATAATAAAATTATTTTAGATAACAAATCAAATAAAATAAGATAATATTTTTTAAATTGATTTATTTAAATAAATGAAACCAATTATTCATATAAATTATATGCATTTAAAATCAATCCTATCCATCAACATGCCTAACTTTTAAATCAATCATGTCAATGCATTAATTTCATTTAAAAGTAAAAATGTTGAGAGTTTATAAAATTTGTAAATTTATTAACTTATAACTCAAAATATAAAATAAATAAGTGTAACATTTAAATTATTTATTTTGTAATGTTATATTATTTTATAGTTAATATTAAAAAAAAAATCAATTATTTCATAAAATAGATGGTTTAGTTGATATTATTTTAAATTAAAGTCATTAATTGACTTCCTATTAAACTCAAGGTCTCATTTGAATAGTTTGCTAAACTTGAAAATTTGGTCAAGTGGTCCCTGAATTTTCGTGAATCATGTGATACTGATCTAATATACACCACAAACAACTTATTGGGTAAGTTTAGTTTGTTTGTTGTTAAAAGTTTCAACTTAGAACAATTTTTTTCAGCTTAAATGTTTTATGGTTTTGTAATGTTTAATATGTGATGTATTGAAATATTTCGTATAATTTATTATTTATATTATTGTTTTCATGACCACAATTGAAAAAAAATATATATTTAAAAGTTATTGTATTAAGATAGTGATTTAATATATTTTAAGTCAACTAGAGAATCTAAAATAATCTTAGGCCTGGTTCGGTTGAGATTATTTAAATAACCCAACCCACTCAAACATCTTTTCACTTTCCCTTTCATCAATCACATCACTTCATTCATTACCTAAAATATCAAAATACCCTTTAATTTAAATTATTATTTATTATTTTATTATTATATATCAATACTCTTTAAGTAATTTTATCAAAAATATTCTAATCTCCTCAAAATTATCACCAATCATTACTCATTTTCCTCCTCTAGGTTATTACAATAACCCCAATCCCCAATCCGAACAAGGCCTTATACATTGATTGAGACAAAAGATAAACTTGAATCAAAATAATTAAACAAAATTTACTCTAAAAAAACATAATATTACATTTAAATATGGTGAAAAGAAATGTTTCAATCAACCAAATCGGGCAAATTTTGCTATAAAAATCCTTATATTACTTTGTCGAAAAATTAATCATATTGTTAATCTATTAAGTGTTTAGTCATTTGAAAACTTATCTAAACTTGTTATATTAAGTAATTATAGTAGCCAGCTAATTACATACTTATTGACATCCTCCTAATAATCTAATAGATTAATTAATCAATAATCACTATTAACATTGTTAAAGTTTTAGATGATTCACAAAACCATCATAAATTAACCTAATAACCACTTGTTATTATCAAGAGTGTTGTCATTTTGCCCACTCATAACTTTACCTCCCCCAATAAGTTGAGATTGACCAAGAGATTATTGTTATTAAAAATATATAAATGTAAATATAATAACTCTAAACTAAGGACCTTATACCCAATTTATAATATTAAATTAAATATTGAATACTTAGATTTATTTTAAACACATATTAATCTTATTAGACAGAATCCTAAAAACACATCACAATTTCACCATTTCATTTGTATGTAATATTTTATCCTTTCATAATTATGCAAAATTAACTTCTACATTATGGATTAATATTACCTGCTTCTAGAATAAAATTAAATAGGAATAATGTAGCTATTAGAATATTTTCAGAACTAGTCCAATTAAAATTTATAAATTGCACTGTAACACTTTTAACCATAATATATATATATATATTTTTTAAATTTATGAAGACAGCACAATGCACAATTATAGTTAAACTTTAATTTAAGGTATTTTAACAAGAATCAAATCAATAACTTTATTTCCTATTTTTTATATCTAAATAGTTACTATGCCTAATATTTTCATTAAAGTTCTTGTCCAACTTTAACTTTGATTTGCTTTTTCTTAAATAGTTAAAATTGGTTTAACATACTTTTTATTTTCTTATGAATAATTATGTTACATTATTCTTCAAATTTTACATACGCATGGTTCGGTTTGGGTTTTAGAATAACCCAAACAAAATCAATTTTTTAATTAATTATTTTTAAATAATCAAATCACTCATTTAATTAACTAAAATACTAATTATTTTTTATTTTAAATTATTATTTTTATTTTATTTATATATATTAATAATAACTTTTAAGTATTTTTACTAAATTCTAAAAATATAATCATTATTTTTTTAAAATCATTTATAATTATTATTTTTTTTAGCTCTAAATTTTAAAAAACTCATATTTAAATTAGGCCTGTAAAATATCTAAATTGACTGATTATATTTGAAAATAAATTATATTTATGTAAAGAGAAAATGATATTATGTATGCTAAAAAAAAATAAAATCAAATGGGTGTCATTCAAAGATATGTTTTTTTTAAATATTATATTTGGAAATTGATATTGAAATGGAATCCACGTTTGATAAAATATGAGAGGATGAAGATGATGATGAACCCAATTAGTCAAAAATACTTAGAATTCCCGAAGACTAATTTTCTTTCCATTCTCTCCCCCGGGAAGAAGAAGAAGAAAAAGAAAGAAGAAATCCCGACACTCTCTCTCTTCCTCTCCCTTCCTTTCTTCTTTCTCTCTCTTCTGTAATTTTCTCTTGTTCGCGGAGATTTCCTCTGTTTTCCAGGGTTAGAGGAGAGAACTTGCTAAATCTCTCTCTCTTTCTCTCTTTCTCTCTCTCTCTCTCTCTCTCTCTCAAACATAAAACATGATTCTCGATAAAGGGTCTAAGCAATCCAACCTTGAATGTTTCCTTGATCGTACGACTCCGGTGACCCCTTCCCAATTCCTTCCCAAGGTTGGTTAGTTTATTCATTTCTTCGTCTTTTTTATTGATTTACTCGTCGACCCAATTCAATTTTCTCGATGGGTGTTTGTTTGTTTGTTTGTTTATAGAGCGAGATCAGAAATCTTAACAAGCTTTGGCATCCATGGGAGAGGGAAAAGGTTGAATTTTTCAGACTGTCGGATCTTTGGAATTGTTACGATGAATGGAGTGCTTATGGTGCTGGAGTTCCAATTACCTTAGACACGGGCGAAACCCTAGTTCAATACTATGTTCCTTATCTCTCTGCAATCCAAATCTTCATCAGCACAAACGGTTTAAGGTTCAATTTAATTTGGTTTTATGAACTCTGACATCTTTACTATTTTTTGTTCTGATTTCTTCAATTATGTTTAACAGGGAAGAGATAGAGTCAATATGTGAGACAAGGGATTCTTATAGCGATTCATTAAGCGAAAGTGAGAGTGAGAAACTGTCAACATGGGATGGTTGTTCCTCTCAAGATGGATTGTCTGATCAAGATTGTCTATGGCATGTGAATGATAGACTTGGGACTCTTTATTTTCAGTATTTTGAAAGATCGTCACCTTATGGAAGAGTTCCTCTCATGGAGAAGGTAGAAAATCATCTTATATCATTCTTAAAATCTTGATTTTGACTAGTGACTTTGTCTTTGAATCATTGGACTCATGTTTTTTCTTTGTTTGTTAAGATTTGTGGACTATCACAAAGATACCCGGGATTAATGTCGTTAAGGAATGTAGATCTTTCCCCGGCTAGTTGGATGTCGGTTGCTTGGTACATATAGATAAACCCGATTTTCATCTTCTTAAAAACAAAAACAAGAAGTGATGCACTTACATTTTTTTTTTCAGGTATCCAATTTACCATATTCCCATGGGAAGAACAATAAAGGATTTGTCGACGGGTTTCCTCACTTATCACACACTTTCATCTTGTTTTCAAGGTATCTAGCTATATGATCTTGCTTGATCTTGGGTTATTCAAACAAGTGAAATAACCCTATTTGATTAATGTAGGGTTCTATTACCAAATTTCCATGTTAAAGGATATCACTAGTTTGCTGTGTTTTGATCTCCTTTTATGTTTCTATTTGAGCTTCTTTGGAGGGTTCTTTTCTGTTTATGCTTTATTAGTTGCTGACTAGAAACACATATGTACTTGTTTGTGGGTAGTTTCATTGATGATTTGAATGATGAGATATTGGGATATTTGATATATTCCCATATTTTGGTAGATGAGTTATTTTTATTTTGCAGGTATTGGAAGAAAAAGATTTGATTTTTTTTAGTTTTTGTTTCAGATATGGAGGTTGATGAGGATTGTTTGGGGAATAGAAAGGAAGGAGAAGGGATGGAGAGGATATGGCTAAAGCCATTTGGTTTAGCGACATACAAAATGCAAGGAAACGTGTGGGTCTCGGGGAAGAATGGGCAGGATGATCAAGAGAAGTTGGCTACGCTTTTCAGCGTGGCTGATTCTTGGTTGAAGCAGTTGAAGGTTCAACATCATGATTTTAGCTACTTTGTGGGATTTAGGAATGTTTGATAGTAGTAAATCACGGGTTTGGTTTGTCATTTAGAAAGAAATTAAGAAACTGTTTTGATGAGACATCCTTAATTTGTACAGCCTCTTGTTCTAGGACATCTCTCTGTTTTGTGTTTTAAGTGAGAGCTTTTGCTGACTTGCTGTGAAGAGTTTTTCTTATTATATTCATAGCTGATCACAGTATGATCAAATGTAGATTTGCTAATATGTACCAGGAGAGACAGTGACATTTCATGTAGATTTGATGATGATGATGATGATGAATGTTTAGAACTATGGCTAGTTATTACTGCAATCTTCGAATTTGTTTTTTTTTTTAAATAATCTTTGTTTATTTGTTATGAAAAGTTGAGTTAAATGTTTTGAAAGATGAATTAAAAAAATGCTTGGAGCAGCTAATGTAGGCAGCCAAACTATATAGTTTTGATGTGAATCCCAATTTTTATTTTTCTTGGGCAATAGAAGTTGGTGCATGATGATTTGGGGATAAAATCTTGAGCATAATTAATTAAAGAAGGCAACTAATATTAATTAATTAATAACAACCACTAACTATATATTAGCATAAAAGTTATCTGATTCATAAAACCATAATTAATTAAGGCAGCACCACTTGCTATTATTGGGAATGTTGTCATTTTTATTCACTTTGGAAGATCATAGTGCAATTAGTCCTGAAATGACAATTATTCCAAATTTTAATTTTTAAAATAATGATTTATTTCTATGTCAAATTATTTTCCTATGACATTTTGGTTGGTTTTTCTACAACAATCAAAGAGTAAAAACACATTTAAAAACTATAAAACATAATACAAGTCTACACCAAAAGTTAATAATACTGAACATAGCCAAACTTTATATTTCTATGTCTTTTTTAGATAACAAACCTATTTTATTTGAAGTTTTCAAGACTATTTTTATTTTCCCCCACTCTACTAGAACAAACAAGACAAAAAAAACAAGAGTAATTGAGATGTAGACCTGCTAGAGTCGATTCCTAATCTTTTTCAAGTGGCTGTTATCGATTTTCTTGAAAATCTTACGAGGAATTATTTATTTATCGTTTTTCTCCTTTTGTAACTTACTTTTTCCTAAAAAAGTTTTTTTTATAAAAATTGGCCATTTGGTACAAGAATATTAGTTACTATGGTACAATGAAAATGTCCTCATTTTCCTTTGGATTAGGTATTCTCTTTTGGCAGTCATTTGTTAGCATTGAAAGAAAACTAGATGAAAGATGCAAAAGAGTTTTACAAAATGACCAAAATACCTTTATACAAAATAAACAAATAATAATAGGGGCTGCATAGTTGATAATCTTAGATTTTGACCTTTATTTACTTTGAGTTTAAACAAAAATATATATATATAGTGTTTGACAAAAGAAAATTCATCTACATTTTTTTGTTTGCTCACTATTATTTTCATTTCCCATAATATCTTTTATGTTATGTTTTGTAGTTGCAACATTTCCAAATTTGATGAATCCCACAAATGAAATACTAATATAGAGAAGAAAAAAAATGAAACTCTTGATTACAGCAGATCATGATGATCTTTAGGAACAAAAAGAAAAGAAAACATTTTATTATAATAATGTGAATTAGGGTTGATCATGGAACAGGGTAGGACTTGTTACGACACATGCATTTGTAAGCCATAGGACATGTCTCAGCCTCTTCAATAGTAGAACAAACAAAGCTAACCATCACCAACCGACAAGGCTTGCACGATCCACAAGCGTGCGAACAATCGGGCAGGCGAGAACCTGCTATCTGAACCGTGTCTTCTGCCCCACCCCGCCTCATCCCTGACCGATGCCTGCCCATATGTCTAGCATCGCCATGAAAACAAAAAACATTGAGAAAAATAATAAGAACAATGAAGATTGTACTCTTAATTATGGCCATGTTGTTGATGAATGAAAGTTGTTAATTTGTTAGAGTAGCTATAGCTATATAAGGATATGAAGGTGATGCATGTATTGTATTGAAACAAGTCACAGACAAAAGGAGAGACAAGGACAGGTCACATGAAATAGAGGGTACTATATAAAGAATTTGGAAAAACATGGAAAAACATGTGAGCTTATTTGTTATAGCTTGTTTGATTTAGGGTTGATAATCTGAATTATATATATAATGAGATTGAATCATGAATTATTTGAAAATAGTATCAAATCACCCATTCACCCTAGCTAGTCAAACAAGTTCTTAATTGGTCTCATCTAAAAAAAGTTTTTTTTCTTTTTTTCTTTTAGCTCTATGTTTCAATAATTTTTTAACTTATTAAAGTGAAATTAATATTGTTAACTTAATAGATTAATTATAATGAGCGGACATAATTTATGAAGTTGTAGGAAATTAAATATTAATTTGAATAAAAAAATAAAAATGTCTCTTTATTTGTAAAGGGTTTCATTAACACAGTATGTTGACAATGCATAGAATACGTGCGCAGTAATAAATACAAAAGAAAGATGTAATAAATGAATCCATTTGAATAGTCTGAGTCTATTTGAATAGGTTACAATAAAAATTTAAGAAGTTATCGTCTTTTTAAAAAAAACACATTCTTTTATTTTTAACCGATCAAATATTCTGATTTAGAGCGATTTTGAAAAAAAATTAGGATGTACATAAAATAAAATAACGAACAAAATTTAGATAAAACATGTTATTAAATATAAGTTTTACAATTTTTTAATAATTAAATAATCAAACAGTAAATTATTATTGAATTCTTTTTTAAAAATTAAAAGATAATATAACAATTTTACCGTAAAAAAAAATCGATGGGCTGACCACCCGAAGAGCCATACATACATAGACCTGTCCCAGTACAGACCTAAGTCATTTGAGTGAAAATCATTCTCATACTTTTGACTTACCATCCACACCCGATCTACTTTGAGAATTTATTTTACTACCATCTTGTTTTGTTCGGTTTCGAAAAATTATGATGAGACACTATTTATATTATATGTTTTACAAAATAAAAATATTTATGATAAAATTATATAAGATATAGTGTAATATATTAAAAAATAATATTATTTAAAACTTTTATAAACATAAAAAATAAATAAATTAGTAATGTTATATATTTAATTGTTCGAAACGGAATCAGGACATGAGATACAAATTTTATCCTCGTTCTATTCGGTCATCTAACGATGAAACTGTTTTGTCTGAATGAGGGCAATTCATATCCAAATTCATGAGACAAATTATAATGGTGAGATCATGCTAGAAATTATTTTATTAAAACCTCATAAAATTGATGAGTATATATATAATTAAGTTATGTTTTATCAAACCCAGACCAGACTTAGATCGAGATCATGAAAGTAATTTGAAATGGGCCTAGGCATAAGTGTAAACACCTTGCGTGATTCATAAAAAACCTTCTCAAATCCGAAAACAACATGAAAACATTAAAAGGTCCAACAAATTAAGCTCCATTTTCATTCATGATCAATACCATTAAATTCTTAAGCTTTCATTGCTGATTGATCTCCAACCTATGGGCATCATCCCATGTCATAATTAAGTTGGTTACCTGCCCTTTGCCACATAATCATGAATCAAGATTCAAGATGATGGGTTTGATAACCGGTTCATTTGACTTATATTACTATTTATTTATATCAACACAATACCTAATCTAGTTTATTTTTTTGACTTTTCAAACTTTTATTTTATTAGGGTTAATAAATTGGGAGTAAATAAAAATAATAGCCCTTAATTAGATATTTTAAATTGTAATAGTTTTCTTCTCCCTAATGACTAATCACTCCTATTTTCCTTTAGTAAGTGTTAGTTTAATATTGGTTTTTTACTCAAATATTGTCATTTATTTTATTTAACTATTCAATCACTTAGAACTAGTTTGATATGGGATATTTTTTTGATTTTACCCATTTTTTTTATAAAAAAAATCTCTTTTCATCCTATCAATATTATTCCAATAACCAACAATATTTTTTTATCAAAAAATTTCAAACAAAATATCAAAAAATCAAAAATAGCCCAACATGAAAGAAGACAAGTTGTAAATGTTTCAAAACCCACTCCTAAATAACTTCCCACACCTAGTCTTTCGTACACTTAACTGTTTTATGTGCGTTTAGTGGTTCAGTTTCTTCATCATCATCTTCTTCTTTCTTCCCAAACCAGACAGAGAAATAGAGAAATGATATATCGAATTAGCTAGCATAGCATAGAATCAGACATGTTTGACTCCTTCTTCTTCGGTTGGAGAAAAGCTTCACAATGGTAACACTATAACTCAATCTATCATACTCTGTTTTTATATAATTTATTAAAAATTAATTGCAGCAAGAAGCTAATCAAGAGATTGAGTTGCCGTATCAAGCTTCTCAACAACAAGAGATCCTCTATTATACGCCAATCCCGAATCGACATAGCCCATCTTCTCAAGAACAACTATCGTCAAATCGCCTTTAATCGGGTATTTAATAATTATTTGGCTAAATTATTGGATACAAGTTAATAATTAGTATGATTAACAACGATGTTACCAACTTATTATTATATTATAGGTTGAGCAGCTGATAATGGACGAAAGAAACGTGTCTGCTTATAATCTTCTCGACCATTTCTGCGAATTCACTCTTCTTCATCTTCCTTATATTCGCCATCACAAGTAAGTAAGTAAGTAAAGGGCGGTTGTTGTTGTTATTACAAACATTTTCAAATAATTTCACGAATTGAAAACAGGGACATTCCGAATGACATAAACGAGGCGGTTTCTAGTTTGGTATATGCATCGGCTAGATGCGGCGATCTGCCTGAGCTTCTGGTAATTCGTAAGCTATTTTCTAACCGTTATGGACAAACCTTTGCACTTCTGTCACTCCAATTACTGCCCGGAAACCTAGTCAACCATCAGGTATGTATGTACCATTGATCGAATCATTTTGTTTTGGTGTTTGATAATATAATAACTTATTTACTTAGATTCAATTTATATAGTTATAATGGTTTTAGTTATATTATTTTTGAAAAACTATTGTTTACATAATCATTTCTTTTGTTTAACAATTGAGATCTCTAAAAAGTGGTATAAATTATATAAAAGTATAAATGGTAAGAATTTATAAACAATATAAAGAAGTATAAGTTGGATAAATTATTTTTGTTTTTGTTTGAATTATAATTTTTTTTTTATATAAATGGTATATAGTTTTGAATTTTGTGTTTTATATAGAGAGCGAAAAATAGGAAAATATATGACTGAAATTTGTAAGGAAATAATATGACATCTTTTAATTGAATTGATAATTTAATAGAAGAGAAATTGATAATTTAATAGAAGAGATAATTGGCATCGACTCACATAAAAATGACACATCATTTCCATACAAATTCTATCATATATTTCTAACTCTTTATCATTTCATTTCTCTCTATATTTTGAATAAAAAATTAATTTTATTCTTTTAATTAATTAAAGTGAAAATATGAATTTAAAATTATTTTATTTATTATTACAAATTATTATACTATTATTATTTAATATTATAATTATTATATTTAATAATTAATGAAATTTTAATTATAATATTAAAATTAATTATAATATAAACAGTAAATTATATTTATTTAATTTAAATATTATTAATAATTATAATAAAATAAAAATAATTTATATATTAAATGATATAATTTATAATTTAATTAAATTATACAAAATAATAATTATTAGAATTATCGTTATAAAAATACATATATATTTTTAATTATAAAATTATAATATTGAACTATTTTAAAAATATATATAATATTAAAATAAAATATATTATATAATAATAAATTATATATAATAATAATAATAATAATAATAATAATAATAATGATAATGTTAATAAGGGGTACGATAAAAATTAAAAATTTAGTTGAAAAGAAAAGTGTCGTATCTCGTGGTGTGACTAGTTACAATTTTATACCAAATGATCGGTATAAATTTTATAGGTGCATAATTTTTTACTAATAATAAAAATTGAATAAATATTATATTAAAACATTATTAATAAATTAGTTTCTATTATACCAATAATTTAGTTATTGTATTACATACCAAACATACTTGTAGAGTAGAGCTTATATTATCAATTAAAGGTGGTCTTGATTATGGGACCTTCATGAATAAACCCGACTCAAAAGAAAAAACAAGTCTATTTTATGTGATTTTAAACCACTTCTTTAAAATTAGCTTAAAAATAAGATAATATATCTAACTAGTTAATATAGAAGAATATGAAATGAAAACTTGATTCCTTAAAAATTAATTAAATTATGTTATTATAAATGTAAAAGAGTAGTCTGTAAATATTTTGTAAGATTAATTTATATTTTATTAAATCCATTGTCATGTGATTAAGAAGTGCTTAAAATTAAGCTATTTTTGTTTTATTCATCATTTCATTTTTAGACACTTTAAATTTAGTTTTATTGAGTAATTAATAAATATTGAATAATTAACTACCAATCCCCCATTAAAAAAGTCCTATATATTAGTTTTACATTATATCAAAAAGATATTTAAATTTCAGATATTTTTATTTAGTTTATATAGTACTTGTTCTTGAGAATAATTAATTCTATATTTAAAATTCAGCATTTATATAGTATTCTAACTTAGTTTCAAATAAACTTATGAAATTCTTGACAGGTAAAAGAAAATCTTTCTTTAAGATGTGTTTCGGATGAAGATAAGTATAAAATAATGAAGGAAATCATATCAACGAGCTGTCTCAAAATTGAAGCAATATTGGCCATCGACAATTGTCCATGGCAGGAAGAAATAGTTACATTGATTGAGCCCGAGTACTCATCTGAAACTGCCGATGTCACTCGCATTCCTGATTCTAGAATCGATCTTAACTCTCAAATGGTCTTAGATCATGATCATAAACATCATCAAGATGTTGAAGAGATTCAATCATGGACAAAACAAAATGGGAATTGTCAAGAACAAAGACTATTTAAGTTCAAGTCATTGTCATCGCCTTTATTTGAACCTTGTATGGAAAAGGGAAGCGGAAAAAGGTTGAGAAGAAGGTCAGCTGTTTGTCGGGGATTAATTAATGGAGGCGATGCTAACAACCTTAGTCTTAAAGACGTCGAATATGAGAGTTACTATGGCGCATCATTTGAAGAAAGACGTAAATTTGGAAATAAAAGAAAGTGTCGTAAGAAGGCTAATTTGTAGGAGTTGTTTGTTATAAGATTAATGTTAATTTTTAAATTTATATATCTTAAAAACTAACACTTATATATGTTCTTTATTTAAAAAACATTGCAACAAGATATATTTCTTTTGAGTTTAGATTTTGTTTGTTAGTTTATTTGTTCTGTTTTAGATTCTTTTATAGTTTGCAAATTAAAATCAATCATGTATATTGTGTTTATTTCAATGTACTATCAATTTTTTTTATAAAGTTTGTAGGAAAGCCAAAAAATAAGTGGAAGAGTATGACCTTTTTTTTAAAAAAAAATAGAAGATATATAATACATTATTGTTTTTTTTTCAATACAAACTCATTTTTTTTATCACTAATAAACCTTTCCACTAGAGATCAAACATGGGCCAATAAGAAATGCTAGTTGACTACGACCATTGGATATAAGATGAATATTAATTAGCTCATTATGAAGATTGACTATTTTTATATTTAATAATATTTTTTTGTTTGCTTTTAAATTTGGCATCTTAATGATTTTATTTTATCGATAATAATGTACTTAGGGTGGACATCCTATACTGCATGACCATTTAGTCTAGTGCTGGAGATTGTTCGTGTCTAGGTCCAACCCAGGGTCAACCGTATCGTAGTATTTGTATCGTGCTTATTATACACGTACAAAAATTCATTGGCCCGTCGCCGTGCGAAAAAAGAGTTAGGGAAAACAATTACCATGAAATTGTTAATGAATGCATGATACATCCCTAAATTAAGTATCCGAAATCTAATTTCTTTTAATAAGACATTTATGAAATTTTAAATTAATTATATAAATTTAAATAATGAATAAAAATAAGAATATGAATAATAAAATAAAATTTACACAAAATTTAAACGTGAATTAAATAGTGAAAGTTTATCTAAATGTAAATTTGAATTAATTAATTTAAAATGACTTAAAGAGTAATTAACAAAATATTATTAATTTATAGTAACTTACATTAATTTATCATTATTCGTTGTTATAATAATTTCATATCTATATATATATATAAATAATGATGCTTAAATTTTGAAAGTGTCCGGATTGTCGGGTCGAGAACTGTGGTTAATTTGGATATATATGAGATTAAATGAATATTTTGGTCGGATTCTGGGTTAACCCGCCCATTAACTTAAAACGGTTAAAAATAAAATAATGTTATAGGTATGTTTTGAACTCACAACCTAATCAAACAAGTACAACTCTTTAACCAACTAGACTAATAACATTTTATATTTTAAATTCAACACCAAATTTGATGAACGCTTAATCTTGTAACAATAAATTTTGCTTCCTAGTTATTATTAACAATTGAAAAAATCTTGTAACTTAAATATTGAAAAATAAATATCTTAATTAATTTTGACAAACAAATAATCTTAATTAAAATGAATTATATAGACAAACGATGATCAATTAATAATTTTAATTTATAGTTAATCTTTTCTATAATATAAAATTTTCTTATCTCTAATTCATTATGACACCATGTTATCTACTTTACTCCTCCATCTCAAATTTTAAAAGATAATTCTTTGATAATTTCTTTTAAACCGGATGATAAGCTCAGTATAAGAGATAATGAAATTGTCTAAATGTGTCTAACACATTTCAGTGGTATTATTTTATTTGTTTATTGCATTTTTTATTATTAATTTGTAACATCATACTTTATATATATTATTATTATTATTATTATTATTGAAGACAAAATACTTAACATACATTTCTATCAAAAGGTGTAATAGATTTATAGAGTTAAATAATTTTTGGACATCAATGATCAAATTAAATATGAGTATGGTCAAGATTGGTGTGGTTGGTTTACTAAAATATTTAATTATGGGTGTAACATTTAGAAGGAATTTATTTTACGTAGAATTTTTTTGCGAGTAATCCAGATTTATTGTGAGGGATGAATCTTTGATCAATTTTTGGGACGACACTTGGTGTAGTGTTAAAAGTCTACATGTGATGTATCTTGAGCTTTGTTTCTATAACTATATGTAAAAATGTCATAGTTAAAAACATGTTTGATACTCGATTTAGTGGTTTCACTAGTCGAATTATATAGAAAGAGATTAAACATTAGAAAGAGTTTTTCCATAATCGTGTTTTACTTTTCGTAGAAAGCAAACAAGTGTCTTATATGAACAAAACATTATGGGTTGACAAAATATTAATAGTTTTCATGTGGAGACATTGCTATAATTTGTTCGTTAAGATTATTTCATATGATTTTTGTTGGGAGATGTTTTATAAGTTAAAGATTTCATCTAAGATCATTTTCTTTTGATGAAGCATTATTCACGGTGAAATTTTTACGGATAATATGTGAATGAAAAAATGTTGTATTGTGATAATTTGTTGTCGTATGTGTTACAAGAAAATGAAATCGACAACTCACTTACTTTTGTGTTGTCGAGAAGGTGACTAATATCTATAGTCTTTTGTTGAGTATTATTGAGATTTACTGAGTGATATACGAGTCTTTAGGTAGTTGTTATGAAGTTGATTTTAGGCGGCTAATATGACATGATTATATATTTAGGTTACCATTCAAATTATTTTCTAATGGATTATCTAGTTTGAGAGAAATTATCGAACTTTTAATGATTATAGTCGTCAAATTCATATCATTTATCACTAGTAAAAATAGTATTTTTAACGACCAACATTAATCACGGCGATCATACGCCGTGGTTAATAATTTTTATTAGTGTCGGCGATCTATACGTCGTGGTTAATAATTTTTATTAGTGGCTATGTAATGCCCACACTAACAAGTATTATTAACCACGGTTTTCATTGTATTCGTCGTGACTAATGTTTTGGCTTTTCCTCCACACTCCCGCTATTATTATTAGTCACAGTTTTATTAACTACGGTTTCCTCTCCCTAAAGTCGTGGTTAATAATCAAAAAAATTTAACGTCGACTTTTATAGCGTTGACGAACGACGACTTTGATCGCCGACGTTAATAATCATTAACGTCGGAATTATGTCTTTTAAAAATTCGTCTTTAATAGTCATTTTCCCACTAGTGTATAATACTATATTATGACGTTTCCCGAGATTCGTTTTAGAAAGTCGTTAAAATCGGTCGGGGTAATAGTTTTCTCGAGTACCTACGATCTTGTTTAACTTTGAGCAACGTGGTTGTATTCTATTTTTTTTTCCTTATGTAACACACTTTGTCGTTCTGTTTAAACGTAGGGGTGTTCAATATTTGGTCTGAACCGAATTCAAATTTTATTTTCGATTTTTAAATCAAATTTTAAACCAATTCGAATTCAAATATGATTTTCGGTTTGATTTTTGAGTTGGGGTTTAATTCAATAAGCAAATTAAAAATCGAATTAATTTTTTATTATTTATTTTAATTATTTGTTTTATTCTATATTATATATTTTGTTAGATATATTTAAATGATTATATATTAAATTAACTCTAAAATTTGTTGATAGTGAAGATAAAAAAATGCAAGTGCAATTATTATAATAAATAGTACAATTGTGTAGATATGTTCAATATTTGGTCTGAACCAAATATCCGACCGAATTCTAATCGAATTCGAATAAAACGAATTCGAATTTTAATATTCGGTTTTTGAATTTTCTTAAAAACAATAAAAATTCAAAAAACTCAAATTGAGAAACTCGAATGACCCGAAATCGAACCGATGAACCCCCTACTTAAACGATTTTTATCATTTTTAATAATAATTGACAAAAAAAAAGATTGAAATAATAAACACAAAATTTTACTAGATTCGACCAACAAATACATAAATCTTTGGAAACTCGTCAATTCTATAGATATTTCATAAATAATTGTTCAAACAATTATAAGTTACATTGTCTTTATTAATAATAGTACATCAAAAGTCATAAATACTAAAATTCTCTTAAATCTATGAAAGACCTAACAACTCCAAACAACTACATCAAATCTAACCTGATAAGAATGTGGATTCTACTCACCCATGATATATCATTGGAACCTATGATCATGGCGGTGGCACTAAAAACCATTTATGTCATTTACACCGATGTTGAGATATTCAACTGCTAATTAGGAGAGGATACCGTGTAATAGGTATCACAAATGTTCATAGTGGGCCAACTCAGAACATTGAAAAGCTTGGTCACAATGTAGAACTTGAATACAACTACAAATTATGCTGTAAACAAACAAGCTTTTTTTTTTGGAAAATCTTATAAACAAGTTGACACTATTGAAAAGATGGGGAGACAATTGGAAAAAGTAAAAAAATCAGGCAAGAAGAGGTAGTATATAAAATTTATAATAATATCAACTACACTCGAAAAAAGTAGATAAAGGGAGCTACAAATATGTGAATGCTGACTCTCCTTGCTAATTTAAAAAGTTCTCAAATAAATTAACTTTGTTTTTTTTACTTATTTTCTTAATTTTGGAGGTCACAACCGTAGCTAATCAATTTCTTAATACCATTCTAAAGTGTATAAACTTATTAAATTATGACAAATCTTGTTTTCATTGCATATAGTTTTTTCTTTCATGTTCCAAGCAAACTTTAAATAATAATAAAAATTATATACATGACTACAAAGGAAAGAAATTAAACCAACAAACCACAACAATAACATATGTTATTCTAGGTAATGATATTATATATCTCCATGAAATATTGAATTGAAACAATAAAAAGAAAAGGAAACTCTAAATACAATATTTCAATTCAATTGTATGAAAAGAGCCCCACTTAAAAAGAAAAACAAAACAAAAGTTTAAATAATGGTTGACAAACATACACTAATATATATGAAAAGGGTTTAACTTAGTGGCATTTCATAAACAAACCCATTATCTGGTTGAGTTGAGTGAATAGCACATCCAACAAACCAATTACCTTAATTGAAATGAATGATATTCTAAAATTTAAAACACTTAAAACCGACCAAAGAACCCCTAATGTATGTATGGATAAGGAAGTCAACCTTGGTTTGGTTTGGTTTGATTAAATGAATTAATTATAATGAATCCAGCTGGACCATGTCTTAATGTTTGTCAACCAATGATCAAACCCTTATCGCATTCAATGCATTATTTTATAAATATCTTCTTATCCTTCCATTATAATTAAATTATATGCAACACAACTCTCTAATCCATTTCATGTTTTAATTATATTTTAATCTAAAGATAAGTGTTACTCTTTCTTCAACCCTAAAATATTATAAAGTTAATTAGCCATATCCTAACACTCATTATAACACTAACCTATTAATTTAATAAAAGTCAACACCATAACACAAATTATTATTATTTTCCTTACAAATAGATTAATTAACATCCATTCACAAAGTTCCTCTTCTATTTTTTATTTTTATTTTTTTAAGAAAAAAAGAATAAAATTAAAATATATATTTTTCTTTGGAATTTATTCTTAGGATACTAGCTAACACCATCCCTAATGCAACATTCTTTATTTGAATGAGAGTATTTTTAGTGAAAATTAAATTTAAATATATATTCTTTAAAAAAATACATGTTAAGAAATAATTTAAAGCATTAAAAATATGAAACTTCATTTTTAATATTTTAAAACTAAATTTAAATAGAGTTCTTTATTTGGCCTACTTCATATTTGATGAATCTAATCTAGGAATATTGTTCACTTTTATTTGTTTTTTGTTTTTTGTTTTTTTTAAGTTAAGGTCAATATTTGATTAAAAAAATAATAAAAGCTTCCTCCGAAACCCCTGAGATAACATGATATATATATATATATATATAAAAGTTTCATATGGTCTTTATTTGGAATTATAGTTTTTTAATAATATTTTATTTTATTTGGGTGATTATACGAAATAATGTTTGGAAATATAGTTTAATTATATATATATATATATTAACAAATTTAATAAAAATGTTTGTTTAACTTCTACTTTATGTATTTTAAAACATGATCAAATTAGTCTGTTAATGATTATTTTTAAATAATTCACTATTTATTCTATCGTTATATAATTTAAATTATCAAATAAAATATTAAATTATTTTTAAGTATTAAATAATAAAAACAATTTACTCAAATAATATTTTCTTATATCAACCAAAGTTTTTTCTTTCTTCCAATTAAATAATTCCATATTAAACAAAGCATTAGTATAGAGTTTTTTAAGACTATATATTATAAGAAATGAAAACAAAACATTTAAGTTTGATTAATAGTTTAATTAATTTAATAAGAGAATAATTTGATGAAGTATTAAGTTATTTAAAAAAGAATTAAACCCTTAGAAACAAAAGGATTAATCAACATATATAAATATTAGTCTTAATATATGAGTTATCCTTAATAATATTTTATAAGCAATCATTTTATGAAAACCAACAAAGATGATTAAATAAATCAAAATTAATTAGCTAAAGGACATGATTTTAATTAAGAGATGATAATTATGGTTCTATTATTATATCACATACCCACTCATAAAAGGACAAAACTATAACTGTAATCATTATAGGTCCGTTTAAATTATTTGAAGTGTTGAACCCGCATCTTATTTTATTTCTGTTAAATAGTTTTTTTTGTGTGAAAGTTTTTTTTTTAATAAAATCAATAATATTTAATTAAAATAAATGATTTTATTTGTTTGTAGAAGTAATAATACAATTTTTATTTTTATTTATTTTATACTTATAATTTATTATTTTATAAAAAAAATAAAATTTTAAAAATATGTTTAACTTCCCTAAATATTTTATAATTTATAAAATAATATTAAACTAAATTAAAATTAAAATTAAAATTAATAAAATTATAATAATTAAAAAATCTTAAGAATAAAATAAACTTACTTCTGATGTGATTATAATTAAAAAAAAATAAATGTGATTATTTTTTATATTTAACACTCTTCACTTATTATTTTATTATAATATTTTATTTACTATATTTAATATAAAAAACTATTAATTGAGTCAAAAACGTGCTTAAAAGGGTTTAAATGTGTTAAGGGATTCAAAAACGGGTTAAATATGTCTAATTTTAAAACGTGTTAAGACAAAGACAAATATGCCTACATCCTACATCCAGTAATCTTTTATCCTTTTTGAGTCTTTTTATTTAGTGATATTATATAATTTTTAGAAGAAAAAAAATTATGTCTAATTTTAAAATGTCAAAATGTGTTAAATGAATAAAAATGTGTTAAACATGTCAAATAAATGTTAATTAAGTTTAAAATTTGTTAAACGGATTCAATTTAATTAAGTCAAAAGGATAAAGAAAACGTATAAAGATTATAAATAAGAAAAATAAATTTAATTTATTAAAAATCAAAGTTAATTAAGCAACAATATTTGATCAATTTAATTTGAGTTTGAGTTGTATATAAATGGTATAATTTAGTTGAATTTATTAGCTTGCTACCTCTAAATTTGCCATTCTCATGTATAAGCTGTCTGCAACTAGTTTCGTGTGGAGATTATAAAAAATAAAATAATATTAAGAATAAAAAAGAATATTAAAAAATTTAATAATGTGAATAAATAGAAATCATTATGAAATTTGAATTATTTGAGGTAAATTTAGAATTTTACTTTTATTTATATTGAAATATATACATATACATCTATAAATAAATAAATAAATAAATAAATAAAGTATTAAATTAATTTTTATTTATAACAAATGGATATCAAATAATATTTCTATTTTAGAGTAAAAGGAGACACAATATTATGGCAAGGATTTGTAGCACTACTTCAGTGATTAGATTATCAGTCTTCTCGGTTTTGGCGTTGGATTCTTCACTTCTCCTAGTCTGAGGTCCATCATTGAGTGTGTTAAAGTCAAATATAGCTTCGTTTGATTCAGCGTATATAAAGCGCCGTATTTGAACGTTTCCGTAATAAGGTCACTTAAAAAATTATAATCAAACATATTTTTACCTTTAAACTCAATTTTCTCTTTATCTCCCTTCAGTGTTTAAACTTATAATTTCAGTATTTTTTTTCTCTCATCACTTTTAAATATTTTTTTATTCATTCTCTCTTATCTATTTCATTCATTTTTAATTATTTTATTCATTATCTTTCGTTTATTTAATCTCTATCTAATTATTTTATTCATTCTCTCATTTATTTCATCCATTTTAATATTTTAATAAAATTATTATAATAATAAAATGTACATTTAAATATATTTTTAATTTATTATTTATAAAATAAGTATCTTAATATATATAAAATAAGCAAAATATTAAATATAATTACACTTTAATTTTTTTAATTTATAAATATAATTTTGAAAATAAAACTAGTCTTAATTAATTAATTAATTATATATATATATATATATATTATAATTGAAATGAATTGAACAAGCGTAACCTAAAGAATTATATAGAAAGATGGTGAGAGAACTAAAAATAGAATTGACAGTTATAAGATTAGGGGGACATGTCCACCGATCCGGTATTTCGGATTGGATATCTAACTTTGGATTTTTTAAAAATTGCGATCCGTATCCGATCCGGTATCCGACCACTATCCGATCCGAAAACACCGGATAGGATCGGTCAGTCGGATACCCGCTGATCCAATTTTTTTTCATATTTTTATTTTTTTTCAAATGCTAGAAATGTGAAATTGTTCATCAATTAAGGATCTCAAAATTCAACTTATAAGTGCTATACATATCAAAAATATAATTCAAATGCCAAAATGAAGTTATTATTTTTTTAAAACAAAAAAAAAAACATTAATTCACCCAAGTGATCCAATATTTTTGTGGCAACAACTCGAGCCTCTAATGTGGCAATGACTAATGACGATTTGAGAAATTCACAAACAGATCTAGAAAATAGGAAGATAAATGGAATTAAGAGATATTTCATTTTTTATTGAAGTTTGAGTTTGTAAGGAAGATAAACGAGAAGAAAAAGAAAGGAAGAGAGAAATTTATTTAATAATATTTTTGTTTGGATTTATTGTTTATTTAATAAATTTTAAAAATTATCGGATCGATTTCGGATATTCCATTTTTTTTCCCGATCCGTATTCAATCCAGAAATCCGGTAAAAATATCGGATCGATATTCGAATCCGATCCATTGAATTCGGATTTTTTCGAATCAGATCGGCCGGATCAACGGATTAGATATTTCAGATCAGATTTTTTGTCACCCATAGAGGGGAGTGTGAAAAAGTGAAAATATATAATAATAATAATAATAAATTACTTTTGTTTATTGAATGAATTATCTAAATATTTAAAAAAAAAATAGAAATATAAATTGAAATGAAGGTAAAAAAGTGATTTTCAAATAAGAGAGAGAAGACTGAAAATTTTAAAATATTATAAAATATTTTTATATATTTTTTATATCATATATATATATATATATATTTTGAATATATTTAAAATTATACATTTATAAAAATTAATATATTAATATTTTAAAATATATTAT
Organism: Impatiens glandulifera; assembly: GCF_907164915.1. NCBI lineage: Eukaryota > Viridiplantae > Streptophyta > Magnoliopsida > Ericales > Balsaminaceae > Impatiens > Impatiens glandulifera. The sequence goes on from NW_025919138.1 coordinate 194,021, forward strand.
TTTTTAATTTAAGTCATTTATTAATATTTAAAATTATATATTAAAATTTTCAAATAAATTATTCTTTAATTTAAATCATTTATTAATATTTAAATTAAATTAATATATATATATATATATATATATATATATATATATATATAACATTACATTATATATATATATATAATATTAATATTAAATAATATTATAAATATAAAAAATAAATAAATTGGGCGTATAAGCTGAATCAAACCTACATAAGTTTAACGATTAAATAATCTGAGATTATATCAAACATACCTGTAAATAAGTTAAATAAACTTGCGTCAATAAGTTGAATCAAACTAGCCCAAAGTCTTTTGGGATCAAATCTATATATATATAATGATGCTTAATTTTTAAAGTGTCCGGATTGACGGGTCGAGAGCTGTGGTTAATTTGGATACTTGGGTCGGATTGTGGGTTGACCCGTTTTTAAATTTAAAACGGTTAAAATTAAAATTAAAAATGCTAGAACTATATTTCGAACTTACAACCTAACAAAACAAGTAAAACTCTCTAACCAACTAGGCTACAAAGACTTTATATTTTAAATTCAACACCAAATTTGATAAACGCGGGACGTTTTAATATTAATATAAGTTCAACTTTTTAACTATTTAATCTATATATATATATAATGATGCTTAATTTTTAAAGTGTCCGGATTGACGGGTCGAGAGCTGTGGTTAATTTGGATACTTGGGTCGGATTGTGGGTTGACCCGTTTTTAAATTTAAACGGTTAAAATTAAAATTAAAAATGCTAGAACTATGTTTCGAACTTGCAACCTAACAAAACAAGTAAAACTCTTTAACCAACTAGGCTACAAAGACATTATATTTTAAATTCAACACCAAATTTGATAAACGTGGGACGTTTTAATATTAATATAAGTTCAACTTTTTAACTCTCTAATCTATATATATATAATAGATTGCCGGACTGAGAGTTGTGATTAAATTGGATACTTGGATCGGATTGTGGGTTGACCCACCCATAAACTTAAAACGGTTAAAAATAAAATTAAAAATGTTATCCGTAATTTTTTTCACGGTTTTTATATTATTACTCGTGCAAATGCACGGGCTAAATGCTAGTTATTAATAAGATGGAGAGTAAATTTTTGACCTAAAAGAATAAAATGATCTCTAAGATATGTCGTTTAATGTTTATTAAGAGTGTGTTAGCTTCGATGCCTATATATATGATGTCTTTATTTGTGATACTGAAAATATGTAGCGGTTAAAATGGAGAGAATTATGAGCATATTTTTGTAGGGGCCGTCAAATTCTTCTTTTACTCGTCTCGTTAGCTGAGAGAAAGTTAAATAACTAAAGATAACAGAAGTTTGGATATTCAAGACTTAGTTGCTTTTAATAAAGTTTTGTTCTCTAAATGGTGTAGCAAATATGCGTTGAAGGAAAACAACCTTTGGGCAAGATTTATCAAGAGAAACTATGATCAAAATTGGTTTAGTTGGTTCACTAAGTTGTCCAATCTCATAGTTGGTTGTTGTATTTAGAGGGCATTTTCGTTATATGGAAGTATTTTTGTGATCAAACAATATTTATTGTTTGTGATGGAGGCTGACATTTGGTGTGGGGTAATGTCTTGCTACTGAATTTTTGGTGTTGCTTCTATTGTCATTTGTAGAGATTATATTGTCAAGAAAGTGTTTGATCCGCACTCATGTAGTTTTGTTAGTATGATCAAATACAAGAGACGCCCTCAGGGTGCTGAAGTCCTTGATCATGCGAGATTGTTAGATTTAATGGGTTCTAAGGAGGTTAACCCGATTAGCTGTGATGTTATGCGATGGTGTAATATGGAAACTTTTAATGTTGGTCATTGTTATTTAATTAAGTCACCACGTCTAGTTTTTGTAGGGACTTGTTATGGAACTCTAAGGTGCTTACTAAGATTTCGTTCTTTGGTTGGAGTGCGATTCATGGAGGTATCTTAACGGATGACAAAATTAAGTGTAAGGACTTTATAATGGCGAGTCCATGTCGAATGTGCCTTAAGGAAGAAGAGATGGCTCTGCACCTCCTCTTGCACTATCAGTCTGTGATTGGGAATTGGAGCCTTCTTTGAACTTTGATTATGGTTCAATGAGTTATGTCTAAATCCATTGGTAGTTATTGGGACGTTTGAGTGGAGGTAGCCAATTTGGTTAGTCTAAAATAGTGGGATTATTTGGTTTGAGTGGAGGTAGCCAATTTGGTTGGTCTAAAATAGTGGTTAGAGTGGAACTGAGAAACTTTTGACAACTATAGACGGACGATGAGGTCCATTCACAACGTTATTATCATTACGTTGTCTGAAGTGAGGTTCGGTAAGAATGTGGACTCGACGGGTGATCTCATTGCTATTTTTTTTTTTAAAATCATGCAATATAATATAATTGATAATCGTTTAAACATGACGACAAAAATAATACAAAAATACGAGTGTTTATCTAGTCACCAAACACACTCAAAATACAACGAGATTAACCATTTGAGCGTAACAATTAAAACATAAACATGCTTACCAACGAATAAAACAAAACATAAACTTTAACATTAACGAGCTCTAAAATCTTCAAGAAGATCAATTAGTTCATTGACCGCCTACACCGATTTTTCAAAAGAGATATTTTTTATCGTCATAATAATAGTGTTGTGGAGTAAGCGCATTGGTCGACCTCGATTACTGAATGTACTACAGTTCCTTTCGAACCAAATAGTCCACCATAAAATAATCGGGATATGGACTCAATCCAATCGAGCTCACAGTTGTTATCCAAACATCCCAACAATCGATGATTGACTCAAGCATCACCCACTCAATGTGAATCATGTTCCAAAGTAGGCTCCAAATCGCAGTCACTCAATTACAATGCGAAAGCAAGTGAGGCGTTGTCTCTCTCTATTCACAACAAACTCTGCAACTACTAACCGTTATGCACTATTTTTTTCATACATCTATCATCCGTTAAGATACCTCCATACAAACACTTAATCCAAAAAACGAGATTTTTTAAAAGAATGTAGAATAAGAAAAACACAAAATCTCTATTCTATTATAATTTATTTTTCATTTTGTTTAGAGAAATGATTGAGAGAGTGAATTTGAAAGAATGAATTGATGAGAAAATGATGTATTATAATATGATTGGCTACAAGAATAATAAAATCACTCTCCTACTTTCTCTTTTATATTTTTTAATTTTCTAACCAATAATTAATATCAAATCATTCTAACACCCAATTCTCTTCACCCTATCACTTTTTTTATTAACACTCAATTCAAAGCTAACTAATCATTTGAAAACATTTAACGAACTTAAACAAAACAAATATTTTGTTAATTATTTAATTTAGATATTAATTTAGCTAATTGTATGAAATTATGTGAAATTAATAAATATAAATATAAGAAAATATATTATTTTATATATTATTCAGATATTAATTTAGTTAATTATATGAAATTGTGTGAAATTAATAATTATAAATTAAGAAAAATATTTATTATCCACCACCAAAACAATAAGGAACCCACCTTGAAGTGGGTGTTGTTGAAGAGAAAAAAATATATATAAATGAAAAGGATAGAAAGTTAAATTTTATTGTTTATTTATTTTATTTTATTTTTGGGTGGAATTGAAATCGAAAAGGAAACAATATTATCTGAAGGCTTGACGCGTGGGCCCCACAAGACTGTGCCGCGCTTTTCATACAAACCGACACGTGCCATCTTTCACCGACCTTTTTCTAATTTCTTGTTTTGACTTGTATTTTTTTAATATAATTTTGTTTCCTCTGTTGTACAGTAAAGTCGGTTTATCCGCCGAAAGTGGGGAGCCTCTACAGCAGATTTATTCAATAATATTTTATTTAAATTTTATTTATTCTAAAACAGTTTTTTTTTTCAAAGACAGAAGATATTATAAGGCTGTTAATAAAACAAATCATTATATACAAATGAGTAAAAACAATAATTCATTAAAATTAAATAGAAAACACGTTTTTATTTAGACAAGCTTAAATAATTTGAGAAGCAATCAAATTATATTTTTATAAATATTATAAATGAGAAGTTTGAAACAAAATTAGGTAAGAGAGCTTATAAATCTGCAATCTATTTTGATTTAACTACCGTATTGAAATTAATTTATGTTATTTTTTAATATTTAGAGAAAATCAATTAAATTTACATTAAAATTAAATAGTTAATAAAAAATAAATTTTGTATTTTTTATTGAGATATTTCACCTTTTCTAGATGTGGAGGCAATAATTGAAGGAATAAAATATTCAAATAAATTAAATAATAATTGTTTACTTTTTTTTAAGCTAAAAATCTAGAAAAGAAATTAAAAAAATTTAAAAATTAAGAAACACAGAATATGAATGTAAATAGTATGATTGTATTTTTGGATAAAGAGTATTAATAATGTCTCTAATTGATAACATTTTTTCATTATTATTATTATAATACTTGAATTTATAATAGAAAATTTATTAATATTATTATATAAATGAAACTAGTATTAATATTTTTATCTTTTATTATATTTTATTTAATTAAAAATATAAAATATTATTTTTTTATATCACAATGTTTAAAATATATAAAATATTTAAGTCTAATATCTTATCATACTAATCATATTTATTTTTAAAAAATATATATATAAATAAATACTTGAATAATTCAAATTTTTTCTAATTCTAAAAAAATTATCTATCAAATATAAATAATATAAGATAAAATTTTTAAAATATTATATATTAGTAATGAATCAAATTAAATATAACATTTTATATATATGTATAATTTTTTATAATAATATTTTTTATTAAAATATATCATATTTGATTTTTCTAATATTTTTTAAATAATTTTTCATATAAAATTTATATTTAAATTACTTTATTATAATTTTATTATTAATATATAATATTTTAAAAAATATATAAAAATGATTATATTATTATTAAAAAAATAAGTTTTTAATTTTATTTTAAATAATTAAAATAATATTATCTAAGTAATTGAAATAATTTCTTTTAATAAATAAATTTAAAAATATATTATTATTTTAATTATAAATAACTTCTAATATAATTGTAAAAATATATATATATATATAATATTATAATGATAAAAGAGTGAACATAATGATAATGAGAGAAAAAGAGAAATAGATTATTCCTAAATATTCGATCATTTCATTTTACTTTTATTCAAGTTTAAAATCAAGAAAAGAAAGTCACAAAAATCCAAAACTTTAGTTAAAAAATCCAAAATTAAGTGATAATACGAACAAAGTTATTAAATTTATTAATATATATATATATATATATATATATATATATAATTATGATATATTTTAAAATTTATTTAAATTAAAATTTAATATTAGAAAAAAGTATTTGTATGATAGTGTCTAAATATAAATTTAAAGGAAAATTTTCATCGAGTCATTATTAGAATAAAAAAATTCTCAAATACAAAACATTCAAATTTTAAACTTAAACTATATAGAAATATATCATTTATATTAAATAACTTAAATAATAAGATATTGATATTTTAATACAAATTATATATATATATATATATATATAATTTTTTTATTTTTTTATTTTTTTTTTTAGAGTTGTAAGTCGTAAGAGAATAATTACGTGTAACAAGTAAATAAAAGTAAATTGTAAAATATATATATATATATATATATAAATTATGAATATATTTATTATATATTATAATAATTAATTGAAATTATCTAGTAGCTCTCTAATTAATTTGGATGTTCATCTTGAATGTAAATGATCACAGTATAAATGATCATAAATAACTTGTTGTCAATATATATAGATTTGGGTCAAAATTTAATTTATAAAACATATATTAATAAATAAAATTATAAATATTACTTAACATTCCTAAATAATTTAATAGTTAAAATGGTATGTTTCAAATTAGAATTCATATTAAGGAGTTTTTGAAAATTATAAAAATTAAATGTGAGAGTTAATTTTGGTATTTTTATTTATAAACAAATATGATAGGCTTAAATTGAAAAGTCTAATATTATAAACATTGGTTTGGTTGACAAACTTTTTAATTTTTATTTTTGAAAAGTATAATGTTAGAAACAAACTTTTTATTTTTATTCTTTTGAAAATTACAATAAGTAATTAAGAAATGATTTAAGTAATTGAGTGTTTTTAATCTTTATTTTAAAAGATTGTAAAACAGCAATCATTTATGTCACTTTCTATAATTGTTGTGATATTAGTTTTCATATTGTAATCTTGTAACACGTGTATTATTATAATGATTTATAATAATAATTATATAACTTGATTTTTATGCTTAAATTAACTGAGTTTTCTTTATTTTTATTTTAAAACACTTTTAAAGGTTTTGATTCTCATAAACTTATTTAATGTTTAATTGCATTATTTTTTGTTTTATTGACTTGATACTACTGTATTACTTAAAATAGTATAATATTAACTATATTTTAATATTGCAATATAGACATCCTAGTTTGAAATAAAACATTTATATCTATATTTTTGGGAAATATGATGATTTTATTAAAATTTTAGAAAAGAGTTTACAATATATTGTAAGAAATATATATATATATATATATATATAAGTTGTTCAATTTTCCAATGTCTATTTTAAATATAATTTAAAAATAATAATATTAATTCTTTTTAATCTAATAATAACTTAAGACCATGCTAAATTTCTATATTCAACCAAATAATAATTAACCGATTATTTATAATATTAAATATTATTCATATTTTTTTATTAGTTACATAATTAAAATTTTAATATATTTATTTTTTAAATTTAAGTTTTCCATAAAAATAAATAAATATAGCAACTAGACAAATACAAAGATGTCATAAAGAAAATGACTTCCCAAAATTTCAAAGGGCCTAATTGAATATGATGATGGGGCTAGAATGCAACAATTTATTATTCAAGACAACCTGTTTTCTGCAGCTTATTTATGCCAAAATGATTATCAGAAACTCTAATAAAAAAAAAATAATCTTATTAATTTTACCAAATTTTTGCTAATTATGTTTGAGTTATTTAAATAATTTAAATTTAAAATATATTTTTTACTTTTTTTATTAAATTGTTTTATTCATTAAATAAAATAGTAAAATATCATTTTTTTAATTATTATATTATATTTTATCTTTATATATTAATATATTTTAAATTTTCTTACCAAAAATTTTCTATATTTTTTTAAATCAACCCAATCATTAATTTCAAGTAACTAAGATTATAATAATAAGTCAATCTGAAATAACCTTAAGAATATAAAAAATCATTTTAAATATATATATATATATATATATATATATATATATATATATATATATATATATATATATATTTAATAACTTTAATCATTTCCTCATATAATCTAAATAAACCACCTTTTCATATATGAAACAAAACTTTCATATTATTTAAAAAGTGTAGCATTATACAAGCCTCAAAAAATTTGATTTAATCTTATTTTTTTTTAAGTTAAAAGAATTAAGATTTGTTTTTATAAAGATCTAGTTTAATATTATTTTTTAAAAGTAAAATACTCATAAAATTTAATAATTTAAAATTATAAAAAAAACAATGAATATTTTAATTTATAAATATGAAAAATGAAGAGAGCAGACGAAATATTGACAAATAAAAAATGATGTGTGAGTGGATGAAAAATCTAAAAACTTATTAGGATGGTTTCTATAAATATTTTTTAAAAAGGTTGGATTTTTAGTAAAAATCTTTTATCACAATTTTTTTTAATCATGAAATTACTCTTTTAATTTTATAAAATTTAAACTTTAAATATAATATTTTTTTCATAGTAATCCAAACCTCAAATAATTTAATTTTTTATTAAATATATTTATTTAATTTTTGGTAAAATCTCAATTAAAATCCAAATATCAAATATAAAACAACCTCTACTAAAAATACTAAAATAGAATCATTTATAGTACTTAAATTTAACTTCATTTGGTTAGATATATATTTTTAATTAATTTGTTATCATTCACTTTATATCAAAATCAGCAATATATATTTTTGACCCAAAAAAAAAAACCAAATTTTCTTACAAAACCGAACTAATAAGCCAAAGAGGACCCACTCAAACATCCAATCACAAGTGTTTCTCTCTCTAGACTTTTCATCCTAAGCATCAAGAAAGATCTTTTCCTGCTCTCTTATTTAGCCACCTATGATCTTTCCTTCTTCCTCCATCCTCCAAAATATCTCAAGACTCTCTTTCTCTCTCTCTTCTCGTGCTCTTGAATTACAGATAGATTCTCTCTCTCTCTCCCCGTGCTCTTCAATTACGTCTTCTTTTTTGATCAGATCTCGAGACAATTTTGATGGGTTTCTCAATAATTCTACCTTTCTTGTTTTCACCCTTGTTCTTCATTCACAGTTTCCATAATTAAACATTTCCTTTCCTTTTCCATTTCCATTTACAATCAAAGTTTAAATTTCATTCTTTTTTAGATTTCCCATTCAATTTGTTGGCTACCCATCTAAAAAATTTCAAATTTCATAGTGAAGTGAAAATCTTTCTTGTTCCGCCATCAATGGCATCTTCTAGAAACAATGGAAAATCGAAAATGGAATGGGAGAATCAACAACAATGGAAGCCAGTTTTTGAAGGTTCTTCCATGTCAAATAGACCATTAAAGAAAATCAGAAGCCCAGAACGTCAATACCCATTTCAATCTTCATCATTTCCTAACCCCACCATCGCCCCCGCCGGACAACCCATGATTTCTTCTTCTCCATCATCAAGGCATATTTTTCCTTTTGCCTATAACGAAACCCAAAATCAACACCAAATGATCTCATTTACCCCCCACCCACATCAAGGAATCGAATATCCACCATACTTCGCCACAGAAGCGGCGGCGGCGGCGGAGGCAGCTCAGAAACAGAGTATGATTCAGTATTGGAGTAATGCTTTGAATTTAAGCCCTAGAGGAAGAATGATGATGATGAATAAATTAGCACATGAAGGTACGTCGGCGCTTTTCCGACCGCCGGTAATTCCGATCAGTTCAACGAAACTTTATAGAGGTGTTAGACAGAGACATTGGGGAAAATGGGTTGCGGAAATTCGTTTGCCGAAAAACAGGACACGTCTATGGTTAGGAACATTCGACACTGCCGAGGACGCAGCCATGGCTTATGATCGTGAAGCTTATAAATTAAGAGGCGAAAATGCAAAACTGAATTTCCCTGAGCTTTTTCTCAATAAGGGTAAGTCAGAAGAAGAAGAAGATCATCACCCAGAAACTGATCAGAATCAAGAAACGGTTCAAGATTCGATTTTGGATCAATCTGATCAGTTACTCCCAAATCCAAACCCAAACCCTGACCCAAATTCAATTATAGGTACTGGTGTTAGTGAAGAAATAATGATTGTTGGAACAGGGGAGGAAATTGTTGAGACGTCGGCGCCGGCACCGGCACCGGAGGAGGAGTTTGTTTGGGGAGGAGAAATGGCGGAGGCATGGTTGAATGCAATTCCGGCAGGTTGGGGACCGGGGAGTCCAGTTTGGGATGATTTGGATAGTAATAACAATCTTCTTTTACCATCAAATTTTAGTTTTGGTGGTTATGATTATCATCAACAAGAACAAGAGACAAATATTGGGAATTCTTCATCTTATTCATCATCGTCATGTCCTATGAATCCTTTCGTTTGGAATGATCAATATTGATCATTTTGTTTGTCAGTTTGGAGTGAAGTTTTAGTGAATCTCCTTTCCGGCATTAACAAGACTAAGAAGGGGCTGCTTATTTCAGGTCTCTTTTTAAGTGCCTTATCATTATTGTTATTTAAATTAAATGTATTTTAGGGTAGTTTTTTTAATTTTATTTCCTTCTTGTTGTTGTTAGAAAAAAGGATTTAGCTTGAAGTGAGACAGTTTTGAGATCTCCTTTTTAGCTGTCCTTTTATATTATTATGTCATTTTCCCTTGTAATTAAATCATAGATTATTATTATTAATTTTTATTTTTAGGATGGATGGGTTTTATTGTTATTTCTAATGTTGTAAGATTCATCTCCATTTCATTTTAAGGGTTCTAAGTATTGATTTAATTTATTATGATTAGCTTAGTTTAAGTGCAATTTTTTTTTACTTAGTTTGAAATTAAATATCATAATTAAGATATTTCAAGTGAAAAAAAGTTTTTGTATTTAACAACATTTTAGTTGAAATTGGAGATTCCCATTTCTTATATTTATTTATTTTTAATAATTTAGAATGAATTTAAAATTCATTAAATTCTTTCATATATTTTTCAATTCAAATAAAATAAGATTTATATTGTAACCAAAATATATTTTTGGGTGGTAGTGTATCTTTATTTATTTATTTATTTTAATAATATAGTACAGGATTTTTTTTTCTTCTAATATTATTAGTGTGATTTTTTTAATTATATTTTTTAAGATCCATACATATTAAAAATTAAAAATACTTGTTCAAACATAACAAAATAATATGACATAAAAAAACAGTACTTAATAAGTTATCGAGCTCGTAAATTTTTTATAATAACGATTAACTCTCCGACAAACTCTATTGCCTTTTTTAGACAAATATCAGAAAATGTCATAATAATAGTATTATGAATGTTACGCACCGTACAACTTCGATTATTGAAACTTCGACGATTTCTCTCAAAGAAGATAGTCCACAAAAAATAATTTGGATGATAACTCAAATATTTAGATTTATCATATTAATGACATCAATCCAAACTTTTGAACAACTACCAAAAGACTAAGTTATCACCCAATGAATCTCAATAATATTTCATAAAAGACTCTAAATACCAGACACTCTCGACAATACAAAAGTAAGTGAGTTGTCAATTCAACCTCTTTGTGACACATATAACTAATCATAATACAATATTTTTTCATGCACATATCACCGTTAGAATTTCACCGTGAATAACGCTTCATCCAAAAATTGAGATTTTGGATAGAATCTTTTCTCAAAAATTTTCTCAACAAAAATTATATGAAAACATCTTAGCGAACAACTTATAACAATGTCCCACCTAAAAACTATTTATATATTGTAAACGCATAACGTCGTGTTCAGACATTAACACTTACTTGCGTCCTATTAAAAGTAAAACTCTATTAATGTGAAATTATCAATAAATTTATTCATTTCTTTTCAACTTAAATAAAATATATTTTTTAATAAAAAATATGAATGGTTTGTCAATAATTAATTACAAGAAAATAATGATGTTGAGATCAATAATAAATAAAAAGAATACAAGAAAATTAAAGGAGTTTACAATTTGTTTGAATTTATATTGAAATTTCAATTTCATCATTATCTCAAATAAATAATTTAAATTAAAGTTTTAATTTTATCGAAAAAAATCTAATTTAATTAGGGAACAAATTCATAAACATTGCACTGAAAATCTACACTTCAATTTATAATATTAAAATAATTATTTTGACTTATTTTTAAATAAATAAAATTAAAATAATTAATATTATGACCAAATGTCAATTAAAAGAATTAATTAGGTTAATTATTGTGATAATTAAAGCTTAACTAATTAAAGAAAATTGTCAAAATAATAAAAATAAGATTATTTCAGATAAATATTATACTCATTTATTTTAAAATAATTTTAGAAAAAATTAAGGGACAAAAATAAATAATTTAAAATTAATGGTTGTATTCATTTCATTTAAAATAATTATTTATTTAACCTTAAATATATATAAAAAAATAAATTGGTAAAATATTTGTCATATTTATTTTATTATTTTATATATTTAAAAATATCAAAATTAAAGCCAGAAGGGTAAAAGAAAAATTATTTTCAAACAAAGCCTTAAAGTTTTAAAATAAAATTAAATCTGTAACCGGTTGTAGCCAAAATAGAATAAAAGATTATAGTAGGAGATTCTCATCCAATGCATCAGACCGCTCCGCGTAGTCGGATGTAGCCGAGGAGAAGCGCACACATGAGGCAACGGATTGGCTAACGCTCGTTAGCCAAAATGCTAAAGGAACGCCCAAACGCAATGACGCCTAGATGGAACACCAACGGAACGCTCAAACGCGCTCAAAACGACATCATTTTGAGCGCCATCTTCATTTCCAACGCAACGTTGGAGGGATAAGGACGAAGATCCGTCTTAGATTTCTCCTTTTTGGAACTCCCTCGTTAGTCAATCGTTTTGGCTCATTTAAAGCCTGAAATGATCACCCTACAATGGTGTCATTTCTCTCTATCAAAATAGGGATGATTCATTCATATTCTAATGACTTAAGTCAAGAACAGTCAAAAGTCATTAATGGCTTTTGGCCGATTCAGACCACTAGAAGCCTCCACCGACTCAAGGCAGCTATAAATAGACCCCCTAAGTCATTCCAAACTAGAGAATCCAATCTCCACTCTCAAATCGCGATTTCAGAAAATCCTCCATTTAAGCTCAAAGCTTCTAAATTTTTCGAAATTCTGTTTGAAGTCTGAAAGTTTGGATCCGAGCATCCAGAAAGTTTCCTTAAGGGTACAAGAATGTTCTCCAATCCTTCGTAACAAGGGCGAATCCAAGAACTTTTTTCCTTGGACTAATTATATGTTTTTCACTATTACTAGTAATAAGTGAGCATATTAATTAAACTTATCCACGAATACCCTTACTAAAATAAAATAAATATATAATATCTAAAAAGTGATGGAAATATCCGATTTAAATAATATATATATATATATATATATATATATATATATATATATATATATATATATATATATATATATATATATATATATATATATATATATATATATATATATATATAATTGTATCTCGTATTATTGAAAATGTAAAAATAAGACAAGAAAATCTATAAAATTTAAAAATATGTTGTTCTTTTTCTATATTAGATGTATTAGATTGAAGATTTACCTCGTTAACCATAAATGTAGATGAATTTTTATGTTTGAAAAATGACAATAATATTTTTCTTTTTTATTTCTTTCAATTTTTATTGTAATCTATTAATAAAAACATAATATTAGAATAAAATATATAAAATTTATACTATATTATACTATAAAGAAAATTAGTCGAGAGATTAAGGATAAAAAAAACTAACCGAGAGCTAATCGAGAAATTCAAATGAGACGAAGAATAATTAAAGAGAAATTAAATAAAAAAAATATTAGAATTTAAATTAATTAAGTTCTAGATTTTGAATGAGTGAAGCTAATTATATAAATAAAAACAAATATGAAAGTTGTAAGGGAATATAAGAAATATATAATATAATAATATAATATTATATTATATTATATTATATATAAATTTATATTTTATTATTTATATAAAGATATTATATTTCATAGATATATATTAATAAAAGATATTATATATTATAGAAATATATAAATAGTCAATTAATATAGATATTATAATATAAATATATATATATATATATATAATAAAAAAAAATCAACTCCATTGGGTTTTTAGTCCGTCATTTTGAATTTAAAATTTTTATATTTTAAATTACATAAGTTTGTATGTTTGTTATTTACAATATTTTATGGTTAAAAATTCATCCCAGATGATTTAAAAACTATCTAGATATGATAAAATAAATCAATCGATCTAAATAATAAAAACTCAAATTTGAATTAAAAAAAAAACGAATTTGTTGTTCTTGAGTTAATTATGTTGAATCACAGCCCATAAGATTCCTAACATGATTGTAATGATGTTAGACAACTATTTGGATAATTTTTTTTTTATCAATCTCGATCATATTTGATCAAAATTTCAAAATAATTGAAATTTAAAATTCTTGATTTGATTCAAACAAATAGATAGTGTTCTTGTTTTGGTATCAATCAAGTATATGTAATATAAGAAAGCTATTGGATAAATCCTTACACTTCAAAACAACTTTAAAATCAAAAACCCAATTTTTAATCACAAATTGATCATCATCCAGGTCGATTGATACCTTGAGATGATGATCAAAATATTTCTAGGAGTTTTGTGAAGCTACCCAAACTCTTGGAACAAAGAATTGGGCTAAAAAATGAACTTCAAAATATGCACACTTGTGTTCTTGAGGACCGATGCTTGTCAGATTGGGAACGAGAGATCTTATCGAGGATCCTTGGTTCGAACCAAAAGCTAGGACCGAGAAATTCGAATCTAGAACCGAGAATTTCAACAGGACCGAGAGGTCCGATCGATGTTCTTGAGCTAGACAAAGACCTAGGAATGATGATTTCCATCTAAGACTAAGAGGTCAAACTTGGGACCGAGACTCCTAAACCTTAGGACTAAGAGGTATGGCCTTGGGACCGAGACTCCGTAACCCGGGACCGAGTTCTCCCAAAACCCAGACCAAGGGACCTAGCCTAGAGTTAGTCTAGGACTGAGAGGTTCATACACCTCGACCAAGGGACTTAGCCCCAAGCTAGCCTTAAGACTGATAGGTTTATACACCTAGACCGGTAAGATCAGCCAAGGATCGAGAGTCTTTAGACTCTAAACTAGGGACTTCGACACTCAGATCGAAGATCCCGAGCCTCGATCGAGAGCTCCTCGACCTGGACCGAGGTGTGTTGACCCCGACGAATAAAAATGAACCCATGGCTTAGGACTCCGATCTTAAAGCCTATTTGGCTCAACTTTTCAAAATCCAAAATTATTTTTATAATTTTGGAACTCCAAATCATTTCTAAAAATCTCAAAAAATTAGAAAACGCTTTTAAAATATTTTAGGGATATTTCCACAAAATATTTCGACAAAGTCTTGTTTGGTGTTTATTTTAAACCCTAATGCATTTAAAAATGAATGATATTCTTCAGGTATTTCCTCCCTAAGCGATCATCAACAACAAGTACCAATATTTAAATATTGTTGTTTCAATATTTCAAATAATGCACAAACCTTACGCATGCTTAAGACCCGACAAATTATCAGTTAAAACTTAAACGTTATACAACCGATTTTCAAAATCCAACTTTATAAGTAGAGACCGTTTTTAAAATATGTACGGAGGATGAAGCACGAAAATCCTTTCATGAGTATCACCAAACTACGAACTAAAAACAAACTCTGATCAATGTTTGTATACATATGCCAACTTTTATTGATTTTTAAAAACAATCAATTGACGACTCTGTTTAAAACTAAATAGTATTTTAAATTAATTATGTTTAATTAATTTAAACTAAAGGGTTTTCTAAAAATCAAATTATAATTTGATTATCATAAATGCCCAGTTTATTTAAAATTTAACCCCGAATTAAATTAATTTCAAAAATTGTCAAGAATTAATGAAATCTTTTCAAATTAATGTTTTATTTTAAAAGAAAATTCCTAACATGTAAACCGATGTTAAAATTCTCGAACCTCGAGTTTTTCACATAATCTTACGTAAGGATTTTTTTTGGGGGTTACACATTGAAATAAAAGTTAGTGTGTTTAATTAGGGAGGACAATGGGGGCATGAATGCGTTTTATATACCGTCTCATCATACTTCGGAGATTATTTTACTACCATCCCCACCTTATTTGGTTCGTAGAATTTTTACAAGCACCGTTATGTCATATTTTCTAACAAAAATAAAATTTTCTTTGATAAAATTTTATAAATAATTTTATAAATTTCATATATTGTAATGTATTAAAGGTTTATATTATTATAAAAAAAACTTAAAACCTTAATAAAATATGAAGACTAAACAAATATATTGGTGATGTTTATATATTTAATTGTGTTTGTTAGGATCTAGATAGCCGCTGGAGGACCGGGGGTTGGACCGGTTAGAGGTTCTCACTCGGAGGGTGGTGATTAATCCGGTTAGAGATTAGCACCGGGGTTTCAATACTACACAACCTGTCACAAACCCTTGAACTAGGTTCAAGCGCGGAAGAGGTTTGCTTTCAGGTTGAAGCGGCACACTTGTATAATAGGAAGAACCAGTTTCGGATGATGAGGGTTTAAAAATTGATGGGTTGGTTTCGGTAACCTGGTATTTCGGCTTGGATAGAGTTAAGTCGGTTATAGTAGTGCGGATCGATTAGATAATGGAACCGGCAGAAAGTAAATGACAAAACAGATTTTATGGATGTTCGGAGATAAAACTCCTACGTCACCCCTTCCTCTCGAAACCGCGAGAAGGATATTCACTAAGAAATACAAATACAATCCGATCGAGACTTATTTCCTGCTCGATAACACTCTTACAATTTATACCGGAATTGTAAACTACACACACTAGCACTCAGGCTTTCTTTAGAAATAGAGCTCACTGTTTTCACTTGTAGATTAAATGCTCTTAGAATTTCTCACTTGTCTCACTGTGTGTTCCTTGTCTCACTGTATGTCTCTGTGTGTTACCAATTTACTCTTCTTCAACTCCCCCTTTTATAGGTGAAATATGCCAACGGTCATATTTCACTGCCTTGAATCTGATTGGCTGAGCAGGGGTGCAGATGTTCAGTGATTCAGAGATTCAGACCTGCGGTCGTTTCCTCAGACCTGATGGTCAACCTCAGACCTGGCAGTCTGTTCTTCCGGTATGTAAGACAAACCTGCTAGGTTTGTCTTTTACTAAATGTAGGCATTGTCTGTTAGACAGTTGTCTGTACTTGGAAGATCTTCTTTCTGACTTATCCCAAAGTGGAAAGATCCTGTAGGACTGTCTTCTGCAGCCTGCAGACTTTCCTCAGACTTGTATGAATATGGAAGTGTTCAGTCTGTTCCTTTGGTATCATTCTCAACAGATACCCGAATTGTCTTCTTGTACTAGTCGGTCATTCGACTTAACCGGATGGCTTCCGGTATGGGTGATATAACCGGACTTCTTCCGGTTATTCCTCTACCTTGTGGCTGGTCGGCTGTCTGATGTTTCCGATTTTAAGCTTTGGCCGACCCTTTCTTTGTGCGGTTATATTCCAGGTGTTCCTGGTCGGTTTAATGACTTGACCGACTAGTTTTCTTTAGCCGGTTCTTTTGTTTGTCCGGTCCGGTTCCTTGTTCCTGCATGGAAGATTTATTTAAGTTAGGTTTATATGAACCGGTCTAATTTTATCTAACAGTGTTTATTAGTGTTCGAAGCATAATTGAACAAAATTGGGGAGGGATACACATATATCATTCCGAATAATTCAGTAAACTATCAGTCAAATTGAGGAAAACTCGCCCCCTGCTGTAAGATAATTCGTATCGAAAATCACGAAAGGGATTATAATTGTTATCATATGTTTATGGTTTGGTTAAATGTACTAATGAACTATTATTTTTATTTTGTTAGTCACATAAACACAAATAATCTAGTAAAAAATTTAAAAGAATGATTTACAAAATTGTTAAAAAATTATTTTTAATTTTTTTTTTCATAAAAAATAAAATTCATTTAATTTAATCCTATTTACCAAAGAAAAAAACTATTTAAACTTTTATTTAATAATTTTAAAAATGACAAATGACTGATTATCACAAAATATTAATTAGTTTTCATAACTTGTATGACTTGAGGAAGTTTTTAATTTTAATTTACAATTAAATAACATTAACAATCATATGAATAAATAAATATATGATTTTATGATTTCAATTATACTCGCAATATTTTCATACAAAAAAATATTTATCATTATAGACATAGGTGCTAGTTATATAAATATAGGCTGAACTGAATATACAATTATAAGTTGAATCAAACTAAGCCTAAGTCTTGTTTGGGCTTGTTAGAACCAAATTCACTTATAAAGAGAGTGATTAACTAGATAAATACATATTTCTCCCCTTGGAATGGTTCTTACAAGCATTCCAGAAAGCTTGATTCCAAACAAGGCTTTGTAGAGAAGATTAAATTTTTCCATAGTGGAGCTTTAAGGTTTGAAAATTTCAAAGGCAGTCTCAGTGGTATTTAACAAAAAAAAATAGTCAAAAAATATATATAGTATTTTATTATTTTAATTAATAATTTTAATAAAATATCAATTTTATCTTTATGTTAAAGAATATTTTAATCAATGATTTATAGATACTATTGAAAAGAATTAGAGTTGATTAAATTATTTGAAATAATTCACCTCAAACAAAGACTTAACCCATATGAAATTGAAGGTCTTCTAACTGCATAAATGGACTTTTGTGTGAATCAAACTAGCCCTAAAAATGATAATGTCATTCCATTTGATTGTCGGCAACCGTTGACTATCTATTTCATTGTTTGAGAATTTGGAGATGTAATATTCATTTATTTTTATAAATCATGCATATTAAGTTGATCTTATTACTTAATGGTCTAATTTGAAAATGTTCCATAATAAAAAAAATATTTTATTAAATATTAATTTATATTAAATAATATTTTTAAATATATTTTAATTATGTATATATTAATAAATTTAATAATATATTTTTAATAGGTCACGGAAGGGTCTCATGTATTAAATAAAAAATAATAAAATATCACTAAAATAAGCTTATTTAGCATGTTATTTTTTTTCCTTTGGTAAAAAATTCAAATTAAAACATATTTAGTAAAAAAAATAGTCAAAAATATTTTCGGTTAATAATATGTTGTACAGAATTTTGAATTTTTTTTTTTATTTTTTACTTAAAATTATGTCACCAAATTAAATTGTAACTGTTATATCAAATAAAAACAAAACTTTTTATTTTTTATTTAAATAAATTTTAAAAATAATTTTAATCATAACAGTAATAATTCAAAATACTAATTCTTAAAAGAGTTCTAATATATATAATTTCAGTTCATTTGCAATTCTACTAGCAAAATTTAAATTTGATAATTTAATATAAGATATTATATTTAGCCTACTTAAACAATCAGATAGGTTTAAAATATATAAAAATAATTTTATATGAATTGACTAATGATTTTAAAAGTAAGTAGAGTAATATTATTTAATAAAATTATGATGGCTATTGAGATGAGGTAATTCGATTCTATATGTTATGTAACGGGTTGTGGGTCCAATCACCGGCCTCTGACATCAAATTTCATTTGTTTAGTTAATTTAAAATATATTTAATGATTAAGAATTTGTTTGACGTTATCATCAGATAAGTAACAAATAATATTTAATTTGTTAATATACAAATAATGAAAATATATTAAAAATTTATATTATTATAAAAAATAAATTTAAAACTCTTATAAAATATAAAGAATAAATATATATTTATAATTTTATATATTTAACCGAGATGAGAACGAAACGGAAGACACAAATATTATTCCTGCCTATCTCCGATCAAATCGGAGAAAAATTGCCCACAACAGTTTTGAATAAAAAATTGGAGGATAGATTATAATTGATATCCTTCCATTCATAAAATAAAATATACTATAATAATTCAATAACATATTATTTTCAACCTAGAAGATTTATTTTTCAAAATAATAACTAACAAGGTTCGTAATTGAACTTACAATTTCTTTTTTTATTTAAAAATGTTAAATAATTGTTTAAACACAACGACTAAAATATAGTAAATCAAACAAATAAATAATAATTGATACAAAGATCTTCATAATGACATTTAGATTCCCGATCAAATCTATCAAGTTTTCAGATCGAATCTAATATAATATCAAGATAATAACATTTTACATCGGACTATATAACTTTCATCAAGGAATATGAACATAATCACTTAGTTTACACTACATATATCAATAAATATGATCAATAATATAATCAAATTCCACGATAGCAGAATTCAATACACAACCTTCGATAAAATACATAATTGCTGTTTTTTTTTTTGTTACATAGGGCAAATGTAAGAAGACCTAATGGTCTCTAGAACCATTTAGTCAGACCAACTATTGATTGGTCATGTGATAAAACCTTTATACATATTTACATACAAATTCACAACACCAATACCCATAATATAATCTTTAATCCTCTGTTTCTTCGTAATCATTAAAGATCTTGAACACATGTAGTATCAGAATCATCAAGACTTTCGAAGCATGTCGAAGAAACTGAAAGTTAGACGAAGCCAATAAACAAAGTGGGAAGAAGACCGCCACCAAACTAACAAAGCTAGACCCCCAAAAAATGATCAAATAGGCAAGCCAGTTTAGATCACTCACGGTTACATATATTCCAGCCATAAAAGCAGCTGATATCATCAAGAGCGAAAATCCCAACAAAGGGACCATCAATTTTAGGGCATAATACATCGAACCGGGATCACCCAACTGAACCCATATCAGGCTGGCAACTACAATTATGGAAGAATAGAAAGCAAGAATGTCAAAAACTATAAATTCCTGAAATTTTACCTTCGCCAATAATGTGGCGATGCCCGGTTCTGGGTTCGAGTTGTTGTAACCGCCAGGGAGTGTGAAGCCTACCGTAAAGGTAACTGTCGCTATGAAAGTCGCCACGAGTAGGATTACGTTTATCTTGCTGTTGTAATTTTCTAATCGAGGATGCTGGTGCTTTTTAACGTCGGAAGATTCTCTTATAACGGTTTTACTCTCGTGAGAAGATTTGGGAGCAACATTAACTCTTAAGGACAGCAATGTAAGACGCTGCATTTGTAAACAAACTAATTAGGAAATTCTATACTGATATGTCAGCAATTTGTGGCATCATTATTGAAAAAACAAAGAGGTGATAATGAATGTTAATAGGCAATTGTAATTTATATTATATATAAAGATGGTACATGTGTATGTACTTGTATAGGTGGACTCCTATTGTTTAAAAAACATCTTCAAATTAGGTTTTTTATGCCAAGAGTGTCATTCTT
This sequence comes from Impatiens glandulifera, assembly GCF_907164915.1. NCBI lineage: Eukaryota > Viridiplantae > Streptophyta > Magnoliopsida > Ericales > Balsaminaceae > Impatiens > Impatiens glandulifera. Next base: position 214,935 of record NW_025919138.1, read on the forward strand.
CAAATTAAGTTTATTTTACAGATTTATATAACATCCACCTTCACATTTTTTTGGATAGGACACATTAAGTTTATTTTACAGATTTATATAACATTCACCTTCACATTTTTTTGGATAGGGCACATGATAGGAAACAACAGATCCGTCCATTCCTTGGGCCGGATCTATTGTTTCATATCCTATATCCTATGCCCCAAATTGTGTCCTTCAAATTAGGTTTATTTTTTAAGAAAAATAGGACAACAAATTAAGATTGTAGCCCGCAAACACACTTAACCATTTAACTAGGCGCAGAACTTGCCGCCTGACGGGCTCGAACCCAGGAACTTAGGGTTAGTATCCACCACTTATTGCCGCTAGGCTATAACCCAGAAAATTAGGTTTATTTTACAGACTATGTGGGGTCCATATACACATTTTATGTAGGACTTTTCTGAAATTGAAGAAGCACACTTTGGGGCCACATAATAGGAAACAACAGGTCCGCCCCCTTCCTAGGGGCCGAATCTGTTGTTTCTTATCCCGTGCTCTAAAGTGTGCCATTCTTCAAATTTAGTTTATTTTAGAGATTATGTGGGTCCATATTCACATTTTATTTGATGTGGTTTTTTTTTCTCAATTTGAAGAAATGCACACTTTAGGTACATGATATGAAACAACAGATCCGCCTTCTTCCTTAGGGCCGGATCTGCTATTTCCTATCCTGTGCTCCCAAAGTGCGTCATTCTTCAAATTAGGTTTATTTATAAATTTATGTGAGATTCACATTTTATGTGTAGTTTTTTTTCTCAATTTGAAGAAAGTCACACTTTGGGGCACATTATAGAAAAAACAAATTTGTCTTATGCAGTTTCCTATCTTATGCCCCAAAATATGTCATTCTTCAAATTATGTTTACTTTACATGATAGACCTCAACAGAAAATTGAAGAGACTCGAAACGACATTTGTTATGTCATTGGTACAGCCTCAAAGGAAAAAAAGAATCTGTCATGTTAATTGACAGAAATTTCAATAATATAACTTTTTTTTACGCATCATAGAATGTTTTTTACCTTCCGAAGTGATGCAATTGTTTCCGTGTGCAACTCAGCTATGTCTAGTGCTGTCATTTTGTTATTGTTCTGTATCTGTGCTTTAACACTGCGATCCCTCACAAGACTGCTGACGACCAATGGATGTGCATAGATAGTACTTAAATGCAATGGCGAGTTCCCATCCAAATCTCTCGCATTCAGAAGATTTTCTAGATGTGATTTTTTGAGCATATAGTCAACTACTTTGGCTTTCCCATGCTTAGCAGCAGTGTGGATGATGTTTTGACCATGTAAAGTGAGTAGCTCCATCATATCAGGAAATTGGCAAAGCATCTCATCAATTACGTCGATATGACCTTTGCTAGACGCAATGTGGATGGGAAAGAAGCCATGTTTGTCCCTTTGATAGCCGAAGGACGGGTATTTCATTAGTAAGAAACATACACCTTCGAGGTAGCCTGTTGTTGAGGCAAAATGAAGAGCATTCCTCCCTTCATCATCACATTTGATCAAGAAGGAACACTCATCCTTTTCCCACAATATCCTCAAAATATCTGAGGAAAGCAAATTGGTAGATGTTTAAAGAGATGAATCTCAATAAGACTAAAAAATTGCTAATAGCAGAGGTTGAATGCAACTGAGAATAAAACAGTCTTAAACTGACCTTTTATAAATCGATGACAAGTAAAGATAGAAATCACGTAAATAACACACAAATTTATGTGGAAAATAAACACAGGGAAAAACCACATGCAGAGGAAAAATAAGTTACAATGAAGATATATGAGAAGAAACGGCTTAGTCTTAAGAAGCACTTGCTTTTGACTTTGATTTTTAGTCAGTATCATGTAAGAACATAGACATTCTTGATGAATGAAGGCAATATCAACAAAGAAGACACAATTAGAGCCTATTTGGTTTGGATACATTTTAGTAGAACAAAACTAGATTTGTATTTGTGGAGTTGGGCTATTAGTGGAGGCAGGAGAAGATGATAGATCTGTGGCTCACGACTGAAACCACGCTATATTACCATGATCTTTTTTTAGAAAAGAAGAGATTGAGATATAATTTATGATAATATGTATAGATTGGAATTGTTTTCCTTCTTTGGAGCAAATGAAGCTTAGACATGAGGAAACTTCAGCGAAATGGAGATAAGGAGAAGTACCAACAATTAACAAAATTGACACTCAGCAGTCAGCATCATTGCCATTCAACCAGAATTTCCTAAGTGATTGAGACATATTATAGCATGAACAAAAAGAATTATTGCAATGGGCACACTGGTCAAAATGTCAAATCATACAACAGCAATTGTTTTTTCTAGGAAGGCTAGCTATGACTATATATGACAGTTCTAAAGAAAATACTTTATTAAAATAACTATTCCCATTGGAGAACAAATTTTTTTAAATGGACAAATATACCCATAAACTTCTTCAGAAGGAACAAATACAAATATATCATCTGACTTATAATTACTTTTGTTATTAAAAGAACATTTTTTAATTAATTAAATTTGACATATGTTCATGAAATCCCACCATTATTAAGTTTTTCAAAAATAAAGAAGGAAAACAGACTTCAGTTCTAGGACAAGAACAATACCTATGTTCCTTCCATAGATAGCAGCATAAACTGGCGACTTATTTTTGAACCTTCCAGCAGAAACACAATTCCCAACAGGATTCTCCATTAAAAGCTTCACAATAGAAACATAACCCGCTTCAGCAGCCAAATACAACACAGATTTCCCTTCCTTATTAACAGAATACAACATATTAAGATTCTTATCAATAAGCATCAAAGCCGTCTCTTCACATCGATTCAACAGCGCCTCATGCAAGGCGGTATTACCCTCGTTGTTCCTCTCAGCCAATACAGTCATTCTAAATTCACTATTTAAAAGTAGACTTAAAAGCAACTGGTCCCCAAATCTTGCTGCAATATGGAAGGCTGTTTCTCCTTTAGCATTCTTTTCGGCCACAAAGAAAGGTAAATCCTTGCATAGAAGCTTGACAATCTCATAGTGCCTGAAATTAGCCGCGATGTGAAGAACAGTGTTCTTCTGAGGGCTTAGCTGGATGCAACTGGTAACAGGACTATCTAAATGACATATTTCCATTGATTTTATGAATTCAAGAATGTCACCTTCTTTTGTAGCCCTGTAAAGATCAGGATCCATGGCCTCGACTGACCCAAAACTTATCTCCTCTTCCTCTTCTAGTAAACCAGGATCCTTGGGCACTGACATTATTCTCTCAAATGCTTCTTGTTAATATTGCAGCTATATATATAGATATAAATATATATGATCTGTTTTGTTTAGTTAAAAAGTCACAATCCTATTTTATTATTATTATTATTATTTATATGTTACTTGTACAGTTTGTGCTCTTAGAACTTGTTTGATGTGGGGCTATTTGAAAAAAATCTAGGTTGTGAAATCAAAATCTTGCTTGATAAAAATGTGGGGATTTTTAGGATTATTCGAGTTAAATTATTAAAATATCCAAAATTGATTTTTATAAAGAATAAAGAGTATTTTGATTGATGAATTAAGTGATCTATGGTTTGAAATAATAGGTGATGTGATCAATTTTTTTTTTTAAAATAACTCAAATAATCCAAGATCAAACAAGCTATTATTATTGCATGAAAGTCTTGGATCTATCTTATCTTTGGTCTTTCTACAAATCAATAGACTGGACTTCAATTTCCAAGAAACTGACAGAATCTAAAAGAACGATGTCATCTTGAAATAAGAAAGAATAAAAAAGACAGATTGTGTGTTAAACTTATCTTATTTATAATGGTACTTTATTATTTGATTAAAACTGTGGTCAATGAACTCAACCTTCAATTTTCTGGAACTGGGGCAGAAAGTTGCATTTTAAAGGAAGACATTTCTCTGTTGGGCTGAATCTAAGTGTTTTGGGAGGTATGAGCTAAAAGACAAAAGGATTGTCAAGAAGATCCAAATGTCCCAAACCTAGTGATTAGTCGATACTCGATAGACCGGGATGAGATTGAGGAGATTGCTTTTCATCTTGCTGGCTGATATTTTCTTATAATCAAAACATCTTTCTAAATTATGTAAACCAATCCATGGCCTTAAAACATCATAAATCAAATGATTCAAACCATCAACAACAGAAATACTAAATACCCTTACCTTATTATTTATAACATTTTTAAAATATTAAATACAAAGGACATTTTGTTACACTAAAATGTTGTTTGATTTTGGTTTATTGAAATAAACCTGGTTTATTTAAAAATTGTTAAGTGATGGTGATTTTGAGGAGTAACAATTTTTTGTTAAAAAGACTTAAAGGGTATTAATATATAATAATAAAATATTTTTTATTTTTATTTAATAAATGGTATTTTTGTAATTTGGTTAATAAATTGATTGATGTGATTGATGAGAGAGGGGATGAAATGATGTTTGATTATAGTTGGAATTTTTTTTAAAACCCAACCGAACAAGCTCTAAGTATCATTTGAAATCTACAATCCCTCCTAAGTGTTCATCGTTAAACATATGCCCTGACAACTATGCTCAACAAACACTACATCATGACAACAACAGGCATATAATAATTTTTTAACTAAACAATCTTTTAATTGGTCAGCTGTATAAGCTCTAAAAACAATCTGAATCATGCATGAGGGACAAACAAACAAATAATTTGATTTAGTATCTAGGGAGATAGTGTTGTTATTAGACATATTTAGCCAAGCAGGAAAAGTATGACCATTGGTTTGGTGATGGGTGGGACCTGTGGGGATTGTTTATGTTAAATAAACTAATAGATGTAAGCAGAAAGGTAAACTCATATTAGGACCACTGACAAGGACAATCAATTTAGCCTTAACTACTAAAATGAGAAAGCCTTAAATTGCATATGCAACTTCATGTGATTAAGAAGAAGTCCTACTCCCGTTGAAACTTAAAAACCAATTAAAAATAAAAAGAGGGGAAAGATAATTTTTTGTTTTGTTTTGCTAAGAAGAGTCCTAACTTTATAAAACAGTGGAAAAGAGATTTACAAGAAAGAATGTAATTTGAATGAATGGGCGAGAGACCCATGTAATTTGAATGAATGGGCGAGAGGCCCATCTCTCCAAATTGTTGTGAAGACCTAGCTCAAGCACAAACTTCATTGGTTGGTTGAACAAAAAGACATGGAACAAAACAAAGAGAAAAATGCAAAGGAAGCAAAATGTTTCTGGAGATAGCATGTAACCAAGTTATGGCAATCCGTGAAAACAGTGAAAGCATATTGGGTCATAGATTTTGCAAAAGCATCCACTAACGAGAGGCCCATGACTTTGTTGGAGTCAGCAAACAAGTAAGGGAATGATTTAGTTTGTTCATAAATGATATCCCCAGATTGGTTAGACACAATTACAGCAGCTACACCTGAGTTTTCCAAGAAGCTTCCGTCACAGAAGATGAAGAATTGTTGAATCCCAGGAATTATGAGACATCTGGGAACTGGATCTCAGTTACTCCAGTGGTGATATCGTAAATCATTATGAACCAGCTCAGTCCAAAGATGTTTTGTGGTTTGAGAAAGTGGGAAGATAAATTCGAAATCACCCTCTTACAAACATAAACAATCAAAGAACAAAATTGGTAGAACTTTATTTCATTTCCATATGACTCTAAATTTTACATTATTAGTCTGAAACTTGTTTTCTTTTTCCTCAATAAAATGATTGATGGGTATTAAGAGTTTGGAAGTTCTAGAAACCCTAAGGATCTAAGTAGAGAGGAAATTTCAATGTAAATCAACATACATGAAAACAAACTCTTGTTGACAGTCAAACATGTCAGTTTCCTTGAGTTTTTCTCCTCTCTTGCTAAAACAATAGAAAATAACTTTCCCTTCTTTTCTTTTTTGTTCTTTCTTGTATGCTGTTAGGAAAGCTGGTCAAAACTAATATTCAACGGCCCAGAAGTTAACACGCGACGTCACAGTAACCTGATGAAGAATATCATTTGTTTTTACAACCGTACTGAGAATATGCTGAGAATATAATCAGTGACTCTCTTTACAGGACCATTAAGTAATTTCTGAATGAAAGAGCATTTTGCTCATCTTTTTCCTCACCCCTAATCTTCTAAACCTTCACTGATCTTTATCGCTGGGTGAACCAGTCTTCTTTTCTCATCTTTCTTCTAAAGAGTGTATCATATGCCTAATCCAATTGGTTTAGGAAGTTAAAATTTTCAGTTCCCATCTCAAAAGAAAAGAGCTTCTTGGGTATTTCCAAACTTAAATCTACCCAAGTATCATATATAAACTAAAGTCGGATGGCAAGTATCAGTTTATTGTGAAGGATTTCTATGATATATGATATATGGTAGATGATGAACCATTAAGATGTAAAAAATAGTTTTTGACGACAGATTATTTGCTAAAGAATTAATCAGTTATGAATCATCAAATTAAATTGCAGACTTTATGAAATCAATATCAGCAGTAATCACACAAAACAGATGGGTACGTTCGGGAGAGACTTAAACTACAGAAAAGAAAGAGCATATCGCTGGAATTCGGAAAATCTCATGCCAATGTCGATAAACCATAGAAGGAGATTATAAACCCATAAACTAACCTTATTAAACCAGTTCATGCTCTCTGCCGCCGCCGCCGATAACTACGGCGGCGGCGACAACGACGGCGGCGGCGATAACAACAACAAAACGAAGAGCGAGTCCAGCTGCCCTTCCCAATGTCCCCTGAGACTTATGAGAAGCTCTCACATATTTGGGCAAGTTTGTTTACTCATTTAAATTTTAATTCTATGTTTATAAATAAGTAAAATTAAATTAAAACTAATTATTAAAATTAAACTAAAATTTTATTATTAAAATACTATTTAGCTTTAATTAGAGGTGCAAGAAAAAACCTAAAAACTTTAAAAATAACATCTTATATCCTCCATAAATTATTTTTAAATTCATAGGGTTGAGAATTCACAATTATATTTTTATTTAGAATTGTAGTGATTTAGAAATAAATGTATATAAGTTTATTTTTAAAATATTTAAAAATTAGATTTTCATCTTTAAAATAATTTATTTAGTTTATATTTTATGTTAATTTTTTAATATTTTTTTTAAATGTCAATTTATATTAAAAAAGAAGAAAAAAAAAATGTATTCAAATGTGTGAAGAGAAAAAACAAAATAAAAAATAAAATACAATTGAGATCCAAAAATTCTTTAGGGTTAATTTAGTAATAATTATAATCAAATAAGTTTTTAATAATTAAAATCAAATAATTGACCAAACCATATTATAATTCACCGATGACCAATATTTCTCAACAATTATGATGTATATTTTAGTGAAAATTAATTTAATTAATAACTTATAAAGATAATGAATTAAAAAATTATTGATATTATAAGGTTATCAAAAATAATATTGTATAGTAATATATTGAAAATATTAAATTTTTTAGTATATAAAAAAAATGTAAAATATGGTACTTATACAGAAATTATTTGTACCATAAAGATATAAAATTTTTAAATTTTGATATATTATGATATAACAAAATAATATTTATAAATTATAAATTATATAATACTTATAAAAATATAAATAAATTTAATTAAATTAAAATATAATTATACTATAATATTATTAAATATGTCATCTCTATGTATCTTATTTTATGAGATATAAAATTAATTTTATTTTACTATAAAGTGTTTTTATTAAATAAATTTATTATTATTTATGTTTATTTTTGTTAGTTTCCATCATTTTAATTAAATTTAATTTTTAATATTTGATAATTTCTAAGATTGTTAAAAATCAAAAAAAAAAATCACTTATGCGTATTTATTTGTATAATTATGTTACAGCCCATTAGTGTCACGGTTCATTCAAGGAAATGTCGAGATTCATTAAAGTATTGGCCTTATAGTGCGCTAATCATTTTAACTCAAGGGAGGCTCAATAGTCTAATTAACCCACTAGAAAGAATATTCTAGAAGCATTAGAGAAGGAATGTCCTAAAGTAATTAATGTAGTAGTTGTGTAATACGCACATTAATGAGGTAACTAGAGAATATGGGTAGTTGGGCATTATATCATTAAATGGTAGTTAGTTGATATAATAAATGTAGTAGTTATAATTAGCCCTATAAATAATACCTCAAAGGTATTACTCTGTAAACACCAAGTATTTTTATCAATACAATTCTTATTCTCATATTCTTTCTCTCTTTAAGTTTTTCTTGCATTTTCTAAAATGGCTTACTAGCTAGAATTTGATTCGATCTAGCTTAGTGCAACACGCGTCGAATTTCATCCCGCAATAAGTGGTATTATAGCAAGGTTGTGCTTCCACATTCAAACTGTAAGAGATTGATTTAAGTGTGGCTATCATCACTAAGGTTTCGATCGACAAACATAATGACAAGGGATCCAAAATGGATAAGTCCGTTGAGAGGGGTGTTTCCATGGAAGCGCGGGTGACCTGACTTGAAGAAGGCATGAGCAAGCACTAAGAAGCTCTCGAATTGTTTAGCGCGGTGACCGATAGAGTGATAGTGTTGGATGAGATAGGTGAAAAGTTGGTGAATGAAGTCATGGAGATCATTAATAATTCGAATTGTAGCATTCGTGACGAAGTGCTGAGATCAATTCGAGGAGAGGTTAATGATATCCGGTAGAGAGTACTCGAGAAAATCTGAGGAGAAACCCATGCGATGATCGACGCTTTTCAAAGGGAAATGATGGGGAGGCTCATTGCGATGGAAGGTCGTATTGAGTGGAATGGAGGGGAACTTCGAGGTGCGACACCTCATCGAATGGATGTTCCTAGAAGGAGATATTTTCGTTTAAAGGCTCGTGAAATGCAAGAGAAGTTAATGACTTATTTTGGACATTGAACGATATTTTCGGGCATTAAACATACTTGATAATCACACCAAGTTGTAGACGGGCTCTTTCTTCCTGATAGAGATGGTGTTATTGTGGTGGAGAAGGCGTGAAGCAGACATTGAACGAGTTACATTGAGGATGGAAACATGGGAAAACTTCAAAACCGAGTTCAAGCACCAATTCTTTCCAAAGAATGACAATTTTGAGGCACAAAAGCGGCTAAGTCAACTTGTGCACAACAGGACCATCAAAGAGTATATGAAGAAGTTCTAAAAATTGATGCTCGAGTTACCTAGTTTAACGGAACAAGAGACTCTGTTCGCGTTTGTTAACGGATTAAAAACTTGGGTACATTTAGAACTCTAAAGAGCCAATGTGCAGAACGACTCTGAGGCAATTGGGGTTGCTAAAAGTAGAGTTGGGCAATGAGTTAGCTAATTACGAATCGACACGATCTAATATGATATTTGTACGGAACGACACGATATTATCTCACTCGAGTCTTGGGTTGACACGATATAAGCACGAGACGACACAGTCACGACACGATTATGAGTTTATACGATCGAAACACGGTTACGAGTCAACACGGACACGACACAAGTATAGACACGACACGAGCACGAGTATACACACGAAACGACATAAACATAATTAGTCAAATGACCTAAGCTACCAATGTTAACATTCTCTAAACCTATTACATTTTTATTCAATTAATAAATTATTTAATTTCATAAATATAATATTTATAATTAAAATTAAACACATTAAAATATAATATTAAAATAAAATATTAATTTAAATAATATAAATAAAAAATAAATTATATGAATAAAAAAGTGAGTCTATCAATAATTCTCTTCGATATTATTTTATTAATTACTTATTAATTTTTTAATTATTTATATTTTCAATTATTATTAATACATTAAATAATAAATATATGATAATAATTTTAATTTTAATTTTAATAATATAATAATATATATTTATAAATTTTACCCACCTTTCCCACTTTTTCTCCCATTTTCTTTCTCAAACTACCCACTTTTACATTAAAATTATCAAATGGCCACGTCTCTCTAAATATATTTACATTTTCATTAAATTTATAAATTATTTAATTTTATAAATGTAATATATATAATTAAAATTAAATATACTAAAATATTAAAATAAAATATAAATATTAAATAAATTATATGAATACAAATTTGAGTCTCATAATAATTATCTCACATATTACTTTTATTAATTTATATATTATTTTTAAAATTTTAAATTATTTTAAAATTTTAATTATTATTAAAACATTCAAACAAAATATATGATAATAATTTAACTTTAATAATATAATAATATTTTATAAATTTTACTAATAATATAATTTAATATATATAATAAATAAATAATTAACATGAGTGTCAAAACACGATTATGTTGATACGATAACAAAGTCGGAATAACGCGAAACATTAATTTAAACACGAGATAGTACGACACGAATAAACTCGTGGACACGAATAACACGACACGAAAGAGTCCGTGAATCATAATATTTTGAGTGGGTCAAGACACGATACGACACACATAAGATTTAGACACGACTTTCCCGAGTCGAATACGAACGTTTATGTACGATGCCCAGCTCTAGCTGAGAGGTTGATCGAACTCAAGGTGTCTGTGGACAGGCCGAAGTTCATTAGAGATGATGATGAGGAAGGTGGGGAGACCTTCCAAATGATAAGGAGAAAGGTGGGGAGACCGCCCATTCAAGAAGTGGCAGCGAAACAACAATTTGAGAAGGTAAACTAACGAATTAGGTAAGCCAATGACTTGTCCATTTGTGGTTCCACCAACCACATAAAGTTCATGTGCCCGTTCAAAGGTAAAAAAGTTGCAGCAGTTCGAGAAACTGAATCCTCCGATGAGGAAGAATAGACTCAAATAGGACCCTTAAGACTTCCCAATGTTGTGAAGGCTAGTATTGCGGAACCAATCAAAGGAACAAAGAGGGGCTCGATGTTTGTGGATGCCTTGATCGGGGGAAGGTACATCAAAGCACTAGTGTATACTAGAGCTACTCACAATTTCATTTGTGGAGGAGTGGCTAAGACGTTGTGTCTTTGCATCTACCCAACGAGAGAGACAATAAAGTCCGTGAATACAACAGCCAAACTGGTGACCGGGGAGGCTAAGAAAGTGCACACCAGGATTGGGGACTAAAAGAGAACAATCTCGTTTACGTTAGTCCCTATGGATGACTACGATGTAGTGTTGGGACTACAGTGGTTCGATCAGGTACATGCTTGTATAATGCCTTATTCTGATTCCTTAATCATTTTGGATCATGGGAAGACTAATGTGATACCAACAAGAAGATAATCAAAGGGAATGGGTAAGCTCTCGGCAATGCGGTTCAACCGAGGTCGCAATTGTGGGAAGAGACATTTACCATTGTTGCTAGGATGGATGATGAGGACATGTCCAAGGGAAAAGAGGAAGTATCCGAGGAAGTCTAGATAGTGTGTGTGGAGGCCTTTAAGGGGCTCATGGATAAAGACACCACACAAGCAACAACTCCACAAAGTTTGACAATATGTTACGTTGGTCAAAGTCATCCACCTTCACTCTCGCCAAATCCTTAGGAGAGGAAGTAAATCTTGCTCGGGCATCTTTGGACGAAGACACCAAAAAGATGAAGAAATGGACATATCTGAAGAGGCATGTAGTCGGGTTTAAGGAGGAGGGCCGAAGAATGAGGATTTTACTCCCGCAACAATGTAAGTCTCTACAACTGAGCTCAAGGGGCTTGTGCGCAAATACAAGAGATCGTTTAAAAACGAGCAACATGTGGGGAAAGTCTACCCGATATCGAGAATAGTCGGGCAAAAAATGATCACTTGGGCAATTCAGACAAAAGATTGAAGGGTATCGGTCCAAGATCGATCCAATGACGGCCACGACTTAGGTGTGGGAGAATGTTACGGCCCATTGGTGTCACGGTCTATTCAAGGGAATGTAGAGGTTCATTAAAATTTTGGCCTCATAGTGCACTAATCTTTATCGCTCAAGGAAGACCCAATCGTCTAAGTAAGCCCATTAGAAAGAATAATCTAGAAGCATTGGAAAATGCATGTCCTGGAGTAATTAATGTAGTAGTTGGGTAGTAGGCTAATTAATGAGGTAGTTAGAGAGAATATCATTAATGTGGTAGTTGTGCATTATATCATTAATATGGTAGTTGAGGATATCATAAATGTAGTTGTAATTAGCCCTATAAATACCTCAAAGGTATAATTTGTAAACATCAAGTATTATATCAATACAATTCTTATTCTCAAACTCTTTCTCTTTTTAAGTTCTTTTTGCATTGTCTAAAAAATCTTACTAGCTAGAATATGAGTCGATCTAGCTTTGTGCCACACAATTAGCTCACTTAAATCGTATGAAGTAATAAAAGATTATATACTATAAAAAATAGGTTTATTTAGCCTATGTTAGTAAATCGAGTTAATTTTTATTATATATATTTATTAATTAATATTAATATATTTTATCTCTACTTATTTTTTATTAAATATTAATGAATCAATTTTCTATTTTTTTTATTTTTTCTTTTTAATGATTTATTATTATTCATATGAGTATATATTATTGATTATTACTGTATATATATAAATATAAACATTCATCACTAATTATTTTAAAACTATTTGGTCTAAAAATAATTGGATATAATAGTGACTTATCCTATCAACAACAAAAAATTCTTCAACACAAAAATAAATAAATTAATAATCAAGAATTGAGTAATATTAGCAACTTATTCATCTAACAAAAGAGTAATAATCAAATATTAGACAAAATAATATTCTTTACTACTATTATAAGTCATGAATAAAAAAATTAAAAAAAATTATTAATTTTATTTTTGTTCATAAATTAAATAAGAAAGAAAAATAAGAAACCCTTCACAAAAATATTATAGTAGAACAAAATTCATAAATTGCTAAAATCTTTTCAAAAATAAGAATTTGAGAATTAAGAGAAATAAAAACGTATAAAAAAAGAAGATAAAATAAAAGAATGAGAAATTAATATAAAAATAAAAAAATTAAGAAATGAGATAAATTTAAATGGTTTATTTAATGTAAAAAGGAGAAATAAAATATTTAAATTAAAAAATAAAAATTAACTTTGTTTCTAATAATAAAAGCTAAATGTTCCTATTTTTTTTTCTTATAGTAAGTATGTTTAGATGATTTTATTACTTAATACATTTAAGTGTGAATTAGTTGTACAAATACCTATCGTTTAAATAAGTTTTTTCTTAAAAAAAATATGAGGAACTATATTAAATTAGTTTTTTATGATAAATATTTTTAATTTTTAGTTTTGTGAAAAATTTATGTAATAACCATATTAAATTAGTTTTTTTTTAAAGTTAATATATTTTTTAGGTATCAAATGTATAACATTTATATTATACCGAAATTAAGGTATACCGGAATTAAGATAAATGAAATATATGGATTTTTTTTATACCGAAATTTTCGATAAAGTTTAAAATATGTATAAAAAATTAAGATATATTGTACAAATTTAAAAACAAAGCTATATAATAAAATAAAAAGTTAACTAATTATTATATTTCAAGAAAACATTTTATTGTTTTTTTATTAGTTAATTGAAATTACATTACTATTCTAAAACATAAGTAAAAAAAATAAATGCTTTTTTATATTAAATTAAAAAAAATAAATTATTAAAATAAAAGTTATAATTAAAAATAATATAAATTACTATTCATGAAAAATTATATACTTAATAAAATATATTTAAGTAATTATATTCATTTATAAATTTAGTGAGAAATATATTTAAAATTAGGTATTATATATTTTAAGAATTAATTTGAAAATTGATATAAAATATAGGAAACAAATATTATTATCTTAATAAATAATAATTTTAAATTATTAACTCTTTTTTCATTTATTATGAGATATAATAATATAGTTATTTGTTTAATTAATACAAAATGATAAAATTAATGAAGTACATTTAATAAATCTAATTCCAACTACCTTCTTAAATAATTATGTGAGGAAAAGGACAAAATAGGAACACCGATCAAGGCTAATAATCAACGTTAGGTATCTCATCTAAAGGTCATAAATCTGAAGAACACATTATTAAACGTAGTCCCTACCGTATTGGAAAACTTCCAACATCATCCGCTTGCTTTTTATGATGATGATGATGATGAATTGATGATAATCATAACTAATTCGAAAACCCTTGAAGAAAGCGTGTTTTTTTGGTTTGAATTTTGATTCCTCGATCTGTCTGAAGGCTGAATCCGATCATCATCATCATCATCTTGTTGATTTCAATCGGCCTTGTGTTCTCCTTCTTCAATCCAACGGGCTCTTGAAGGAATGGAGATGAAATATATTGAACAGTATATTTCACATTCGTTTCTTTCCAGCGTTCGTCATCACGTAGTTCTCGCAGTCGATCAAATAGCTCGACGGTTTCCAAAAGACTCCATAAAGAGTAATCAACGGAGTAGTTGTAAGTTCAGGTCTTGTTAGATTTTTATCTTTATTTTATATGCTGGGTTTTCTCAATTTGGACATACATACATACATACTCAACTTTCCAAGATCTAATCAATGCCTGATTCCTAAGTGTATTCTCGCTGTTCTTGAATCTGGGTTGCTGATGATGGCTTAAATTGGCTGTGTTCAAGAGTATTAGGGTTTGAAAATTTGAATGGCTGAAAAGAAAGAATTAGGGTTTCCAAAGAATAATGCTTCGAATTTAAAAGAAATCTTGGCAAGAAGAACTCTCGATAGTGTGAGGTTGCAAGGGCATAAATATGTAGAACTTAGGGAAGATGGAAAGAGTTTTGTATTCTTCTGCACTCTGTGTCTAGCTCCATGTTATAGCGATACTGTTCTGTATGATCATCTGAAAGGAAATCTCCACAATCAACGCCTTCGCGGTGCTAAACTCACTCTCCTGAAACCAAATCCATGGCCATTTAACGATGGTGTGCTTTTCTTCCATGAAAAGTTAACAGCAGTGACTGCTAAAGAGACCAGAATGCTTTCAGATGATAACGTTGGAGAGGAAAACGGTCTCTCTCTTGTTTGTTACGATGAAAATTTGATTCGCAAGAATTCAAACAAGAACAATGTGCGTGCTAAAGGTCTGGTGATCCCTGGAGTATTGCTGAAGGAAGAAATTTCTGATTTAGAAGTGACATCGATAGGGATTGGTCAAATTGGCGGAAGATTCTATGAGAAAGATGACGGTTCGAAAGGAGTTCTTAGGTTATGGTGTGAATGGCTTGGGAAAAAGAATTTATCCGACGAAGATATCCTAGCGGTTCCATTACATGACTTCTCTATTGTAACGTTTTCTTACTATTACATTTTGGGTGTAAAAGGATTGCTAGATGATGTCAAATACTTGCTTCCTCCTAATTCTCAAGCCATCCATGAAGGAAATGAGAACGGTGGAAAGAAAAGAAAGAAGAAGTCTATCTCTGATTCAGAAGGCTTAATCTATTCTTCAAATGGTTCCAGCTCAACGATGCTATTAGCTGGACTTGACGACCCGATTCTTCATTCAAACCTAGTTTCGAGCAAAGCACTCAGGAAAGAATTGAGACGAAAGCAACGAATAGTAGCTGAAAATCGAATGTGTGGTATCTGTCAACAAAAGTTGCTTCCGGGTAAAGATGTTGGAACGATTCTCAACATGCAAACCGGAAGACTTCTTTGCTGTAGCAGAAATTTAAACGGGGTAGGTTCTAGAAATTAGAATCTTGTTATGAATATTACAAATTAACATGCCCTGCGTCTGTTTGATTCAGCTTATTATGGAATATTGTTTTGTTTGCAGGCGTTTCATCTGTTTCATATATCTTGCCTCATACATTGGATACTGCTGTTCGAGTCAACGAAACACACAATTCAGGCAGTTATTCCCCCGAAGGTAAGAAGGAGATCTAAAAGGAACTTGGCAGCTAAAGGAAAAGAAGCAGTACAAGAACCCGGGCGAAGACAGCAATCTGTTTACTGTCCTGAGTGCCAGGGTACAGGCATTGCTATTGTTGGAGAAGACCTGCAAAAACCATCTATTGATCTTTCTGAGGTTTGTCAAACTATTTGTGACAATAGAATTTCGTGAGGATTATAGTAAAAGTAAAAGTTGCATTTGACTATGATAGAAAATTTGATCAGTTACCCACAAGGGGTTAATTTGATTTAGCTTATTTTCTAATCATTCAAGTACATCTGGTAGTTTTCTAACTGGATTTTTTCCAAAGATGTGATAACTTATTCGCTAATCGCTTTGGTGGTATACATATAGAGAAAAAATCATTAGGCGCATAGTTTTTTTTTTTTCCGCTGAAGCTACTGGAACAACTTATTCACGGAGAATAAGGGATAGTTTGATTAAGCTTATGAACACAAATAAGCCGCGATTGTGTAATAAGCTGCCAAAGTAGTTTTAACGAATAAGATACAGCGGATAAATAGAATCAAACATACCTGAGCGTTTTGCGAATAAGTTGGATAGTCTGGAGTGATTAAGTGTATCGAATACACTTAGACGTATACGAGTGTTTAGCCAATACTTAATGATACTAACCCTAAGCTGAATCAAACAAGCATAAGCTAAAGTATATAAGTCATTGCATTTGCATGTCTAGCCATATGAAACCTAAACAAGAACTTCTTAGTTCATGGCAGTAAACACTTGTAATTATGTTTCAGTATGCAGATTTGGATCTATTTATATCAGTTTATACTAAGTTTAGTTTCCAAATATAATTTCATTACGACACAATTCTATATCCAGATTCTTTGTATTCAGGTTTTTCTTCTTCTTATAAGTTAAGCGTTTGTTTGTGTGACAGGTGTTTAAACAGAAAATCAAAGTGAGCAATGCACACAGGGATTGGATGAAGAATCCCGAAGAATTGAAGAATTGCTCGACGGGATTTAATTTCCTTGATGAATGTGACTTAAAAGTGCAGGTCATAATAATAATTAATGTTTTTCATGAGCTATTGAGGAATTTGAATTTGTGGTATTCATAATTTGGTGTTATTTTCGATGTGTTCAGGATTCTATTTCATCTTTGAAGCTGATGCAGTTCTTCCGAGCCGCGGAAGAATAGACAACAAAGTAAAAACTAGGGCATTTTATTAGTGCTTTTGTCACATTGATAAATAGTTGTAACTGTCAAGTTGTTTTAGGGATGTGTAATATTCTAAGTTGAAGGATCATTTTAGTTTCTTGTAGTAAGTATATATAGTATATGTGAAACAACAATTGTCAATGTTGTGTAAGTTCCTTGGTATATTTTGAAAATTATGTAAAAGGATAATTTCTTTACAAAGATTTGTGGTAAAAAAATGTTCCATTTTTTTTAGGTTTATTCAAAAATAAATTTGTTGGTTGTATTGTAATACATCTTGTAATATCCTTTACAAGGGATTAAGACTTCTATTCTTGCAGAAAAGAGGATTGTTTAAGGGCTTGTTTCATATTACTTTTTAGGGTTGTTCAATAAATAATTTGTTTGAAGAAAAGGTAGACTGTTTGAGTTTTTAATTTGTTAAATTAACTATCAAATTTTTTTTAAACTTAAAATTTATAAAGATATAGAAATGTATTTAGTTGATAAAATGGTTATAAAAATAGTAATATGACTGAAAAAGAATTTATAAAAAAAATAGAATAACATCTCATAAAAAGAAATCTAAAATGCTAGAGTTAGAGGTTATTTGAATTTTGGGTTTTTAAAGTTTTTTTTAAGAACTTTTATATAAACGTAACTATCACTCCATTCATCTAATCACACTCTTATTATTTATTAAAATATCAAAATTATTCATTATTAATCTAAAAAAAATATAAATAAATAGGAATCATAGTATTTTGGTATATTAACCCCAAAAGAACTATAAATTTTATCAAACAATTTATTTTCTGATTTTTTTGGATAAAATAATAATAATATTAAGAAAGACTATTTCCTTAAACTTTCTCTGAAATAAAAGAATTATAACGGATAAATATGACAAATTTAGGAGTGTAGTGGTTGAATTTTATCAAATTTAGAACTCTCATAATTTTGTATCGTTTAAAGTACATTATTTGGTTATATTTAGGACTCTATTAACGTATTTAACGTTATTGACACGTGTTATTTATTTATTATATATTTTTTAATATGAAACAAACAAAACTTATATTTATTTATTTATTATTCTTAATCCAACAATAACCTAGTCCGGCGGCTTTCCAATCGCTCTTGATTTCCACCATGACGGAAAACTAACATCCTCAGATAAATTGAGTCTATCGAGCTAAGTTGTTATTTTTTTAATATTAATAAATAAATAAATTTAAGATTTGTTATTAATGTTAAAAAAATATAATAAATAAATAACCTGGGTCAATAACGTTAAATAAGTTAACGGAGTAAGGAGTAAGTGTGAGTCTTAAATATAAGAAAATAATGTAAAAGAGAGTTCTTTAAACGACAAAATATTAGGAGAGTTCTATATTCGACAAAACTCGTCAACTACACTCCTAAATATGTCATTTATCCCAAATTATAACGTTTAATTAAAACAATAAAGATGTCATCGCTTAATACGAGTATTTAGTGAAAAATTAAGTAAACCAGTAATGTTTTGGATAAATGACAATTTAAGACTTTTGTTGAAAGATTTTGTCAAATTTATGCATCTCCTAGTTTTTTATAGTTTGAAAAATTATAATTACATTCTTTTGTTATATTTAATACTTTACACTAACACCGTTAATTTATATAAAAACTTGCTAAATTATTTCACATGTTATTTTATTTATTTAAAATATTTTTACATGTAAACTAGTATCTCACTTTCTTTCCTCTCCACCGTATTCTCTCTCCAACCCAACAACATCTCCGCCTCATCAAGAGCTCCATCACCATTAACAATAAATCCATTGACATCCGTTCTTCGTAAAAGTCAATAATAAGCCTACCAATCGAAACTAATTAATCAAATACATTATTGGGATTAGGGTTCAAAAGATTTTCAATCTCCTTCTTTTTGTCAAATTCTTAAACATATCATTCTTAAGCACAAACAAAATCTCTGCATTGGCTCCACTTAAATTTCACTTAAAATATACAATGAATACCCACCTAATTGTTGTTGGATAACACTAAGCATAACCTCTTTACATTCTCTTGTTTCCTTCAACCTAGGCGGATAAACAACTTACATTGAGATGCTAGAGAATTACACTCTTTTTTCTTAGACTTGGTGAGTTTCGCATCAAGTTCCTACGACCTTCCTCTATAAGAATGATAGTCGAAGAACTGGTCTTTCTCTGTGAGAACGATTGCCAAAGTTCTTCGGATCAATCTAAAGTCGCCAATGACTTTTAATTTAGTTGCCCCCCTTTTATATGCTAACGTGAGACCTGAGAGACATGTTTTGTATCTGGCCTCATTATTGGTGACATGATATTCGAGTTTTATGGATACTGGGTTGTATATTCTTTTCAGGTCGACTAACAAAATCCCAATTTTGTAACCCTACTTCCCGAAAGCTTCGTCAAACATCAGTTTTCATGTGTCTAATGCTATACTCATGATTCCCTCGTAGGGGAATTTGAGTTCGTCTTCTAACTCAATAGTGATGTTGGTTAGCAAGGAAGTCCGCAACAACGATTCTTTTGATACACTTCTATACAATGTAGGCTATGTTGTATTCGGATAACATCATCGTCCATTTAACTAGCCTTGGTGACAGAAAGGTTCGTTGGAACAAGATGTGGATCGGGTCCAATATTGATATCAACTTGATAGGGTGGACTTGCATGTAGTGTCTCAACCTTTTGGTGATCCATGCTAAGGCCAAACAGATTTTCTCGGCTGGAGTGTAATTATGTTCATACCTAGTCATCTTCTTACTGATGTAATATACACCCGTTTTGAGTTTGTCCTCGTTTTCTTGAGCCAATAGGCTTCCCATGGCTGTGTATGTTATAGTAAGGTATAGGATGAGAAAAATGCTGGCTTTAGGATGCATGAGGAGGGGATTTTAGACAATCATTGATTCTGTCAAACGCTTTTTGATAGTCTTCATTCCATATAAATTTTTGGTCTTTCTTCATCAACTTAAACAACGGATCACATGTCATAGTAAGCTTGTTGATGAATCAAATAATGTATTGGATTTTATCCAAAAATCCTTGGACCTCTCTTTTGGTTTGAGGGACCAACATAGTCGTGATTGCTTTAATCTTAGAGGGATCGGCTTCGACGCCCCTTTGAGTGATTAAGAAGTCGAACATTTTACTAGCTATGACTCCGAATGTACATTTCTTAAAACCCAATGTTGCATTCAAGGACCAAGCATATAAATATAAGGCACCGTTTCATTCGAGACCATGTGACATAGAAACACACCCGACTGTAATATGTCTCAACCGATCAACAAGTAGCTGATATCTTTACCAAGCCACTCCAAGAGACTAAGTTTTCTTACTTTAAAATATTTTGGATCTTACAATATTAACTAAAATTTTCTAAAATATGGCATGTACTTATGGAGAACCTTTCCCTTTTTCAAAATATCCTTTTTGCATTTGTTTTCATATAAAATCGGGCATGCATTGAGGGAGAAGCCGGTGTTTCTCAAAATTATTTGTGTTAAAACTGTTTTCATAAAAACACCATGCACGGATTTAGGGATAAGCCTCCGCTTTTCAAAACGTTTTTGTTGCATGGTTTTATAAAATATGTGTGCATAAATTTAGAGGGAAAATAAATGATTTGACAGATAAAACCAAACAGTTTTCTCCTTTTGAAACCGACCAGATCATTCTGCCGAAACAATTGTAGATTAAACCGAACAACTTAAGTAAACTGGATATTAAGCCGATCGGTTATTTAGAAGATGAACAAATACCGCTCGGTTAAATTTCCGCTTTACGCGGAAGCGGTTTTTCCTCAAACTTAAATAACCGATCCTTTACATACAGAATTTGCAGACAGCTACTTCGGTTATTTACATGAAATGTCCTGTAGTTTCATCTTCGAATCAAAATGGGACAGCTGTCTAGTTTTGTCATTATTTGTCTGAATATAATCCCTCTCAGAAATTAAAAGGTAAAAAAAATGACCAACATACTTGTAACAGTCACTTTTCTTTCATATCCATGCTCACATTGGAATGGGACCCCGTCCCAAAGCTTCCCAGATCTTGAACAAAGACAAAGTCTATGCCTACATCACTAGGGTAGAAAAAGCGAAGGATAAGAAAAAATGCGTTTAGGATCTCCAAGTCACTAGTTTTATCCTTATTATTGTTAAGTATGAATTGTAAAATATTATCAATGCGAACCGGTTATTTTGGATTATGAATCGGTTATTTAAATTTATATTAATGAAATTATGGGTTATTAAGTATTATTTGTATTAATTAAATAATATAATTATTATTCTAAGTTACATCTTTAAATTATTACCGTTATAAAACATTTATGTTTAAAAATAATAATGAAGCTTCATCTTGGAAATATGTATTTTCAAAAAGGTGCCATTTTCTCTCTTTTGATAGGGTATGGATACACGCGCTAGACATATCAGTTTCCTTCTATTTCGGTTTTTAAAAATTATAGCCTGTCATATAAACTAAGTGCATGCTGATTCTCTAGGTTCATGATCTCATACAAACCCTAAAATTCATGTATCTTGCTCTGTCCTCTCTCTAGAACTCATTCTTCATCTTCTTCCGTTCTTCTAAACCTACAGATATGGCTAAGGATAATGCATTCTCTAACAACATCATGTAGGTAAATTTCGATTGCATCTATGAATCTGGAACATTGGAGATGCAAACGATGTTCGTATCTATTGAGGACTCCGGCCTCAGACATTTTCTAGAAGGTCCTTTTATCTGCTACATCAAAGCGGTCCAAGCATTCTTTGACACTGTGAAGTTGGTCGAAGGCTCTATTTCTGCCAAGGTGAACAGTGTGTAGTTCACTATTATTGAAGATTTGTTCGCCAAGGTTCTGAAACTTCTAACAAAGGGTCAGGACTTTTCTAAAGCAATGTCTCCCGATGCCTTATCCAACTTTAAATCTATATTTTCCGATAGCAACGTTTCGGTGAGCGTTAACGGTAAGAAGAAAGATCTAAAGTGAGAATATCACATTCTCTACGATATTGCCGCTAAAACACTACAGGGAAGAGGCATAAACTACAATACTATCACTTAATATAAGTTCGATATGATGGGTGCCATAGTAAGTGGCGATAACATCAACTAGGGACTCGTTCTGTTTAACACTTTGGGTGAAATGGTGTCTCCTCACACTAAACGAAGCCTCAGTTTTGCAATATAGATAGGATGGCATCTGAGGCATCTGTATGTGCCTACCGATCCTGGTACCTTGTTAAACTCTAGCAAAATCATGACTACTATCACTATTGGTCGATATATTATCAGGATTAATAAAGACAAGGAGTCTAACTCCGAGGCTTCTGGCCAACAATCAAGTGGCGGAAAGACTGCCGATGCAAAATCGGCAAGAGGAAGGTCAATGGGCGGCTCGAAACGTATCAATCCCTCCACCCGTGCCATATCATCAAAAAGGCTTAGATCAAACGATGCGTCTATTACCGGCACCAACAACGTTGTTAGAAGCAGACCTAGAGAAACATGTGAAATTACATCTTCTCGAAAAAGACCTCAGCGCGAGGTAAATATCCCTATTCCACCTCTCTTTAATGATGCGTCTGTGTCGGCAAACGTTCAAGTTCAAGAGGAAGGTTTTGCTCCTCCTATCGCTCCGATTGAGCTTGCGGCTTTAAAGGCTCAATCCGTACAAATTGATGATACAATCATGGAAGCTGATCTTGCTGCTATCGGTCGGTAGGATGCTGGTCCACAAACCGATCAGTTATTTGTTGTTGAAACCGACCAGTCCAAAGATTCTCAAACCGACCGGTCCGAAGTTGGCCAAATTAATCAAGCTTTTTAGAAGGAAGCTTCTATTCCAGTCGTGGTTTCTTCCCCCACTGTTACTCAGGAGGCGATATTAACTATTATTGAAGATTTCATTCATATCCCAACTTTTCCACAAGGGATCCTACACACGTGCCTACTGTAAATGAAAATGTCATATCAAAGGTTCCTACTCCAAGGTGTTTCTACTCTTTTGCTCAAATGCAAACAATAAGGGGAATCGAGCTAAGAGAACTGGTTCTAGAACCTAAACAAGCGGACATTTCTGAGGCAGGCAAAGGTAATCCAGACAAATGTATCGCTCCTCCACCTCCTAACTCGCCTCTTGATGTTACTCTAGAGGCTTAGAAATCTATCAAACTAATACTTGCATAAGCTGATGATAATGCCATGGTAAAAATCAATTTGTTCAACGCTTGGGTGAATCTCAGATTGGGAATGAGCTTTAGTGAAGTGTTCTCAGATATCGCTGTAAATGAGAAGTGGTCGAAACTTCTAGATTTGGAAGAGTCAATCTTCTCTATCACTAAAACAAGGTCTGTCGCCGTAGCCTTAAGACGAAGTAAATTCGTGGAAGCCTATGCAAGGGGTCGTGCCATATTTCATTTCTTCAAAGGATGTCTATTGAATTTCAATCCGGTTGCTGACACGACAAAAAACATACGCGGAGGTGATTAATCACCTTAATGGCCTACTGGAGAGGTATATCTCCACTACTCTGAAGTATGTGGATGGTGGTGAATGTTCTAACTCGGAAGAAACTGGAATCCCTTCTCATCGAACCGATTTAAACCATGATGACGAGAATGAGCCCTTGGACTTCATTAAAGAAATGCTTCCTCCTCAAGACGAAACTCAATATATCAGAACCGCACAGATGCCGGTTGAAGATGCTCAAACATCAAGGCAAGAACAGACAAGTATAGAAGAACGTGAAAAATCCGATGGCTATAAGGTGAGAGGATCTTGTGTTAGAGAGCAGTACGGTGGTATGTCAAAGAAGGAATGGGAGCGCATTAGGAAACGTTTGGAACATACCTCTACCGACGTAACAGATTCAGGTCTTCTCGGGTCACCATCTGAAAATAATGAGAACGGGGATGAACAAGATACAACTCACTCTAACCCATTATTTGCAACCGACAAGGGTCCTTTCTCCTCTCATAAAGTAGAGAACCCTGAACCGACCGGTAATAAATTTCCTCTGCTAGATCAAACTGAAGTTCAGAATCCGAAGCAGTCGAACCCTGCTCACTCCATTTTAGGTAAGTCTTCTAAATCCAAAGAGGTATCCAAAAGTACTCATAGTTATAGGGATAAGAGGTCCAAAGAACCGATTGGACTAGAGAGATCAATTTAAGTAAGTTCCCACTGTGTTCAACCTATCTGAACGATTCCTCTCGGATCCCATATGTCCACTCAATCTACCAGCGAAGAAGAAATCCGAAGACCGATAAATATCCGACAGATCGTTATGGATGTTTTGGCCCCTTGGAAAGATATTTTCCAATCTTTTAAGACACGTCTGGACCGAATGGAGAACTAGCATGCGTCTTCTTCTAAAGCATACAACCAAGGGCTAGAAAGGCGGAGACAAGAAATGCGACATGATCTCAAGAAGTTTGAACATTTCTTTAAGAAAACATATGATATTCAAAACGAAATCAAATCTGCCATTGCGGTTCTCACATCTCAAATATTGGAAATGGCTAAGTCTCAAAATGTTGCCGATGCTGAAAAGTTAAGAGAACAAGAAACATTGGACCGCTGTCTCTAGGATAAAAAAATATGGCCACTGAGGCTTCCAAATAACAAGAGAATGATGAAGACCACCTGACCCTTAATTAGATGTCACATCAACGGGAAATTCCACGAAGCACTCGTTCCACACATAGGCTACATCGAGGTGATGGTTCTGCTGTTAACAATGTTCCTGTTCCATTACCACCAAGGGGTAGAGGTCGAGGGCGTAACACCGAAGGTCAACCCAGTAGCACCTTTATGGAAGGAGTGAGAGATGACATCGACAAGAGAACCTCAAAAGGGAGACGCTATAAACTCTATTTTCACTAATGTCTTTCATATTTATGTCTCTCAACTTTGAACCCATTAAAATGCTTTTGTTGAACTCTTGGTTTTTGTCCAACTACATTACCTGTTTCAGTTATCAAACATGAAAGTCAAATTATGAAATGTTAATCATGCTTTGATCATTTGCTAGTTTTTATGATTTTAGGTTAAAATAATCAAAAAGGGAGAAATTACTAAAAAATAGATAACTGACTTTGATAATTTATTCTAAAAAATCAAAGAGGGAGAAATTGTTAGATTAAATAGGATTAAATAGATACTTAACTTAGGATAATTAGCCAACAATTATAAAACAACCAGGTTTTGAATATTTAATTTAAATTATCAAAAAGGGAGAAATTGTTAAGTTAAAATAGTTAATTAAATATTAGTATTAATCAACTATTACCTTATATATAAGAATTTAACTGTGTCAATCTAACTCTATGCAGATTAAAGAAAACCGGAAAGAAAAAGATGCCCAATATTTGATTAAAGTCGGTTTTGACAAAGTTTAATATTATCTGCAAAATCGGTATCTTACAGGATCTACATTTTGTGAAGCTTAGCCGGTAATTTATGAATCAATATTTTGTGAAGTGTAACCGGTAGTTTATGAATCAGCATTTTGTGAAGCGTAGCCGATAGTTTATGAATCAATATTTTATATCAATTCGACATTTTACAAAGCGTTACCTGTAGTTTGTAAAATCAACATTTTACAAACATGCAACCGGTATTCTATATCAGTTCGGTATTTTTCATAATCGGTATTTTGCAAAGCACGCATTCGGTATTTTGCAAATCAGTATTTTGCAAAGAATGACGGTTTTATCTTCCGGTATTATATAACTTCGGTTATATAAGAAGCGCGCTCGGTATTTGTATTGGAGCGCTTCTGGCTTTTGTTCCTTCTCAAAATTTACCAGCCTTAGGACCATATAAGGACGCTTCTTGTAGTTATAGACATCAACTTTATGCGTCCTCAGTTTTTATTTCCATTTCAGGGGCAAAGACTAATGAAGATCCTTTTGGCAGCAACAGAGTTATGCTAAAAGAATCAATGACAAGTCAAACCCTCTGATATACGCTCCTTGTACATCGTGATCCAATTAATGACAATTTGGCTTACTATCATCCAAGTACATACAAGATCAAAGAACATCTCATCCGATGTACTATTCTGGAACTCAACCAATCAAGATCAAGGTAGATGTCCTATGAAGCAGATATATCCGTTGAGCAGCAAAATATGTCCGTTGACATCTGCCTACTTAAGAGAACAAAGGACAATCTGCTTCATCATCTTGTTGACAATCTTTTTACGAGTCTTACCTTTGTGATAACAAGCCATCAACTCTCTCAATATCAAAAAGTTTCAAAAGCTTTCATGTGTGTTAAAGTGTTAAAGGTGTATTACAATACTACATATTATGTGTGAGTTTGTTAGCATTGTAAGTTGACAGAATCCATTTCTGTTCAACATAGTGTGTATGCTAGGAGTTCGAAAATAGGTAGTAACTAAGTCCTGGTTGTTCGACTGGGTTGTGTACAAGTGTTGTATTCAATCAAATATTCGAGTGATTATCCTTCTAAAGGTTGAGAAAAAGGGGTGACGTAGGAGCTTTTACTCCAAACATCCATATACATCCTTTGTGTCGTGTATTTCTTCCTTTTACATTACTCTAATATTTTTGTGTTGCCTCAAGTTGAAATAAACATTTTCGCACTTGAACTCGGTTCAAGAGTTTGTGACGTCTTGCAAAGAATAGAAACCGATATTAACTTCTAACAGAGTTAATATCAACTGAATTGTGTGTAAGCGTTCAATAATAGTCAGACCCTAGTCTCTATTGTCGATCCCGATCCTAACACTATTGATAGGTGCGATAATCGTTCGTACGCAATTCCTTTTGAAAATCCTATATATCGATAGGTCGAGACATTATTTGTATATGATTCCGTTAGAAACCCTATCTGTTGATAGGTGCGTTAATCGTTCATACACGATTTTGTCTAAAAACCCTATTTGTTGATAGGTGCATTAATCGTTCATACACGATATCATCTGAAAACCCTATCTATCGATAGGTTGAGACATCAACTGTATATGATTCTGTTAGAAACCATATATATTGATAGGTGTGCTAATCGTTCATACACGATTCCGTTTAAAAACCCTATATGTTGATAGGTCGTGACATCATTTGTATATGATTCCATAAGAAAATCTATCTGTTGATAGGTGCGTTAATCGTCCATACACAATTCCATATAAAAACCCTATATGTCGAGAGGTTGAGACATTGTTTATATATAGTTTCATTAGAAACCATATCTGTTGATAGGCGTGTTAATCGTTCATACACGATTCCGTCTAAAAACCTTATATGTCGATAGTTCGAGACATTGTTTGCATACAGTTCCGTTAGAAAAAAATATCTGTTGATAGGTGCATTAATCGTCCATACACGATTCTATCTAAAACCCTTTATGTCGATAGGACGAGACATTGTTTGTATACAGTTTTGTTATAAACCATATCTGTAGATAAGTGCGTTAATCGTTCATACACGATTATGTCTTAAAACCCTATCTATCAATAGGTCGAGACATCATTTGTATATGGTTCTGTTAGAAACCATATTTGTTGATAAGTGAGTTAATCATTCGTACACGATTTCGTCTGAAAATTCTATTTGTCAATAGGTCAATAATCATTTATATACGATTTCTCTTAAGCTCCATTTCTTGATAGATATCCTCTCTCGCAACATTAATGCGACCAAATATCTCAAAAACAAAACCTTATCACTAGAATAAGTATCTCTAGTCCTATCACTCGAATAGGTATTCAAAACTCTATCCTTGGGTAGGTACTCAAAACAAAACCCTATTTTTGGATAAGTATCCAAGCCTTGTTTATCGACAAGCATAGAGATCATTTGTAAGATGATCCGTTAAGAATCTTGTCTGTCGACAAGGACTATAGATCATATGTATATGATCCATAAAAAACCCTATCACCCGATAGGTATTCAAAAGTCTATCTCTCGATAGTTACATTTTCAAACTCTATCTTCCCAATAGGTACTCCAATCAAAAATCCTATTTTTCAATAGGTATTCTCCTTAAAATTCCCAAACACGAAATTTTATATAGTACCATGGTCATTTATACATGATCTCCTTGAACCTCAACTGTGAGTGACCTTCGTGGCAAGTTCGTCAGTTCCCGCGATAAATCTATTTGTTGATAGTACTCCAATCATTTGTATATGATCGCTCAAACGAATTACTTGTTAATAAGCCCCATAAGTAAGCTTGCTAGATCTCACCAAGACTTATCTGTTGATAGTCTCACGATCATACACATATGATACTCTTAATGTTAATTGTTAGTAACTCACATGAATGTTATTATAACTTTCATGTTCCTTTCATATCTTTTGACAAATAACCTTAGCCATTTATATATGACTATCTTGAATAAATTTGTTTATATTCATATTAAATAGAAATTGATGTTTCAATACCTATGATAATCATTACCCCATAGATTTTATGGGTACTTTGTTGAGATCTTTAAAACATGTTTCCTTAGAATTATCCTTGTTATGATAATCACCAAGGAAAGATCTCTAAATCGAAGCTTGGAAACACTTTGACGAACTTCTATATACAACATCGCCATGTCACTCCAATATCAACACGCTACAGGTTCTATCTTTCTAAACACCAACATTATAAATTGGACAAGTTAACTTATTGTTAGATGTCAAACTCAAATCAATGTTTTCAAAACTAGTTTGTTGTATTCAAACTCGATTTGAGAGGGGCACTCTATAAGTACTAAAAAATTACGTATCTAATTTATAAAATTAAAATAATTATTTTGATTTATTTTCAAATAAATAAAATCAAAATAATTAACCCCAAAGACAAAACTTAATTGAAACAATTAATTAGATTAATTATTGTGATAAATAATGCCTAAGTAATTAAGGAAAATGGTCAAAAAAAAATTGGGATAAATGTTGTACTCATTTTATCTTAAAATAATTTTAGAAAAATTAAGAATTAAAATAAATAATTTAGGATGAAATGAAGGTACCCATTTCATCCCCATAAAATATTTATTTAACCCAAAAATATACAAAAAATAAATAAATTGGCAAATTGTTTGTCATATTTATTTTAATATTTTTATTTAAAAAGATCAAAATAAAGTCAAAAAGGGTGAAAGTAAAATAAATTTCAAATAAAACCTTAAGCTTTAAAATAAATAAAATAAAATTGTTATCGGATGTAAACAAAACCCTAGAGGAAGGCTACAGCTATAACCGCGTCCATCGGATGAGCGCTGAATTTTCATTTATTGCCCATACGTGCCTGCGTAGCCTGCTGCAGCCAAAGGATTGTGCGTCCGCACTACACATGATCGACAAGTTAATCCAAGAACAGCCAAAACACTATTAATAGTTTTTGACTGATTCGATCCACTTGAAGTTTCCACCGACTTAGGAATGCTATAAAGAGCCTCCTTGAATAAATCTGAAGCCTAGAGATGAACTCTGAAGCTTTAAATCAAAGAAAAAAAATATGCCATTAAAGCTTCAAGCATTCAGATTTTTTGAAATTTCTGCACAAGGCCTTAAAACTTGGATCTGAGCATCCCCAAAGCTTCCTTAAGTTCTAAGGAGTGTTCTTTAATCCTTGGTATGCTTCCAATCACTCTTTAATTCATATTTCCAGTTTGAATTTGAAATTTTTATATTTCAGTTTACATAAGCTTGTATGTTGTAGTTGGTATATTTTTTGATTGGAAATCAATCTTAGGATCATTTCTGAGCTTTTTTTGAAAGCTAGAACCGATTAATTGGTCTTAAAACAAGATCCAAATTTGAATTAAAAAAATAAAAACCGGGTTTGTTGTTCTTCGGTCAATCCTTGAGGATCACAACCCGGAAAGTTTCCTAACATAATTGTAATGATGTTTGGCAACTGTTTGGATCATGTTTGATCCATCCCGATAATGTTTGATTAAAATAATTTTTTTTAAAATAATTGAAAATTTTGAGTTATTAAATTGGTCCAAACGAACATTTTATGTTCTTGTTTTTGGAGCCAGTAAAGTATATATGTTGGGTCAAATTAATTTGACTAACGATATTTTGGTGATAAATTTGTGTAAAACTTAAATAAGTCGTCTAAATTGTATTTATGCAGGAGCATCAAGATCTGGCCAACTTAAACGCGATATGAATAGGCTAATTAAACACATTACAAGTTAGATGTGCAATATAATAGACGTAGTTAGACGTACAGTCTAACAGATACGTAGTTACACATGCAGTCTAACAGACGTAGTTAGACGTGCAGTCTAACAGAGACGTAGTTAGACGTACAGTCTAATAGAGACGTAGTTAGACGTACAGTCTAACAGACGTAGTTAGACATGTAGTCTAATAGATACGTAGTTAGACATGTAGTCTAACAGATACGTAGTTAGATGTACAGTCTAACAGATATGTAGTTAGATGTGCAGTCTAACAAATACGTAGTTAGACGTACAGTCTAACAAATACGTAGTTAGACGTGCAATCTAACAGATATGTAGTTAGACGTGTAGTCTAACAGACGTAGTTAGACGTGCAGTCTAACAGATGCGTAGTTAGACGTGCAATCTAACAGATACGTAGTTAGATATGCAGTCTAACAGATACGTAGTTAGACGTGTAGTCTAACAGACGTAGTTAGACGTGCAGTCTAATAGATACGTAGTTAGACGTGCAGTCTAACAGACGTAGTTAGACATGCAGTCTAACAAATACATAGTTAGATGTGTAGTCTAACTCCATCAGATGTATGAATCTATTGGGATGCAATGTTAGACATTGGCGTCTAACTCCTTTAGACTAGTCTAATGTGAAACGTAGTTAAACGTTGCAGTCTAACTCCATTAGACTTGGTGGTATAATTGATATCGCTATTAGACGTTGACGTCTAACTCCCTTAGAATTGGTAGTCTAATGGAGCACGTCTAATACCTTGCTTCAGCATCTGTTTGAAGTTAGCATACGTCTACCCACGATCAACTAGCTGTACGCTACTCCTGCTCCACTCATCCGTGCAGTCCAGTACGCTAACTATAAGATCAAATGAAGGAATGCCACGTAAGTAACATTCTTCCCACTACTTGTTCTATGTAGGACAATTATAAAATAATATTTGACGCACTACTAATTTGGTACGACCACTATCCATGTGCACAGAGCCTGCTGTACACTTGTAGTATGGAGGCTTTCCAATGGACGCTTGCCACGTGTCCATGCAAAAGATTCGAACGTTGGTACCCTTCTACTACTTATAGATGCCAAAGGGCAACAGACAAAATGGCTCACGAATTGCTGGTTGCTTGCTCACTTTCTTACTGATTTGTACATCATCTTCAAGTTCAAGAGAGATAATCAAAATTTGTTTAGCTGAGAAATATTCTTAATCATATTGTAAGTTGAACAAAGCGTGTTCTGTTCAACAAAGTGTTAGCTAACCAATAAACTGTATTTGATTCAAAAAAGTATAGTAAAATCCTTCTGGTTGTTGGAAGAAAGGGTGACGTAGGAGAGTTTGCTCCGAACATCCATAAACAAATTGTTGTGTCTTTTACATTCTGTCTTTCCTTCTCTCATTGGTTCGAAGCTTCAAACCTGAGCAAACAGTTCCGCATTTGAATCGCTTCAAAAATTTGCAAGGGTTTGTGAAGAATAGAAAGTGATATTAATCCCTAACAGGATATCTATCAAACCGTTTTCCAGAAGTTGTCATCAATAGTTAGACCCCCGTCTCTATTGATTACACCGTTCCTATCAATATGGAATATAAGGAAACTATTGGCTAACTTCTTACACTTCAAAACAACTTTAAAACCAAAAACTTAGTTTTTTACCACAAACTGTCTTGAACAATTAATCATCACCCATGTCGATTGATACCTTGGTGTAATGTTCTAAATGTTCCTCGGAGCTTTGTGAAGCTACTCATGCCCTTGAATAGAAGAATCCAAAGCCCCATCAAAATTGAAAAACCTGCAATTTTGATGTTCTTGAGGACCGGTAGGTCCGACCGAAAACCGAGAGATCCGACTGTAGATCTTTAGTCCGGACCGAGAGGTCCAACTGATAAAAACTTAACCTAGGACCGAGAGGTCCGATCGATGTTCTTTAGCTATCACCGAAAGGTCCAACTAATGATTTTTACATCCAACCGAGAGGTTAAATCTAGGACTGAGAAATCTCGAACTCTCGAACTTAAGACTGAGAACTCTCGAACTTAGGACTGAGAACTCCCAAACTCTCAAACTTAGGACTGATGACTTCCACCCAAGACCGAGAGATCCGACTATGAAGTCAAACCCAAGACCGAGTAATCTCGGCCTCAACCGAGAATTCCCAAACCTATGACCGATAGAGTTAGCCCAGGGCTAACCCAAGATTGGTGGTTTTTATACCCTCGACCGATAATCCTAGTCGAGGACTGAAAGTCCTTAGCACCTCGACCGAGGCTTCTCAACCTGGACTGATGGGTATGACCGAGGGTCTCGGACCCCAATAGATGAAAACGAACCTAGGTATTATTACACCGGTCTTAAGGCCTATTTGGTTCCTTTTTCAAAATTCTAAAATTATTTTTGGAATTTTGGAATCTTAAACTATTTTTTAAAAATTCTGAAAAATTAGAAAATGATTTCAAAATATTGTTTTGTTATATTTTCACAAAAAATATTTTGATAAAGGCTCATTTGTGATTTATGTTTAAACCCTAATGCTTTTAAATGACTAATGTTCTTAAGATACTTTCCTCCCTAAGTTATCATCAGAAACATGTACCAATATTTAAATAATTTTTTTACAATTTTTTAAATAACGCACAAACCTTATGCATGCTTAGAACTGGAAGAATAATCGGTAAAAATAAAACGTTATACATCCGATTTTCAAAAGCCAAATTTATAAGTAAAAACCATTTTTAAAACGGGTATGCAGGATGAAGCGCGAAAGCCATTTTCCGAGTATCACCAAACTATGAACTAAAAGAAACTCTAGCCAATACGTTTGTACACGTATGCCATTTTTATTGATTTTCAAAAAGCAATTGGTCCCTATATTTCAAATAAATAATCTTTTAAATTAATTATTTCTAATTAATTTAAACAACGGATTTCTAAAAAACTAAATTGTAATTTGATTACCGCAAATTCCCAAATTATTTAAATATTGAACCCTAAATTAATTATTTTTAATTAATTTCAAAAGCTATCAGGGTTATTTACTAACCTTTTAAAAATAATGTTTTATTTTAAAAGAAGATTCTTGACACACAAACTAATGTTGAAATTTCTCAAAACTCGAGCTTTTCCAGGACAATGGTTTTTCGAGGGGTTACAATGGCGATTTTTTGTTCAAGAATGATTAAGGGCTTCAGAGTGAATCGTTTACCTTCGGTTTTCTTAGAGGAGGCTATTTATAGCCTCTCAAGGTTACTTCATTGGCCAAGTGGATCGAATTTCAGTCAAAAGTCATCAATGACGTTTTGTCTGTTCTTTATCCAACTTGCCCAATCATGCCATGATGAGGCCTATGATTGTAGGAGAAATTATCACCAAGGTAAGATAATCATTTTAGCTTTCGAATCAGCCGTTTTGGTGGACTAACACTGTAGTTTTATCTTTGAAAAATCAAGGATGGGATCTTCTCTTATCTTGTTCGTCGTCGTGAGGATGTAGACAAACTAGGCAAAATGACGTCGTTTAGGGCCAAAACACGGATGTTTGATGCTCTGTCCGCGTGTCGTCCACGTTCTGTTGTGTCTGGGCTAACAACACTAAGATGCGCGTTAGTTGATCTAGTGATGCACAAAAGCACCTTTTTTCCATTGTAGTGGGCTACGCGGTTGGTTATTAGGCATTAGATGATAATCTTATGCTCATCCGATGATTGTGAGGTCTAATGATTCCTCTTGGTTTCGGCTACAATAGATTCCGACCATTTTCCAGCCTTGAAGCTTGTTTAAAATTGATTATTTTCAATCTATATTTCTTCATTTTTAACCTATAAAATATACAAAATATTTTATTAAATATGGCATTTATTTTGTCCATTTTATTTATATATTTTTGGTGTTTAATAAATATTTTTTGGGATAAAATGGATAAATTTTTTATCTTAAATTTTTTGTTTTATTTCCCCTTAATTTTCTTAAAATTAATTTGAGATAAAACAAGTACAACATTTATTCCAATTTTTATTTTTTATTTTTTTGGCCATTATCTTAATTTATCGGGATTTAATTATTACAATAATTAACCCAGCTAATTGTTTAATCATGTTTTGGCCTTATTTTTAATTATTTTGATTTTTTATTCAAAGTTATTTATAAATTGGGTAAGTAAAATTTTATTACTTATAGAGTGCCTCTCTCGAATTGAGTTTGATTACAACAAACTGTTTCAACTTTGGTAATTAATACAATCTAAGGATCGTTGGTCGTGTTTATATTTATTTTAATTGTCCTTACAACAGAAGATATAGTTTCGTCCTTGTTTTCTAAGAAGTGTTTTGTTTGAAGTTTAGCTCGGAGTAAAATAAAAGATCAACTTTACTCGTCGTACATTCAAAATCTTCTTCTTTTATCACATCAATTAGTTTATTACATGTAGGAAGAGATACTCTAACAAGACTATTATCCTTAACTTCTTTACAATATAAATGATTTGACACCTCTCTACACATTAGAGGGTGTGGAGTTTTTCTTCCGTCGATTAAAGTATCGATGAATAAATGGACGTTGGTTCCATGTAGACTAGAGAGGATTCTGACTTCTTTAACTCGATTAGTCGCCACGTGGTTTCGAGTTAGGTTTATAGGGCGTCATGCCAATATTCCATTCTTTTCCTAATCACACAAATATAAGAGTTAGGATTATAGGAACAATCTAAAAATATTTCGAGACCTAGAAAACGTCTCTATAAATCTGGGTTGGTAAAGGATTTAGTGAAGTCAAAGTATATTGTGTTTTGTCCTTTGTGGATGAACTTTCCATTTAGGGTTGGAAGAATGGGTATGTGTTGTTTGAATATTTTCCTCTTGCGGATTTCTTAAATCTTGTTGGAATATATCCTAAACCAATGTGGTTCGAGTCGTAGAATAACCGGGGAAATGAAGGTATGCTAGTGGCATTCAGGCCTAAGTCTATGCTAGGGAAATATCCCATTTTGAACATCATTTTTATAGATGGGAGGCTAAATGTGCTAAATTTGGGATCATTAGATGAGTCTTTACCTTCTTGGAAGATTGGACATATCTTGAATCCGCTTAGTTCAATCTATGGGGTGTGAATGTGAGTTGATCCAATGACAATAGCGGTGATAGTATAACCATTGACCGTGATAACTTGGTCATTGGCTATATATCTTAGTTTTTGATGAAGCGTGGAGGCTAGAGCCTTAGCTTGATGCAGTCACGATCTTCCTAGAATAAGATTGTAGGAAGGTTGCATGTTGATAACAAAAAAACCGACTTACAAGGATATATCAGCCACTTGGGTGGTGCATTTTATGCAATCCATTATCTCTCCTTGTGAGCTATAAAAATTATGACACGTAAGTTAGATGGTATGACTTTGTCTCTAGAGATGCCTATTTTCTCAAGAGTCTTTCAAAGACATATGTTGAGAGTCGAACCATTGTCTATGAGGACCATGAGAATGGTTTTCCCCCTCCATTTGGATAGAAATGTAAAGGGCCCTGGCATGATCTATCTAGGTTACCGGAAGAAACTTGTCTTCGAAGACGGTCATGTTATGTTGTGAACTAGCGTAAATGATTTATGCTGGTTCTTCTGGAGTGGTGTTAGTATGGACATTATCCTTTCTTAACTCGTTGATGACAACTTTCTTATGATCGATGGAGTACATCAGAATTTCGAGATAGAAATGTTAGCATCTGTCCTTCTAAGTTTGATTAGGAAACTGTCTCCGGGATTTATAACTCTAGGCTCATCCTCCTTCCTTTTCCACAGGGGTTGTTTGGAAGTTATTGGCGCATTAACCATCATGATTTTCATGAAACTTGGTTGAAAATCGGTTCCACCACAAGTTTCTATAATATCTATCGTGGCATGGATCTGAGTAGTCGTTTTCAAGTCGTCTTTTATCCACCATTTTGAAGTCTAGTTGAAATGACCATTAAACTACTTCTTAGGCCATGGTCGATCATATTGAGTTCCATCTCAACATCACAGATTAGATATGGCAATGCATCAATGTCGATTGTCACTTCATTAGTAGTGATTCTATTTAATTGATAATTCGTTGAAGTATTCTTTTCTATTTGTAAATTGGCAATAATGTTTTGATCGATCAAGTCCTGAAAGAGATGCTTGAGGGTCCTACAATTATTAGTAGCATGTCCCTTCATTTAGTGATAATTACACCAAACACCCTCATATTTTCCCAAGAATGGCTTGTCTGTTCTTGGGGTAAGAGGTTTGATTAGGTTATTCTTTTGAAGAATTTCCATAACCTGACTCAAAGGCATACTTAGATCGTCAAAAACTCTAGGTAGTCTCGGCGCCTTTTGAGTCGTGGGTTTGGTAGGGGTTTACATTCCTGTCTTGGCCAATGGAGGCTTCTTAGGGCTCGTCTTTATAGGAGGACGTTCCTGCCAAACGGTTGTCACCTAGTGTACTTTAGTGTTTTCCTTCTTCGGAAATCGACTCGGAGGTTGATAAGCTTTAATTGCATTTCCCTCCTTTTCTTCTTTCTCGATTGCTCCATCAAGATTATTACCTGATTTTAACAGCCTTTTCATGTTCTAGAAGGTCTTGACAACAAATCCTATAGAATATCGGTCATTGATGCATTCTAGAATCATGTTGATTTGTGGTTGTTCACTTGAGAGGGAATCGATTTCTTCGGCTATGTTCATTAATGATTTTGCCCTTTGTCATTTTGTCCAGTTGGGCTTACATTTTTGCCTGCATGGCTCGAACTTGAGTCATTTGACGCTCATATTCGGTGGAAGGTGGCTGATTAGACACCAGAATGGGGTTTCCATGTGGTCATATGTGGTTGAGCTCATCTTCATGAGTCCTATGTCAAGCCTCTATGGTTCGGTCAAAATTATCTTATGAGTATTCGTAGTAGGAGACTTCTTCTTGAGTTCGAGGACTAGTATGATTAGGATTGATAGGGGTGAACATGACTAAGATAGGCTGGGTAAGAAATTGGGTAGAAGAAGGAATGTTTTGGGATGTGGATATCATTTTCTAATTATCCAAATAACTCGTGATTAGTGCGAGTTGTTTCGTTACATACTAGAGATTTGCCCTCATTTCCTTGAATTTAGTCATAGAGACTAATTCAGGTACGGGGTTTCTTCATCCATTTCGCGATGAATGAAACATTCGGTTTTTGGATCTCTTTTCCTTGGGGCCATAATGACTATTCGCAGTCGTAGACTTTGATTAAAGAAGAAGAGATGAAAATTTGCATTTGTAACGTAAGTACAATGCAATGCAATGCATATGCGTGCAAAATTAATCCTAGAGAATGAACATCTTTTTTTGATTATGAGTTTGAAAATATATGAGTTATTATAAAAAATTAATCGTTTAGTTTATTACACACATACATCTCTCTTGTTTGTATTTATAGAGAGATTTAGATAGAGAAAAGTGACAACAAAGGCTATAGGTTTTAAGTCCTACTATAGCCTATTCCTACACTTGAGTTCTCCTCCTCTTAATATTTCCTAGCCCGCTCATATTCCTCGATAATATCCGTTAGGTAATTTTTCATTCCTTTGAGATTCCCATCTTTGAGACATTATGTCATTTATCTAGATAACCGACGTAAGCCTTTTGGTCGATTGGTCTATTTATGGTGATGACATTTACCGTATAAGGAGGCAAGTTGTCATAACCAAATTGCTTGAAAAGATCGTCGGTGTGGTAATAATTAACTCATTCTAAACCCTTGAGTGTAATCATTGATTCTTCGTCCATCATGTAGGCCATCTTCTTAATGGGATACCATGGAAGTAATTCTCAAACAACGTCATCGCTTCATATGAGAGGCTCATGTATGACTTTTCTCATCCTTTGATATTAAAGAGTATGGAATATGGAATCATCAAGGATCGTTAGTAGAAGGTGTTCAAGTTTATCGAGCAGACAAATGTAGAGTATTAGAGGGGAGCCTCTTTTACTCATGGAGGGAGTCAAATAGGATTCATATAACACTATTATACTAGGATAATACCTAAGGGGTCCTTGTTCCCTATACGTAGATGGTAGGCCACCTCTAAAATCTTGGAGGATGATTTTCATTTGATGGGGCTATGAAGAAATGAGCCATGAGTGTGGTTGCCGTCATCATTGATGAGTCCAAGGTTAAAGAAAGTTCTCCATTTATGACTTTCACTTTGGAAGTCAATTGTAGCCTTTTTGAGGATAGTTTCAAATGTTGTTTTGTGTATCTATATTTCTCTTGCAATAGATTTCTTAATGACATCGATTCTATAAAAGGCTTGTGGTGTAGAATGTTTTTGTTGTTAATCAATAAGATAGCCCTGAATTCATCTTTAGTTGGGCACATATGCCTGTCTCCTATGAAGAATGTTTAGGAAATATGGCTCCATCTCCTTTGCATTTGCATCATGAAAGTCTTTTTTATCTTTAAGTTGATAAACCTCATGATGGAAGTCAGTCTATAGATCCTATGATTCCACTCGTTTCCGTGGAAGTTGTCAACCCAAAGGATCAAAGCGATACCGCTTAGCATAGACATCGTCTGAGATTTGAACACTGAAAACAATTTACAAAAGTATTCTTTTTGTTTTGAAAAGGAAACATACTCAAGTTGTTCGACTATAGATGTATACACATAATACATATACAATAGTCGCGTAAGGATTTGAGTGACGAGGTTTAGTTGTTTGGGCACGTCAAACAACCAGTTTGGATAGAGTATCCAAGATTTTTTTACAAGGTGAATCATAAGAGAGTATCACTCATCGATAGTGGAGGGGGGGGGGTTAAAACCACCATAAATCAAGAAGTATCAATTCAATCGGGAATATTCTCTCAACTCCACAATACCTAAGTCCTATTGGATGATCATTGTCAAAGAGAGGGGTTGATCCCATGTATTCTAGTTTTTCCTCTCACAACATCACTCGGTTTGTTACAAGTTGTCATTCTTCATCGATAATTTTTACCCATAATTTGTAAAAGTACCATGTTATATGATGTACTAAAAGTAATTTAGGGTTATGTACTTTTTGTAGACCCAAACATTTATTAGGATAAAAGCATATGCATCTATTAGATGATATACCTTGAAAGATGTGCCTATTAAGTTGAAAACGTAATAAAAATGTTTTTCAAAAACAAGTTTATATTTTCAAGTTAAACAATTTAATCCCCAGCAGAGTCTTTAAAGAGCTATAAGCCCAGAAAACCCTTATCCCGAAAAAGAACGAGGTTTGAGAAATCTCAATATCGATTTGCATGTAAAAAAATCTGTTTTTAATAAAATATTATTTTTAAAAGATTTATAGAAATATGTCTTCAAATTTTGAAATTAATTATAGCAATAATTAATTTTGATCAAATTTCAAATAATCTTTTAAATTTAAAATAATTAAATTTAAAATTTGATTAAAGAAATTTGTATTTAAATTAATTAAAAATAATTAATTTAAAAGATTGTTTATTTGATAAGAGCCTCCAATTGATTTTTCAAATCAATAAAATCATACATTTACAAACGTATTTTTGACTAGAGTCTCTTTTAGGTTTAGTATTTGGTGATACTCGGGAAAGGACTTTCGCGCTATATCCTTCGTACCCATTTTAAAAATGATCTTTACTTTATAAGGTCTTGGCTTTTAAAAATTTAGTTTTATTACGTTTTATTTAACCAATTATTCTTCAGACATGTTATTCTTGTATTTAAAATTAAAAAATTAATATTTCAATGTTGGTACATGAGGCTGTTGTCGACGATTAATAAGGAAAGTACCTAAAATATTACTTTTAGACTATTATGATCTAGAAATAAATCCCAAATAGGCCCTTATCAAAATGTTTTTTTATGAAAATATTCTAAAAATCTTTTGAAATCATTTTCTATTTTTTTTATATTTTTAGAAAATGATTTTTGGTTTCAAAATTATAAAAATAATATTTAAATGTTTGTACATGACGCTATTGTCGACGATTAATAAGGAAAGTACCTAAGAATATCAGTTTCAGATATTATGATCTAAAAATAAATCTCAAATAGGCCCTTATCAAAATATT
This sequence comes from Impatiens glandulifera, assembly GCF_907164915.1. Lineage (NCBI taxonomy): Eukaryota > Viridiplantae > Streptophyta > Magnoliopsida > Ericales > Balsaminaceae > Impatiens > Impatiens glandulifera. Next base: position 255,392 of record NW_025919138.1, read on the forward strand.
TTTTATGAAAATATTTTGAAATCATTTATTTATTTTTAAAAAATGGTTTTGGGTTTCAAAATTATAAAAATAAATTTAAAATTTAAACCAAATAGGCCCTAGGACCGACCCTCTCAGTCTTGGGTGAGATTTCCCTTGGTCATAGGTCGGAATCCCTTGGTCAAGGTGTAGGCTTCTTCAATCGGGGTGCGGGAGTCCTCAATCACAGGAGTCCTTGGTCGGGGCTCAAGGAATTCTTCAGTCCTGGATTAGCCTTAGGCTAGATTTCCTCGGATCTAGGTGCGAATAAATCTCGGTCTTGTGTTAGCCTTGAGCTAACTTTACTCGGTCCTGGCTAAGTGGTGCTCTCGGTCCTAGGTTAGCCTTGGGCTAACCTTCCTCGGTCGTCAAGAACATCAAACTACAGGTTTGATATTTTTGAATGGGGTCTTAGTCCATTGATTCAAGGGCATGTGAAGCTTCACATAGTCTCAAAGATCATTTATAACATCATCTTGATGTGTCATTCGATTGGGATGATGTCTTACTCAACTCAAATAGTTTTTTTTACAAAAAAATAGGTTTTTGGTTTTTAAGATTTAATGGAGCGTAAGAAATTTGTCAATAGATTTCTTCTGCTTCATATGGTTGAATGGAACCAAAACATGAACATTGGAAGTTCGTTTTAACCAATTCAAGAACTGAAATTTTTATTTTTATAAAAAAAATAGTTTTTGATCAAACATGATCGGGATGGTTTGGAATTGGTTTAAATATGTTCCCAACATCCTTAGAAACATTATATGAAGCTTTGGGTTATTATTCTCGAGCAATAACTCAATAACAGAAACCCAATTTTAAAAAAAAATTAAAAGCATATTTGAGTATTTTGATTTTTATTGATTCGGGTTTGTTTCAACACAAAACTTATAAATGATCCTATGATTGTTTTTCAATCAAGAAATCAGATTATCAAGTAGTATATGAAACTGGTTGAACTAAAATATTAATATTTCAATTAAAGTTAGAAAATCGAATTACAATATGATTGTAAACGTATTTGGAGTTAGAGAACACTCCTTAACTATTTAAGAAGCTTCCTGAATTTTTGAATTAGAGCCTTACAACCTTACACGAATTTTTTGAAATTTCAGAAAAGTTTGAAGATCTTCAATAGCGAGTTTTAGTTGGGAGTGATGGAGGGCTTGATAGTGGATCTCTTGCCTTCGATTTGCCCAGAGAATGCTATTTATAGTCTCCTAAGGTTGGTTCATCGACCAAGTGGATTGAATTTCAGTCAAAAGTCATCAATGACGTTTTGTCTGTTCTTCATCCAATTTGCCCGATTAGGCCATGATGAGTCATATGATCGTATGAGAAATGATCAACATGGTAGGGTGATCATTTTAGCTTTCGAATCAACCGTTATGGTGGAATAACGTCGGAGTTCCATCTTTGAAAATCAAGGATGTAATTTGTTCTTATCATATTTGTCATCGCGAGGAAGAAGATAAACTAGGCGAAACAACGTCATTTCGGGTCGAAGCGCGGACGTTTGACACTCCGTCCGCGTTCCATAGGTGTTTGGGAATTTTGTTGCGTCTTGACTAACGACATTGAGGCGTGTGTTAGTTGATTTAGTGATGCATGAAATTGCATTTCTTTCGTTGCAACGCGCTACGTGGTTGGTTATTATGCATTGGATAATAATCTAGCGTTCATTCTATGGCTGTCAGGTTTGATGCATTAATTCCTCCTTGTTTCGGTGTTTGATTGAAAAAAAAAAATTCAATCATTTTTTTCTTCCTTTTCAACTCATAAAATATACAAAATACTTTAAATAAATATGAAATTTATTTGTTCATTTATTTTATTTTATATTTTTTTGAGTTTAATAAATAATTTTTGGGATAAAATGGATATAACTTTATTATAAATTATTTATTTTAATTTTTATTAATTATTTTAAAATTAATTTGAGATAAAATAATAAAATATTTATCCCAAATTATTTTATTTGTTTTTTTCGATCATTAATTATTAAAATAATTAACCCAATAAATTATTTAATCATGTTTTGACTTTAATTTTAATTATTTTGATTTTATTTATTTAAAATAATTTATAAATGGAATAAATTAAATTTTAGTGATTACAAATATTATTAATTTTAATTATATATATTTTATATTTATAAAATAAAGTAAATTTAAAGTGGGATGATTAATTAATTGGTTCTGATAAACATCTAGCCTAAGTGATTAATGGGTTACTAATAAGACTAGAAAGAGAAAGTGAATATTTTTAAAAAATAATAGAAAAATGTTAATTATTGCGGAAAATGGTTTGTAACATGATATATACAAAGACTAAAGAATTGCTTCTTATTTAGTATTGTATTTGAATAACCGTTTATGTATATTATACATAACAAAATATTATAGATAAAACTTTAGTTGTGTCAGATTCATTCGATTCTGACACTTATACTTTGCGGAGACATTTTCATAATTATTTTAATTTGAACCAGAAAAAAATAACTATTTTAGTTTGGATTGAATCAGTTAATGTAAATATTGAATATAATTTATATTAAATTTTTAATTATGAGATGATATATCTAAACTTTGCAAAAAAATTGAAGAGCAAAGATGAAAAAAAAAAGTTGAATTGTTATGTAATTTATTAGCTAACACAGTGATTATACAACTCTATTATTGAAAGTGACTTATCATCCACACATAAAAACAATTCCATCCGTAACGTTTCCATGTTTCCTACATCCAATTTGGCTTTATTTTACATTTATTGACAAATATAGGATTATCATTATTAACACATTACCTTATCTTTCTTTTATTTGTACTTTTTCTCTAATCCATCATGTTTTTCTTTTTTCCTCCAAAACTATTTATCCATTTTATATTACATTATTTTTATTTGTAGCTAAAAAAAAATCAGTTTTATGTTTATAAAAATTTAGTATTTAACTGACTATTAAAATAGTTCAAATGACAAGAGTCGTGTCGTGTCTAATAGATCAAACATAAAATAATTGATTCTATTAAACATATCTTAAATTGAATGTGTCGTGTCTAATAGATCAAACATAAAATAATTGATTTTATTAAACATACCTTAAATTGAATTTATGACCATTACTAATCATTTCGTGATAATTTTTTAAAACTAAAAAGAAAAAAATATTTAAAGATAATTATTAACCCATTTTCCTTCCATCTCGGTTAATATATATATATATATATATATATATATATATATATATATATATATATATATATATATATATATATATATATATATTATAGATTTTTTTAAAATTAATATTCGGTAAATTAATAAACTCTCTAAAATAATAAATTTGTATGGTCCCGATTTAAGCCAATGTAAAAAATTAAAAAATTCGATAAAATAATAAGATAATATTTTTCGGAAGACCCCTTTATAATTTTCGGTCTCAAGAAAATCATAAATTAATAATTCATAAAAACTGAAAACATATATATTACACTCTATTGAAATGTGATTAACTTTTAACTGAAATTTTCCCTCAAGCCATCTCTGCAAGTCTTTTTGTGTGATTGCAGGATTATCTCTCTTGTACTCATACAATTCCTTGCGTATTTGATCTGACATAGTTGATTTTGTAACACTTTTTAGATGACAAGTTATCTTGTGAGATATAGTTTGAATACTCTAACACAAGTAATTTATATAGTTTATGTCATATATATATATAATGATACTTAATTTTCAAAATGTTCGGATTATTGGGTCGAGAGTTGTGGTTATTGAGTTAATTAAAATGAACTTAGGAAATAAGTTTATTTAAATCAATATTTTCTAATTATGAGCTGACATTATTTTGATGATGTGAGGTGTAATTAAAATAAAACTTATTATTGAAGAGCTTAATTTAAGGTTGCAAACGAATAAGACTAAATTTTGAAATCGTCTTTGTGCAGGTACAGATCTAAAGAAGACGGTCTAGTTAGACATGGTCTAAAGGAAAGCGCAGTTAGACGTGGTCTAACTCCTTTAGACGTGGTCTTAAGGGAAGCGCAGTTAGACGTCGTCTAACTCCTTTAGACATGGTCTAAAAGGAAGCACATTTAGATGTGGTATAAAGGGAAGCACATTTAGACGTGGTCTAAAGGGAAGCACCGTTATACGTGGTCTAACTCCTTTAGACGTGGTCTAAAGGAAAGCGTAGTTAGACGTGGTCTAAAGGATAGCGCAGTTAGACGCGGTCTAACTCCTTTAGATGTGGTTTAAAGGAAAGCCCAGTTAGACGCGGTCTAACTCCTTTAGACGCGGTCTAACTCCTTTAGACATGGTTTAAAGGGAAGCGCAGTTGGACGCGGTCTAACTCCTTTAGACGTGGTCTAAAGGGAAGCGCAGTTAGATATCGTCTTAACTCTTTTAGACATGATCTAAAGGGAAGTGTAGTTAGACACGGTCTAACTGCTTTAGACGTGGTTTAAAAGGGAAGTGCATTTAGACGCGGTCTAAATCTTTTAGACGTGGTCTAAAGGGAAGCGCAATTAGACGTGGTCTAAAGTGAAGCGCAGTTAGACGTGGTCTAACTCTCTTAGATGTCCGAAGGAGCGTCTAACTTCTTAGTCATTCAGCTTATCTGCAGTTACCGTTTTCAACAATCTGACAAACTAGTTAATCCCAGTAAATGAAAGACTGTCACGTACGTATTTATCACTCAAATTTCCCACGTTGTATCTCTCTAGTACAAGACAATATGAGAGGATATTTGGCGCACTACTTGTCAGGTACGACCACGATCCCAATGCTCAGAGTCTGTTGTACTCTCGTACTATTAGTGACCATCAACAAAAAGAGGACACGTGTCCACAAAGAATATTCGATCATTGGTGTACTTTAAGTATAAATTGCTACTCAAGGGCAACGGGCGAACAACTTGAAGGAATAACTTTCTCACATATTTGCTCTTGACATTTGATTGTTTAATCTCTCTTTAAAAGCTCAAGAGCAAATTACTTACTATCTAGTTATGATCATACTATAATTCATATAATTAATATAATGTCTTTTCTGTGTGAAATATTAGTGTTGTAAGTTGAACAAATGTTGTTATGTTCAACGGAGAGTTAGTTAGAAGTTCAAAAGTAGGCACTTGTTAAGCTCTGTGGTTTCTGAATGGGTTTGTGTTGTGTGTTCTACCAACCAAAGCCTTCTAGTGGATATCCTTCCAGTTGTGGAGGAAGGGGTGACGTAGAAGTTTTATCTCCGAACATCCATAAAACTCCATGTGTTCTTTATTTTCCTCCACTCTCTTTCATATGTTTGAAGCTTCAAATCCAACAAACGGTTCCGCACTTGAACTTGTTTAAGAGTTTGTAAAGATTTATGAAGAATAGAAACTGGTTAAACTTAAAACCGAATTAAAGTCATAAGCTGTTCACAATAGTCAGACCCTAGTCTATTAGCAACACTTATCCTAACAAGTGGTATTAGAGTCTCGTTTTCTATTCTCAAGCGTCATCAGATTCAAAATCATGTCTATAGTTGCCACTAACAAGGTTCCTATGTTTTGTAAAGAAAACTGTTAGGATCTAGATCGCGGCTGGGGGACTGGGGTCCGGCCGGTTTAGTACTTTCACTCAAAGGGTGGTTATTAATCCGGTTAGAGATTAACACCGGGGTTTTAATACTACACAAATTGTCACAAATCCTTGAACGGTGTTCAAGTGCGGAAGTGGTTTGTTTCAGGTTGAAGCAGCACGTACACTGGATGGACAAAACCGGATTTAGATAGGGTCGGTTTGGAGTATAGTGGGTCGGTTTGGGATTAAGTAAGTCAGGTTAGATTGATGTAGGTCGGTTAGAGTGGTACAAATCGGTTAGAGTATAAGGCAGACAGAGAGTAAATAACAAGACAGGTTTTTATGGATGTTCAGAGATAAAGCTCTTACATCACCCCTTCCTCTCGAAACTACGAGAAGGATATTCACTAGTGAATACACAAACACAATCCGATCGAGACTTATTTTCTACTCGATAACACCCGTACAATTTTAACCGAAATTGTAATCACACTTCAAATAAACACTTAAGCTCTAAGTCTTGTAGAGAGATGAACTTGCAATAAATCTTAGAGCTTGTAGTTGGTAGGACTGGTAACCGCACAATCAGAACTTGGGTTATTGAAAACTCTTGGAACTGCATTTACTCCTCTTCAGCTCCTTCTTTTATAGGTGAAATGTGCCAACGGTCACATTTCATTTCCTTGAATTTGATTGGTTGAGCAGAGGTTCAGTGATTCAGACCTGGCGGTCTAGACTTCCAGTGCATAGGTAATACCGGCTAGGTTTGTCTTTTATTTAGTATGGCAACTGTCGGTTGGACAGTTGCCTGCACCTGGAGGATTGCGTCTCTGATATATCCTGGAGTGGAAAGATCTTGTCGGACGATCTTCTGCAGCCTGCAGATTGTCCTCAGACTTGTATGAATATGGCAATACTAAAGTCTATCCCTTCGGTATCATCCTCAACAGATACTCGAAGTATCCATTTGTACTGGTCGGTTGTTTATGTTAACCGGATGGCTTCCGGTTTTTCATATCTTCAGATTGTCCAATGATTTGGCCTTCTTATCTGACCGGTCTTATCTTCTTGATCGGTTAGGTTCTTGGCCGGTTGAGTTGCTTGACCGGTTGAGTGACTTGACCGGTTGAGTGACTTGACCGATTGGATTCTTTAACTGTTCCTACATAGGAAGTTTGTTTTTGTTAAGTTCTATTTAACCGGTCTAATTTTATCTAACAATTTCTCCCTTTTTGATTATTTTACCTAAAATATTCAAAACCATGTAAGGATTTAAAATGTAGGCCGGTTGTTTTTAAAAGTTTATTTGGCCGGATTTTTGGAAAATGACTTAGAAGAATTTTTCGAAAAATTTTGGAAATTTTTTTGAGAAAAGTTTATTATCTTTTATCTTATCAATTTCTCTCTTTTTGATTATTTTACTTAAAATATTCAAAACCATGTAAGGATTTAAACATAGGCCGGTTTCCAAAAATACTTGATATATATATAAAATGATATTAAGGTAAAAAATACTTGATATAAAATTAAACTAATTTAAACATAGGAAAGAAAGCCCCTATTTCTTCTTCCTGGGCGGTAAGAACTTGTCCAGCTGTTCATTAGTTGCTTTTCCCTTGACCGCTGGAACAGGCTTGAGGAGGATCCTTGACCGCCTGAAGTGCCGGTGAAAGGGGTAGTCGGTGGAGCAAACGATCTAATTGGAGGTACGTCAAGACCTCGCGGTCTTTTGCTTAGCGGTACTTCTTCATCCTCGAGATCTTCATTTTCATGTGAAGCCGGGTTTCTTGGAGAGTCGATAACCGTGTCAGTAACTCTGTCCAATAACTTTGAAACCGCCGCCCTATTGGAAGAATTCTTTCTCTTTCTTGTAGTCGGACCGGATGGGGAAGCAACCGCTTTGGAATTTTGATGAGCCTCGGCGAAGTCAATGTATGCTGTCTGTTGACCGATTAGTCGAGCTGCATCTTCATTTTGCTGGATCGCCACGGTTGGTGCAATGTTTTCCAACGTTTGTATATGTCCGTCCAGGTTCGCATCCGCTATTGCCGTTTCCTTTTGAAGTCTGGTTTGCTCGTCCAATGCATCTTGAATCTTTTGGGCCGCAAGCTTATTTGCCTCTTCAAGTGCCTTATCGGCAGCCAATTTTGCCGCTATCATTTCTTCCAGCTGTTCGGTGACCGCCTTTAGATCGGCCTCGGTCTTGGCATGCTTTTCTTCAAGCATTACCACTCTCTCAAGTGTAGAGCCGGTCTGGGCAGCGGATTGAGCCAGATCCTCATCAATCTTCTTCAACCTTTGATCGGTTGTTACATGGGATTGTTCCGTCATACCGACCTTTTGGCTGGTGAGAGCGAGGTTGGTCACCAGCTTCTTAGTTGCCTCCTCCAATGCCTTAGTTATGTCAATATAGCCGCTGTACAACTGATCGGTATTGTCATAATTGTCTTCAACGGACGTGATCCGTCCGAACGCGGTTTTAGCTCTTTATTTGTCGACTCAACCATCTCGATGGATTTAGTCGCGGTTTCTTTGAATTTCTTTTGCCACGGCCGAATCGCAACATTGACGAATTCCTCGATAAGGTCCTTTACCCTATCTTCCGTTATCACTGGTACCGAGTCCCCGGTTTGAACAGAGACTCGCTGGTCGGTGGACGGCGTACCCGCTCCGAGGTTGATGTTGTTGATTTCCTATTCCGGTGGAGGAGAGAAAATCTCATTTTCGGCCGGATTCGGACCTCCTTCATCCACAGGTGGAGATCTGGAGAAGTTCGACGCTTCCTGATGTTCGGGTTCCGATTCCAACAGTGCTAGTTCTTCGGTCAGTTCCTGCTCTTTGACCGCAAGCATGTCCAGCACGAAGAGCTCAAGTTGAGAGTCCTCTATCCCTGGGATATGCTTTTCTTGAAGACGTTGGATGTGTTCGGTTAGCCCTAGTAACCGGGCATGCGGTTCAACCATTATGCTTCGTCGAAGAGCGGTCAGGACGCTCTTAGCCTTTGTGAGGTTGATGACTTCCTCTTCCATCTCAATCAGCTTTTCAAATTTTCGGTCAGCAGTATGATCCGGTAGCATGTTAGAGTAGAAGATTTCCTACCGGTTTAGGGCCCATTGAAAATAGACGTCGCTAGCCGCGTGAGCCTCCTCATGAAGTTCTTCCATGATTCTTTTGATGATGTCCTCGCCCGTTTGCCGGATGTGGTCATCCCCAGTTTCCGTTCGCTTAGTCGGACCAGTTTCGTCATCGTCAGGTCTTGCCGATTGTTCCTCGACCGTTGGCTCTTTTCCTTTGCTAGTCCGATTTTCTCCGGTGTGTTGAGAAGCGGTTCGGCCCAAGCTGGATGCCGAATTTTCAGTGTTGAGGGTGTCGGACTGCGGATTAGCCGATCTGGTTGGTTGCTTATCCGCCTTGCTTCCAGATTTTTCTTTGACCGGGGCCGTTTTCTTTCTGGCTTGTCTCTTCTTTCGGCCGCTTGTAGAACCGGAGGCCTTCTTTTTGCCTTGCTTGTCCTCCGGTTTAATAAATTGATGGGATTTAATGACTTTTCTAGGGGCGAGGAAAACACCAGGGCCGGTGTTAGCGTTGAAGTGACGCATCAGTTTACCGAGTGGGACGGCATATCCCCATGACCGTTTGGATGTCGGATCCACCATCTCACATAGGTTTGTGAAGATCACCTTTGCCCAGTTGACTTTGATGCCGTTGACCAAACCGGCAATCATTTCAATATTTATCCGGGTGAGGCTGTCATAGTTGCCTCCTCGCGCTTGAACCAATTTGGTGAAAATATCGCATAGTGGTCTATATTCCAGTTTAAGAGAGGTTTTCTTATCGGATACCGCGATAGGGACCTTCGTATCCGAAAGATCCCGGCAAGCCACCTGGAATGTTTCCTCGTCGGTGACCACCGAGAAGTCAGTTCCCTTAGTAGGTAGGTGTAGTACTTCAGCGACCGTCTCCTTCGTCAATTTGAGCAGTGTGCCGCCTATGGTTGCGATTATTGTCCCATCGGTGAGAACAGCGGTTTGAAAGAACTCGTTGACCGTTTCTTGATATAATACGAATGGTCCGTTCAAAAATTGTTCGAGACCGGACTCGGAGATCTGGGTTAACACCTGCTTTGCCTCCGCCGATCCCTTTGCTCGAACTTCATCGAAGTCGACTTGGACGATGTGGTTGAAGAGCACTGATTCGCGACCCATTGTAGCTTGAATAAAACGAGAGATCGAAGGTTTGAACGTTTTGAAAGGTTTGAGAGCTAGAGAGAGAAAGCCGATTTGCGTGAGAATGAAAGAAAACGGCTAAGGACCCTATTTATAGTCGCGGGTTGGAATTTCAACCGCCGCGAACCGTCACATCAGGATTGCGCGGGAATTTTCCCTCCAAAATGCTTTGGGCGGCAAGTGATGGGCGGGAAATTTTGAGCGGGCTTTTGATGCGGTTAACCGTCAATGAGACGGTTTGTACTTGCAACCGATTATGAGACGAAGCGGTTATGTAACCGATGATCAAGCGGTTTGCGATTTTGACCGGATTTTCAACGAGGTAGTTAGTATTTTTAGCCGGTTTGTCATTCAGATAGATATTCTAACAGTGCGATTTTGACCCGGTTTTGAAGCTTAGAAATTCAGATAATCATTTAATGAACAGGAACATAACATGATAGAGACCGATACATTGATCGGTTTAGGATACACAAGATACAGAATTATAACTTATGTAATAATGACTCTAGAGAGCTTGTCTTCCACTCATTCCTCATTGAGAACATTTGATGGGCACGCCGGTGTACCCGGTCCAAAGTCTAGACTATGTGCAAGAAGGAGTCGGCTTATGTGGGGGGCGTAGCCGAGACCTTTCTTTGTCTCGACCATAGTCCTCAGGATATCGAAGATGACCGATGACCAATTTATGGGGGTGTTGCTGACAATGTAAGTCATCATGTCGAAGAATCTTTTAGAGTAGTGTTGGTTCGGAGATTGGCAAATGATGGATCGATTGACAATCTCGTGAAGGAGTTGGATGTGGTGGGTAAGGCGGGTTTTCAGACCGTAGGTCTCCATCGGTACCTCGGTTCCGGAGAACAATTCCGAATAGTCAGTTGCTGCTCTGCCCACCCGAGATGGGAAATCGGAAAACCCTTCAGTGGGCAGATTAAACATTTGAGCAAATGCGCTTTCGTTCAGAAAACGGTGCGCCTTCTCACCACGGAGACAATGAGATCGCCACTCATTGATGCATTGTTGAAGAATTCCAGTACTTCTGGAAGGAGCATATGTCCGGATTCTTCGAGAAAGTCACGAAGGCTGGTGTCGATTAGAGATTCAAACATACGTTCCTTCGTTTCCAGATCATCATGTTGAAGGATTGAGTCGAAATCAATGCACAAATAGTTTCTTAGTGTGCGGCTCGACATACTTTCAAGTTTTGCTAAGAGAGAGAGTTTAAGAAATTCTGATTTGTTTGAGGTATGTTGGATTGTCAAGGGGAGGTTCTTTATAAAGGGTTAAGATTGGAGAGAAAATATGGGCATTTAATGCTGAAATTCAGTTTTGTCTTATTTATGAAGGGAATATTTATGTTTCCAAAACTCCTTGGGAAGAAGTTACTTTTGACCGGTTGCGGAGCTCGAGGTGGAGAATCTAGTTAGAAAGTAATTAAGTTTGTGTAATTTCCCATGTAGTTGGAAGTTGAAAGTTACTTTTCATTAATGAAAGAGAAATACACGAAACCGAAAGAGACATAGTTAAATCCGAAAAGAATATAGACTAAACCGAAATGATGGAGTGGGATAATAATACAACCGGTGCGTACAGCAAAATGACCGGTTGTAGGAGGGAGTGACTTAATTGACGGAGGAGTTGAGGTGTCGGTTCTTCCTCTTCCATACCTTCTCGAACCGCTCATAAAATGAGTCGGCAACTTCCTTGGTTATGACTTGTGCCTGATTCAGTCCTTCACCCGTACAGAGTGGAACCCCAAGTTCCAAAAGTAGGCAGCTGATCTGGGGGATGAGGCCGGTTTGGCGAATGTCGATCATCCAGATCAGGACATCGAACAACACCCTGGACCAATTAACTAGCGTATTTGTTGTAATGGCCGTCATCATGTTAAAAACTGTAGCACAATAGGTGTTGGTCACATCCTTACCTAGGATGCCTCGACCGATGATGTCATTGAGTAGCTGGTATTCAACCCTTAGTGATGACCTAGCACCATGGTCACTGACCGGACGGTTTGACCGAGAGAAGCTTAAGGAAATTTCGGCCTTTAGTTCAGCCGGAACGTTTAGGTCGGTGAGCCCTTGCTTCGGAAGATTGAAGCATCTGGAGAAGTCACTTTCTGTGAAATCAAACACGGTTCCTCCGACCTTGGACTGAATGTGGGTGTCGAAGTGAGGTGTACCTCGGAAAACCCTGGCATTGTAGAAAAATTCCAGGACGGTTTCGGGAAAGATGACATGTTTGTCATCTAGAAAGTATTTTATACCGGTGTCTTCAAGTGACTTAATCATCTTGAAGACTTCATAGTGCTCTGTACCTTGAGCTGAATCGAAATCCACTTGAAGAATGTTTGGAAACTGAGACATTTTGTCTTAGTGAGAGGATAGTTGGAGCTTGTGATTATTTTGTCTGATGTTTGCCTAACTTATATATTAGTGGCGAGATGATAGTATTATCCAATGTGTAGCAGGTAATAAGGTGTATTAACCAGAGGATATAATATATTTGCATGAAATAAGCATGTCTACAACCTAGGATGTGAGTCATAGGCCTGGACGGTGAAAGATATCATATCTTCACGTCTTTTGAGGTATGACCATTTTGCTTTGAAAAGGTAACTTTTCAGAACAGAGGCATTTAAACATAGAGAGTTGTTCCATTTTTGTTCGGAGGCCAAATAATCCGAAGTAGACTATTTCCAAACCGGTTGGTTTTCAGTCATTCGTTCCGATGCGGTTAATTGGTGCATGCACTAAGTAACTGGTCGGTTTACTGTAACCGATAGACAAAGCGGTTCTTCAATAGATACCTTGGTGAATTCGGAATCCGACAATTTAGGAAGAACTACCGGTTTTGTCTGTTCGAACTGATTTCCCTTTTAGGCATGTGAAGAGATTAGCTGACTAAGATCGGTTAAACCGAGTATGTTTCTGAAGTGAGAAAACTTAGTTTCTTGTAGGGGCTTTGTGAAGATATCGGCCACTTGTTGTTCTGTTGATACGTATTCCAACCGGATATGCTTCAACATGTTCCCGGATAAAGTGGTGCCTTATGTCGATGTGCTTGGTTCTAGAGTGTAGGACCGGATTATATGTGATTGCTATGGCACTTGTGTTATCACAGAATATCGGAGATTCTTCAGCTGTGATACCGAAATCCTTCAGTTGTTGTTGAATCCATAGAAGTTGTGAACAGTAATTTTCGGCTGCCAGATATTCAGCTTCCACGGTTGACGTGGCAACCGATGTCTGTTTCTTGTTGTGCCATGAAACAAACCAATCACCTAGAAATTGGCATGTTCCGCTGGTACTTTTTCTGTCCACTTTACAACCTGCATAGTCTGCATCTGAGTAGCTTGTGAGGTTGAAAGATGAGTCATTTGGATACCACATACCGACTTCGGGGGTTCCCTTTAGATATTTCAAGATTCGTTTTGCGGCTGTGTAGTGAGACTGTTATGGATTAGCCTGAAATCTCCCGCACACACCGACCACAAATAGTATGTCCGGTCTACTTGCTGTCAAGTATAGGAGAGAGTCGATGAGTCCTCGGTAAGCTGTTAGGTCTACTGCCTGACCATCATCATCCTTCTCCAATTTGACCGATGAACTCATTGGAGTAGCGGCTGAGGAGCATGTATCCATCCCAAATTTCTTTAGAAGTTCCTTTGTGTATTTGGGTTGACTTATGAAAGTTCCTTCTTCGAGTTGCTTAACCTGAAGACCTAGGAAGAAACTTAACTCTCCCATCATACTCATTTCAAATTTGTTAGTCATCAAGGTTGAGAATTTATCACATAGCTTGGGATCGGTTGAACCGAAGATAATATCATCTATATATATTTGAACAAGTAGGATGTGTTCCTTTTTCTCAAATTTAAATAGTGTTTTGTCCACCGAACCTATGGTGAAATCATGTTTTAACAGAAATGCGGTTAGTGTATCATACCAGGCTCTAGGAGCTTGCTTTAAACCGTATAATGATTTGTTTAAGCGCTATACATGATTGGGCAGGTCAACACTCTTAAAACCGGGTGGTTGTTCAACATATACTTCCTTACGTAGGTCACCATTTAAAAATGCACTTTTAACATCCATTTAAAAAACCTTAAAGTTTTTGAATACAGCAAAAGCTAGAAAAATCCTAATAGCTTCAATCCTAACTACAGGGGTAAATGATTCTTCAAAATAAATGCCTTTTTCCTGTTGTTATCCCTGTGCCACTAATCTGGCTTTGTTCCTCGTGACCAAACCGTCTTCATTGAGTTTGTTTCTGAATACCCATCTTGTGCCTATGACCGGTTGATCTTTCGGTCTAGGGACTAGGTACCAGACCTTATTACTCTCAAACTGGTTTAACTCTTCTTGCATTCCCAAGATCCAATCCGGATCTGATAATGCTTCATCCACCTTTTTCGGCTCAATCTGGGATATGAAAGCAGAATTAAAGTATTCCTCCAGAATTTGTCGCCTAGTTCGAACATGTTTTGAATGGTCACCTATAATTAGCTTAGGAGGATGATTTGTGTTCCTTTTGAGATTCGGTTCAGGAATGTCTACCAAATCACCGTTTACTTGATCAAGGCTAGACATATCGGTAGGCTGAACAAAAGTGTCAGACTAGCCGATTTCCTCAGTTTGAACCGAGGTGTCAGCTTCCTGCTGTGTGACAGCTTTATCCGGTTGGGTTTCAACATTACCTATTTGGTCATGGACAAACCGTCTGAAAACCGGAACCTCATCTTCACTATCAGAATGTATATTGTTGTTTTCCAGTCTGTTGTGTAGATCAAAGGATGATGCAGTGTTACTTTCAACCGATTCATCGAAAACGACATGAAGAGATTCCTCCACGGTTAAAGTTCTAGTGTTATACACTCTATATGCTTTACTAACTGCTGAGTAACCTAACATGATCCCGATATCGGATTTTGCATCAAAAACAGATAGGTAAGTTTTTCCATTTATGTGAATGTAGCATTTACAACCGAAAATTTTAAGATACTTAAGGTTAGGGGTCCTATTAAAGTATACTTCATACAGTGTTTTGTTGTGAAATTTGTTGATCAAAGAACGGTTTTGTGTGTGACATGCAGTATTGATAGCCTCAGCCCAGAATTTCTGGGCAATACCCGAATCAGCTATCATGGACCTTGCGGCTTCCTTGAGAGTTCGGTTTCTTCTCTCGGCCGGGCCATTCTGTTGAGGAGTCCTAGCACTAGACAACTCGTGTCTAATACCGGATTCATCAAGAAATTCATTTAATGTACTATTTGTAAATTCGGTTCCTCTATCACTCCTAATGCTGTTTATGCGTGTTGATTTTTCATTTTGTAAGCGTTTAAGCAATGTAATTAAATTTGATGCGGTTTCACGTTTGGATGCCAAAAATATTACCCATGTATATCTAGAATAATCATCAACAACTACCATAGTGTATAGCATACCACCTAGGCTGACGACCCTAATCGGTCCAAATAGGTCCATGTGAAGGAGATCTAAGCATCGGTTAGACTGAATGTGTCATTTACTCTTAAAGGTTGACTTAGTTTGTTTACCCATTTGACATGCTGAACAAACCTTATCCTTATTAAATACTATATCAGGAATTCCTTCAACTAGCTTTTTACCGCAGATATAGTTTAAAGTTTTCAGGTTTAAGTGATTTAACCGTTTATGCCATAGCCAGGTTTGATCGGTTTTAGCTACCATACAAACCGGATGTTTCAGTTTTCCAGTCTACCTTGTATATATTTCCTAACCTATTTCGGTTAGTAGTATGTTACCCTGGGAATTTTTAACTAAGCATGCATGTTTAAGGAATTCTACAGTGTATCCAGCATCACACATTTGGCTAATGCTCAGTAAGTTAAAGTGTAGATTTTCAACTAAAAGTACATTATCAATTGTTAAATTACCATGGACAATCTTACCATTTCCCACAGTTCTACCTCTTGAGTTATCACCGAAGACAATCATTGCACTGGCTTCTATTATAATGTCGGTTAGGAAATTTCTGTTTCCAGTCATGTGTCTGGAACAACCGCTATCCTGGTACCATTCAGAGTTTCCTAGCCGTTTCTTCATATCCTGCAAAATATACATATTTACAACTATTTGGTACCCACATTTACTTGGGTCCACAGGTGATTAGTCCCTTAGGTATCTAGACTTTGATAAGTCGGACGACTTTCCCGGTTATGGTTTTAACTATTTTTCTTGCACTCGGTTTGGAGTCTTTCTGTTTTCCTAAGAGGACCTTACTCGGAGGTGGTCTTTGGTTTATCCTATGCAGTCGTGGATTGGCTTGCCTACCTTTGGACCGGTTGACTTTCCTTTTCTCAGGGTGAAGCCATTTTTCGGAATCAGTTGGACCTACATAGATTAGTTCGTCTTCCGGATATGAGGCACTTAATTCCTCTTCGTCAGTTAAGGAACTTTTGACAAAGCTTACAAAGGGAAGATTATCCTTTGTGAGCCTCATTTTGTCGAAGTGGTTCCGGTTGTTGGATCTGTTATTTTTGTATCCAAGACCAAACAAGCACTTGGGATGTCTATTATAGCTACACATTCTGTTTACCATTTCACTAGATCTTTTCCATGCAACTATTCGATACTGGGTTTTGGCATCTTCCTCCTCGGTTAACTCTTGAACTGACTCCTTGAGCTGTTTGGTCTCAGAGGATAGTTCAGGTCCTTCCTCGGTTTCTAGGATTTTATCAGGTTGTATGGTTTTTGGTTCGGTCAAGGTAGGTGCTATGGAGTCGGTTCTAAAGTTGAGTTGGGCTGGTATTAGTGTTAATAGGTTCTTATACTCTACTACCATATTATTTAGCGCATTAAATAATTCATCTTTAGTAAATTCTTCACAAGGAGAGTCAAATACCTGTTCCTCGTTTGTCATGAGACATGTGAGTTCATCATCGCTGTCACTGTGTGCCCATAGGCTTCCTCCATCATCGGCTATCAGTGCTTTCTGAACTTCACTTACTTCACCGGTTTATGGGTAGTTATTTCGGTGGTTCTGATCGTCCGGTTTTCGATTATCCCGCATCGGTTTTCTACATTCCCACCTGAAATGTCCCAAACAATTGCAATTATAACATCTAACGTTAGATTTATCACTTTAGTTATAGTTGTTGTTGTTTGTCGGTTGGCTTCTCTTCATGATTCTCCTAAACTTTTGTGCAAGCATTGCCATGGCATCCTCAGTGAATTGTTCAGCGGTTCTGATCGGTGCAGGAGCAACCGGTTCTATGGATGTGACAAATGTTTTTTTGGAAGTTGAGGCAGAAACTTCATCCTCAATCCTAGATCTCATTTCGAACTCATATGCCTTAAGATCTTCAAACACATCGTGTAACTTCATCTTGCTTAGACAGTTTGATTCCCTCATCACCATTGTCTTTATATCCCATGCACTTGGAAGAGACCTTAGCGCTTTCATGATGATTTCCTTGTTGTCATACTTCTTTCCAAGAGTTGATAGCTCATCTATCACATCTGTGAACCGGTCACTATACTCCCTCATTGTTTCTCCCGGTTTCATCTTAATGTTTTCGAACTTTTGGGTGGCCACCATTATCTTGTTTTCCTTGGTTCTTTCATTGCCCTCATGAATTTGAATCACCGCTTCCCATGTTTCCTTTGCGGTTTTGTAATCTCTGACCTTACAGAATGTGTTCCTGTCCAAACCGTTAGTGATGCGGTTTCTGGCATGGTTGTCCAGATTGTTTCTTCTCCTATCTTCAGCTGTCCAGTCTTTTCTGTCTTTATCAATCTTTACCGGTCCTTCGGTCAGGATGAACTGCATCTCGTCATCCATGGTGATTAAATGCAGGTAAATGCATGCATTCCAGTTGGCAAAGTCGTCACCTTCTAGCATTGGGGGCCGATCGAAAGACATGCTTGCTTGAGTATTGAAACTAACTGCTCTGATACCAATTGTTAGGATCTAGATCGCGGCTGGGGGACCGGGGTCCAGCCGGTTTAGTACTTTCACTCAAAGGGTGGTTATTAATCCGGTTAGAGATTAACACTTGGGTTTCAATACTACACAAACTGTCACAAACCCTTGAACGAAGTTCAAGTGCGGAAGTGGTTTGTTTCAGGTTGAAACAGCAGGTACACTGGATAGACAGAACCGGATTTAGATAGGGTCGGTTTGGAGTATAGTGGGTCGGTTTGGGATTAAGTAAGTCATGTTAGATTGATGTAGGTCGGTTAGTGTGGTACAAATCGGTTAGAGTATAAGGCAGGCATAGAGCAAATAACAAGACAAGTTTTTATGGATGTTCGGAGATAAAGCTCTTACGTCACCCCTTTCTCTCGAAACTACGAGAAGGATATTCACTAGTGAATACACAAACACAATCCGATCGAGACTTATTTTCTGCTCGATAACACCCGTACAATTTTAACCGAAATTGTAATCACACTTCAAATAAACACTTAAGCTCTAAGTCTTGTAGAGAGATGAACTTGCAATAAATCTTAGATCTTGTAGTTGGTAGGACTGGTAACCGCACAATTAGAACATGGGTTATTGAAAACTCTTGGAACTGCATTTACTCCTCTTTAGCTCCTTCTTTTATAGGTAAAATGTGCCAACGGTCACATTTCATTTCCTTGAATTTGATTGGTTGAGCAGAGGTTCAGTGATTTAGACCTGGCGGTCTAGACTTCCAGTGCATAGGTCAAACCGGCTAGGTTTGTCTTTTATTTAGTATGGAAACTGTCGGTTGGACAGTTGCCTGCACCTGGAGGATTGCGCCTCTAATATATCCTGGAGTTGAAAGATCTTGTCGGACGATCTTCTGCAGTCTGCAGATTGTCCTCAGACTTGTATGAATATGGCAATACTAAAGTCTGTCCCTTCGGTATCATCCTCAACAGATACTCGAAGTATCCATTTGTACTAGTCGGTTGTTTATGTTAACCGAATGGCTTCCGGTTTTTCATATCTTCAGATTGTCCAATGATTTGGCCTTCTTATCTGACCGGTCTTATCTTCTTGATCGGTTAGGTTCTTGGCCGGTTGAGTTGCTTGACCGGTTGAGTGACTTGACCGGTTGAGTGACTTGACCGATTGGATTCTTTAATTGTTCCTGCATAGGAAGTTTGTTTTTGTTAAGTTCTATTTAACCGGTCTAATTTTATCTAACAAAAACTACAACGAATGGAAAGTGAGAGTGCAAACTTATTTATCTGCTATAGATGATGATATGTGGTTTGTCATCACCAATGGTCCGATAAAGATTGAGAAGCCAAGATTTGAATTGACTAGTGAAGATAAGAGGAAGAACAACCTCGACAATATGGCTAAAGACATCCTCTACAAGACTATGGATTTTAAATTGTTCAACAAGATAATCACATTCCCTACTGCCAAAGAAATTTGGGAGAAGCTGAGTTAACTCTGTGAGGGTAATGAGTAAACCAAAGAAAACAAACTCATGGTTTCCTCACAGCAGTTCGAAACTTCAAGATGCATCCTGAAGAGACGTTGAATGAGTTCGATGAGAGATTCAGTAAAATCATCACTTCTCTATCCACTTTGGGCAAGACTTACAGCAACATAGAGGTTGCAATCAAAGTCATGCGTGCTCTGCCCAAAGAATGGGATATTAAGACGATGACGATGAGGGAATCTAAAGACCTCAACAAGATAAAGCTCTATGATTTGCTAGCCGATTCGAAGGCCTACGAGTTTGAGATAAACTCTAGAAATGACGAGGGGCATTCCACATCCGACGTCTCTACTAAGGTGCTGGTGACTACTAAGGAGCCACCTACTGCCACGACTATGAAGACTGCTGTCGAGCAGATCAGCAGCGACGCCATAGCTCTCTTCGTGAAGAAATTTGGAAAATTCATGAAGAAGAGTAATCATAACTCAAGTTCTTCAAATAATAATAATGATGATAAGAGTAACTATAAGGATAACTTGAAATGTTTTAACTATGATAAATTAGGACACTTCATGGTGGAATGTAGGAAGCCAAAGTGAGATGAGAAGAAGAAAGATGACAAGAAGAACTGGAAGGAGTTGAAGGCTCTCATGGCTGCTGATAGAAAGGCCAAATGGGCCCAAAGTGACTTAGATGATTCATCATCCAGCGACAACGATGATGAAGAAGTCACCTGCTTCATGGTAGAAGAAGAATCTACTTCATGAAATGAGAATGAAATATGAAACTGATAACTCTTCTTCATCTCAAACTTCTGAACCAAAAGATTTTGAAAACAATGTGGCTAAGCTCTCATATGAGAATAAGAAGCTCAAGGAAAATTTTCAAATACTATTTTCTGAAAACCAACATTTGACTTATGTGGTAAGTTCCCGGACGAGGTTTGGAGATGCAGTCAGACAAAAAATAAGTATGTTGAGGCCAGTCATATGCAAATCTGGTTTAGTATTTGACTATGCTAGCCCAGACTAGTCGTCAAAGAAGTTAAACCTAGAGAAAGACAAGCTTAAAACTATAAGTTTTGTAAGTGGTAGTTTAACTGATAAAAGGGACTGATCCAAGCTATGAGGAATTAACATTACAGGATGAGATTACTTATGTAAAGCCAACTGAAAACTAACTGAATCCCAGAAAAGGAGCAGCCAACAAGTCTGGCAAACTAAAACCTGACAGGAAGTCAAGGAGTTTTAGACAAAAACCATCCTCTAAGGTTAACGGATCAGCTTCCAACAGGAAGACGTCTGCTAAGCCGAAATCTTACGCACTAATCACAACACAACATGGGAAATCCATCAAGATAACTCAAATATGGATTCCCAAAGGACTGATTGATCAAGGATCCAAGTGAATGTGGGTACCAAAAAGATGTAAATATGTATTTTTATAGGTACAACAGATCAGTTGCTTGGAGGAATCCGTCTAGTATCTGGATAGTGGTTGTTCCAAACACATGACTGGAGATAGACGACTACTGACCGAAGTGACGAAATGCTCAGGGCCTAAGATCACATTTGGTGACAACATCAAGGGTAAGACCATGGGTAATTGTAAGATTATCCATGGTAACCTCACCATCAATGACGTGCTACTTGTTGAAAACATGTGTTATAACCTGATTAGTATAAGCCAATTATGTGATAATGGATTTACTGTTGATTTTCAAACGCATGCATGTTTAGTTAAGAATTAGTAGGGTAACACCCTACTGACCGGAAATAGAGGAGGAAATTCTTACAAAATAAACTGGAAAAATAAGATATATAATCCCGTATGTAAGATAGCAAAAAATGATCAAAACTGGCTATGGCATAAGAGATTAAATCATCTTAATTTTAAAACCATTAACAACATTTGTTTACATGATTTAGTTTCTAGTTTACCTAATTTGAAGTTTTCAAAGGACAAGGTATGTCCTGCTTGCCAGTTAAGAAAATATGTCAGATCAACTTTCAAGTGTAAGGGAAATCTCAATCCAACCGATGCCTAGAACTATTGCACATGGACCTGTTCGATCCAATCCCTGTAAAAAGCTTGGGAGGAATGAGATTCACCCTAGTCACAATTGATGATTTTCAAGATTTACTTGGGTTATATTTTTACAATTTAAGGATCAGACGACTGTGAATTTAATTAAGATCCTTAGAGGACTTCAAAACGAAAAATCTTTAAGCATCATCAAGATTAAAAGTGATCGGGGAACCGAGTTCACCAATAGATGCCTAACTTCTTACCTCGATGAGTCTGGTATAAGACACGAGTTGTCTAATGTTAGAACTCCACAGCAAAATGGTGTTGCTGAGAAGAGAGTTAGAACACTAAAAGAAGCAGCGAGATCTATGCTAGCTAACTCACGTGTTTCTCAAAAGCTATGGGCAGAAGCCATAAATACAGCTTGCTATATACAAAACCGGTCAATAATTAATAAACGTTTTTACAAGACACCTTATGGAAGCATTCCAAAAGTTTCATATTTTCAAATTTTCGGGTGTAAGTGTTTTATTCACAACAATGGGAAAAATCATTTGACTACTTTTGATGCTAAAGTAGATGCTGGAATCATGATAGGATATTCCTCAGTTAGTAAAGTTTATAGAGTGTTTAACAATCGAACACTAACTGTTGAAGAACCTTATCATGTTGTTTGTGATGAATCTGTTGAAAATAATTCTTACGAATTCATTGAAATTGCTAACAAATTAGAAGCAACAAGTCTTGAATCTGATTGTGATGACGAAGCTCCGACCAACATGATACATTTGTTTGATTAGATGGCTGATCCGGTTGAGAGTCAACTAGACGTCCAAACTATAAGTCAGTAGATTGTTGATAATTCAGACGTTGTGGGGCTGTCTGATCAGACGTCTGGTTCTTTAGGACTAAAATTTAAATGGAACATAAATCATCCACCTGAATTGATAATTGGTAATCATAATGCTCCTCTTAGGACCAGACGACAATTACTAGATGAAATGGCAAACTCTGCCTTTATTTCACAAATTGAGCCAAAGAAGATTAACGAAGCACTACTTGATCCATATTGGATCAATACAATGCAAGAGGAGTTGAATCAATTTGAAAAAATAAAGTGTGGCATCTGACTCCAAGAACGAATGATCAATCGGTTATTGGAACTAGATGGGTTTTTCGAAAAAAGCTTAGTGAAGATGGTTTGGTTGTGAGAAACAAAGCCCGATTAGTTGCTCAAGGCTATAGATAGGAGGAGGAAATTGACTTTGAAGAGTCATTCTCCCATATTGCTAGACTTGAAGCAATCTGAATCTTCCTAACTTATGCATCTTTTAAGAATTTTAAAGTTTATCAAATGGATGTGAAAAGTACATTTTTGAATGAAATTTTAAATGAGGATGTATATGTCGAACAACCTCTAGGATTTCAAGATCACTCACTGCCAAATCACGTTTTTAAACATGACAAAGCTTTATATGGTCTTAAAAAAGCTCCTAGAGCTTGGTATGACACTTTAACTAAGTTTTTATTTGATCATGATTTCGTAATTGGCACAGTAGACAAAACTTTGTTTAGATTTGTTAAAGATTCTCATATTTTTCTTGTTCAAGTCTATGTTGATGATATCATATTTGGGTCAACAAACCCCAAACTATGTGAAAAATTCTCCAAGTTGATGTAGGAAAAATTCGAGATGAGTATGATGGGAGAATTGAATTTCTTCCTTAGTCTTCAAGTTCGTCAACTTGAAGATGAAACTTTCATCAACCATGCGAAGTACACTAAGGAGCTACTAAAGAAGTTTGGTATGGAGAACTGCTCGGCTGCAGCTACTCCAATGAGTCCTCTAGTAAGCTTAACAAGGATGAAGATGACCAGAGTGTCGATATCACAACTTATAGAGGGATCATTGGTTCTCTGCTCTACCCTAACTGTTAGTCGGGCAGACATTTAGCTTGTTGTCGATGTTTGTGGAAAATTTTAGGCTAACTCTAAACAATCTCATTATATCGTTGTTAAGCATATTTTGAAATATTTAAAGGGAACTCAAAATGTGGGATTGTGGTATCCGAAGGATTTCAGTTTCAATTTAACTAGCTATTCTGATGCAGCCTATGCAAGCTGCAAGATTGATCGGAAGAGCACCAATGGGACGTGCCAGTTTCTTGGTGATCGTCTGATTTGGTTCAGCAAGAAGTAGATGTCCGTCTCCACGTCTACTGCAGAGGCTAAGTACCATGCTGCATGCAGCTACTTCTCTCAGCTCTTGTGGGTTCAACAACAGCTAAGGGACTACGACATTGAGGTAGAGGAGTCACCGATTTTCTGCGATAAAACAAGTGCCATACAACCCGGTGTTTCACTCTCGGATGAAGCATATCGACATTCGACACCATTTCATTCGGGAGCATGTCTGTTAGAAACATATTCGTCTAGAATATATCCCAACGGATCAACAAGTGACAGACGTGTTCACAAAGTCACTCCCCAAGACTAAGTTTTTTTACTTTAGAAATGTTTTGGGTCTTGTAAACCTAAATTAATTTATTTTGTATTAATCATGTACAAATTGAAGGGGAAATTTGTTGATTAAAGTGATTGGACAGACGTGTGTAGACGGAGGTTTCAGTCGGACTAATTAGATCAGTTGTCTAAAGAAAACCATGTACTTAGACGATTAATGTTTAAGAAACTTGCATATAAGCTGGGTTAGACGTCTAATTGTGAAGGCAGACATGTGAAGCGTCTGTAGACGTGCGTAGTTAGACATCGTCCAAACATACGCATGCTAGACGTATGTAGACGTGCATAGTTAGACGATGTCCGAACAAGACGTCTACCAAGTTTAGACGTAAGGGATGCATGCATCATAAACGTCTAACTACATGTGTCCTTAGACGTCTCATCTTCAGACGAGTGGGACAATTGTCAAAAGTTTAATGAGTTGTCCATGTACTTTTCTCGCCCAGAAATTGAACAGTCATATCTCGAATAACTTGAAGACACATGTATCTCAATGTTACAAATGTGACTAATATATCTGACGGTTTATTTCTTTCCAATTTTAAATTAATGATGAATTTTATGATAATTCTTAAATGACATCTTTTTTTTAAATAATGATTTTATTAGGAACACATTTTTTAAATTAAATGTTAGTTTACTTTAAATGATAACTTTTGTAGCTAGGTGTCAGTCATACTCTATAAAGAGTAATTAATACACCCTAAGAGATTCATCATCTTCTTTGTGAGTCTGAATACCTCTTCTCTATCTCTCTAGAAATCTCTTAAAATTCTGAACTTCCTGTAACCATTAGTCCTCTCCCTCATTCAAAATCTGAAGCTAAGAAATGACATCTTTTGTTCTAAACACTATACAAATAAACTTAGTGTCTGTTTATTCTTCAATGATTCCATAAATGGTTGAAATGTTTGAATCTCTTGAAATTTCCGGCCTGAGAAAGTTCCTCGGGAGACCTGTCATCATTCACGAACTCGAAGTTCGTGAGTTCTTTGAGTCTATAAGAATAATAGGCGATATGAAGTCCCCTTCGGTGAAGAAATTTTCGCTCTATTTTTTGAGCTTCCTTCGGAGGGGTTGTCAGACTTCCCCACCTCTCTAGATGATATCCTATATGAGATGAAACTTGTCTTATCATATACCTCCTTCCCTATAGAAACTCACAGAAATAAATCTTCCCTGAAACTTGATAACGACATCATTTCTAAATCCCTTTTGGCTAAGGTGGCCACAAATGTCTATTCCAAAAAGATCTTTGAAATAATGGTGGCTATAACCAGGGGAATAGCCATCAACTGGTCAAAAATCCTCTTCGATAACTTGGTGAAGCTGATCTCTTCTCCAAGGAAGCCAACTGGGTATGATGCTCATCTCAGCATGTTGCTCGCTTATCTCCGAGTTAATGTTGGACGTGGGGTCCTCATTAAGTCTTCCAAAGTTTTGGACAATCAAAGTTTCTATAACTATGTCTTTCGAGTGGAAAGAGAAAATGTCAAGAGAAGAAATATGTTAGGATCGGTGTTACCAATAGAGACTAAGGGTCTAACTATTGTGAACAGCTTACGATAAAATCTTCGATAATAATCTTGTGAGGGATCAGTATATGTTTCTATTCTTTGCAAATCCTCCAAACTCTTAAAACAAATTTAAGTGCAGAATTATTTGTCGGATTTGAAGATTTAGACAATTGAATGTAAATTGAGGAAATAAAAAATACAAGAAGTTTTATGGATGTTCGGAGATAAAACTCCTACGTCACCCCTTTCTTCCACATCCGGAAGGATATCCACTAAATACTTTGAAACAAATATAGCTCACTGATCTAGCTAACTCTCTTTTAAACAAAACAACATTTGTTCAACTTACAACACTGAAGTTTCTCACAAAAAAGACAGTATGCAATTATAGTATGATCAAAGTTAGACAGTAAGAGAGATGTTTTATTTCAGAATCTTTCTTGAATCAAATTTGTGAAGTAGTTCGACCGTTGTCATTTGGCTCCCATATATAGTTGAGATACACCAACGGTCGAATATTCTTTGAGGACACGTGGCATGTGTCCGTTGGAAGGCCACATATAGTATAGAGTACAGAAGGCTCTGAATGTTTGGATCGTGGCCGTACTAAATGAGCAGTGCGCGGAAAATCCTCTAATCTTGTCTTGTACTGGAAATACGATTGAGGGATATTTGCATACGTGGTGTTCATTAATTGATGGAATTAGCTAGTTTATCAGACTACTAAAAGAAGTGGAGCAAAAGGAAGTGGAGCATGCAGTTAATTGCTCGTGAGTAGATGAATGCTTCATTTAGATATCTACTAAAGCAAGGCATCAGACATTCTTCTTTAGACCGCGTCTGAAGGATTTAGACATCGTCTAACTACGCATTCCTTCAGACCGTGTCGGAAGGAGTTAGACCTCGTCTAACTATGTTTACCTTCAGACCGCGTCTAAAGGAGTTATACCTCGTCTAACTACGTTTCCCTTCAGACCGCATCTAAATGAGTTAGACCTCGTCTAACTATGTTTTCCTTCAGACTCCTTCTAAAGGAGTTAGACCTCGTCTAACTACATATCCCTTCAGACCGCGTCTGAAGGAGTTAGACATCGTCTAACTACGTATCCCTTCAGACCGCGTCTGAAGGAGTTAGACATCGTCTAACTACGTATCCCTTCAGACCGCATCTGAAGGAGTTAGACATCGTCTAACTACGTATCCTTTCATACCGCATCTGAATGAGTTAAACCTCGTCTAACTATTTTTTCCTTCAGACCGCGTCTGAAGAAGTTAGACCTCGTCTAACTACATTTCTCTTCAGACTTCGTTAGAAGGAGTTAGACCTTGTCTAACTACGTTTCCCTTTAGACTCTGTCAGAAGGAGTTATACCTCGTTTAACTACGTTTCCCTTCAGACTCCGTCTGAAGGAGTTAGACCTCGTCTAACTACGTATCCCTTCAGACTGTGTCTGAAGGAGTTAGACCTCGTCTAATTACGTTTCCCTTCAGACTCCATTTGAAGAAGTTAGACCTCGTCTAACTACGCATCCCTTCAGACCGCGTCTGAAGGAGTTAGACCTCGTCTAACTATGTTTCCCTTCATAATCTGTCTAAAAGAATTAGACCTCGTCTAACTACGTTTGACGTCTAAGACAGCCTACTTTAGACTGCGTCTAAGGTAGCACTGTCTTTAAATTTGTTCATGCACAAAATAAATAGACCACTCAACTTTATTCACAACTAAGTTTAACATAAATCATCAAAATAATGTCAGCATTAAATAAACTTATTTCCTAGTTTATTTTAATCAAAATAATTTTACCCAACAAAATATGAGGCTTCAAAGGGCTCTAAGAGCATATTAGGACTATATTCTTCCCGATGATGTCAAAAAGGGGGAAAAGAATCGGTCAGCAATCAAGGGGGAAGCTTAGGCAAAAAGGGCCTTAATCTAGGGAAGAGGAGGATAGAAGTGTCCCATTTTGAGAAATTTTGCTTTTTGTCTATTAATGGGAAACTTTGATTATATATGAAATCTAATTGGCTAGAATTTCTACTAATTTTCCTAATCTTCTAACTAAGTTTTAACATCATCAAAAAGAGGGAAATTGTTGAGTCAATTAATATGAACATTGTTCTAATTATGAGCTGATGTTATTTTGATGATGTGAGGTGTAATTAAAATAAAATTTAGTTATGCACAAGCAAAGCTGAAGATCTTAATTTAATATTACAAACAAATAAGACTAAATTATGAAATCGTCTTTGTGCAGGTACGGATCTAAAGAACACGGACTAGTTAGACGTGGTCTAAAGGAAAACGCATTTAAATGTGGTCTAACTCTTTTAGACGTGGTCCAAAGGGAAGTGCAGTTAGACATCGTCTAACTCCTTTAGACGTGGTCTAAAGGGAAGCGCAGTTAGACGTGTTTTCGAAATGGAAGCGCAGTTAGATGTGGTCTAAAGGAAAGCGTAGTTAGACATGGTCTAACTCCTTTAAACGTGGTCTAAAGTAAAGCACAATTAGACGTGGTCTAAAGGGAAGCATA
This sequence comes from Impatiens glandulifera, assembly GCF_907164915.1. NCBI lineage: Eukaryota > Viridiplantae > Streptophyta > Magnoliopsida > Ericales > Balsaminaceae > Impatiens > Impatiens glandulifera. The sequence continues at coordinate 283,205 of NW_025919138.1, forward strand.
GTTAGACGCGATCTAACTCCTTTATACGTGGTCTAAAAGGAAGCGCAGTTAGACACCGTCTAACTCCTTTAGACGTGGTCTAAAGGAAAGCGTTAGACGCGGTCTAACACCTTTAGACGTGGTCTAAAGGAAAGCGCAATTAGACGCGGTCTAACTCTTTTAGACGTGGTCTAAAGGGAAGCGTAGTTAGACGTGGTTTAACTCCTTTAGACGTGGTCCAAAGGGAAGCGCAGTTAGACGCGGTCTAACTCCCTTAGAAGTCCGAACGAGAGTCTAACTTTGTACTCATTCATCTCATTTGCAGTTACCATTTTCAATAGTCTAACAAGGCAGTTGATCCCAACAAATGAAAGATTGCCATGTACGCGTTTATCACTCAAATTTCCCATGTTGTATTTCTCTAGTACAAGACAATATCAGAGGATATTCGGCGCACTACTTGTCTAGTACGGCCACGATCCCAATGCTTAGAGTATGTTATACTCTCGTACTATTAGCGGTCGTCCAACAAGAGGAGGACACGTGTCCACAAAGAATATTCGACTGTTGGTGTACTTTAAGTATAAATTGCTACTCAAAGACAACGGGCGAACAACTTGAAGAAATCACTTGCTCACATATTTTCTCTTGTCATCTGATTGTCTAATCTCTCTAAAAGCTCAAGAGCAAATTACTTACTTTCTAGTTGGATCATACTGTAATTCAATATTGTCTTTTCTATTTGAAATCTCAGTGATATAAGTTGAACAAAGGTTGTTTTGTGCAATAGAGAGTTAGCTAAAAGTTCAGAAGTAGGCAGTTGTTAAGCCCTGTAGTTTCTGACTGAGTTTGTGTAGTATCTTTTATACCATCCAAAGCCTTCTAGTGGATATCCTTCCGGTTGTGGAAGAAGGGGTGACGTATGAGTTTATCTCCAAATATCTATAAAACTCCATGTGTTCTTTAATTTTCGCAATTTTCTTTATCTTTATCAAGCTTCAAATCCAATAAACGGTTTCGCACTTGAACTTGTTCAAGAGTTTGTGAAGATTTGTGAAAAATATAAACATGTTTTAACTTCTAACAGAGTTAAAATCGAATTGAAGTCATAAGTTCACAATAGTCAGACCCACTCTCTATTGTCAACACCGATCCTAATAGTGGTTAATTTGGATATATATATATGTGAGAGTAAATGGATATTTGGGTCGGATTGTGAGTTGAACTAGCCATAAACTTAAAAAGGTTAAAAATAAAATTAAAAATGCTATAGGTATGTTTCGAACTCGCAACCTAACAAAACAAGTAAAACTCTTTAACTAACTAGACTAATAAGACTTTATATTTTAAATTCAATACCAAATTTGATGAATGCGGGACGTTTTATCAATGTTCAAGTTTTTAAATAACTAATACATATATATATATATATATATATAATGATGCTTAATTTTCAAATTGTCCGGATTGTGAGGTCGAGAGTTGTTGTTAATTTTGATAATATGTGAGAGTAAATGAATATTTAGGTCGGATTATAGATTGACTCGTTCATAAATTTAAAACGGTTAAAAATCTATATATATAATAATTTTTAAAGTCAACAAGCACCACATTAATCCACATCATTAGTATTTTCTCTCTCCTATCTCCAACTTTCTCTTATTAATTAAATTTTGTTTTCATTACAATATTATATATATATATATATATAAATGAGGTATTTTCTCTCTCTTATCTTATACTTCCTTTCCTAACTAAATTTTTTTTCCATTACAAAATATATATATATATATATTTCTTTAACATATATCATTTAAAAAATTATCTATATTAAAATTAATTCAAAATATAAATAATTGTTTTTATAAATGCACCACATTCATAATTTTTATATTTATTTTATATATATATATATATAAACAACTTTTTTTTTAAAATACATCTAACTTCGTAATTTTATTTTTATTTATTACCTTATATATATATATATATATATATATATATATATATATATTATATTATTTTTTATCATTAATTTTATATCAATACATTTTATCTTTTATCATACATTTATAAATAATTTTTATGTTAATATAAAAATTAACAAATTGGTAATAAATACTAAATACAAAATATATATACATACACAAAATAATAAAATTATTTCAACAATCATAAGTGGTCTATCGGTTTAAGTGTTCACATTTCATGTTTAAGACTCGGGTTCAAATCCAAAAACATGCAAATTTATTTCATCAATGTATTCTTGACTATAATATATGGTGACGCAATTTTTAAACAAATAATAGACATCTAAAAGTGTGAGGTCGGAATTAGTGATTGGTTTGGAGAGCATTTGAAAGTCTAAGGTCACGAGATGGAGGTCGGGTGGTGGGTGGTTTGTCGAGTGTGAGGTCGGTATTAGTGGTTGGTATGACGAGCATTTAAAAGTGTGAGGTCACAAGATGAGGGTTGGGTGGTGGATGCTTTTCGAGTGTGAGGTCGAAATTAGTAGTTGGTATGACGAGTATTTGATTGTGTGAGGTCACGAGATGGAGGTCGGGTGGTTGGTAGTTTGTCGAGTGTGAGGTCAGAATTAGTGGTTGGTTTGACGAGCATTTGAAAGTATTATGTCACAATATGAGGTCGGGTGGTGGGTAGTTTGTCGAGTGTGAGGTCGGAATTAGTGGTTGGTATGATGAGCATTTGAAAGTGTGAGTTCACGAGATGGAGGTCGAATGGTGGATGGTTTGTCGAGTGTGAGGTCGGAATTAGTGGTTGGTATGACGAATATTTAAAAGTGTGAGGTCACAAGATGGGGTTGGGTGGTGAATGATTTTTTTAGTGTGAGGTCGGAATTAGTGGTTAGTATGACGAGCATTTGAAAGTGTGAGGTCATAATATGAAGATTGGATGGTGGGTGGTTTGTCGAGTGTAAGGTCGAAATTAGTGGTTGATTTAGCGAGCATTTGAAAGTGTGATGTCACGAGATGAGGTCGGGTGGTGGGTGGTTTGGCGTGTGTGAGGTTGGACTTAATGGTTGGTTTGACGAGCATTTGAAAGTGTGAGGTCACGAGATGAATGTCGAGTGGTGGTTAGTGGTTGGTTTGACGTTGAATAAAAGGTCTGTAATCAATTGAGATTGGTTGTTGATTTGTTTAAGTGAGAGTAAAAAGAGAGGTTGACTAAGATTAGTGAGTGGTTTTTCGAGAGATAAAGACATATGAAAAAGTATGAGCCACAAGATTATGGTCAATGAGTGGTTTGCCGAGGGGATAAAGAGGCATATGAAAAAGTGTGAGTCAAAAGATGAGAGTCATTTGGAGGGTTAGTAGTTGAGTTTAACGAGATATAAGAAGTGTCTCATTAATTGAGGCCGACTAAGATTGGTGGGTGGTTTGTCGAGGGTTAATAAATGTATATGAAAAAGTGTGAGTCACAAGATGAAGGTTAATTAAGGAGTTAAATGGGTGTCGAAGGAATAAAATATATGTTAATATTAAGTTTAAGATTAAACTTAATTTTTACAAACTAAAACTAATTTTAAATTAACTAGATTTGAATAATATTAATTTTATCTAAAATATTTATAGATAAATAATATTTTATGTATATTCTTATCTGTGTAAATTGTCACGGGCTCGGTCTTTCCACCAACGATCCGTGCGGCACTAGTTACAATTTTCATGAGAACGAGTAACTAGTCAGCCTTACTCGAAGCAACACTCAATGCTTATTAGAAATGACACAAGAATTCTAGAGATAGAGAATAAACTCTTAAAGAATAATATTATAATTTGAATACTTGGTGATTTACAAAGTAATACCGTTGAGGTATTTATAAGACTCATTATGGCTACCACATTAATGACACACTAATTTAGGGCATTCTTTCTAATTGTCAATTAGTGTATCACTAATTTGGGGTATTCCTTCTAACTTCTAATTAGTGACACACTAATCTAGGACATGCCTTTTTTAATGTCAATTAATGATGCACAAATATAGGCCATGCCTTTTAACTACCAATTAATGACACTAATCTAGCACATGTCTTCTAACTAGAATATTTCTTGGGTTGGGCCTACTTCGACGATTCGGCCTCCCCTTGGGCTTGGAATATTGGGGCACTGTGACATTCTCCCCCACTCATTCCGGCGACGTCTTCGTCACATCCTCCTTGTAGGTTTGGATGATGTCTCCACATGCGACAGAAGTTTTGAGCGATATGCTAGCTTTCCAACCCGTTTCTTCTCTAAGAAAGGGCATTCGTATTGCCTCACAAGCCTCTTGTGAACTTTGAAAAACTATCTCCCTTGATGGAGGAGAAGTTTTACTATGAATCGATTTCCTCCGAACTCTAAGTGTCGTCTCTTCTTGTCCTCCCATTTCTTCATTCTTTTGGCGTCCTTGGCTATTTCGCACTTTTCTGCCTTGAAGAGAAACTCCTCTAGTTGCCTCTTCAATTCCTCTAATTTGGGAGGTTTCATGCGATAAAGAACCGTCGCCGATGGTTTAGTACATTTGACTAACTCTTCTCTGTGATCCACCTCTCTCTTATGGTGGGGTTTCTTTAATAATCCAGCGAGCATTATATCATGACCTTTCTCTAGGACAGTTGTAACTTCTTGAGGTATCTTCTCTTTGGACGTAGTTTTCTCATCTTCTATCAGGGTGACAAAAGATGATGGGTGGGTCTTCTTCGCACCATTTGAGAGTTGCATGCAGATAGGTGCCTAATTTTCTATTTCCCTCTCTTGTTAAAGATATTGTGCAAGTATTTCATTGCTCTAGAATGTACATCGTATTGGCAGAAGGGATTAGGAAGGCATTTACCTTGTCTAGGACTCTATGTCGAGAACCATTTTGTAGTTGTCCATGTCAATAATGGAGAAATCCAGAAGGTCAGTCCACTCCCCCAAGTTGATCTTTACATTACGAACAACTCTATAAGTTGCACTTAGTGCTGAATTGACTACTTTAAGCCACCCTTGCTCCTTAATGTACCTGATCCCCAATCTTCCCACCTCCTTTCCCTCTAGAAAGTTGGTATTGGCTATCGTATCCAACAAAGCTTTAACCATGTGGTTTCTTACTTTTGTTTCCACGAATAGTCGTCATTTCTTCACAAAATTTGGCTCATCAAACTTTGTTGTAACGGTACTAAGTAGGTTTAATGACCCCAATTGAGCTTCATCATAAAGATGTTATTATTCCTCCATCAATGCTGATAGTTTGATCTTCATAGGGCACTCTCTTGTTTTGTGCAGCCCTTTACAAAAGAAAAATTTTATCCGGGGTCTCTCTCCACGTTTCTCATCCCGATCTTCTCTACCATTGGGTCTGGTAAACTTAACTAGGTCTTCATTATTGTAGATATGGTCTCTACCATTTTCTCCTTGTCATTCATTTCATAGGTCGACTTTGGTTTCTCTTGCCTTCTCATTTCGACAAGAGATTCAACCACGACAATAGCGGTGTTTAGATCTGGGACACCACGTCGTTCCAACTCCAGCTTTGCCCACATTTGTAGATCATCAGTGAAGGAGAACAAGGCTTCATTGTCTGAGTAGTTAAGGATCTCAAGGAGAGTAGCGATGAACTCCTTGACATACTCCTTGATACTCACCTTGTGTGAGAGTCGCCGTAGCTTGGCCCTTGCTTCTCGAATGGCATTTTCAGGATAGAACTGTCTCTTAAGTTCTTCCTTGAATTCACCTCAGGCATTGATAGAACATAGACCTCTTTTTATGTCACTACTTCTTCTCCTCCACCACATCATTGCGGTGTCTTCTAGGTACGTCGTGGCAATATCTATCTTTCTCGCCTCTTCCACTAAGTCGAGTGCTTTGAAGTATTAATCCAGACCCTATAAGAAGTTGTCGATCTCTTTTGCGTGCCTCTCACCTAAATACGCTTTAGGTCTTGGAACGTCTATCCTTGTCGGATTAAGGACTCATATAGGCGCACGTCCGCACTCTTGCACAACCGTCTTCTTGATAATGTGCTAGGGTCTACAAATCAAGGACTTGGTCCTAGAATAATTCCAACAACCTTTCTCGGCACCCTTCCTCGGTCCTAGTGTGCACATGGGCCAGATTTATATTTGTTGTATTATTATTTTGTTTTTCTTTCCCTTTTTATTTTACAAACCGAATATTATGGGGCAAGACATCACCTATATAAGGCTGATCTTTTCTTCCCCAAGGACCCATGAATGGAATAATGAAGATATGAACTTCACCCCCCATTTGTCTATTATATTTATTATGGACTGTTTGGTATAGACCAACAGTATTTCTCTTCTCACCCTTGGTTCTTCTATCCCCTCATCCCAAATTCTCTATTAAAAACTTTCCGTTGCCCTTTGATTATAGAATTTCCACCGGTCCTAGAGATCAAGAACTTGATTCTTGAGATCAAGAACCCATAAATACACCTTACGAAACAAGTTGTAACATTCTTGGTATCAGAGCAAGGCGATTCTCAAATGATAGAAAACCTGCCAGCAAATACGATATGGACGCTCTTAAGACCCTACTCGAAGGCCTGTCCCAATAATATGCCTCCATGCAAGCTTCCCTGCAACAACACATGACCGAACAAGCTGCTTTGCATAATGCCTTTCAGCAAAATATGGACAGAAGGTTCAATGCTGCTTGAAAAAGTTTGACAGCCATTGAAATGGGTGCGTCTGGAAATGGCCAAGATCCCTGCACCTGACCTTATGTTAATGCTTCTTGCTACCTTCCTCCAACCCGGCTCACAAATGTTAATATTCCTGAATTTGATGGGACTAATTTGGAGGGCTGGCTCATATTTGCCGAGAAAGTCTTTAGAGTGGGAAAGACGAATGATGCCACAAAACTAGACATTGTCCGCACTCACTTTTCAAAAGAGGCAAGAACGTGGCATGACTCATATTTGCAAAATCGCAACCATATGGAAGTCTTGACGTGGGATGTATTCAAGAGGGATCTCTTGCTGCGATTCGGTCGCAGGCTCTTGTACAGCGTTGAACCGCCGTTGCTGCCCAAACCATGCAATGTTAACACAGTCTGGCCAAGCAGCAAATCCAGATTATTCATGGTCTCGGCCAATCATCAAGAAGATCAAGAACCCATTCAAGAACCCGCTCAAGAACCTGTTTTAGATTATCCACCTTTGCTGCTTGAGGCGGGCAGCAAACCTACCATTTCTTTACAAGCATGGACCCTTTCTTATGAGAAGAAACACACAGCCATGGTCTTGAAGAATATGCATCGGGCGTAGGTCAACATAATGCAAGACGACCAGCTGGACAAGACCTTGGAAAAATGTAGTGTTGCTGCCACGGTACAAATAAAGAGTAAGAACGAATGCCAAATTGTTTCACTTGTTTTGGAAGACACTCCTGAAAATTTCCAGCACATAATCAAAGGGTTCAACCAACAACCCAACAACCGACCACCAGCCAGGAAGGTTACTAGAAGACATGGCTATGTTGTTGTACATGTGTTGCTGGTCCGGAAAAAAGACTGGGCTTGGTTGTTTGAAGACACTCTAGAGTATGTCCGGAAGAAAAATGGCCCTTTTGCTGCACCTGGCGTGTTGGGCCGAAGGAAGGACTGATTGTGGAGCGGGAAGACCGGAGGCTTTTAAGAAATGCGGTCCTAGACTCCGACACTTGCTGGACTTGCTAAAGTCCGACCGAATTCTTTGAAATTTTGAGCATGCGCATTAGAGGTTCTCCAGGCCACGGTCTTTTTCGTCGAGGGCGACGAATTTTGAAGGGGGAGATAATGCTAGGGTCTACAAATCAAGGACTCAGTCTTACAATAATTCCAGCAACCTTTCTCGGCACCCTTCCTCGGTCCTAGTGTGCACATGGGCCAGATTTCTATTTGTTGTATTATTATTTTGTTTTGCTTTCCCTTTTTATTTTACAAACCGAATTATGTTATTTTCTAAGTAGTTGTAACCGAATATTATGGGGCAAGACATCACCTATATAAGGCTGATCTTTTCTTCCCCAAGGACCCATGAATGGAATAATGAAGATATGAACTTCAGCCCCCATTTGTATATTATATTTATTATGGACTGTTTGGTATAGACCAACATTATTTCTTTTCTCACCCTTAGTTCTTCTATCCCCTCATCCCAAATTCTCTATTAAAAACCTTTCGCTGCCCTTTGATTATAGAATTTCCACCGGTCCTAGAGATCAAGAACTTGATTCTTGAGATCAAGAACCCATAAATACACCTTACGAAACAAGTCGTAACATAATGTCACATCCTCTTCAGTATCTTGTAACTTAGAAGTCATTATCTCGGGTTTCTCGTTCAAGGTACTGATCTCACCAAGGAGAGTCTGCTCCACGATCTGAGTTTGCTCTTGACATTTGGACAACCCCTCGTTTAAGGCACCTTGCATCCCTTTTTGGAGCTCGTCACTCTCCTTCTCGAGCTCGGCGATGCGTTCCTCTATGTCCCCAAAGATATCTTGTCCGTAAGCCACGTTGAGTTCTACTTTCTCTAACCTGGCAACAATATCAGCGATAGCATCTCTTGATCTTCCCCTTTCTTTGGTATTTTTGGATCCTCCCGTTTGAACATGGCTCGGGTTCTTAAGATCATCTCCGATCTCTTAGGGAAGTTACTCCACTCCAGCTACATTGTTAGTAGTTGCACTTTCCTTCGATCTCTTCGTCATTCTACTCTTACCACTTGTCACGGGCTCGGTCTTTCCACCAACGATCCGTGTGACACTAGTTACGATCTTCACAAGAACGAGTAACTAGTCAGCCTTATTCGAAGCAACACTCAATGCTTATTAAAAATGACACAAGAATTTTAAAGAGAGAGAATAAACTCTTAAAGAATAATATTAAAATTTAAATACTAGGTGATTTACAAAGTAATACCGTTGAGGTATTTATAAGACTCATTATGGCTACCACATTAATGACGCACTAATTTAGGGCATTCCTTCTAACTGTCAATTAGTGTGTCACTAATTTGGGGTATTCCTTCTAACTACTAATTAGTGACACACTAATTTAGGACATGCCTTTTTTAATGTCAATTAATGATGCACTAATCTAGGCCATGCCTTTTAAATACCAATTAATGACACTAATATAGCACATGCCTTCCAACTAGAATATTTCTTGGGTTGGGCCTACTTCGACGATTAGACCTCCTCTTGTGCTAGGAATATTGGAGCATTTTGACAAAATGCACGGGATTAATGCTAGTTTACTTAATAATACATTCACATTTGTTCTTCTTATTTACATTTACAGTATTACTTCAAAAGTCATTTAATACTTAAAAGTCATTATTAGATATAAGATTGGAGTCTTAATTTTCGTTGCAACATAAGGCATAAACTAATTTTACTCTTTGTTTGGGATGTATAATTACTTATTTTATACGGATATATGAATTATTCATTGAATCGGTTAAAACTTTTTAAATTAATAATTATTAATTTATCGATATTAATAATTATTAATTTATCGATATTAATAATTATTGATTAATCGATAAATTAATAACTCTCTAAATTAATAAATTGAGATCCCGACATTATTTTAATTCCTCTTAATTTTCTAAAAATTAAATTGAGATAAAATAGTAAAATATTTATTTTAAATTATTTTTTTATTTTTATTTTTGTCATTAATTCATATAATTATTTAATTATGTTTTGACCTTAATTTTAATTATTTTAATTTTATTTATTTAAAATAATTTATTTTTGAATTCGATAGAGAACTTTCTTTGAAAAAAAAAAATATTAAATTATGTATCGAGAGATTTTGAATAAGTTAAATTTGAGTGGTTACAAATATTATTAATTTTAATTATATATATTTTATATTTATAGAATAAAGTAAGTTTAAAGTGAGATGGATAATTAACAGGTTCTGATAAAACATAATATTAATGCGGAAAATGGTTTGTTATGTATTGTACTTGAATAACTGTTTATGTATATTTTACCAAACAAAATATTGTAGATAAAACTTTAGTTGTCTCAGGCTCATCCGATTCTGACACTTATCCTTTGTGGAGCCATTTTCATAATTTTTCAGTTTGAACCAGAAATATAAAATTCCAAAAAAAAATAACTATTTTAGTTTAGATTGAACCAGTTAATGTAAATATTAAATATAATATATATTAAATTTTTTATTATGAGATGATATATCTAAATTTTGCAAAAAAAATTGAAGAGCAAAGATGAAAATAAAAACCTTGAATTGTTATGTAATTGGTTAGCTATATTGAAAGTGACTTATCATCATACATAAAAACAATTCCATCCGTAACGTTTCCATGTTTCCTACATCCAATTTGGCTTTATTTTACATTTATTGACAAATATGGATGATCATTATTAAGGCATTACCTTATCTTTCTTTTATTTGTACTTTTTCCCTAATTCATCGTATTTTGCTTTTGTCCTTTAAAACTATTTATTCATTTTATATTATAATATTTTTATTTTTTAAATATTATTTTTATGTTTATAAAAATTCAGTATTTAACTAATTATTATAATAATTCAGATGACAAGAGAATCATGTCTAATAGATCAAACATAAAATAATTAATTCTATTAAAAACACCTTAAATTAAATTTATGATCATTACTAATCATTTCATGATAAATTTACAGACTATAAAGAAAAAAATATTTAAAGATAATTATTAACCCATTTTTCTTTCTATCTTGGTTTATATATATATATTATAAAAACTTTAAAATTAATATTCGGTAAATTAATAAACTCTCTAAAATAATAAATTTGTATGGTCCCGATTTAAGCCAATGTAAAAAAATGAAAAATTCGATAAAATAATAAAATAATATTTTTCTGGGTGATCACTTTATAAATTTTAGTCTCAACAAAATTATAAATTAATAATTCATAAAAACTGAAACATATATATTACATTTTATTGAAATATTAACTTTCAATTGAAATTTTTCCTCAAGCGTGCTTACATGATTATCTCTCTTGTACTTATATAATTCTTTAAGTAGTTGATCTGACATAGTTGATTTTACAACACCTTTTAGATTTTTTAGATTTTAGATGAAAAATTATTCTTACATAATTGATTTTACAACACCCTTTAGATAAGAAGTCATCTTCTGAAATAGCGTTTGAATACTCTTAACACATTCATATAATTTAGATAGTGTATGTCAAATTTGTTTAATAATATATTCACATCTCTTCTTCTTATTTATATTTATAGTATTACTTCAAAAGTCATTTAGTTCTTAAAAGTTATTATTATATATAAGATTGGTGTCCTAATATTCGTTGCAACTTAATTCTAAGTAGCATAGTCTAATTTAAGTTTTTGTTGGGTATGTATAATAATTACTTATTTTATACGGATATATGAATTATACGTTGAATCGGTTAAAAACTCTTTAAATTAATAATTATTAATTTATCGATAAATTAATATTTATTAATTAATCGATAAATTAATAACTATCTATATTAATATATAAAAAAAATCGATCTCAACATTATTAATTTAAAGAATTTTTTTTTATTGTATTCTCATTTTAAGTTTTTTTAATCCATGATATACTTTATCATGATATACTTTATCGGTTATCCTTCCTATTGTTTTTTTTTTATTTTACCCAAATTACAATAATTACTTTTTCATTTTATTTATTCCCCAAAATCATTTTACCATCAAAATACCAAAAATATATATATTTAATTGTTTTTTCTCATCCTTTTTATTTTTTTTAGGATAGTTACTTCAACATATATAGTCTATTTAGAGGGTAGAATGGTTATTAAACTTTTAAAAAAAATAAGTCAAATAAGAATTTTATCTAAAATCCAGATAAAATAAACAAATAAATAAAGAAAACAAAATCAAACAAGCTTTTATTTATTCATTTTTACATTGATGATATTTGCTAGTAAGATTTAAGATTTCATTAAAATAGCTTAAATGACTATTAAGTTCAAATTGAAATATGGATAATAAAGGAGTGGTGAGAATATTGATAGTTAAAAAAAATGACATTTCCATTATATATATTAGATATAGATATAGGAAAAGAATGCAATATAATCAAATTCATAATAAAATTTCATTTGTACAATTTTGTTCTATCATCATCTCAAATCATTATAAAAGTGCATCCTTTTCATTTTCCATACAAACCATCCAAGTCATGTGACAATGAAACTGTCCATAACTTGAGTAATTAACCATCAAGATTATCAGAACAAGATTAGGCATGCATGATGCAAGTGCACATCAGATAAGAAAAAAACTCATTCTTTTCAGGGATTCATCCATTTTCAAGGCGATTAAAATCGAGAATTTACGTAAAATCGTTAACTAGTTGTAAACTCGTGAAATCTAAAATTTACATGAAATCGTAAGAGTTTAATTTGAAAAAATAATAATTATATAAAATTATTATTTATATATATAATTAAGTATTTGTAGTTGGCCAATTTTAAGAAATTATATTTTAATATAAATTTAATTAAAAAATAATAAATAAATAAATAACACTATAAAAATTATTTTTACAAAATTAATTATTAATTAATTAATTTAAATAAATAATAACTTTAATTTTTAAATTAATTAATATAAATTTATTTTTTTAAAAGTAAAATCGTAAAATCAAAATTATTTATAAACTCGTAAAATCTTATTATCGTAAATTTAAAATAGTAAGAGTTTCCCTATTTAAGATTTTATTTAAAATCAAACTCGTTAACCAGATATGAAATCGTAAATTCCTAAGATTTTAGGAATTAACTCGAGATTTTAATAGACTTGTGATGTTTCCGCCTAAAATTAGTAGTTCCAACCCAAGATGACATGAATTAGGTAACTATTTTAGTTTAGATGGAACCAGTAAATGCAATGCAAATATTGAATATAATTTATTTTAAATTATTAATTATGAGAGGATATATCCTAAACTTTGCAGAAAAAATTGAAGAGTAAAGAAAAATGACAAATTCTACACATTTGTTGAATTGTTATGTGACTGGCTAGCTATACAAGGGTGATTATACAACTTCTATTATTGATAGTGACTTTTCATCTATACATAAAAACAATTCCATCAGTAACGTTTCCATGTTTCTTACATCCAATTTGGCTCTATTTTACATTTATTGACAAATATGGGATCATCTTTCTTTATTTTTACTTTTTATCCAATCGTTCATGCAACATTTTTGTCCTCCAAAATTATTTATTCATTTTGTTTATTTTTTAACAAAACCATTGGTATGTTTATAAAAATTTAGTATTTAACAAATTATTATAACAATTCACATTACAAGAGTGTGACAAAGAAATCTAACATAAAAAAAAATAAAATTAAAAAACGTCTTAAATTGAATTGGTGATAAAAAGAATTTCGCGATTATTTCTTAAACAAAAAAGAAAAACAAATATTGAAAAATCATTATTAACTAATTTTCCTTCTATTTTTTTTACTTTATATCTAGTTGATTTATATATATATATAATTTTTTTCTCATGTTTTTTAATACATCCTTTAACGCTTATCCTTCCTATTATGTTTTATTTAATTTTACCCAAATCACAATATTTCCTCTTTTAACTTTATTTATTCCCCAAACTCATTTTATCCATCAAAATACCAAAAACAATATATTTAATAGTTTTCTCTCATCCTTTTTATTTTTTTAAGATAGTCCTTTCAACATCTCTCTCATCTATTTAGAAGGTAAAATGGTTATTAAACTTTGAAAAAAAATTAAATCAAACAAACAAACTCTTATTTATTCATTGTATATAAAATCAAACAAACTCTTATTTATTCATTTTATATTGATGATATTTGCTAGTAATATTTAAGATTTCATTAAAATAGCTCAAATAACTAGTAAGTTTAAATTGAAATAAGGATTATAAAGGAGTGGTGAGAATATTGATAATTTTTTTTTAAAATAATAATAATAAAAACATTTTCATTATATATATTAGATATAGATATATAGTAAAAGAATGCAATATAATGAAACTCATAATAAAATTCCAAAATACAACAATGTACAAATTTGTTCTATCTTCATCTCAAAGCTTTATAAAAGTGCATCCTTACAAACCACCAAATTGATGACAATGGAATTGCCCATAACTTGAGTAATTATCAGAACAAGATTAGACATGCAAGTGCACAACAGAGGAGAAAAAAGCTCATTCTATTGAGAGATTCATCCATTTTCATCAAGTGATGTCTCAGCCTAGGACTAGTAGTAGTTCCAGCAAGATTATATGAATTATTAGGGTTACCTGATGAATTACCCAAAAATCTCCAGTAAACCAGCTTACCAAAGATCCCATTGTAGCTGCTGATGCTGATGTTGCTAGTTTCTTCAATATTATGATTATTATCAAAGAAAAGTATTGAAGAGTTTGATTCAACAAATTGAATTGCAGGTCTTGGAGGTATTATAACTCCTGATGGATGATCAGAAGAATTATAATCTGTAGTTTGATAGATAGGAACAAGTGTGTCTTGAGATATATCAGATCTACATACAGGACAGCAATATTGTTGTTGCTCTTCTTCGTTTTCATTCGAATTGTTAGTATTCATCCATTTGTAAATGCAAGGCCAGCAATAGAGATGACCACATAATGTCACAACAGGTTCTTCAACTGAATCTAGACATATGTTACAATCAAATCCTCTGCATGACCTTCTTCTTTCCATTTCATCTATTGAATCAGATTCATCTGAATACTTCATTAAATATTCATCTACTTCTTCCTCATGATGATGATTCGATCCAGCTCCTAACGCCTCTTCAAAGTACTCATCCATGTCCAAGTCCAACTAAAGTCATCAAAAGGTAACAGAAATTAGATGATGAAGCAATAATTAATAAACAAACCGCTTACTTACATGGATCTAATACTACAAAACAAAATTCATTCAATCCAAAACTCAAAGTTCAGTTTACTACTCATTCATATGATTCAACTCTCCAAAACGATCAAATATCTATCATCTGATTACAATTATGAGCAGCTAATAGATAGATAGATTGAGAGAGAGAGAGAGAGGATAAGCAATGTTTTACCTGTTAAAAGTTGTTATTCCTTGCAGAGCTTTAATGGCGGATATTTTGATTATGAAAGAGATGACCGAAAGCAATTGCAGAGTAAGAAATTACAGTAACACTTCTATTTATATAGGAGAGAGAATTGAAGTGGCCCACGCTGACGGTGACGTGTGCGTATATTAAGCGCGATTTGCGTGACCCAAACACAATCCTAATTACTCTAAATCAAAATAACTTAATTTAATTAAAATTTATATATATATATATATTGTATTTAAAAGGTCTAATTAAAATTATATAAAGTTATGGTTAATAATGTAATATTAAGGCAATCCAAATTGAATTACATGACAGCTATTAGTTTATTATGAGAAATTTAGCTAGACAAATTAAATATTATTTTAAATTAAGAGTTTTTAATAAGGAATGAACATGATATTTATTATGTTAGGAAAAGTCTATTTAATTTCTCGTTTGTTTGTGGTATTTATGTACTCGTCGTTAAAATAAATATATAATATAAAATAAGAGAAGTGATGGAGAAGGAATGATATGTATTTAATAAAGTATTAAATAAATAAGAGAAATTATTTATTTATCTTTTATTAATCCTATTAATTAGGTTAATATAATAACTAATTCCTATATTTCTCAAGTTATTTCTCTATTATTACTATATATATATATATATATATATATATATATATATATATATATAAATTATTTATTTATCTCCTATTAATCCTATAATATATAATAACTAATTCCTATAATTTCTCAGTTATTTCTCTATTATTAATATATAGAAATTATTTATGTATCTCCTATTAATCATATTAATTAGGTTAATATATAATAACTAATTTCTATCATTTCTCATTATTTTTCTATTATTAATATATATATATATATATATATATATATAAATTATTTATTATTTAATTAATAATATTATTTCAATCTTTTTCTTCAAAAACTCAATTAAATAATTTTTGTTTATTTTATCAATTCTAGAAATCAAACCTGGTTAAACTTGGTATCTCCCGAAAACGATTTGAATGGAAGAACAATATTACTTCTCAGTTCTATCAATAATATCTGGAAGTGTAAAACTTGATAAACATAACCAATCATAGGTTATGATTTTATGGATACAGTAGAAGGAAATCTTGAAACTCCTGTCAAATTTCTTCAAGAAACAGATGGTCAAAATAATACAATTCAAATTAAGAATCCAAAGTTTAAACAATGACGTATCCAAGATCAAAGGGTACTTGCATGACACCTTTCAACATTAACCGACGAAATTCGTCAACAAGTCTCAAAATTATCTTCGGCGCAAGAACTTTGGAAAACCCTAGAGAAAATTTATGTTTCTCAATCAAAGAGCCGACTATTTCAGTTACGGAGTCAACTCCTAAACGCACACAAAGGTAGTGACTATCTTCTTAACTTCATTCAACACATTAAACCTATCAGATGTACTTATCGCTGCCGAACAATATGTTTCTGATCAAGATATGCAACTAACTCTACTCAACGGGCTTGGAGACGAGTTCGCGCCGATGATATGTGCTCTAACTTCCAGACAAAGATCTATCGTTTAATGAGATGACAAACATCCTTCTAAATCATGAACAACGACTCATATTCAAGAAAAGAAAATTCCATTATGAAAATATTTCGTGCTCAAACGTTTTGGCGAATGTTGCTTATATTAATGGACATGGAGGCGGAAAGAACCAAAGACAGAACCGAGACAATAATCGTTCGCAATGTAATTTTTGTCATAAAATTGGTCATTGCTCCGAAAGTTGTTTTTATAATCCACATTGTCAAATATGTAATGTACAAGGACATATTGCTCTCGAGTGCCCTATTTTTAATCATTCCACAAATCCTACGACAATGTTAGTTACATCTTTTACTATTGTAGATCACAATTGGTGTCCAGATTCAGGTGTTACTGACCATATTACTTTCGATCTTAATAATCCACACGTACATGCTCCTTATACAGGTACTCAAACTATCAAAGTCGGAAACGGTATGCCTCTAAATATTTATAATATTGGAACCACTAAAATTTTAAATCAACAAAAATCTCTCTACTTACGTAATATCTTACACGTTCCGGATATTACTAAAAATCTGATGAGTGTTGCGAGATTTTCATTAGATAATAACGTATTTTTCGAATTCCACCCAAATATTTATCTTATTAAAAACCGAGATACGAAGATAGTGCTTCTTAAAGGATTACTCAAGGACGAACTTTATTGCATTGAACCTACTAAAAGTTCGTTTTCAACATATTCTAATAAACAAATATTTATTGGTATTCGATCTCCGGCTCAAATTTGGCATTCACGACTTGGACATCCTTCTAGCACTACTACATCTTTAGTTATATCACACTTTAAATTATCAGTTTCAGGTAGTAATTCTATTTCTTTTTGTGGATCATGTCAATATGGGAAAGCACATAAACTACCTTTTTCGACTTCAAAATCTACATTTATGGCTCCTTTAGACCTAATTCATTCGGATATTTGGGGACCTACTCCTAAATTTTCGTCTACTGGTTGTCGTTATTTCGTACATTTTGTGGATAATTTTAGAAAATTCACATGGATATATCCGCTAAAGAAAAAGTCAAATGTTTTGAATACGTTTATCAACTTTCTTCGACTTGTTAAAACTTTATTTAGTCGTAAAATTAAAATATTGTAAAGTGATTGGGGAGGAGAATATAGAAATTTCAAATTATTAACGGATAATCATGATATTTTACATCGTTTATCTTGCCCACATACTAGTGAGCAAAACAATATTGTTAAACAAAAAATTCGTCATATTACGGAAACTGGTCTCATTTTATTGGCTCATGCATCTATGCCACTACATTATTGGAGTGAAGCTTTTGAAACAGCCACATATCTTATCAATCCTCTTCCTACTCCGACATTACATCAACATTCATCATTCGAGACTATATTTAACTCTTCTCCTGACTATGGTTTTTTGAAGACATTTGGGTGTTTTTGTTATCCACTCACACGGACGTACAATCAACACAAACTTGATTTTCATACTACTGAATGCAGTTTCCTTGGTTACAGTTCATCTCATAAAGGTTATAAGTGTCTTCACATTCTGTCTGGACGAATATTTATCTCTCGACATGTCACTTTTGACGAACTCACTTTTCCTTTCAAAAGTAAGGACCTTGTGCACTTGTTTAAACCAAAAAAAAGATAATGAGACATCTCTTCCAACAACTATACTTAATTCATCAATACCACCTCTATTATCTCATATCACTTCACCGTCTCCATCATCACCCTCTTCGACCTCCACAACATCACCAAACACTATATCATCTTCTTCTACCTACTATTATTGTTCTTTCAACACAACCAATTATCACAACAGTTAATGCACATAAATCTTTTACTCATCATATGATCACACGTAATAAATCACGATCTATGTCATCATCAGCTCTCATTGCTACTTCTTCCGCTACTACACCTACATGTTTTACCAAAGCTAATAAGGATCCGCAATGGCGTCTTGCCATGACAAATGAATATAACGATCTTATTCAGAATAAAACATTGTCTCTTATTCCTCGTACACCATCTCATAATATTGTTGGATGTAAATGGGTTTTCAAACTCAAGCATAAAGTTGGTGGGTCTATTGATCGACATAAAGCACGTCTCGTGGCTAAAGGATTCCATCAACAACAAGGTATTGATTATGAAGAGACATTCATTCTTGTGGAAAAACTCACTACTATTCGTGTTATTCTTTCTTTGGCAATATCTTATCAATGGTTCATTCATCAACTTGATATTAGCAATGCATTTCTTCATGGGTCTCTACAAGAAAAAGTTTACATGGCACAACCACCCGGTTTTGTCCATCCAGATTTTCTTAATCATATATGCAAACTTCATAAAGCAATATACGGTCTTAAGCAGTATCCTCGTGCCTGGTATGCTACTCTCCGGACTGCTTTAATATCTCTTGATTTCAAAGAATTGAAATCTGACACGGCTCTTTTCACGTATCATGTACCTTAAATAACATCATACTTTTAGTATATGTGGACGATCTTATTCTCATAGGCAACTCTAAATCGTTTCTAACAAAAATTATATTTCAATTAAATAAATTATTCCCTATTAAAGATTTAGGTCAATTACATTACTTTCTTGGAATGGAAGCCACTCGTACCAAAGATGGCTTATTTCTTTCTCAATCCAAGTATATTGACGATATTCTCACTCGGGCTGATATGCTTCAAGCAAAGCCATTACACACTCCCGTCTCTGTTAGCTCATCCCTTTCTAAACATGATGGTGATCATTTATCTGATTCGTTTCTCTATCGTAGTATAGTAGGGCTCTACAATATCTTACACTAACTCGTCCTAAGTTAGCCTTTGATGTCAATCGAGCTTGTCAATTCATGCAAACTCCCACATCTTCTCATTGGGGAGCGGTTAAACGTATTCTTAGATATCTTCGTCATACTCCTCGTCATGGGATCTTTCTTCGTCCAAATTCACAATTCACTCTTGTTGTCTACTCTGATGCTGACTGGGCAGGATGTCCTTATGATCGTCGTTTAACAACTGGATTTTGTATTTTTCTAGGTGACAACCTCATTTCTTGGAATTTTAAGAAACAACAAGTAGTTGCTCGCTCTAGTACCGAATTTGAATATCGTGCTCTTGCATATACAATTGTTGATCTTTGTTGGATTCAATCTCTACTTAGTGAACTTCGAGTTTCACTTTCTTCTTCCCCGGTTCTATGGTGTGATAATATTGATGCCGTATTTTTATCAGCAAACCCGATATTTCATGCTCGCACAAAACATATGGAAATCGATTTTCACTTTGTTCGAGAAAAAGTTACTCGTAAACAACTACTCATCTAGTACATTCCTACTGAAGATCAAGTGGCTGATATTTTCACCAAAGGTCTTTCTTCTCATCGATTTGCTCTTTTACGTAGTAAGCTCACAGTTTGTGCCTCACCTTTTCGCTTAAAGGGGATGATAAAATATTAAATAAAGAAGAGAAAATATTTATTTATATCCTATTAATTAGGTTAAATATAATAACGAATTTTTATACTTTCTCAATTTAGTTATTTCTCTATTATTATTATAAATAGATAAACTATTATAAAAATTATTATTCAATCAATAATATTATTTCAATATTTCTCTTCAAGAACCTGAATCAACTAATTCTGGTTTATTTTATCCATTCTAAAAATCAAACCTGCTCTGATCCTAAACCAACTCTTATCCTAAGTGTTGATTAAAATATGAAAACCATATTAGAAATATGATAGCTAGCTAGCTAGGGATAAATTAACAAATATATAAATAATGGCTAAAACAATTTAAGATTAGTTCAAAGTTCAAATCTCACTTTTGAGTTAATATTTTATTATTTAGATTATGATTTTAAACAAAAGATTTATTATATTAAATTTACACAAAATTATATTCAATTTTAAAGCAAATAGTCAAGTTGACTTTAAAATTTAGATGGTGATTTAGAAAATATATTAATCATAATTCAGAAAACTATTGTATATATCAAACAAAAAAACAAACCTACTTCCAACTTTAATTTTAACATTTAAATAATATTGCAATTGTATTGGAATGGTAACAAAATATACAATGTAATTGATTGTTTCAAATGACAAATTATATCACAAATTTAATGAAGTATGTCTGTTAAATAGGCTCAATATAATTGTTGGACTGATTCACATAAATGAGAATACATTGTTATTTTATTATATTTTATTTAAGATTTGACTTATCCTTTCTAAGTTGGTAGAGATCAATAATTAAAGAGTTTACTTTTATTTTAAAATAAATATGTCAACAAATAGTATTATATTGAACATTACTAAAAACAATTCAGAATTATTTATATGATTTTATCCTTTAAAATAAATTATTTAAAGCGTGATCAATTCACTTTATATAAGTGTTTTCATTTAAATATAAAAATTAATTATTACAAATAATGTTATAATCATTGAAGATTTGTTTTCAAAATAACCATTAATTTATATATTTTAGACAAAACTTTACATAATCGTTTCATTTAGAAATATTTTTTATTTTTATTTGAACATTAAATTTTTAAGAAAGAAAGATAAATTCAAAATTTTATTTTTATTTTTTTATCTGGATCCAAATATATATCCAAAATGTGATTAAGAAAAATACTAGAAAGGATTTTACTTTTTTTTTTCCATTTTGTACCAAAAACCCATTTTAATATTCAAAGAAAAATGTTTTTTTTTGCATTGGCTTAGGGCATTAACTTATTCTATTAATTAGTAGGAAATTTATGGAAATAAATAATGATATCCCCCATCTAAAGGTTGACTGAAATCAAATGTTTTTTTTTTCAAATAGTGTTTTATTTAAAATTCAATAAATGATTAATGTTAATCAATTTGCATCCTTTAATACATAGTTAACTTTCTTATAAAAAATATATAATATTATTACAAATGTAACTAGCATGTATCCCGTGCATTTGCACGAGTAATAATATAAAAGACTGTGAAAAACAATATTACGGTAAAAATTTTATGGGCGGGTCAACCCACAATCCGACTCAAGTATCCATTTACTCTCACATATATCCAAATTAACCACAGCTCTCGACCCGGCAATCCGGACACTTTAAAAATTAAGCATCATTATATATATATATATAGATTAGTTAGTTAAAAAGTTGAACTTATATTGTTAAAATGTCACGCGTTTATCAAATTTTGGGTTGAATTTAAAATATAAATTGTTATTAGCTAGTTGGTTAAAATGTTGTACTTGTTTTGTTAGGTTGCAAGTTCGAACCATACTTATAACATTTTTAATTTTATTTTTAACCGTTTTAAGTTTATGGGCGGGTCAACCCACAATCCGACCCAAATATCCATTTACTTTTACATATATCCAAATTAACCACAGCTCTCGACCCGGCAATCCGGACACTTTAAAAATTAAGCATCATTATATATATATATATATATATATATATATATTTTAATGAAAATTGAATATCTAAGTGACTAAAACGATAGGTGAATTTGATATATAAAAATATGTCATTTATGTGAAATTGAAACTCGCAATTATTTTTCATCTCGTTGTGACATTCACTTTAATTTAAAGCGTTCTAAATGATAATCTAATTTGTGACTTTTAATCTCTTAGGAATCACTCTTACCCTTAAATTAAGTTAATTATTCAAATTCGAGGCACTTTTAAAAGTCAATTTTTTCCTCCATACTCTTGTTTATATCTTTTATATTTATGTTTTTATATGATATATATGGGTTCTATGTTTATTTATTGATATTTTTTCCTTTATTTATTCGTTTTGTAAGTTTTGTTTTCTCTTATTTATCACTATACTCTTGCTTCTTGTAGCTTCTTTTATGTCATTGTAATAGTTGTCAATTCTCTAACAACATGTGTGTATTTAGAAAAATAAAATAAAAGCTGAGTGACCACATATTTATTTATTATGGAAACAAAAAATGAAAGGTCATTGGTTGAATTGGTAACATCAAGGCTCAAGAAGCCCATACATGAGAAATAAAAGTGATCCACCTATTGCCACACATTTTTAGCTTGAACCAAAATTAGGTGAATTGATGATATTCAACATTAGTTCCACCACACCACACATTTCTCAAATACGGATATGATGATAGTTACAAGAAACAAACATACAAACACAAGAATTTATTTTATTTTATGCAATTACCTCATTTGAAAACAATTTTTGTAATTGTTTGGTACATATACATTTCCATTGATATTTATAGCGTGTATTAATTACGTCTCAAATGTATGTTCAAACTCTAATTGTGATAGATGTTATTAGTAAAATTGTTTAAATTTAAAACTTTTATAGCAATGATGTGAACGGTTGAATATGCTATATACAATTTTTATGTAACTTTAAGTAAACAATAAGGCTATTAAGGTTATAATCCGTTTGATTTGATCAATCGATTTGTACACCGAAATACATAATTAAATTATTGAATTGGATTTAAAAAATTTCAAACCATCAGTTTTCGATTTGTTATTCATTTCGTTTTAGTCGTGTTCAGTCGATTTGATCGTTTTATTTGTTCTTAAAAGTAACTGCTAAACAATAAATTAAAGTATGCATAAAATGTTTGAAAAACTATATGACGAAAAAAAGATAGCATACAAACTGGTTTAATAGTACACATTTTTTTTTTTTGCTAAAAATAAAAATCTTTCTACAATTATTTTTAATTTAAAAAAAAAACTGAACTTAACTATTAAGAGAGATTTAAGTATAAACTCTTAATCATAGCTGAATTAAGCATTTTAATCATTATTGGTAGGTCGGATTGGTGAATCGACCGCCACTAAACCAACAAACCGAACGGTTGAGTTTGGTTTAGACATTTAACAAATAATTGGTTATTCAATTTGATTGGTTCAGTTTAAATTAGCTTGATCGATTTTAATTACCAGCTTAAAACTAATTATTCTCATGTTAGGAAAAACTCCAATTGTTCTTTATTGTGAGGAAAAGAAAATAAGCACTTTTAATATTTGAAGATGAAGCTTCGTGACTAAGAACCTAACCATTAGGCAATATGTCAATTTTTTGAAAGGAACAATATGTCACTCATCTCCATAATTTTTTTTAATAACACTTTTTTACCTTTAATTTTCTTTTACTTGGCCAAACTCATCTCACATTAATGATTAAAACAATAATAATTATCTACTCTTTATAAACTTTTTGAGAAGCATCATTACACACAATGAAAAAAATCTGAGACTAACAAAATGGGTCAAAACAAGGAAATCAGTATACTAACCTACTAAACTTTAAAGTTATCAAGAAGATCATTCCCATAAGAAGATCTGCACATTCATATAGTTGTCATAGAAATAGAACTCATAATCATTTTCGAATAACAATATTTGTTTTCAAGACCTCTCTTATTTGTGTAAAGCCAAAATATCCATTAAAACATAATTGAGATTGAGAGTTCTAACGATTTTAATATAACCAGTAGATATGTTTTCCAAAAGAAGAGAGATCAAGAGTGAAAGTAATATTTTAAGTTTAAGAATAGGCTGACCTAATTTATTTTGAGAGATTAAAATAGTCGAAGTGTATTAACTGTTAGTATTTTTGTCTTTAAATAACAGAAAATATATATAAAATGATGTTACAAATAAATAAAAATAATTAAGATATATAAAGAACGAAATCACCGATTGAGATGTTGATTCGAGGCATGTGCTTAGCACATTTCCCTTAAAACAGTTCCACCGTCTCCTGTTTGTGCTGGAGTTTATCGTAGATGGCTGTCTCCCAAGGTACAACGAATCTAGTAGTGATTCAGCACCAAAATCACTACACAACGAACTTGACCAACGTACCTGAACTATCACCGGGATCAAAACAGGATTGTGTGAAGCCACAATTAAAATGATCAATGGAAGGTTTTTTCTGAAAAACTAAGAAGTAGCTAGCTTCTTGTGATGTTGAAAATAAAATCAATTAAAATTTATTTAGGGTGATTGAAATATATAAACTATGTAATTCTGCAATTGTTATATATCTTCTTCACAACGTGTGATCAATTGAGATATATAAAGATAAATTAGTCAATCAACATAATTACTAATTTTTTAACGTAGGAATAAAATCAATTAATGCAATCAATTGCATTTTCATCAATTGCATGTGAAAGGTTTCAAACGTATGCATTTATCATTGCATTTAATTGAAAATTTCTCATTTGCACATTGATATTAATACTCATTTAACTGACTTATTCAATTAATATTTAATCCAAATATATTATTTATTTTTATGCAATAAAATGCATTATGCAAATAAATTAAACCCCATTTGGATTAATGGAAAAATGCTACATTTTGCTATTTTTCCAATGTGGACAAATCCACTAACTCGATTTTATTCTTGGGACTCACCCATTCTCATTTCCATTCATATAATGGAAATAATCTACATAGTCTAAATTCCAACATTAACGTCCAATTCAACTCTAAAACAAGCAAAGGAAAATGTATGAGTAAATGTTCGATTACGATAAGATCGAGAAACACAATGACTACTTTGTTCGACTACATGTACATCCTAATAATTTATTTATTTAAGATGGTCTCTACTAATGAACTACATTTGAGAATTGATAGATTATGGAAAGAAAAAAACTTAGAGAATAAAATAAATGAAGTGAGACAAGGAAAATAAAATAAAAATCTATTTTTTAATTTTATATGTATTTCATGTACCTTCACCACTAATGAGTTAGTCTAACATATCCCAATTTTCAGAATCAATGGAATATAGGCTGGAAAAATAATTATTAAACTGCTTAGTTTATTTTAAAGTGGTTTATATGCATGAATGTTTGTTGATTTTATGTTAGTACTTAATCTGTCCTAATGGTTTAAAAATATGGATTAAGACACAATGTCTATATAAAAATGTGATGCATGCAATTCATAGAAGTTTTATGTTTTCGTGGTTGTTAGTAAACTTGAGTTTTATGAGAAAAAAAATGTGTGAATCTGATTATTTAAAAAGTTAATAAGTTTTTGCACTTAAATAACATCTAATTAATCAATTTTAAGATTTAATCACTTATAAGATTTGACGTATTTTTTATTATAATTTTTTCAAATGATGGTTAATGTGAATAACGTTGGGTCATGACTCATGTGGTGTATTATTTGTGATTATATCAAATGATGGTTAATGTGAATAACTTTGGGTGTGGTGTGCAAAACGTTTGAATGTTTGAAAATTGATAAGTTGACCAATTTGATGACTGAACATATTTTATAAGTTTATAAAATATTTATGAAATGAATGCATTTTGTTTAGATTTTAAAAAAATGTCAAACACTAATCTTTTCAAACATATTAAATAAATGCGTATAATTATGATGGGGGCTGTAATTGTTATTTATGCATATTTATTAAAAACAATTGAAATCAGAAATATTTGTCTTTTGGAATAATTTAGCACTATTCCTAGGGATGACCTCCCATTTATGATAAAAAAAAAAAAAATTTAATGTATCATTGATATTATAGATAGGGGTGTTCAATATTTGGTCTGAACCGAATATCTGACCGAATTCGAATTCACCGAATTTGAATAAATTGAATTCGAATAAACCGAATTCGAATTCAATTTTCGGTTTTCGAATCGAATTTCAAACCAATTCGAATTCAAATACGGTTTTCGAATTAATTTTCGAGTTTGAGTTTCAACTCGAAAACCAAACCGAAAACCGTATTTAATTTTTTATTATTTATTTTTCCAAACTTAGCTTAAAAAAAGTTCAAAATAATCAAATTAGAATATTTTGAACTAAAGATTTAATAATAAAAAAGAAAGTAACAAAAGCACTAGTGGTCTAGTGGTAAAATAGTACTTTGCGACTTGGGTTCAATTTTTGGCGGTTCGGTATGGTTAATAAATTTCCCCTATAATTTAAGGAAATCATATTCAATATTAGTCACGGATATTCTATCGTCGGTAGTAAAATACTCGTCTCTAAACCCAATTTTTATTTTATTATTTGATCATGATCCCGACTTCGACGGGTATCTTTATTTTTATTCTTATCTCCGATTTATCGGGTATTCAATCCTGATGGGTATCCTATTAGTCTATTAAAGTGTGAATTTATATATTTTATTAAAAAAAGTTACAAAATAAATATTGAAAATAAATATTGAAGAATAACTAAATAATAAATAACTTTAAAATTAGTAGTATTGGATATTTTTTTTTAAAATTTGAAAACATTACTTAGTTATATAAGTATGATGTAGATGTGAAAGAGTTGTTATTATAATTAAAGAAGAAAATATAGAATAAATAAAGAAAAATTAAGGATGGAAGATGAAATTGATTAGAGATAAAATTAATATTTTGCTAGTTGAAGATGAAGAGTGAAGAAGGGTTAACATTTTTGTATTAGAAAAAGAAGTTGATGTGAAGTGTGGGTAATGAAATAAATGATATAATTATTATAATAAATGTAACGATGGGGATGTGAAATGTTACATTAGTATTTAGAAAAAAATATATAAATATATTTTATATTAGTATAATCGTGTATCGGAGTTTGGGTTTAAGTTTCACATACTTTCATCTCTGAACCGATTGAGTATATTTTCTACTACCCATCTTCGATCGAACTCAACCATCGAGTTTCTACGAGTATTCGAGCATACAGATACTCATTGTCATTCCTAAGCAGTTGAGACAAAGAAAACACCAAAATTATAAATGAATCAAAGCTAAAAAGAAAAAAATAAGACGACAAATAAATAATAGTAAAACATATTATTAGTTATAAACTTATGAAAAAAATGATAAATTGGAAAATCCAAGAGAGCTTCAACCAAAGTGGGTATGAATGTATGATGACCTATTAAGAATTTTAATTGGTTGAGATTTGACCTAAAAATTTGATCTAGAGTTCTCAAATAATTAGAATATTGATACTCATTAATTCTCATAAACCTAAACCACTTCTTTTTATTATTTAAGAAATCTATATACGTGAGAAAAGGGAGCAAATTGTTAAATTAAGTTGGGAAAATCGTTAAATTAAGTTGAATTATGAAAAATGTTTTAATTGATTAAAATTAACTTAGGATAATTAAAATGAACCCACATGGTTTTGATGAATGGTGTTGGGTCAAACTACTTTGACATTTAATCAAAATAATTTGACCCAACAATGATACCAAAAGTGATTTAAATCCTTAACAAAATTTCTATCAAACCGTTTTTCCTAAGCCTTCATCAATAGTCTTACCCCCTCCTCAATTGATTAAGTCGATATTATCAATTGGTATCAGAGCTCTGTTTCTATTCTCAAGCTTTTCCTGAAGAATGTCGACCATGACCAAAGATGCCAGTGCAACTGCCATTCCAACTTTCTCTCGAGAAAACTATATCGTATGGAAGAAGAGAGTTCGTGCTCATCTCTCCTCTCTTCATTACGACATGTGGAGTGTCATCACAGATGGTCCTATCAAGATCGACAATGAGAAATTCGAATGGACCAGTGAAGAAAAGAGGAAGAACAACCTCAACAATATGGCTCTTGATGTTTTGTACAGATCTCTCGATGATAGCATGTTCAACTACATTATCGAGTGTGATACTACTAAAGAGGTTTGAGACAGACTCACCCAACTGTGTGAGGGCAACGAGAAAACCAAGGAAAACAAGATCATGGTTGCCACTCAACAGTTTGACAGTTTCAAGATGCGTCCAGGTGAAACTATGAACGATTTCAACACCAGATTCAGCAAGATTGTCTCCTCCTTATCTATCCTTGGCAAGACCTATAGCAACAGGGAGCTTGCTATTTAGGTCATGCGTACTCTTCCGAGGGAATGGGACATAAAGACGATGATTATGAGGGAATTCAAAGATCTCAACAAGATTTCTCTCTTCGACCTGTTTGCTGATCTCAAGGCCTACGAGTTCGAGCTGAATTGTAGGATTAAAGAAGATCAATCCACATCCATTATCATTGCCAAAGCGCTGGTGACTGTTGAAGAGCCACCTGTAGCCACTGATGTGAAGATGGCGGCGCAGCAACTGAGCAGCGATGTCATGTCTCTCTTCGTGAAGAAGTTTGGCGACTTCATGAAGAAGAGCAACCCTAACTCAAGCTCTTCAAATTTCAATGATAATAAGAAATCAAAGGCTAATGTTAAATGTTATAACTGTGGTATTGCAGGTCATTACCAATCGGAATGCAGGAAGCCTAAGCGTGAAGATAAGAAGGATGATGAAAAGGAGCTGAAGGCTCTTATGGCAGGAGATGGGAAGAACAGACGAAGCATCCGTGACTCTTACTTCTCATCTAGTGATAGTGATGATAAAGAAGTGGCTTGCTTCATGGCAAGAGAAGATGAAAAACAGGCTCAGGAAACTGGGGTATTTGACTTCTCTTCTGAAAGATTTTCAAGGGAACAACTGGTAGCTACACTAAATGACATAGTCATAGAGTACAGAAAGCTAGCAGAATTCCTAAGTGAAACAAAATCATCACCTGAAGTATCTCAACCAGTTTTTTCTCAAACTCCTGAATCAAATGTTTATGAAAAGAACGTTCCAAAGATCTCATCTGAGAATGAGATGCTCAAAGAACAGATTCAAACTAATTCAGTTGAAAACAAGAGGTTAAACTATGTTGTCAGTGCATGGACAAGGTCTGGAGAAGCTGTCAAATATCAGATCAGCATATTAAAACCTGTTTGATCTAGATCCGGTCTAGGATTTGATGGCAATGACTCAAACCTGTCGTGCAAAAAGTCAAACTCATCGAATGACAAGCTTAAGCCAATAAGCTTTGTTAAAGGAATTCTGACTGATAGTGAATCTGATCCCATTCATGAAGAAGTAGCTTTTAAGAATGAAATTATTTATGTTCCACCGACTGTTAGCTGGCTGAAAAATAAGCTAGAAGCAGCTAACAGGTCTGGTAACCTAAAACCTGACTCAAAGTCAAGAAGTTTTAAAAGAAAGTCTTCTTCAAAAGCTAAGGGATCAGTGACTAGCAGAAAGTCGTATGCTAAGTCAAAATCATACGCATTAATCATAACGCAACATGGAAAATCCATTAGAATATGTCAGATATGGATTCCTAAGGGACTAATTGATCGAGGACCCAATTGAATATGGGTACCAAGTTTGTAAATAGTTTCATATGAAGGTGATGCAGGAGGGTTGTAGGAAGGAAGCATGGAGAATACTCTTTTGAGTATACATTTCAGAAGATCAACAATGGCCATTGCCATTCCAGAAGATTAAATGTTTTTCTATGTTTTTGTATTTAAACTTTTGGTCCGAAGGACCTCAAAACATTTGGTTATTCATTTTGTACATGCACAAAATGAGAGGGAGAAATTATTTTGAAAATAAAGATACTCTCAAACGAATGGCCTTAATCGGTCTATCAAACAAGGTTGTCTAAAGGAAGAGGCCTGTACTTAGACATATTTTTGCTCACAATCTATACATCTATGTCTATATGTTGTGGTTTAAAACCTGCGCGGTTAGACGTATACGTCTAATAGACGTCAGACGTTTTTTAGTCATGAGCAAGAGGATGTTCACGTCTAACCAAACACACGTCTAATACGCGAGGTTCATGCGTAATTAGACTCGTACACGTCTAATAGACATTAGACGTATATTTATGACACGTGATTAGACGCTTGCGTCTAATAGACCCATGCGTCTAATAGACGTTTAGTTTTATAGATATGTGCAGTAAGGAAAACGTCTAACTACATGCTCATTAGACTGATCAAGGACAACTGTCCCACGTGAGGAGATATCTGATTTTCCCGCTCAAACATTAAAACAGTCATCTCCTAATAACATGAAGACACGTGTCTTTCAAGTTAAGAGAGAATGACTAATATACCCTCAATATAATGATGACTCTTTGGAAAGGACGTCTAATATTAATTGATGGGTCATACCCCTAGAAAAACGACGGTTATCCTATGTGACTTTGGGCAGTCTATATAAGGATATTTTTGCATGAGATTGAAAACTTTTCTCAATCAAGATTTCTAAGAACCCTATATATCTTTGATTTTCTCTCTCAAAAACCCTTGATCTTTGTTTGTCTGTTCGTATTCTTCTGAAAAATGGGAAACAAGAGAATCACGCTCGGTCACTGTACTTTGCAGGTGGATTTTCCGTCGGTTTACACGTTCGATCAGTAAGAGGTGGTCGAAATATTCAGATCTCTCGAGTATTCCGGTCTAGGAAAGTATTTGGGAGGACCTTTTATCTTCCACGAGAAGGAAGTGAGGGAGTTCTTCAAGTCTGCAACAATGGTGGGTGATTCCATTGTAGCAACTGTAAATGGAACTGAAATTTCTTTCGACGAGGCGGTATATACGGAGTTCTTTGTGTTAGGATTTGTATCTCCCAAATCCGACCTGCTTGAAAACAATCTGTAAAAACACAAGAAAGAAGAACACAAGAACACGCAGATTTATAGTGGTTCACTCAAATTGAGCTACATCCACTTCAGCCACCACCAGATTTACTATGAAGAAGAAGAATGAATACAGAGTTTTGTCTCACACTTTATCTCTCTAGAATTCTGTCTTCACAATATAAACCCTTAATAATCACATATTTATAGGGTAAACATTCAGGTAATAAACCTAAATAACTTTGGTCAGGCCCAAGCCCAAAACAAAAAAAAGAAACCCAATAAACTCTAATTAACAATGTAAACTCGACACACTGATGAGAAACTTTATCTGGGGTAGTAGTGGAAGTGGAGGAAAGAAAGTCAAATGGACCGCTCTCTACAAACCGAAGGACGAGGGAGGCATCGACTTGAAGAACTGTATCGAGTGGAACAAGGCTATAACCTTCAAGCATCTGTGGGCTTTAGAGCGCAATCAGGAGTCACTATGGATCAAATGGGTGCATACGAGGTTTATGAAACACGAAACCAGCATCTGGGCCTAGAAAATTCACAAAGGTATGAGCTGGTCTCTAAAAAAGATTCTTAAACTAAGAAGCGATATTGCAGATCTTTATGACATCCGACTAGGGGACGGGAAAGGAACTCTATTCTGGCACGACCCTTGATTTGAAAACCGGCCTATCATCGACAAGGAGGAGTTTCAAAATACTCGTATCAGAAGGGACTGCGCAAAAGAGAAAATCAGAGACATCAAAGACGGGAATTGGAACTTGCTCTTGAGAAGAATTCTAGAAGGAAAGAGGATACTTGATCATATAAGTAACATACAAGTACACGACAGACCGGATATTCATGAATGGAAAGCTGAGGACAATGGGAAGCTGGTATTAAAGAAAATATGGGAGGTAATCCGGGAAAAAGCGTAGAAAGTAGAATGGGCTCCTCTTGTATGGTCAACAAAGATTATCCCTCGACACCAGTTCATCATATGGCTCGCCTTCTGAGAAAGACTCAGCACACGTGATCGTATCAGTAAGTATATGAGCATCCCGGACGCGAGCTGTCTTCTATGCATAGGAAATGAAGAAACCATAGATCACTTATTCGGGAGCTGTTGTATTGCTTCGGAGCTTTGGGACAGATTCTATAAAAGCCTGGAGCTGATCAGTTTCCCGAGCGAATGGAATGAAATCAAAGAAGCGGCACTACTCAAAGCTAAGGGAAATAGATTTGCAACAAGTGTGTTCAAGTGCGGCTTTGGAGCAGTGGTGTATAACATTTGGCAAGAACGGAATGCAAGGGTATATGACAGAACCCGCAGGAGCATTGACGAGTTATGGAAAGATATTATATCGGATTGCAGCGCCCTCGCGGGAACGTGGAGAGGAATTCTAAGCACGGAGCAGAACTGGAATATCTGCAGGAACTGAAATTTACCGTTTTTTAAACTCACTAGAATTGAAAGCATTGTAAACAGATAATTCATTTACGTTTTTAGCTTTTATTCAGAATGTTACGACTTCAAAATCATTCTAGGCCTGTCTAGAATGATCTCTTAAACTCGTGGTTTTTTTCCCGTTTTTGGGAATTTTTAATGAAATGACGCTAAGTTGTTTTTCCCAAAAAAAATAACAATGTAAAGTTTATTATAAGTGTAGGCTCCATAACTCAACAATCTCCCACTTGGAGACTAACTTCATCATCTCTCGATTGGTAGTGGCTTTCCATTCGGTGTCTTAACGATAAGACCAACTGAAGTTGCACAGAACATCAGTTTCTCATTTGTCATAGCTTTCGTCAACATATCAGCTGGATTCTCACTCCCGGGAATCTTTTCAAGAGCTAATACTCCATCTTCTAAAGCTGACCGGATGAAATGATAACGAACCTGTATATGCTTTGTCCTGCCATGATAAACAGGATTCTTTGCCAAATGAATGGCACTCTGACTGTCGCATCGCAACACACTTCCCTCGTAGTCTTGACCCAATTCTCGCAAAAAGGGTTGTAACCACATCATTTCCTTAGAAGTTTCTATCACAGCAACATACTCTGCCTAACAACTAGAAAGAGCAACAATCTTCTGCAATTTTGAAACTTAACTGATTGCAGTACCTCCCAGAGTATAAATGTACCTTGTTGTGCTCTTCCTACTATCAACATCACCACCATTGTCAGCATCAACATATCCTTCCAAACCCATATTAGACTTTCGAAAACACAAAGCGAGACCCGTACTTCCTCTTAAGTATCGTAGTATCCACTTTACTACTTCCCAATGTTGTCTACCCGGGTTGCTCATGAACCTGCTAACAACTCACACTACATGTGCTATGTCTAGTCTTGTGCAAATCATTGCATACATAATACAACCAATGGCAGAGACATACGGAACAGTTGGCATGTAATTTTTCTCCTCCTCTATTGAAGGCGACTGATCTTTAGATAGTCTGAAGTGACTAGCTAAGGGGGTAGTAAGTGGTTTTGCATCATACAAGTTGAACTTGCTAAGAACTTTCTTCATATATTCTTCTTGTGAAAGCTTGAGAACTTCTTCATCCCTGAAAATTCTCATCCTAAGGATTTGTTTAGCAGCACCCAAATCCTTCATTGCAAACTTTTTAGACAACTCTTTCTTGAGCTTGTTAATCTCATACAAGTTTGCTCCAGCAATCAATATGTCATCAACGTAGAGGAGCAGAATAATGTATGATTTATCAAATCTCTTGATATAACAACAATGATCAGCTTCACACCTTAGAAAATTGTTACTTTTCATGAAGCTATCGAACTTCTTGTACCATTGCCTTGGAGCCTGTTTCAAACCATACAGACTCTTCTGAAGCTTACACACAAGCTCATCTTTTCCTTTGATTTCAAATCCTTCTGGTTGTCGCATATAAATCTCTTCATCTAAATCACCATGAAGAAAAGCAGTTTTGACATCCATTTGTTAAAGATGAAGGTCTTCTTTCACAACCAAACTCAAAATAGTTCTGATTGTCATCAATTTAACTACTGAAGAGAAGATTTCATTGTAGTCAATACCTTCTTTCTGTTGAAATCCTTTCACAACCAACCTTGCCTTATACCTCATGGTTTTATCATGTTCTTCTTTAATCTTGAAGATCCATTTGTTGTGAAGTGCTTTCTTTCCCTTTGGTAGCTCAGTGAGCTCCCAAGTCTGATTCAACATCAAAGAATCCATCTTATCTTTCATAGTAGACTCCCACTTAATCGATTCATCAGATTGTATTTCTTCCTCATAACATTCAGGTTCACCTCTATCTGTCAACAAGATATAGTTCATAAATGGAGACCACCTCTCAACTGGTTTTCGATTCCTTGATGATCTTCTCAACTGTATAACCGGTGTTTGCTGATTTACCTCTGGGGCCACGTTCTCAACGATTTCATCTTCAACAACACATTGTTCTTCTTCGACAACCGGTATATGTTCAACTGAAAATTCTCTCAAATCGACTGTACCAGTCTCTTCCAACTTGAAATCACCATCTGATGTCTTCCCAACACAATATTTGTAGAGAACCTGTTCATTGAAGATAACATTTCTGCTACGAATGATCTTCCGATTTTGATTATCCTAGAAACGATAATCAAACTCGATATCACCATAACCAATGAAAAAACATTTATTAGACTTTGGAACAAGCTTGCTCCTATCACATTCATTAATATGAACATATGATAAACAACCAAACACTTTCAAATAAGAAATGTTTACCTTTTTATTGCTCCAAGCTTCTTCAGGAATTCTGAATTCAAGAGGAACAGAGGGTTCCCTGTTTATCAAATAGGCAGCAATATTAATAGCTTCTGCCCAGAAGGTTTTAGGCAGCCCTGCATGCAATCTCATGCTTCTAGCACGCTCGTTCAATGTTCGATTCATTCGTTCAGCTACTCCATTCTCTTGAGGCGTTCGGGGAACAGTCTTCACCATACTGATCCCATTCACAGCACAATACTCTTTTAAATCTGAATTGATATATTCACCTCCGTTGTCGGATCTCAAACACTTAACTTTCTGATTTGTTTCATTTTCAACCAAAGTCTTCCATCTCTTGAAAATAGCAAATACTTCAGACTTGTGCTTCATAAAATATACTCATACCCTTCTTGTCGAATCATCTATAAATGTCACGTAGTATTGTGATCTGCCAATAGAAGAAACAGGTGCAGGTCCCCACACATTATTGTGTACCAACTCTAGCCTTTCTTTCTTGAGCTCCTTCCCAATTTTTAAGAAACTCACTCGTTTTTGTTTTCCAAGAATGCAGGTTTCACATAACTGATGTTCAACAGACTTCAGTTCTGGAATCTGCCCATTTTTCAAAAGAATTTTCATCCCTTTTTCACTCATATGGCCCAACCTACAATGCCACAGCTCACTGCTCTTCTACTCATCAACTACAGCAGCAACTGATTCTCTGCAAATTGAAGTCGTGTATAACGTTCCAGTTTTGTGACCTCGAGCAACAACTATTGCTCCTTTAGTCACCTTCCACGTACCATTTCCACAACTGAAATTGTGACCTTCTTCATCAAGTTGTGTAACAGAGATCAAATTGCGCATTAAACCTGGAATGTGTCTCACCTTATTAATCTTCCAAACAGAACCATTTGCCATCTTCAATTTGATGTCCCCTATGCCAACAATATCTAGTGGTTCACCATCTGCGAGATAAACTTTCCCACAGTTTCCAGCAACATAATTCTCCATTAATTCTTTGTGGGCAGTGGTGTGGAAAGACGCTCCTGAGTCCAAAACCCATGAATCTATCGGGCTATCAACAAACAGAAGTAACGCATCAGTGACGGATTCTGTAACAACGTTGGCTGCATCATTTTTATTATCACCATTTTTCTTCGGTGCTTTGCAGTTCCTCTTTAAATGACCATGTTTACCACAATTCCAGCACTCATATGTCCGCCCAGACTTGGACTGACTCCTCCTGCTCCTTGACGTAGATTTGTTCTTACCTCGGTTGAAATTTCTATCATTACCTCTTCCCATGTTTTCCACATTCAGAGCAGAACCTTTGAATGTTTCACTAGAATCAATTTTACGAACCTCTTCAGCAAAATACGATCTCTAACTTTAACAAATTTCAGTTTAGCATTTCCAACTGAATTACTAATTGCTGCCCTCATAGGTTCCCAACTATTTGGTAGAGATGCTAACAAAATCAGGGCACTAACTTCATCCCCAAAATCAATCTCAACAGATAGCAATTGATTCACAATTGTATTGAATTCATTCAAATGAGTAGTGACAAAAGTACCATCAACCATTCTTAAGTAAAAGAGTCTTTTGATTAAATGTACCTTGTTGTTAGCAGATGGTTTCTCATACATATCAGAAAGAGCTTTCATCAGACTCATGGTGGTCTTCTCCTTTGCTACATTGTGAGCAACTGTCTTGTCTAGCGTCAATCGGACAACTCCTAAAACCTTCCTATCAAGGAGTTTCCATTCAGCTTCATCCATCTTCTCTGGTTTCTCACTCAAAGGAACATGAAGCTTCTTTCCATAGAGATAATCTTCAATCTGCATTCTCCAGAAGGCATAATCTGTCCCATCAAATCTTCCAATCCCATGTCCTATACTGTTCTCACTTTCCATTGTTTCCAATGCTCAAATCTAGCCTAGCTGCTCTGATACCAGTTGTTAGAATTTGTATCTCCCAAATCTGACCTGCTTGAAAACAATCTGTAAAAACACAAGAAAGAAGAACACAAGAACACACAAATTTATAGTGGTTCACTCAAATTGAGCTACATCCACTTCAGCCACCACCAGATTTACTATGAAGAAGAAGAATGAATATAGAGTTTTTGCCTCACACTTTATCTCTCTAGAATTCCATCTTCACAATTTAAACCCTTAATAATCACATATTTATAGGATAAACATTCAGGTAATAAACCTAAATAACTTTGGTCAGACCCAAGCCAAAACCAAAAAAAAGAAAACCCAATAAACTCTAATTAACAATGTAGAGTTTATTATAAGTGTAGGCTCCATAACTCAACACTTTGAACTTCCATCAGAAGGGCATACGTTCAACCGACATCTGTCAGCGGCGGTGACGGAGGAAATGAAGACGGTCTTTTCTGCCGACGGATCGGCGATTCGACTTAATGGGAGTAAGAAGGCTCTCAAACCACAGTTCATTCTATTGAATGATGCGGTGGCAAAAGCGCTTCAGGGGAAGGCGGGGTCATTCAATCTCTACAGTCAAGATCGGTTTGACTATATGTCTGCCATCTCGAAGGGGATTCAGGTCAACTGGGCCGTAACGCTGTTCCAGAACCTCTGCTTTTCAATTAACCAGAAGAACAAGGAGAGCATTAACTTTGTTGCTCAGATAAGTAGATTGTTGGAGCACTTGGGGGTTCCAATGGAGGATTCCGAACCAATCAACTCGACCAGGGTGTACATTGTCTTTACAGTCGCAAACACCCTAGTCAGAATGAAGAACAACAAAGACTCTATTTCCGGAGCCTCGATTCAACATACAGCAGTAAGGTCTATTACCCAATCTAAACATCCAACGGCATCTATCTTGTCTACAGGAGCCAAATGAACCAAGATTGTGAATGAGTCTGAGGCTAGCTCTACCAGCCTTCAGAGCTCATCGAAGAAGGATTCTGGAACTGTCGACTCCAGAATTAGGCAAGGTCTAGTCGAACTTGCCACCACTCCACTATCTCCCATGTCTCCGGCTGCCAGTCAGTTGTAGAGATCTTCAAGGTCATCTGTTTTAAAAGGTGAAAAGTCAAAGGCGCCCCGTGCGTCTAAATCGATGAAGGCTTCATCAAAGGTAACATCTCCTTCAACTCTGGCCGAAGTGCCTAAATTTAATGTTCTAGAAATGGAACAAGAAAAATGTGATAATATTCCTGTTAAGGAATCTGCTGCAGGGCCTGCTCTTGAGTCAGCTGGTCCAAATATTGAGAATTTTGACATGGATGTGTCTCATGTTCGCCAATTTGATCCAGTAGCCATTGGTGCTACAGAGTTCATTCAACCAGAATAGGGTGTAGTTCTTACCCTTGTTGTTGGTGGTATTGCTGAAAAGGTTCCCTCTGTTTCTGTTAGAGAGCCTTTCGCCTCAAATCCTATTTCAAAAGATTCCATAGTAACCGGGAAGATCACTCGAGGCGAACTCCCTCCTAGACTCTTTAAGAAACCTCAATCTGCTCATGAATTGATGCGCTCCACAAGACAATCTCGTGGAATTGTATTCGGAGAACCAAGACCCTTTCCAAAACCTGTTGAGGTTATTGGAAAAGGGAAGGATGTTGTAACTGACGAAGATGAAGATGTTTATGAGGCAACATGCATTGTTGACCTCATGATGAATCAAGCCAAAGCTATAGCTGCTGAAAAGATAGAAATTTTTGACTCTTGGATCCAGAACAGATTGTTAATCTAGTATGATGAGGTCATCACGGGTTCAAGAATAAGTAGTCAATGGCGTAAGCTTGTATCCAATGAAAAGAAAGTCCTCAAATGGGCCAAAACTTCGGAGGTTTCTGAAGCTCTGAAGAGAAAAGACCTTGTAAAGGCCAGTCTAAGAGGAAGAGCTCTCTTTCCTATTCTTGAAGCCAGAAAAGCAAATTTCAATCCAATTGAGAGAGGTGCTGAAGCGGAAGTGAAGGCTTTAAAGAGATTGGACGAGATCATGGATGACTATCTTTCTGTAGTCACTCGGTATGTTGATGGAGCTAACTGCTCAAGAGCTAGCCCTTTTGGTAGTTCCTCCGATGAAGACGAACCAATGGACATCTTTGATGATCCTGCTAATACAGATGAGCAAGTTTCTGCTCTTCTAATAGAACTTGGAAGTTTCTCTGCAGAAGAAAGACGTCTATTGGCTCAACCTGTTATCGAGCAATGTGAGGAACCTATTCAAGAGAATCTGTCCATGGAAGAAGAAGAAGTTATTCAAGAGTCTGAACAAGCTCTTTAATAAGATTCTGATCAAGAGACCGTTCAAGCTCTTGTAACTCAGGAAAAAGAAGTCGTTGAAGAGCCTGTTCAAGCTCTTGTAACGCAAGAAGAAGAAATTGTTGAGGAGCATGTTCAAACTCCTAACATCAATGAAGATGAAGTGATAGATTCCCCTGTTCTGGGAGCAGAGGTTTCTCAAATGAAGAAGGTTGATGTCGTTCAGCCAAATCCAGTTAATTCTGAGGGGGAACCCTCAAAAGATAAAGATGCCGAAGAGAGTTCCTCATCTGAGGGGGAACAAGACCAAAATGCTAGAACTGGCAAGCCTCTACCATTCCCTGAGATTAATGTTGTTAATATCTATGAGAATATTCTCAATCCTCTTCACTGTACGGGAAATCTGCACGAAAGATTTGAGAGATCAGAAATGGAGTTGGAAGAAGAAGAGAAAAATAAATCTAATGGTGGATCAGAGGAGAATGAACCTGAGCAGTCCATACAAGTTCATAAGAACTTTAGTCCAATTCAGACCAGGGTAGCAGATTCGCAAGATAATTCGTCTAATGAAGGATCTTCAGCTGACGGAACAAAGCTCATGAAGTCGATGTCAACCTTGTTAACAACGCTTCAGAAGAATGTGGCAGTTATGCAATCCAATATTACGAAAATTATGAAAGCCTAGAAGGAAGACAAGAAGAAATTTGTCGATCTAGTTAAAACCCATAATGAGTTGGAGCTAACACTGAAGAAAAACACTTACGAGGTTGAAGTCTCCAATACGAATTTTGGAAGATTTGAAAAGAAACTCTTTAGTCGACAATCAAAAATGATGAGCCTTGAAAGACAAATCAATCTTGATAATCAAAGAGAGGTTATGGAAGCAATGGAATTGATTTAGAATCAGCTGGTTGAAATTCAAGGCAGCATGAGAAGAACAGATGCTGAAAGACTAGAGTATGCTGACTCTATCGCAAAGAAATTTCAAGCTGAAGAGAATGCGAAAGCTGGTGCTGAGAAAGAACAGAATCGTATTACTCAAGGTGAGCCTAGTAAAGACAGAAGAGGTGAAGGTGTAACAACTGGCACTAGATCTATGCAAAGGCCATCTGATGATGATAACCCAAGGCCAACTAAAAGAGGCGGAGGTCGAAGCGGTGGTGATCGTGGAGGCCGAAGCAGTGGTAGTGATCGCGGAGGCCGAAGCAGTGTAAACACTCGTGGTGGCCAAAGTGTCGGAACTGATCGTGGTGGTCGCCCTCTTCCTCCTTTTCGCAATCTGCTAATCGGTCAAGAGATGACAGGTAAAGGGATGAGCTATGAAGGAACTCGTTTCCCGATCGATCCTCGAGTGAAAAGGGAAGAACAATAATCTCCTTTCTCCTACTCTGTTAACTCTTGAACTCTATTTCTTTAACTATGTTTTTGAATATTGGTTTTGGAAAGTGGTTGTGTAAGATGGATGAACAAGTTTTACTCTGCATTTTATATGATGAATGCTTAACTTGATATTTATGCTAAAGTTTCATTCTCATCATCAAAAAAAGGGAAATTGATGGGTCAAATTATTTTGACTAAATGTCGAAGTAGTTTGACTATTGGAATTTTGATGATGAATGGATGTAAAACTTAATCTATGCATCTAATTATCTTTGGTGCAGGTGTATCGAAATCAGACTTTATTAGACGTGGTCTTAATGAGGTTCATTAGACCGATTTGGCATTAGATGCGCCTAGTTAGACGTGCAGTCTAACTAGCGGAGTTAGACGTGCAGTCTAACACACGGAGTTAGACGTGCAGTTTAACTAGTTGAATTAGACGTGGAGTCTAATGGAAAGAGAAAGTTAGACGTGCAGTCTAACTCCTTCAGACTAGTCTAAAGGGAACCGTAATTAGACGTGGAGTCTAATGGAATGTGAAAGTTAGACGTGCAGTCTAACTAGTGAAAGTTAGACGTGCAGTCTAACTCCTTCAGATTAGTCTGAAGTGAACTGTAATTAGACGTGAAGTCTAATCCCATTAGACCAGGTGGTCTAACGGATCCTGTTATTAGACGGGGACGTCTGATTTCATTAGACGAGGTCGTCTAACTGAAATACGTCTAATCCATGCTTAAGCAGTTGCTTGAAGCTAGCACCCGCCTACCCACATGCTCTAGTTGTACGCTACTCCTGCTCCACTTTCCAGTGAAGATTATTATGACAGCCAGCTGCAACCAATCAACCAATGCCACGTAAACGAATATCCTTCACACTACTTGTTTTGCAGGTACATTCCTGAAGAATATTCAGCGCACTACAAGTTGTGTACGGCCACGATCCTTGTACTCAGAGTCTGCTGTGTATTATGGAGGCGTTCCAATGGAAGCTCGCCACGTGTTATTATGAAGATTCGACCGTTAGTTCCTGCTCCTTTTTAAAGAATCTCAAGGACAACGGACGAACTGCTAGACAATCAATCGATCATTTTGATACTCAGATTACTCTATCGAAAATGTGAGTTGCTTTATTTCTTTACTGTGTGTTAATCAAGAGAGAGTTAGAATCAAAGCATCGTTTTAGCTGAGTGATAATCTTGATTATATTGTAAGTTGAACAGAGTCTGTTCTGTTCAACAGTGAACTATTCGTGCAAACTGTATTTGATTCAAAGCATATTATAGTGAATCTTTCCGGTGGTTGGAAGAATGGGTGACATATGAGAGTTTGCTTCGAACATCCATAAATAAACTATTGTGTTGTTTCTTTCTGTCATTTTTCATTCTTGGTTCCCAGCTTCAAACCTAAGTAAACATTTTCGCACTTTATTATGTTTCAAATGTTTACAAGGGTTTGCGCAGAATAGAAAGTGATTTAAATCTTTAACAAGATTTCTATCAAACCGTTTTTCCTAAGTCTTAATCAATAGCCTTACCCCCTCCTCTATTGATTAAGCTGATCCTATCAGAATGAATAAAACTAAGTCCAGCAATGTCTTAATGTGCAGGCAAAATCATAGACTCACTAAACAGCAGACCTGCCATCAGCTGAAGTTCGCTGGCAGCAGAGTTGTTCAAACAATAGAGTTCGCTGACAATAGAGTTGTTCAAACAACAGAGCTCGCTGGCAGTAGAGTTGGTCAAACAATAGAGTTCGCTGGTAGAAGAGTTGCTCAAACAACAAAGTTACAATCAACAAACTTGCTATCAGCTGAGCTGCTCCATCAGCGGAGTTGTCATCAACAGACTCGCTATCAGTTGAGCTGCTCTATCATCAAGTTTCCATCAGCAGACTCGTTATCAGCTAAGCTTCTCCATCAGCATAGTTGTCATCAGTAGACTCGCTATCAGCTAAGCTGCTCCATCAGTAGAGTTGCCATCAACAGACTCACTATGAGCTGAGCTGCTCCATCAGTAGAGTTTGCCAACAATAGAGTTGCTCAAACAGTTGAGCTCACTATCAATAGAATATCTCATCAGCAGAGTTGATCATTAGAAAAATTCTCTAGCAGTAGAGCTCGCCATCAGCAGAGTGCGCTAGCAGCTGAGCTGAGCTAATCAACAATTGAGTTCATTATCAGCAGAGTTGATCATCAATAGAGCTCGTTATCAGTTGAGTTCTACATCAACTGAATGCTTATCAGCTAAGTCAAGTAGTTGAGCATGCATAAATTGCAATACAAAAAAATGTACGACCAACTCTCTACTCTGACGTGCAAAACGATAAACGAATATTCCATTCCCCTACGCACTAAAATCCCATACGCCAGGTAGGGGTGTTCAATATTTGGTCTGAACCGAATATCCGACCGAATTCGAATTCACCGAATTCGAATAAACCGAATTCGAATTTCATTTTCGATTTTCGAATCGAATTTCAAACCAATTCGAATTCAAATACGGTTTTCGAATTGGTTTTCGAGTTTGGGTTTCAACTCAAAATCCAAACCGAAAACCGAATTCATTTTTTATTATTTATTCTTCCAAACTTAACTTAAGAATAAGTTCAAAATAATCAAACTAGAATATTTTGAATTAAGATTTATAATAAGAGAAAAAAATGAAACAAAATCACTAGTGGTCTAGTGGTAGAATAGTACCCCTACAATGATATAGACCCCGAGTTCAATTCTTGGTTGCTACATTTTATTTTGAGTTTAAAATAAAAGAAAATTGAATTCAGTTTGAATTCAAATTATTCGAAGTTCAAACTGAATATAAAATTCGAATACGGTTCGGTTTAATTAGAATTTATTCGAATTCGGTTCGGTTTTCGAATTGACGAAAAAAACAAA
Organism: Impatiens glandulifera; assembly: GCF_907164915.1. Classification (NCBI taxonomy): domain Eukaryota; kingdom Viridiplantae; phylum Streptophyta; class Magnoliopsida; order Ericales; family Balsaminaceae; genus Impatiens; species Impatiens glandulifera. Next base: position 326,625 of record NW_025919138.1, read on the forward strand.
AAATTCGAAGAAACCGAATTGAGGAACTCGAATAAACCGAAACCGAACCGATGAACACCCTTAACGCCAGGCATACGAAAAACGTACCATTTCCACATATCGACAAAATGGTTTCGACCATTGCCATGCATCAAATATAAAAAGGCATCAAAGAGAAATGGTGAATCCTCTCCGTTCGACTCAAGCGCTCGCTCTTCTCGCTTGCTATTCGAAAGTCACTACGTTACGCATACACGAGATGATATACGTTGAGCAATAATCTTTTATATAATTTGATAATAATTTTACTTATGTAAGTTGAACAGATAATTGTCTGTTCAACAAGATAGTTTGAGGCTAGAAGGTCAGACATGCAAGTGTTAAGACCTATGATCTAAGTGGGTTTGTGTAACATCTATACAAATTAAAGTTTTCTAGTAGAATCCTTCTAGAAATATAAAAAGGGGTAACGTAGGAGTTTCATCTCCGAACATTAAAAAAATCTTGTGTTGTATTTTCATTGCTTAATTCATTGTTATATCTTCCGCTTCAAATCCTACAAGAATTTTACGCACTTTAAACCGTTCAAGAGTTTGCTATGATTTGTCCAAGAATAGAAACAGATGTTCAATCTCTAATAGGATTAAAATCGCATTTAAGTGAAAAATAAAACAATATTATTCAACCCCCCCTCCCCCTTTTCTACTATTATCTTTGATCTTAACAAGTGGTATCAGAGAAAAGTTTTATATTCTTAAGCTACTGTAGATATCTGAATCATGTCTTACCTAAACAAGATTCCAATATTCTCAAAGGAAGACTATGATGACTAGAAGATTAGAATGCAAGAACATCTAACGGCACAAGATGATGACATGAGGTATGTCATCATAGATGGTCCCATGAAGATACTAAAGTTCAACACAACCAGAAATACAACGATGGGTGCTCCTCAAATGCGGAGAAACCCAGACAAGAGGAGGTCAACCTCGATAACGTGGCCAAAAACATCCTATACAAAACTTTAGACAAGAACATATTCAGTAAGATCAAATCATGTTCCTCTGCTAAAGAGATCTGAGAGAAGCTGACTCAACTTTGTGAAGGCAACAATCAAAAAAAAGTTGATGGTTGCCACACAAAAGTTCAATAGCATCAGGATGCGCCCAGGTGAGACTATGATTGATTTCAACGAAAGATTCAGCAGCATAGTCATTGAACTCTCAACCCTGGAAAAGGTATATAGAAACAAGGAAGTTGTTATCAAAACGATGGCTTTGAGGGAATCCAAGGACCTCAACAAGATCGAGTTGCATGATCTCTTTGTCGATCTGAATGTCTATGAGTTTGAAATAAACTCAATGAATGAGGATGAGCCATCCACCTCCATCACAATACAAGTATTGGTGATTGCTGAAGAGTCACCTACTTCGACATCTGCTAAGTCTACTGAACAGATCAACAACAACGCGATGTCATTATTTTGTCAAAAAGTTTGGAAAGTTCATGAGGAAGAATCATTCTAACTCTAATCTTAATAGAAATAATTATAAAAACGAGTCTAATGCTAATTTAAAATGTTTTAATTGTGACAGACCAGGTACTTTATGGTTGACTACAAGAAACCCAGAAGGGATGAAAAGAAGCCATTCGAGAGGAAGTACAAGGAGGATCACAAATCTTCCGGGAATAGAAGGTTTTACTTATTAAGGAAAGCAAGAGCAAATGGGCTGAAAGTGATTCCGATGAGAGCTCATCAAGTGAAAGTGAGGAAGAAATTGTCAAATGCTTCATGGAATATGACAATGAGGTATTTGATTTCACCTTTAATGAATTCGCAAGAAATGATTTAATTACTGCACTCAATGACATGGTCATTGAGTAAAATAAACTGTCAGATCTTTTTAACGAAATAAATTTGAAAAACAAATCTAACAATACAAGTTTTTCAACTCAAAATAACGAACCAAAAGTTTTAAAAAACAAAATGAATGAGCTATCAGTTGAGAATGAGAAGCTCAAAGAAACATTTCAGAGTTTATCTGTTGAAAATTAAAGAATAAACTATGTGGTTACTTCATGGACTAAGTTCGGAAATGCTCTCAAGCAACTGCATAAGCAACAAAGGCCCCGTCGGATGCAAATCTAGACTGAGATTTATTGGGGTAATCCAACTGAGTCCTGCAACAAGTTGAACCCGGTAAAAGACAAACTTAACTTAATAAGTTTCGTCAAGGAAAATTCTACTGACATTCGAACTAATCAAAACTATAATAATTTTACTCTTAAAGATGAAATCAAATATGTTAAACCAATTGTGTTGGATTTTCTAAGCGTATATCTCATATATATATATATATATATATATATATATATATATATATATATATATATATATATATGATAAAAGGTACAAAATTTGATGTTTAAAATTATTTTATCATTAACTTATAATCACTACCCATATTGATCGTAACAAATTCACCGTTTATAACTAATTTAAACATCCATAGGGGGTTTATAGAAAAATGATATTTCGTTGACCTTTTAAGCTTATGATGATGGACGTGACCCGTGATCCTTACGGTTTTTCCAACTTCTCAAGAAGTGTCTGAAATGCCTTAAGATCTCACTAATATTGTTCTCCCAACTTCTCAAGAAGTGTCTGAAGTACCTTAAGATCCCACGAGTACTTCACGATTAAGACAGAAACGACCTTTCGTCTTCTTATTTACCAAATATTTTTTCAACGTCTCTAATGTTATCCACGCGAAGATAAGATTAAAATAACTAGAAACTTTTTCTAGAAATGAATGATCAACCAATAGAACATGCTAGTGTTCAATATTGTTGATCGAAATGGATGAAAGAATAAGATTAATAAAAACTTTATTTTCTTTAAACAAACTTTAGAAAGAGAAAATAATTTTTTAGAGGGAGAGGCAGATTTTTTTCTAGAAAAACTTATTATCTTATATAATCTCTTTGGTGATTTTATTATATTTAATTCCTTTATTAAATATTTAATTGGTTGATTAATAATATAAAATCTATAATAAATATTATATTATCTCCAAAATAAAACTTATTCTAAATATTCATTAATATTTATCATCCATGAATAAATTCATAATTTGTTCTCATTTTACATTTTAATTTAACTCTTCTATTGCGTGTGACCCGTTAGGCCCTTAGAGTTTTTAGCCGATTACAATTAACCAGTTAATTATAATCCATTCACGAGGATGTTTCTAGCAAAACGCGCGTGACTCCTAATTTTCTAGAAAGTTAACTTCTATTAACTTTGACGAAGCGTCGAACTTATCCGCAACTATTTATTTTGTGAATGTTCATCTCGTCACATCTTATACTCGGCTCAGTTATTTGAGTATTGTTATTGATTGTCAACTCCCACTAGACCGAAATATTGCATCCATCACAAGCCTAATTTTCTTGCCATACTGAAAATTACTACTATCTTAAGTCTATCCTCGAGAAACCATCAACTCGAGATAGAATGCCATGGCCATGGACTAGAAAGTAGTGTTTCGAAAAGAGGCCTTTGAGTATATACATTCATGTTCCTATTTCAAGAGTTGTGACTTCTTTATTGGCTACTCACAGTATTACTATATATCTTTCACATACCTAACCACTAGCTCTTGATCGCCCTTTTATAGACCGGTCGTAACTAGTATTAAAGTACATGATCCACACATATGATTTTACTTGAGCAGCTCAAGTCTAAGGATAATTCACTATAGTAGCTATGAGACGCACCACTAACATATAATAAATATATTACCATGAGGGGTCTCATGCGGGACACTCTAGTGCATTGTTAACTCCTCAACAACCACTTGTATGTTCATTCAGATGATCAATTATAGTCTCAAGTCATAGGAACACTCGTTTGATCAAATCAAGTAATGCAACACACATTAATCTTACCGATTTCATGATGTCCTATCTCAATAAACCTATGACTAGGGATCCTTTTTTATATGAACGTTATGCAATATAATAAGCGGTTTATCTCAAGATCACTATCATAAACGCTTTTATACTAGTATCATATCATGGACTTCAATAGATTCATATTAAGAAAACACCTTATTTTTACAATTAAATAATAGTATGAAACAATGAAGATGCCTTTATTAATTGAAATAATATTCAATTATTGTAATTAGGTGCTAAGGTGATGGCCATTGAGCACTCTTATCTAACAAACTCCCAAAGTCATTCACTTTGGTATCTAATACCACAAGAATTCACATATTTTTCAAAACTAGCTTGGGGAAGCGCTTTAGTAAACGGATCAGATATATTATGATCAGTGTCAACTCTTTCTATAGAGATATCTCTATTAGAGATAATCTCTTTAATAATATAATAAATTTTTTTAATGAAATGGCACTAAGATGTTTTCCCAAAAATATATATATATATAATATTTACGAAATACGTGTTTGGATCTTTGATGAGATCGTGGTTCCTTTGCTTGCGCAATAGCTCTATTATTGTCACAATACAATTTTATTGGACTTTCAATACTTGGAACCACTTCTACTTCAGTAATAAACTTCTTTATCCATACATCTTCCTTTGTCGCCTTAGAGGCTGTAATATACTCCGCTTCAGTTTTCGAATTCGCTGTCGTCACTTGTTTGGAACTCTTCCAACTTACTGCGCCACCATTTATCATAAACACAAAACACGATTGGGATTTTGAATCATCTTTATTCGTTTGAAAACTGGCATATGTATACCCACTTATTTCAAGTTCATGTCCTCCATATATCAAGAGTTTATCTTTAGTTTCTCGTAAGTACTTTAGGATATTCTTGACTACAATTCAATGACCTTCACCTGAATTTGACTGATATTTACTCGTTGCATTTCATGCATACGATACATCAGGTCTTGTACATAACATAGCATACATTATGGATTCAATCGCCGAAGCATACGGAATGTCATTCATGCGAATCATTTCTTCATGCTTTGTTGGACACATGGATATAGAAATATGTTCTCTATGCATCATAGGAACATATATTTTCTTGGATTCTTCCATTTTAAATCTCCTTAGCACTTTATCTATGTATGTTGCTTGTGAAAGACTAAGCAATTTTCTTGATCTATCTCTATAGATCTTGATGCCCAATATACATGGAGAACTTCTGTGATAACCAAATTTTGGTGGACTATAACATTAGAATGTCATTTCCTATTATTAATATGTCATCTACATATAATATAATAAACATAATTGTACTTCAATTCACCTTCTTATATACACAAGGTTCATCTAAATTAGGCATGAAACCAAACTCCTTAATTGTTTCATTGAATCTGGTGTTCCAACTCCTCGATGTTTGCTTCAATCCATAAATGGACCTTTGCAATTTGCACACCTTCTCGATATCTTTTGAAGTGAAACCATCAAGTTGTATAATGTATACTTCCTTAGAAAGATTTCCATTCAAGAACGCAATCTTGACGTCCATTTGCCAAATATCATAGTCATAATGAGCATCAATAACTAGGAGTATCCTTGTGGATTTAAGCATAGCTACTAGAGAGAAAGTCTCGTCATAATCAACACCTTGTTTTTTATGATATCCTTTCTCTACCAATCTTACTTTATAAGTAAACTCTTTACCTTCCAAGTTATGTTTCTTCTAAAGAACCCATTTGCATCCAATGGGTTTTATCCCATTGGGTGGATCAACCAAAGTCCATACTTTGTTAATTTTCATGGAATCCATTTCTGATTGCATGGCCTCAAGTCATCCCTCACGTTTTGAACTTTTCATAATTTTATCGTAGTTCATAGGCTCATCATCTTCTATGTGAGGTAATCCTCCTTCATCTATAAGAAATCCATACCTTATAGGTGCATCAGGCCTTTTATTTGATCTACAAGGACCTTGTGTAGTTTCAGGTTGAATCACTTCTACATTTACATGTTTATGTGGTTCTATTAGAGAAGTCTTGACTTCTTCAATTTACAGTTGAACTGTGTCTGTTTCAGTATCTTGAATTTCATTAAGTTCAATATTACTCTCATTATCTTCTCTTAAAAGAATTATTTCTCTAAAAAGAAAACATTTCTAGAGATGAACACTCTTTGCTCTCGTGGGTCATAAAAACTATATCCTTTAGTTTCTCTAGAATATCCTACAAACAAACACTTATCAGATTTAGATTCTAGCTTATCTGATACTATCTGCTTCACATAAATTGGACAATCCCAAATTCTCAAATGAGACATATTGGATCGTCTGTTACTCTATTTTTCAATTGGTGTAACTTCAACTGCCTTCGTGGGTACACTATTTAATAAGTAAATAGCAGTTTGAAGTGCATAACCCTAAAAGGACTTTGATAATATTGCAAAACTCATCATTGACCGAACCATGTCTAATAAAGTATGATTTCGTCTTTCTGCTACACCATTGTGTTGTGGTGTATACGGTGGAGTCCGCTGAGATAATATACCATTGTCTTTTAGAAAATCCTGAAACTCTTGACTCAAGTATTCACCTCTTCGATCAGATTAAATTGTTTTAATAGTTTTGTTAAAAAAAATTCCACTTCATTTTTAAACTCTTTGAATTTTTCAAAAGCTTCAAATTTATATTTCATTAAATACACATATCCAAACCTTGAGTAGTCATCTATAAATGTAATGAAATAGCAATAACATACACGTGCTTCAGTTGACATTAGGCCATATACATCAGTATGTATTAGACCCAATAGCTCTAAAGAACGCTCTCTTTTTCTACTAAAAGACAGTTTTGTCATTTTTCCTTTAAGGCATTGTAAGCATGAAAATTTGACTTACCCTATTTGCAAAATAATATTATTATGTTTAATAATATTAAAATAATAATTTGGATTTTTATATTCAAAATAACTTGAAAGAAGGAATTAAAACATAATTAAGGATTAATTATTGTGATAATTAAACCTTAATTAAGTAAACTTTCCAAAATTCCAAAAATAATTTGAGGATAAAATATTTGTATATATTTTACCCAAATTAGACCAAAGAAGGGGTTAAAAAATATTTAATTAGGATTTATTCATGATTTATGTTTAATTCATTACTTAAACCAATTAAATAAAATACTCTAAAATTCACAAAAATTCCCAACAAAATAAAATATGATCATAATTGTTATTATGAATCTAGAAATAATTTTTGTGAAATTTTTGGAGAAAAAAAATAGATTTAAAAGGAATTAAATTCATTTTTAATAACCTTTTAAATAAAATTAAAATTGCATAATCCTGTGTGGCTGATTTTATGTTTAAACTTTGCAGCAGGATTCTGGACCATCAGATGAGCGCCCAGATCTCATCTGATAGCCCAAAGCACGCCAGAAATTCAGCTATAGCGGAACCACGCGCGCGCACCCGCACCGGATCAACTAACGGGACAGACTGACCCCGTTAGTCAACCAGGCTAACCGCTGACGGAACTAAACGGAACTCGGCGTTCCATTACTCAAAACGACGTCATTTTGTTAATCTTCTTCGCTGGGATGCAGGGGTCGCCAGATTCGCGATCATCGTCGGCGTGCAACCTTCCAAAAGCTCTAACTTCGGCTACAGGCGATCAAATCCGTTGATTTTTTCGCCCACGTGATCCCCTCGTCTGCGCCTACGTTTCCCCCTTATCTAGAAGCCTTATCTTCCCCGAGATAAGGCTGTCAGCTACCGGATAAGATTTTAGGGATAAGAATGTCGATGATCAAAATCAAGTCGAATTGGCCTTCTACAGCCGACCTATCCACCCTATAAATACTCTCCTACCATCCTAATACCAATCCATCAAACAATAACTGCAAATTACACATCAAATCGCCTCAATCGAAGACCTGCAATTTCCGGCTAAAAACAGTTTTCTACAAAACCTTCTCCGGTGAGCCAAGCTTCAATCCAGGCTTCTGGATCACTTACAATATTGCCCAGGAATGTTTTCCAGTTGTTGGTATGATTCTAAAAGCCTTGATTTTCGATTTGTAATTCAAAGTTTTGAATTTCTTCAAATTTTCTTGTTTGATCACTTTGGTCGTGTTCTTATGCTTGATTGTGTGATTTCTTTGTAGAGAATCATTATATATATCATGTGTAAGCTTTTTGTTTAGAAAACCGATCAAATCAACCTAGAACAGAATTTTGCAAAAATCAGTTTGAAAATTAGATTTTTGAAATGTTGTGTTCTTGGTTTAAATCTAGATTTGTTGATCCAGATTGTTGTTATATATGTTTATAAACATGTTTGAATCATTTCCATACAACTGTAATCAAGTTTTGATCATGTTTGATCAAAATTGAAATTTGAGAAAAAAGCTTGAAAATTTAAATTTTTAAAACTTCGTGTTCTTGCTTTTAATCTGATTTTGTTGGTTCAATTAGTTGTATTACATGTTTGTATAAATGATTGGATGATTTCTAAGTAACTGTAATCATGTTTGATCAAATTGAAATTTTGGAAAAAAAAGTTAAAAAACTGGATTTTTGAAATTCATGTTTTTGCTTCTAAGTTGGATTTGTTGATTCAATTAGTAGTTATACATGATTTTTAACATGTAGGGATGAATTCCAAGTAACTGTTTCACCCTTTTGATCATGTTTGATCAAATTTGGTTTTTGAAAAAAGTTAGATTTTGATTTTATTCATTTTAAATTAACAAAAAGGTCCCTAGCAAAGTCGCCAAGAAAGTTTTAACACCGATTATCCCCCTGGTCTATGTCCTATTCCATAGTTTATCACGTGCTGGTGAGGCACGTGGCAATATGGAAGGACTACCGCGAGGCAGCTTGAGGTTACATGATTTCAACCTTGGTTTACGTGCCAAACATCTTTTAAAATGAAACATTTAATCTTTAAAAGATTTTGAAAATACTTAGAGCGATAAGAAATTAATTATGAAAAATAATTAATCTTTTGTTCAAACATTAATAATCTAGGAGGCTAAATAACAATTTAACCAAACCCGATTTAAATCAATTAAGCATAATTAGTTTAAAGATTATTCATTTGAAAATCAGAGTCGCCAAGAGATATTATGAAAATCAATAAAATGATACGTGTACAAAAGTATTTATACCAGAGTTTCTGAAAAAAGTGGTTCGTTGTTTGTTTTCGCTCGGGAAAGGGCTTTTGCGCTATGTCCTCTACGCCCGCCTAAGGACAGTTTTCAAAATCCTTCTAAAATAGACAAAGTCTGGCTTCTATAAATCTAATTATAACATTTCTTATCTTTAATTAGTAGTTTAGGGGTCCTAAATGAGGATAGACTTTAAATAATTGTACAAAATCATTTAAAGGAGGTGTGTACATGTTGCGTTGGGGTTCAGATTTAACAAAACCTGAAAATATCAGAAAAAGATGTTAGAGAGTATAACCAAACAAGACCTAGCAAAAGAAAATTGCTTTGGGAAACATCCCAGAGAATCTTGAGAGTTACTTTATGACCTTGAGAATACCATTTTTTAGAAAATGGTGGTTTGGTTCCAAAATAGTTTTGGATTTTTGAAAATTGGAACCAAACGGGCCTAAGGATTAAACCCTAGGTTTGAGTCCGATCTTGTCAATTTGGGCTTAGTAAGGTTGAAGAGGTTCAACTTTGAGTGAGGGTTCGGACTTAGGCCTAGGGCTATAACGGTCTTAGGCTAAGTGGGGGTTTGATCCTAGGCTAGGGCTAGGGTTTGGCCTAGCTAAGATGAGGTTAAGCTTAATTGTTGGTCTTAGGTTAGGTGTCAAGGTCAATCCTAGGTCAAGTGGAAAGGTTTTTCCTAGGTTAATTTGGTCTAGGCTAGTTTTGTCGGCCCTAAGACGAATCTCTCGGTCGGGTGACACGGTCCTGAGCGGTTTCCTCGGTCGGGCGGCTCGGTCCTGGCTTGTTTTTCTCGATCCTAAGGCAAAATTCCAGGACCGGGTGCTCTTGTTTTGGTCCAAAACTTCAGAAGGCCATAACTTTTGATTGGGATGTCCAAATCACAATCCGTAAGTTGCAGTAGGTTCATATTACCATGAAGAACAAAAGCCCTAACATAAATCACGATTTTGAAAATCATAAGAGGATCAATTTTAAAACACCATTTCTAGGTCAAATTTTGGGATCTTTTAAATTAGGCCATTTCAAGGCCTGATTTTTGTTTCATTAGCTTTGAAATGATGAATATAGTTAATCCATACCAAAACAAGAACATCATTAAAATGGTTTTTGAAGACTGAATTAAAATCTAACTTTTTTCAAAAACCAAATTTGATCAAACATGATCAAAAGGTGAAACAGTTACTTGGAATTCATCCCTACATGTTAAGAATCATGTATAGCTACTAATTGAATCAACAAATCCAACTTAAAAGCAAGAACATGAAATTTCAAAAATCTAGTTTTTTAACCTTTTTTTCCAAAATCTCAATTTGATCAAACATGATCAAAATATGATTACAGTAACTTAGAAATCATCCAATCATGTATACAAACATGTAATACAACTAATTGAACCAACAAAATCAGATTAAAAGCAAGAACACAAAGTTTTAAAAATTCAAATTTTCAAACTTTTTTCTCAAATTTCAATTTTGATCAAACATGATCAAAACTTGATTACAGTTGTATGGAAATGATTCAAACATGTTTATAAACATATATAACAACAATCTGGATCAACAAATCTAGATTTAAACTAAGAACACAACATTTCAAAAACTCCAATTTTCAAACTGATTTTTGCAAAATTCTGTTCTAGGTTGATTTGATCGGGTTTTTTTCAACATAAAGCTTACACATGATATATATAATGATTCTCTACAAATAAATCACACAATCAAGCATGAGAACACGACCAAAGTGATCAAACAAGAAAATTTGAATAAATTCAAAATTTTGAATTACAAATCGAAATCAAGGCTTCTCGAATCATACCAACAGCTGGAAAACATTCCTGGGCAGTATTGGAAGTTATCCAGAAGCCTAGATCGAAGCTTGGCTCACCTGAGAAGGTTTTACAAAAAACTGTATTTGGCCAGAAATTGTAAGTCTTCGATTGAGGCGATTTGATGTGTAATTTACAGTTATTGTTTGATGGATTGGTATTAGGATGATAGGGGAGTATTTATAGGGTGGATAGGTCAGCTGTAGAAGGCCAATTCGACTTGATTTTGATTGTCGGCGTTATTATCCCTAAAATCTTATCCAGTAGCTAGTAGTCTTATCCTGGGTAAGATAAGGCTTCTAGATAAGGGAGAAACGTAGGCGCTGATGAGGGGATCACGTGGGCGAAAAATTCAACGGATTTGATCGCTTGTAGCCAAAGTTAGAGCTTCTGGAAGGTTGGACGCCGGTGATGATCGCAAATCCGGCGACCCCTGCATCCCAACAAAGAAGATGAACAAAACGGCGTCGTTTTGAGTAACGGAACGCCGAGTTCCGTCTGGTTCCTTCAACGGTCAGCCTGGTTGACTAACGGGGTCAGTCTGTCCCGTTAGTTGATCCGGTGCGGGTGCGCGTGCGTGGTTCCGCTACAGCTGGATTTTTGGCGCGCTCTGAGCTGTCGGATGAGATCTGGGCGCTCATCTGATGGTCCAGGATCCTGCTGCAAAGTTTAAACATAAAATCAGCCACACAGGATTATGCAATTTTAATTTTATTTAAAAGATTATTAAAAATCGAATTTAATTCCTTTTAATTCCATTTTTCCACAAAAAAAATTCACAAAAAATTATTTCTAGATTCATAATAACAATTATCATCATATTTTATTTTTGGGGGAATTTTTAGGAATTTTGGAGTATTTTATTTAATTGGTTTAAGTCAAAAATTAAACATAAATCATGAATAAATCTTAATTAAATACTTTTTAACCACTTCTTTGGTCTAATTTGGATAAAATATATACAAATATTTTAAGTTATTTTGAATATAAAAATCCAAAATATTATTTTAATATTATTAAACATAATAATATTATTTTGCAAATAGGGTAAGTCAAATTTTCATGTTTACAAAATATATATATATATATATATATATATATATATATATATATATATATATATATATATATATATATATATATATATATATATATATATATATATATATATAAAAGTGAAAAAGAGAGTTTATTAGTTAATTAAGAAAGAAATTAACACATTTTATTATTTTTTATTCTTAATATTAAATTTAAATAAATAAAATTAATAATTTAAAATATTTTTAAAATAATATTACAAAATCAACATTAATAGTATAATAATAATTCATGTATATATTAAACTTAACAGTGAAAAAGAAAGTTGAGTTAATTACTGTAAAAAAAAACTGATACATTTCTTTAATTTTTATTTTAATACTAAATCTAAATAAATAAAATTAATAATTTAAAATTTGTTTAAAACAATAATAAAAATCAACATTAATAATATAATAATAATTGATTCATATATTTATATATATAATAAACCTAAGTGAAAAAAATTAATAAATTTAAAAAAAAATATATATATACTAAAATAATAAGTATTTATTAAATGTTTAAAAATACAAATATTATATATATATATATAAGTATTTTTTAATTGTTAGTCATAAATTATATATTTATACACAAAATTATAAATATAAATCAACAATCTTAAATTGTATAGTGGTTGAAGTGTTAATGCTATATATTAAATAGCATAGTTCAAATCTCGTTAGGCATAATTTTTAAATTATTAAAAAATATTGATGGTTAATATGTGAAATAAAAACGTTGGTTTATCGAAGTGAGGAAATTGTTAGATGCGAATGAAATTGGTGGTTGGGTAAATGACATTCAAGGTATGGAAGACGATGATTTATTCTTTGTTGATTTGACAGAAGTGAATGTGTAAGATCACAAGATTAGAGGTCAATTGAGGTGGATAAAAATATGGAATGAGATGGTTGGTTAGTTGAAGTGAGTATGCCACACCATGAGAGATCGATTGAGGATGAGATAGATTGGTCAGTAGAAGTGATGATAAGTAAGTCGGGTTATTTATTGTAAAATATGTGAGGAGATGAATTGTTTGACCGAAATGAAAGTAAAGTCTCGAGATGAGAGGATGATTGAGATTAGTGGGATAGAAATGTGGAATGAGATAGTTTTGGTTAATCAATGTAAGTAAGGTCATACTATGAGAGTCGATTAGGGAATTGATGGGTCAAAGTGAGGGTAAAAGAGATTGGTAAAGATAGTTGATTTGACCGAAATGAAATTGTGAAAGGTCACACAATATAAGAGGTCGATTAGGATGTGGATAAATGTAGAATGAGATGGTTGGTTATCCTAAGTGAGGATAAAAAATCAGGTTGTATATTGTCAAATATGTGAGGAGATGAGTCACGAGATGATAGGTCAGTTGGGAATTGGTGACCAAAGTGAAGAGTAAAAGAGATTGGTGATGTTGGAGATGGTTGATTTGACCGAAGTAAAAGTGTAATGTCACATATGAGAGGTCGATTATCGGGGTGGATAAATGTAGAATGAGATGGATGGTTAGCCGAATTGATAATAAATAAGGTTGGGTTGTATATTGTAAAAATATTAGAAGATAAGTTGTTTGACGAAGTAAAAGAAATGTCTCGAGATGAGAGGTCGATTGTGAATAGATATATAAATGTGGAATGAGATGGTTAATTAGTCAAAGTGAAAATAAGGTAACGAGATGAGAGGTCAATTGGGGTGGATAAATGTGGAATGAGATGTATGGTTAGCCGAAGTGAGGATAAGAATGTCGGGTTATATATTATAAAATATGTAAGAAGATGAGTTGTTTGATGAAGTGAAAGTAAGGTCTTCGAAAGAATATAGGTCGATTGTGATTGGTGGATAAATATGGAATGAGATGTATGGTTAGCCGAAGTGAGGATAAGAATGTCGGGTTATATATTATAAAATATGTAAGAAGATGAGTTGTTTGATGAAGTGAAAGTAAGGTCTTCGAAAGAATATAGGTCGATTGTGATTGGTGGATAAATATGGAATGATGTGATTTTTGATTAGTCGAAGTGAAAGTAAGGTAAAGAGATAGAGAAAGAAATTGATATTAGTGATTAAAATATTCGATAAGATTAGTTATTTGACCGAAGTAAAAGTTAAAGTCACGAGATGAGAAGTCCAATATGAATTGGTAGATAAATGTGGAATAAGATAGTTGGTTAGTCTGAGTGTTTTAAGGTCACGAGATGAGAGGTCGATTGAACATTGATTGGCTAAAGTGAGGATAAAAAAGAGATTGGTGATGTTTGAGATTTTTGATTTGACCAAAGTGAAAGTGTAAGGTCAAGAGATGAGAGGTTAATTGGGAAAAATATGTGATGAGATATATGAGAATATGAGTTATTTTATCGAAATGAATAAAATATGGAATGAGAATGTTTTATTTTTATTTTAATATATTATTCGTGATTTATTAAAAAAAATCTAAATATATTATTAATATTTTTTTATTATATTTTTTTATTTATATACATTGCACGAAAATAGATTTTACTAGTTAGTATTAATTTCACATATATTACTTCCACTCTATTTAGCTCAATAAGTTTGTATGTAAAGTATAAGATATTATTAGATATAAAGATTAACTATGTTTATATATTTTATTTTTAAAATGTAAGAAAAGTAACTTATAAATATATAATATATATTTCTTAGTGAATTTTGAATGTTTATTTTGATATTTACCACTGGGCCTATAAAATAGGTTATGACTTTGTATGGGCTGATCTATTTTCTCTAGTACAAACATTTACATTTATTCTAGAACTGGACCAGACAATTTTCCAATTATTTAATAATACATTTTTTTTATGTTTATTTAAGTTTGTATATTAACTATGACATCAAATGACTTACAATAAATATAGTGAAATTTTGTTGAGATAGTGTAAACAAATGGTTTTTTTTATTAAATTTATTAACATCATTTTCAAAATTATGTTTATCAATCTAATTTATAATTTAAAACGTTTTAAGTACCTCATTTGTCACTTAGCTATCCTAAATGACGTTTATTTTCTAGAAAGCTAGTTCAACAACTCTTTCAAACTTTTTTAAAAGTGCGATTAATTCTTACGCGTTAAATATACTTACACATAAGATTTCAAAGACCGTAATATCAATCTCAACAAATTTTATAATAAAGTAAACAATGCAAAAATATATTTAGTGATGTTTTGACGCATTAAGTTTACTATGTCCAAGTGTTATATGTTTATAATTGGTATAATATTTTATTTGTATTTCTGATGTAGTGTAAGTTTTATTTAGATAATTTTAATAATTTAGTTGTCACTAAATAGATAAATAAAATTAATTTTATCCTTTTAAAAGAAAAAACCCTTAAAAAGAATGAAAAGAATCTTTTGCAGTTGTTGAATGATGAGTTTACTAATAACTTTAATATTAACTGCATTTTTTTTATTTTCCTTTTGTAGGCTTGTTAGTTTAAATTGGAATTATTTTTTTGAATAATTGGAGTGTATGATCAAGATTGTTCACTCGATGTATTTCCTATTTAATTTATTTTAGTCAAATGAGTCAAACTGAAGAAATTGTAAGGGTAACCACTACGGAAGAGTTCTTAGATTGTTTTGATAACACAACAGAATCCGTTAAGGAACACTCGAATCATGTTGAAAATGAAATAGAAGAGATTAGTGAAAATGCTACTCCAAAAAAATATATAGAAGTACGATTTGGGAGCATTTCACTAAGGAGAATATTGAAGGAATTCTTAAAGCCAAATGTAATTATTGTGATAAATATTTGGGTGGTTCTTCGATCAATGGAACTTCACATTTGTTTAAACATCATGGAAGATGCAAGAAAGTGCAAGAAGTATATTTGTTGAAGGAAAAACAAGTTATTGAGACTGATTCATTTACTGATGAAGAATTTCGAAGACATGCTACAATGTTGATCCTTATCCATGACTATTCACTTTCTATGATAGAACACATCAAGTTTAGAGATTTACTTGAATATGTTTGTCAAAAACCGATGCAATTTCCTTCGAGAAACATCACAAAAAAGACGTGTTAAAGATTTATGAGGCCGAAAAAGTTAGAGTGAAACTTTTGGTAAAAAAAATGAATCAAGAATCGCTATCACCACTGACATGTGGAATTGTACATACCAACGGAAAATGTATATGGTTGTGACAACACATTTTATCGATGATAAATGGGTGCTGCAAAGTTTTTTGTTGAGATTTATCTACGTACCATGTCCACATAAGAGCGAAAATTTGGCCAATGTGTTACAGAATACATTGTTGGAATGGAATTTGGACTTCAAATTGTCAACCATCACTGTTATCAATTGCTCTACAAATGATGTAATGGTTCAAGATGTGGTGCGTAAGACTATAGGTTGCACAAAAGTCATTTGTTATCTAACGGTGAATATGTTCATATGCGTTATTGTGCACATATTTTGAATTTGATTGTAAAATATGAGTTAGATGTTATTAAGTCGTTAATTGAGAAAATATGTGATAGTGTCGTGTATTGGTTGGCTTTGCCTAGAAGGATTGAGGAATTTGAAGATAATGCAATGACACTAGGAATTCACATGGGTAATAAATTGTCTTTTGATTGTCAAATTCGATGGAATTCAACTTTTTTCATGCGAAGAACTACTTTGCAATATAAGTTGATTTTTTGTCGATGCTCTCTTCGGGATAGACAATATAAACACGAGCCAAATGATAATGAATGAGATCTTGCCCAAGAAGTATGTGAAAGACTTGAACTATTTTTCAATGCGACTGAGCTATTTTCTTCAACAAAATATCCTACGTCCAATATATGTTTTGCTAAAATATGTGAGATTAAACTGACTTTCGTTACTTGGATAGAGTCTCTCATTGAAAAGATTCAAAATATGACAATTTTAATGATGTCAAAGTTTGACAAATATTGGTTAGATACACCTATCTTGATGGTTGTTGCTTTTATTCTGGATCCAAATAGTAAATTGAAGTTGGTTCAATATTATTTTACACATTTCTACCCAAGTGAATGAAAAACAAAGTTAGATGAAGTGCATTAAGGCCTCGTTCTTATTCAGGTTTTTCAAATAACCCTACAAAATTAATTATCACATTACTCTCTCTCTCATCCATCAAATCAATCAATTCATTAACCAAAATACTAAAATACCATATATTTTAAATTATTATTTATTTTATTTATATATATGAATACCCTTTAGGTTTTTTTACCAAAAAACATCATCATTTTCTCAAAATCATCACCCATAATCATTATTTTCTCCTTTTAGATTATTTAAATAACCTGAAACGAACAAGGCCTAAAAGTTTTATCAATTGTTGAAGGAATACACAAATAATATTCCAATGCCCCACTAACCACGAGTGACACAATTATTCTCCAGTCAATGAGTACTATCTATCATGTAGACTTTACTAGTTTTTGTGAGAGCGACGAATATATAAGCACACAAATGAAATCTGAGCTAGATATGTATTTGAAGGAAAAATTGTTTCCAACAATCTTGAATATTAATGTTCTCGCTTATTGGAATGGTGACTTTAAATATCCCACGTTACGAGCAATTGAAGAGATTTGTTGGTGATTCCAATGTCAACAGTTGTTTCAGAGTCTTTTGATAAAATTGTTGGTCCTCATCGGAGTAGGCTTAATGTGAAGATGATGGAGGCTCTTATGTGTGCAAAAAATTAGTTACCAGGTATTGTTAATAATATTTTGAAAACCAATAAAGTTCTTATTCTATTTTCTTATTATTATCCATTTTTTTTTATTAATAATGTGTTGGTGAACCTCCAAATGAAACATCGTTCATGGACGCAGATATAGATTTAGATCTAAATTGCGATAAAGATTTTGGTATAATTTTATTATTTGCGATCATAATTTGTAAATGATTTTAGCTAATTATTTTTTAATTTTTACAGATGTAAATGACGTTGAGGAGAGGATTGAAAAATGAAGATTTCAAGAATTTGATATATTTTTAAGAAAATGTATTTTGAATTTGATATAATTTGGAGATCTATTATTTTGTTTGTGTTAGATCTAGTATTTTGTTTGTCAAAATTAATTTTGGATCTGGTGTGAAAAAAAAATTATTATGTTATATATTATATTAATATATTAGATAAATATGTAATTTTGTGTCAAAATAATGAAAACATCTTATTGTTGGATTTTTTTCTAAATTGATTGAAAAAAATTGATTCTATAATAGTTAAAATGGTATTCAACTAGTTCATGTATATTAAGATTATGAGTTTTTTTAGTTGACTAGAACAAATAAATGTAACAATAAATGTAACATGTAACTTTTTCTAGTTTGTACATAAGATTACTTATAATTAATTTTTGTTTATCTTATTTTAAAAGAATAAAATAAATATTTTAAAATGTAAAAATAAATATTAAATTATTAATTAGTTAAAAAAAACTAGATAGACTAAAAAAAATCGTAAAAAAATAATTATGAACTTCTAATTTAAAATTCGGGTCGGTTCGAGTATTATTGGGTCGGATTGAGTTCTAGTAATTATAGACACTTTCGGGGGAAATTTGGGTCCAATTCAGTTCGAAATCGGATCCCCGAAACCCGGAAATTTGTCATGCCTTCAAAAGATAGGCGGGTGGGGATTCTAAGAACCGGGGTTCGACAATGCTCCGGCTTCCAACTAGTCCTGCTAGTGCTAGAGCCGTGATGCTCCAATGCCATACCCTCTTCTTCGCAAGACCTCAAATGGGTCCGCCACCAACAACCTTTTCTCCATCAGCCATGTCTTCTTCTTCCCGTGAAGCTCATGGCTTCTGCGAAAACACTTCTGCTATAACCCTTCATGAATGGCAAGGATGGGGAACACATTCTCAAGTACCCGTCATGGTTGGGGAGATTGTCGACGACTTAATGACTCTTCAGAGAGACGCCGATGCCCGTTTGACTTTCGGTGGCCTTGGTGGGAAATTGCAGGTTCAATTTGCTTCTACCCATCATCGTTTTTCATCCCTGTTATTCATTCTCATCAAATTATACCCAGCTCAATCGTAATAGTTCTTGGAATGGGTTGGTATCTTGCTTCAAAGCAAGCTAATTTGTTTCATTGGAACCAAATTGTTCATTGGTGCTAGGTTTTGACCATGAATATTCTAGACCTAGATTGATCTAGATCCAATTTTGAGCATGAACATTGATCTTGATTAAAGAACTCTAGATGATATTGCATTTGTACAAATATCTATTGATCAGCTTTCATTTATTGTTGATGTAAAATTGTGTTAATCAGGGAGACTTAAAGGTGTATGAAGATAAGAAACATAGAGCAAAATACCAATCTTTGAGTGGTTCTGAGCAGAAACTCCAATTCTTTTCTGCACGACAAATAGCATGTCGTTTGCTTGGGAGCAGAGGTTACCTTTGCCAGAAAGTATGAATTTGATCATTGATTATTCCTTTATGGGTTATAAGTGATTTCAATGTGCATTAACTTCTTTGTATGAAATTGATGATTTTTGTTGCATAGTGTTGGCTTTCTATGGAAGATTGTATGTGTTCGAGACTGATACCATCTTGCTCATTGTGGAAAGGAATGCGGTTTTGGGTGTATATGCACCCGAAGGTTTTGAAATTTTAGTCATTTTAAATAATGTATTTGTTTTACTTAACTCTTGGAATGAAATTCAATAATGGTATGGTGGTTGTTTATCAGGATTTTTTAAGACAGAACAACACGGGTAAATTGTTATGGCAAGTTTTTGGCTCCCAAGATGCGAGTTTGTGCCTTTATGGGATTTCTGAACATGAAGAAATCATGTGGGATGCATTTAAACATGCAGGTATCAATCCGTCTTGCTCTTTTTCAGTTTAATATTACTCTCCTCTTTAGGCACGAGAGTAACATTTTTGTTCTCCCATTTTATTTTATTTTAATTTGAAAACTAGTATTTTTTTTGCGACTATGGTTTATTCCCTTGAGGAGGTTAGCACGACCTCCACTTAAATTAGGTATTCCTTAGTGGGAATCGAACCTCAAGATTCTTTCCACTTGAGCTACATTGGGTCAGTTAAAAAAATGATTTTTCTCCATCTTTGTCACAATCACAAACAGATTTGAAAATTGTCAAAGTTATTATTGAAAATGATTTTTTTGTCTTTTGGTATAAGATTTGTTGTGAATCATGATCCACGTTATCTTCTAGATCATGACCCAACTTATAGCGTGATTTTTATTGTTTTATTTGGTATATAAATTATTTTCTAGATCACGACCCAATTATAGCATAATTTTGTGTTTCATTTGATATAGACATCATGATCAAATTATTTTTGAATTATATTATTTTCTTGATCATTGTAATTTTTGACCAGACATAACAAATCTAGGTTTTGGGATCATGATCAACTTGACAAAATTGTGTAACAAAACAACCTATTATATTACCTTTCTTGAAAAACTATGTATATATAGGCTCGATTTGGAATCACCATTTCGATTAGATTTCTCATCGGACGATTATCCGGATGGGATCACGTTTGGAAACAGAGTGTACTTGAACTTAATCCGCCTTAGATCCAGATAGTTCAAAAAAAGGTGTCAACAATAGAATTGCTCTTCTGGCTCGAGGCAGTGAGGGCTAGAAAAAATTGTTTTAAAAACATTTCATACCGAATATATCTGGATTGTCTTTTGAAATTCATTCACGGGTTCTTGTTTCTCCCCTTTAGTTATGTTTTATGACACATTGCTCTCCATCAACTGCAGGGAGGGGAAACGTTTGTTGTCTTTATCCTAATAAGAATGCTCCAAGCTTCAATGTGCAAGAGTTCTTTAATATAGATTCATCTAGAGATCTAGAGTGCTCAACAATGGTGATTTGTTTATACATTCTTGATTTTTTTAGTAAGAATCTTCTTGTGGTGATCTTGAAATTGGTTCTACACAGGAAAATGTAGACAAGACTTTAAATTTCATATTGATTGATGGTACATGGAATAACTCTGCTGCAATGGTTAATCGTTTAAAGGTCATATTCCTTTTCACATTCTTTTAGAATATGTAAGTTTTCTGTCTTCATTCGAATATTAATTTTCTAACAGGACCGATCAAAGGAAGTATGGGGAGATGACATTCATTGCGTTTCTTTGTCTAATGGCGAATCTGCTATGCATAGACTTAGGTGAGACAATCTTGATCTTCATGTTTTTTTGTTTTAAGGATTGATGAATTATATGTTTGAAGGACAGGCCACAACCGTCGTTGGATAGGACTTGTACAGCAGCAGCAGGCATCAGCCTGTTGAGTGAGCTTCACGAAATACAAATACTGTCGAAAGTTGGTTTGGATAAACAAGCCGAAGCAGTTGAAGAAGCTTTAACGATCCTTTTAGAAGCTCTTACTGCTCGACGGCTTCGAATGGGAAGATCCACCACTCGAAAAGCTAGACATGACTATAATATGGATTAGAAAATCTTCACTGTTGGTAAAACATTCTTTTGTGGGTTAATTTATACATGAACTGATAATGTAGACAATTTTTGACAGTATAATTTTGAATTTGGTAATGTGACAAATTAAGATATTATTTGATAATTGTCTTTTGTGAGCTCTAAAATTCTTTTTTATTCAATAAAAACATAAAATATGTCTATCTAATAGTAAGAAAATAATAATAATTTTATTAACATTTAAAATTTTTACATTATTTTTTATTTTGCTTTTCTCCTCCCTTTGTAATGTTTTGTTCTCTTTCAATAAAAAGTTAATATTTAAAATAAAATTTTCTAACTAAATAAAAAAGAATAACTAAAAATGAAATATTTTAATTGAATAAAAATATTTGAATTTCTTAATAAATATAATATTTAACATCATCAATAACAATCAATACCTTAATTTTTTTTAAATCTTTAAATTGCTTAATAAATATATAATAATAAATTAATGTTTAATAAGTTCAATTTTACAAATATTAATTAAAAACAAGCTACCAACTTTCATATATTTCAATTTGGTCATATCTCTAAAATTTATAGTCTATACTAATATTACTTAGTATATTTTTTACCTTCATTTTTCGTTCAAATTGATTTTATATTACCTATCTTAACAAATTTATTTTAATTATTTTAAACTTAAAAAAATACTACAGTGATTTAACTCAAATAATACCCAGCAATTATTATTTTTTAAAAAATAATAATTGTATGTATTTATATAATATTAATATAATTCCAAACTCCCTGATTGTCCCATACTCCCAATGGATCTGAAACTAAATAAACTACATATATATAATTGAAGGATATTCATGATTCGGCATAAAATCTGGTGATATTAATTGTAAACCATTCTCCTATAAAACTATTAGAAATATGTTACTTCAAACTACAAAATTTTATAACTTAATTTAATAGTATTTGAGAACAAAATATTGATATTTTTTTATTTAAAAAATTCAAATTATTTTTATTTGTGAGAATCAAACTCGTAATATTTAATTTGTTAGACACCGAATTGTTAACATTTAAATTAACAATGTTGAGCAATACTAATTTGTATGTATTTATTTTTGTTTGAATATAAGAAGTTAACATGATATTGATATCAAACTTACATTTTTTTACCTATTAAAATTATAATATAGTTGATTTTTTTTATTCTTTCTTAAATAGAGTGACCTTATATATTTTATTTTATTTTTTTGAAACGAAACAAAATCTTATTAAATTATAATTGTCATATCAATTTTAATATTAATAGAAATATGTTTTAACTAGTACAAATTATCCAAAAGCCATGTATTCAGGGACGTATATACATTGGGGGCTGAGGTGCATCCCTTGATTTTTTTTTTCTTCTCTTTTTTTTTCCTTCTCATTCCTTTAATTTCCAATTACCATATATATAAACATAATTTCATATTATTAATTATCTTTCCATTTTATTTAAAATTTTATTAGACATAATTTTATTTAACTAATTTAATATACTACTAATTCTTTATCATTTAATTATTTTTATTTAAAATTTTTATATTTAATTTTCTAAGTTGAAAAGTGATAAAATATCATATTTTTTTTCTAATTCTCTTCTTTACCATCCATATTCTTAATTTATGGAAAATAGTTGAGAACTTTAGATATTAGGTTTTGAGAGATTAAAAAAATAGTTGAGAACTTTGAAAATTAGATTTTGAGAAATTAAAAAATTCACTTTCTGCTTGAAAGTTTTCTCATTATAAGTACTAACAAAATAAACAAACAAATCCCTTAAGTTATAAGGTAAATACAAAATGAAAATAATATAAACGGTAATAATAAAACAGTAATAATTCTTTATAAATATTATTATTTTTATTCTAATTCTCTTCCATAATATCCATCTTCTCAATTTATGTATTGATTAATTTTATTATGTTTAAAACTGATTTATTTTATAATGTTGGATTAATATTAATATCATCTAATTTTTTTTCTTATAATTTTCATTATAACTATTTAATAAAATGTTTATTTAGTTTTAACGTTACAACTTTTACTACTACGGAGCAAACATTTTCAGCAATGAAAATGTAAAGACGGAACTTCGCAATAAAATAGAGCATGATTTTTTTGCCGACTCTTTACCCTTTATATTTAACGAGATTTATTTAAGGATGTAAATATATATTTTATTATAGATGAATTTTATGTTTTAAAATCCGATAGAGTTTAACTTATTTAATTTAATTATTATAGGATGACGTCTTCTTTTGATATATAATTTATTACACAAAATTTAAGCTCACCACAATATAAATTTCTGGATCCGTCCCTGATGTATTCACGAGTTCTTTCCAATTTTGAGTTTTCATATTTTTATTATTATATACTATTATTTCACATATATTACCATAATCTTGAAAAAGTGTACTGCTAATATTCAAATCCTTTTACATGTTTCACCAATTTATTTAAATAATTTGATCCATCCCTTTATCTTACAACTTTGATTATTAAAACATTTTAACACACATGGTCACTAAATGTGGCACATTTACCAAGTGCTAATAAAGGGGGAAAAGCAATCTCTATATGATTTCAAGATTTACTTTCTTCCTTAAATTTAAACTAAAGTAAACTAAAATATTATTTTACTAAACTTTTTTTCTTCTAAATATAGTAAATTAAGCTCTTTTTTAGTTTTTTTTTTTTAAATATCTTAAATTGAAGTAGATAATTAAAACAAAGAAAGAAGTTAATGATAAATTATTGTGTGAGCATATTTGCAAAATTAGATATTAGATAGAAGAGATAACAAGCTAATAAAATAATGACAACAATTTAAAAGAGTTAATCAAGTAGGACATAAACTTCTATTGAATTTGAAGCCCCATCCCCACCTAATGCAAAAACAAAGCTGACTTGATATCATCCACATATCTTGGACATCTAAACATATAAAAATGATTAAATAACAATATAAGAAGTGTGAATTAAAATTATATATTTTAATTTTGAATTTAGCAATCAGCATAAAGTAATGCTTCCAACTTTAGAATTTTTTAGAATTTATTAGCTTGATTTTAAAATTATACTCTAATTAAAAACATTACTTAATTCATTAATTAAAATATAAAAATATTTTTTTATTAATTTATTATATATTAATATCAGGTAAGATTTTGTATTAAAAAATATCAACTTCCTCACAATCATTAAATTCAACATTTTTTAAAATAATTTATATTTATTTTAATAAATAAACGAACAAGCTTTAGTTATTATTATTATTATTATTTTAGTGAAATTGATTATGTGACATTTTATCTATATACTGTACAATTATTGTTACTTAATATACCTAACAAGATATCATTTAATATTACATACTAATATTAAAACAAAAATCATAACTTATTAAGGTAGTAGTTAATTTGAGAGAATTTTAAATATAAAAAGTCCTAATTTTGATTATAACTTTTGAACAATAAATTGCATTAAAATAAATGATGAAAGTATTAATGAAACTAACTTATTGTTTTCATAATTTTATTAATACTTTCATAATTTTTCACTATAATTTAATACGTTCAACTAAAATGTCACGAATTTGATTTTTACTATAAAATCAAATATTTTTGAATAAATGCGAAAAACATGATAATTGTGTCTCCTACCGCTAATTCTTATTTATTCAAAAGTAAAATAAAACAAAAAAATAATAGACTAACTTCTTCTAGATGATTCAAGACCATAAAATTTTTGGTTGATAATTAGTAGGTACCACCAAACAAGCCCTAGCAATAATAATACGGGTCGGTGTGTGTTATCTTCTTAATTACGATCTTGTCTAACATTTTGGCAACGTTTTTTTTTTTGTTTGTTTTTTTATAAGACAGACAGACAAGCAAATCTGTCTTTCTTTCTTTCTCAATCTCTCAAGGTTCTACATAACCTTATTTCTCTGTGTTATCATCCTTCAATCCCTTGAAAGAAACTATCTTTTTTGGATTCTCTAGTTATGGCATCTGGATCGTCGGGCCGTAATAACTCGCCTTCTAAAGGTTTCGACTTCGCCGCCTCTGATGACATCCTTTGTTCCTACGAAGACTACGGAAACCAGGACGATGCTATTAATGCAACTCACTCTGATCCCGCCGCTATTCTAACCAATTCCAACAAGGTAACAAACAAATTCAATCAACACCCATCTTGTTTCTTTCTTTCATTGATTCTTTTTTTAGGGTTTGTGTCGTTTAGCTTCAGAAATTAGCTTTTGATTTGTGTTTGTTATCTTCTTAAACATTCTATTCGTTTATGTAATGATTGAACCAGATTCAGTTGTTCTTTCTCAGTAGTAGCTGTTGTTTATATGTATCAGGAATTTAACAAAAGCAGGATGGCTAGGTCAGCTGTACATCCAGCTCCAGCTTATGGTACAATAGATGAATCTTCTAACCATGAGATGATGAATACAATTGAGAAGACCATGAAGAGACATTCGGACAATCTTACGAGGTTTTTGGAGGGTCTTAGTTCACGTTTGTCGCAGTTAGAGTTATATTGTTATAATGTTGATAAATCAATTGGAGAACTGCGTTCTGATTTAGTTCATGATCATGGTGAGCAAGATTCTAAGCTCAAGTCTCTTGAGAAACACCTTCAGGAGGTGAGTCTATGTTACCTTTCGTTACCTGTTTGGTTTGATCAGTTACATCCATATACGAATTCAAAAGCTTTGTTTAGTCTGTTTCACATGGTTGTCATTCATGTTCAATTTTTGGTTCTATGGGAGAAGGCTTTTTAGTGTGTGGCCTTTGTGATATAGTTGGATTTGCTGGATCGCATTTTGGATGATATATATCTGCATTGGATCTCAACATGTATTGATGAATTATTTCATTCATGTTTCTTTTCGGTTGTTTCTATTGTACTTATGGATTAATAATGTCCTTCATATTATCACTTTCTAAATTGAAATTTAACGTTTATATCCCTATTCTGTTGTACTTGTTTTCAGGTTCACAGGTCAGTTCAGGTTCTACGAGACAAGCAAGAATTAGCCGACACCCAGAAAGAATTGGCTAAACTCCAGCTCGCCCAAAAAGAACCTTCCGATATCCACTCCCATCAGAACAAAGATAGACCACCACAGGTTCAGTCAGTTTCTTCCGAGTCAAAAAAACCTGAAATCATGCC
Organism: Impatiens glandulifera; assembly: GCF_907164915.1. Taxonomy (NCBI): domain Eukaryota; kingdom Viridiplantae; phylum Streptophyta; class Magnoliopsida; order Ericales; family Balsaminaceae; genus Impatiens; species Impatiens glandulifera. The sequence continues at coordinate 353,355 of NW_025919138.1, forward strand.
AGACCTACAAAACCAACAATTAGCCCTAGCCTTGAGTCATCAAGTTACCTCCAGACCACCAGAACAACACCAGCATCAGCCAATCGGTCCTCCACTGAATACACCTCAAACACAACCAACATCATACTATATACCTTCCCAACCAATTCAAGCTCAGTTCATGCCATCATCCGAACCTCAATATCGAGCCAATCAGCCTCCACAGTACCAGCAATGGTCAACTCAGCAGATCATAACCCCACAAATTAGACCACAAACAGCGAATCCTGGTTATACCATTAACCCTTCGCCTGCAGATACTATACCGTATGGTTTTAATGGCCCGGTTAGAACAGTACAATCACCACCCCATCCTTCATTGCCACCAAACACGTATGTGATATACGAAAGTGAAGGTGGCGGTGGCCCACGAACATATCGTCCTTCCCAACCCACTCATTTTCAACAGGGCAGTTATACACCAACTAGCTCACCAATTCAGAACCAACAACCAAATCAGATGAACCGACCTGGACCTCCCCAATATGTGCGTAGCCATCATCAATATGGGGATATAATCGAGAAAACCATTTTGATGGGTTATAGGGGAGATCACGTTGCTGCTGTGATTCAGAGGTTGGAGGAGAATGGTCAACCTGTTGATTTCAATGGTGTTCTTGATAGGTTGAATGGGCAGCAAAGAGGAGCGTGGGCAGGGTAATGTTTTCTCCTTTTTCTTCAATATTCCTCGAAAGCATCGCACCATCAGCCTCGATAGGATTATGGTTATTAGTTTTCTGGTCTCTTGTTGAATAAAGGAAAACGAAGCATTCTATGTTGTTTGAGTATATCCGGGGAGAGATGAGAACATCTTGGTATTATTGATGAGTTCTCGTCTTGAACCGGTTTTGGTTTCTTGCCACGTTTTAGTGTTTGGCAACTAAAACCAACTAAAGATTTTTTTTTTTCAATGTGCTGGTCTGGCTGATTATGTCGGGTATCTGTTGTAATGTTTGAAGAACTACGTGCTGGATATGTCTGTTTTAAGTTCTTAGATTTTTTGCTTTTATTATGATTGCAAGGTTTATGCTTTGTGAGTGTTTTGTTTTTCTTCTTTCTTAGATGTCATGTTTGTCATCGATGAGCTTAAATGATTGATCAATGTTTTAAATGTTGATCAGTTGCAGTTGTAATGTTGATCAATATAAGTAGAAATACATTTAAATAAATATAATCTAGTAATCTCAGGCCTTACAATATCTCCTCTAAGTATATTTTCTCATAATTGCCATTTAGAACACTGTGATGATTTTTTCCATTGGGTGGTTTGTACAATGAGATGTTACCATTAAGTCAGTTTAATAAATAAAAAATTAAACTGTCGGTTTAAAAAAAAAAAAAATTAAAGTTTTGGTTGATTTGGTGTTTAGAAGATTGGTTTGGGTTGGTTCTCAAAATTATTGTTAAATAATATAATTATATTTTAAATTTGTTTTGAAAAATAAATATAAATTATATATATTTATTTTAAAAAATAATTATATAAATTATTTGAAATAGAATTTTAAGTTGTAAATAAATTATTGAAAAGGAAAATAAGGTATTAAACTTGTAACCTAGCTATTCTTACACAAAGGACCAAGAACACGTTATATTCAAAAATAAGTTTTTAATTTAAATTTGGGTTTTTTTTTTAAATGAAGAAGAATGGCATCTATTTAGATTTAAAAAAATGTATTTAAATTATCAATATAATAATCAATTTACATTAAAAACGACATCATAACAACAATAAAGAAAATGTAAAAATGAGACTTTATTGATTTGAGCTTATATTATATATATATATATATATATATATATATATATATATATATATATATATATATATATATATATATATATATATATAGAATGGAAGAATTATGGAACCATAATTAAAAGAGAATATGTGTGAATATCCCAACAACAGTTCCTAGGCTAGCTAGCAACCTCAAACCAAACTACAAAGCCTAGCTATGAAAATAGAAAAACTTAAAAGCTTATAAAAGGTTCTCGACTTGCGTGTCCACTTCTAAACTGCTCTAATTAAGGTGATTAATGAAGGGCTTTAGCTAATTCAAATCCAAGCTACGTACTCCAATTTCTATAAGTTTCTTTTGGCAACCAATGTTAATTTGTCTCAAGACAAATTCGAATTGTGTGGCTCTCCTTTTTTGAATTAGCTGGCTTATTTTAATCCTCGTGATATCCCCGGTGTCATTGATCAGAAACAACTAAGATATCAACCGCCCTCGAAATCAAAAGAAATTAAAACGGGGTATTCTACCTGTTGCTGCGCGAAGAAGAAGGAAGATGTTGTTGGCTAGCTGTGCGTCTGCGTTCGGGTCGAGTCCTGCATGGCCTAGGCCACTCGCATGTGTCCATGCATGGATTTAACGCCTTCCTACGTTCCGCTTGGGCCTAGATCCGGAGACTAAGGTCGCTAGTGACTTGATTGTATTGTTGGTGCATTTACCAACCCCCTAGGCCTGAGTCTGGATTAATCCACGCTTGGGTTTAGGTCGCTCAGACAAAGGCGGAGCCAGGATTTGAAATCTACTCGGGTTAATTTTTTATCAAAAAATCTATCAGGGCTAGTTTGATAATAATATTAAGTAAACAAACAAAATTTTAATGTCGCTAGTATCTTTTAGCGACGGAAAATCATCAATAACCACATTGATTTACCGTCGTTATTTATCGTCATTGTCAAATACATACAAAATATTTTTAGACTACCCGGACTACAGCCCGGGCAACCTTGTATTTGGATCCGTCCCTGCGCTCAGACCTTGACTACACCGTAGACCGCTGACTAGTCTGGATGGGCCTAAGCCCGGGTTCCGCGCCTGGGTTCGGGTCTTGCACCATTTGACCTGTGTCTGGGTCCTTTGATCAACCTGCATGGGCGCTACTAACCTGTCTGGGTATTATTAATTGTTGAGAATTTTGTTACGAAGATTACTTTTATACTGTAATCTAGCAATGTGAGATGGGTAAATTCACAGGTTATCCAAGTCTAAAACAGAAGATCAAACATAGAACAAAACAACACCAGATTTACGTGAAAAACCCTCCCAACCTGGAGGGTAAAAAACCACGGGGCCAACCAGCAAATTTCACTATAAGCAAGAAACAAATACAAATGTTCTTCTCAACTTTAAACCCAAAGTTGAGGCATACAAACAGAGAAAACCAATTTCATTTAGACTCAAGCTAGTCTAGATATAAGACACCAAGAAATTGGAACCTGAAGGTGAAAATGTAAGAGATCTACAGCCTCCTTCTCTTCTTCTTCCTCTGTTTCTTCTCCTCTATTTCTTCTCTTCTTTGCAGAATGACTTCTCTCTCTAGAAGTGATAGAATGAGCAGCATTCTTAAGTTTTGCTTGTTTTATTAAATGCCTAATTGGGCTGGACCCAAAGGCCCAACAATCTCCCCCTCCAACCCACGGAAAGAGGTACACCGATCTTCAAGTCATCACTTGGTATTCATGCCGACAAGCCGACAACAGAGTTCGAGCTTGTCTTTTGGAACAATCTTCGTAAACATGTCTGACGGGTTCTTATCCGTGTGGATTTCTTCAACTTCATCTGCTGGTTTTCTATTACATTTTTAACCAATGAAACCTCACATCAATATGCTTAGTTCTGGAATGATATGTAACATTTTTGCTCAAATCTATGGCACTCTGGCTATCACAGAAAACAATTGAATCTTCTTGTTGCATACCAAGCTCTAGGAGAAATCTAATCATCCACAATAACTCTTTACTAGCTTCAGTTGCTGCAATGTATTCTGCTTCTGTTGTTGATAAAGGCACACATTTCTGCAACTTGGATTTCCATGACACGACTCCCCCTGTAAAAGTAAACACATAACCCGAAGTGGATTTTCTATGATCTAGATTTCCAGCCATATCAGCATCTGTGTAACCTTCTAACACAGCTTCACCATTTCCAAAACTCAAACACAAATTGGAAGTGCCTCTTAGATATCTAAGAATCCACTTCATTGCTTCCCAATGTTGTTTTCCTGGATTAGAGAGGAACCTACTTACCACACCGACTGTATGCGCTATATCTGGCCTAGTGCAATCTATTGCATACATCAAACTCCCTACAGCTGAGGAGTATGGTACACTTGACATTTCATCATTTTCTTTCTTTGTTGATGGACACATCTTCTTGCTCAATTTAAAATGGCTAGAAGTGGACAACTTACTTCCTTTGCTCCTTGCATGTTGAATCTTTCAAGCACCCTTTCAATGTACTTCTCTTGTGACAACCAAAGTCTCTTAGCCTTTCTGTCACGAGTAATCTGCATTCCCAATATCTGACGTGCTTGGCCCATGTCCTTCATATCAAATGTCTTGGACATATCCTTCTTCAACATTGCTATTTTCTCAGCATCATGTCCTACAATCAACATATCATCAACATAAAGTAAAAGGATCAGAAACTTTCCATTAGAAAATCTTTTGAAGTAACACACGGATCTGCATTGGTTCTCTGGTACCCATGACTCATCATAAAAGAGTCAAATTTCTTGTACCACTGTCTCGGAGCTTGTTTCAAACCGTATAGACTTTTCTTCAATTTGCAAACCATGTTCTCCTTTTCTTTCACTTCAAAACCCTCTGGTTGCACCATTTAGATCTCTTCTTCCAAGTTACCATGAAGAAATGCTCAAGGTCTAAGTTAGCTACTAGACCTAACACTGTACGAATGAAAGTCATCTTTACCACTAGTGAGAAAATCTCCTCAAAGTCAATGCCCTGTTTCTGTCCAAAACCCTTTACAACAAGTTGAGCTTTGTACTTCATAATTTCTCCATTTTCATCTCTCTTTAGCTTGAACACCCATTTGTTTCTCAATGCCTTTCGGCCCTTAGGAAGTTCCACCAACTCATATGTGCCCATTTCTTGCAATGACTTCATCTCATCTTTCATTGCATTCTGCCACTTAACTTTGTCTTTATGAACTTGTGCCTCCTGAAAACATTTTTGCTCTCCTTCTTCTGTCAATAGAATATACTCTAAAGAAGGGTACCTTTTAGAAGGTTGGTACTCTCTCTCAAACCTTCTTAATGGGGGCTCTTCTGGCTCCTCTTGATGATGTTGCTCCCCCTGCTCAGAAATATCATAAACAGTCTCATCATCATTACTACCATTCATGTCAGAGGTTTCCTCAGTGGCTTCTTCATTATGTTCATCTTCATCTGTTACTGTTGACTGTACATGTGAAGGAATTGGTATGAGTTCTATGGACTCATCAACTCTCTCTGACTTCTCAATGATTTCTAGATTTATCCCATTCTGACCCTCGAAGAACACAACATCTCTGCATCTAACAATTCTCTTCTTTTCTGGGTCCCAAAATCTGTACCCAAATTCCTCATTTCCATACCCAAGGAAAATACATGGAATTGCTTTATCATCCAACTTGGATCTTTGCTCCTTTAAAATATGCACATATGTTTTGCATCCAAACACTCTTAGATGCGAGTATGAAATATTCTTCTTAGACCATACACTTTCTGGTATTTCAAACTTCAAAGGAACAGAGGGTGACCTGTTTATGAGATAGCAAGTTGTGCGAACTACTTCTGCCCAAAACTGTTTTGGCAACTTTGTCATCTCCAACATGCATCTCACCTTTTCTACAATGGTGCAATTCATTCTCTCAGCCACACCATTTTGTTGTGGAGTTCCAGGCACTGTTTTCTCATGTCGAATTCCATATTTTACACAATATGCTTTAAACTCCTTGGAGGTATACTCTCTCCCGTTATCAGAGCAAAGACATTTCAACTTATTGTCTGTCTCTCTTTCTACCATGACATGAAACTCTTGAAAATAATTAAATACCTGGTCTTTCGTTCTCATGAAATAAACCCACACCTTTCTAGATGCATCATCAATAAATGTTAGAAAGTATCGATTGTCATCCAATGACTCCTTCTCAAAAGGACCACACACATCAGAATAAACCAAGTCTAGCACATTCTGTTTCCTTTCTGATGTTTGACTAAAAGAGACTCTGTGTTGTTTACCAAATAGGCAGTAGTCACATAGATCCAGAACCTCATCTTTGGTTGAGGGGATGTGAAGCTTCCTCACCAGAATTCGTAACCCTTTCTCATTCATGTGGCCGAGACGTTGATGGCACAGATTTAAAGAGCTTTCAGCTTGTACTGCATTCAACCCATTCTTGAGTATCTTCACATGAGTTCGGTATAAGGAGTGCCATGACTTCCCTTTTGCTACAATCATTGATCCCTTACTGAGCTTCCATTCTCCACTACCAAGATAATGCTTGAATCCATCTTTGTCCAATGCATCACCTGATATCAAGTTTAAACGCGAATCAGGAATATGTCGCACATCTTTCAGTGTTAACTGATGTCCCAGCTCTGTCTGCAAGCAAATATCACCAATACCCATAATGCTCGAGTGACTAGTGTTACCCATCTTCACTGTACCAAGATCTCCAGCCTTGTATGTCATGAAGAACTCTCTATTTGGTGTAACATGATAGCAAACACATGTATCAACTATCCACTCAACTCTTTGGTGACTTTCTATAGGTAGATATTGTTCTTTTTCACAAGAAAGAATTACTACATCATCTGCAGTTACTGTGGCTGTAGTATTTCTGATCTCATCATCTTTCTTCTGATTTTTGTCTTCATTCTGAAGTCTTTTCCAGGCTCTACAATTTTTCTTTATGTGACCTTCTTTACCACAATGATAACATTGTCTTCCCTTAGATTTTGATCTGCTTCTGGACTTGCTATGGCCTCTTGATTGTTGTCGGTATTCAGCTCTTCCCCTGTTCTCTATGACAAGGGCCTGTGCACTATTTGTATTAGTTGGCTTCCTTCTTGTCTCCTCATTGAACAAGCTGCTAGTAACTATACTCATAGTAAGAACACCATTTGGAGCTGCATTACTGACTGTCACAACCAATGTCTCCCAACTGTCGGGCAATGATCCCAAGAGCAATAAAGCTTGCAACTCATCTTCTAAGGTCATCTCCATCACTGACAATTGATTAATCAAACTCTGAAACTCATTTAAATGCTCAGCAACACCTGCACCTTCTCTGAATTTCACATTTACTAACTTTCGAATCAGAAACGCTTTGTTACCTGTTGTTTTCTGCTCATATAATGACTCTAGCTTCTTCCACAACTCATGTGCACTCTTCTCATTTGCTACATGGTGATACACGCTATCATCAAGCCATTGTATGATTGTGCCAACTGCTTTCCTGTTCAATTTTGTCCAATCACCGTCAGACATATCTTTTGGCTTCGCACTATCTCCTTCAACCGGCTCATACAAGTCTTTACAGTAAAGGATATCCTCCATCTTGTATTTCCAAATCTGCCAGTTATTATTTGTCAACCAGATCATTGTGTTATTGCCTTCCACCTCAACCTACAAAAGCACTCTTCAAAATAAACCTAACAGCTCTGATACCACTTGTTGAGAATTTTGTTACGAAGATTACTTTTATACTGTAATCTAACAATGTGAGATGGGTAAATTCACAGGTTATCCAAGTCTAAAACAGAAGATCAAACACAGAACAAAACAACACCAGATTTACGTGGAAAACCCTCTCAACCTGGAGGGTAAAAAACCACGGGGCCAACCATCAAATTTCACTATAAGCAAGAAACAAATACAAATGTTCTTCTCAACTTTAAACCCAAAGTTGAGGCATACAAACAGAGAAAACCAATTTCATTTAGACTCAAGCTAGTCTAGATATAAGACACCAAGAAATTGGAACCTGAAGGTGAAAATGTAAGAGATCTACAGCCTCCTTCTCTTCTTCTTCCTCTATTTCTTCTCCTCTATTTATTCTCTTCTTTGCAGAATAACTTCTCTCTATAGAAGTGATAGAATGAGCAATATTCTTAGGTTTTGCTTGTTTTATTAAATGCCTAATTGGGCTGGACCCAAAGGCCCAACATTAATGGGCTTACCAGTGGCTTTGGCAGTGACTCGCCAACAGACAATTTTTCGGTCAACTCCAATACAATTTTTCCCCCCTAAAATACCTAAAAACAAAACAATATTAATAATAGATAAATTCATTCAAAATTCCTTTCTATTTTTCTAAACTTATGTTTTAATTAAAATATAGTCTAAAATTAATTATTTTAAAAATTAATCAATATATCAACGTCTCCAAAAAATAATTATTTATTTTTAATATCGTATGAATTTTAAAAAATAATTAACTTAAAATTTAAAATATACTATAAAATTGGACAGCAAAAATTAAGTGTCTAATTGGATTAGTGAAATTAAAATTTAAATTCACATTATAATTCTATAAAAATTATCATTAAATTATAATTCAATTTATTTATTTTAAAAAAAATATATCTGTTAAAGGTTAAAGTACAGACATTTTAACTTTATAAGTTAAAAAATGTATGAACTTTTTAAATTAAAAAAAATTAATTTAAAATATTAACTTATTAAATTAAAAAAAATATTAGTTTTGCATATTAACTTCCTAAATTCAAAAAATAAATTATCGGTTCAACTCGTTAATCGTGTGGTAATAATAAAATAATAAGATATTTTATTTGAAAAACATAAAAAAAAAATAAATATTGAAATTACAATTCTGAGATAAAAAAAAGAAATTGAGAATGATAAAATTACATTGATTTGAATTCTAATTCCAGTTCTTAATCTTAATAAATAATTTATTAAACCTATGAATTAAAATTAATCTCAATTTTAATTATAATTTTATGATTATCATACATACCCTTAATAATTTATTTATAAACACTTATGATTATCTTGATTTTTTTAAATATTTATATTTTTTTTAATAAAAAATTATTTTGTATTAAATCAAATAAGGATTTAAACAATGATAAAAAATATCTACAAATTTAAATGAACTCTGACTAAAAAAACTCATTTGAATGAATTCAATAACATTCAGAGATAAAAAAAAATAAAGTTGAACAAACTGATTGAAAAGAATTAATTCCTACTTAAATTTATTTTTTTAAAGTGAAATTTATCTTTGAGAGATATGTAATACCGGCTTTTTTTTATCAAATAATAACTAACCATATATAAATATGGTCAAATATCAAGAAATTCATATTAGATGACATCTATAAAAAAAAAGCTTCGAATTGAAAAATGAATTCAAAGAACTCTTTATTATTTTTTTTTTAAAAATTTCATATCCGACAACATAATCTCATTTGGTGTAAAGAAGGAAACGAATACGAATTTGAGAAATAGTTATTAATACGATCAGTGGCGGACCTAGAAATGTTTTCTCTGAGGCAAATACATAGTAACGTAGCATTTTTTTGGCAATCAAATAAATGCATTTTCTAATTAAAAATTTACTTGGTAATTACATAAAAATACTAACACACAATTACAAAATACTAATAAGCACAATTACTAAATTATTCTTGTCCATGAGTCGGTACAAAAGAAGACAAATTTATTTTACGAGATTCCATTTGTTGAAAATATTGCAATATTGGCTCATTTTCAATTGTTGAGAAAATATCTTTCTCAACATATATAACTAAATTATCATTCATCCATTCATCTCCCATTCGATTACGCAAATTAGTCTTTACGGTTTTCATTATAGAAAAAACTCTTTCAACAGATGCAGTTGCAACTGGTAAAACTAAAGTCAACTCTATCAATCGATAAATCGATGGAAACACTATATGTCTTTTCTGTTGCAACCAATTTCTGAGCAAAAATTCTCAAGTCTTCAATTGAAGAAAATTGAGGATCATCCCGCAAATTAAATAAGTAAGCCCAAAGTTGTTGTTCCAAAAATAAATAATCACTGCCTGTGAAATCTTCTGAATAAAGTTTGGCAAGACGAATGAGTTTACGAATATCAAATTTGGAGAATGAATTTCTGGGATGAAGACATGATATGCAACCAAGTAATTATGTATTAACTTCTGAAAAACGATTATTCATTTCTTGCATAATCAAGTCAACAACCTAGAATTAAATAATAAATAATAACTATTAATAGATAATAGATAAGAAATAATAACTATTAATAAATAAGAAATAATATTTATTATACCTGACAAAATATTTCCACACGATAATGATGAAGATTAGTGATAAGTTTCCCTTTTCCTCTTCGCCTACCATTGCTATCAATTATCATATGCTCATTCATATAAAGTATTGAGATCGAGTGTAACTGACAAAAACTGTTAACTTGGTCCAAAATATCATGCCATCCATCTTCTCTAATTTTTTGTAATTGATTTTTCGAAGTCGCAATCAATGACATGGCTTGAACTATATTTTGATCTCCTCTTCGTAGACAAAGTGATAACTCACTTGTAATTCCTAATAAATTTTTCATCAAATGCAACACAAAAACAAATTCATAAAAAACTAACTATATAAAAAAAATATGAAAATCTAATTTAATAGATTTCAGCCTAGTTTTATGAGAATATAAAAAAATAAAAAATGTAAATAGGAACAAAAATACAAAAACGTGATAAATATATATCATCAAGTGAATAAACACTCGAGATTACGATTATAGAATATTAATGCATATAAAAATAATATATCAAATTCTTTATTTAAATACCGAAATAAATTAAAGGTGAGACATGGTTTGATCACCTGAGCTCATGTTCACCGTTCAATTACAAAGCCAACTGGACTAAGAGTTACTTATCAAATATATATATATATAAACAAATTATTTTAAGGTTGGGGGAGGTCCGGGGCCAAAGCCCCCCTTGTAGGTCCGCCACTGAATACGATTGGAGAATATGAGAATCATACGACTCGTAAAAAATGAGAGTATTATTGGGAATACAAAAATTTGAGACGACAAATTCGATCCAGCTAAATAGAATGTTGCATCGAACAAAACGCAACACCAACTCAAATTAGAATGATAAAAAGAGAAACAAAACACTCCATGCTAACAAAATCATTGAAAGGATTATTAACCATATGACTTTTAATTGTTCCAGGTGTAGTTCAATTTGAGTTATTTTAATAATCAAAACAAATTAAATATTATTTCACTTTCTCAATTTATTAATTAAAATATTAAAATACATTTTATTTTAAATTATTAATTTAATTTATATATATCAATACCTTTTAAATCTTTTTACAGAAAAAAATTATTATCTCCTTAAAATCATCACCCATCCTTAATCATTTTCTTTATTAAATTTTTAAATAACCCATACCGAATCAGTCTTAGACCATCTCTAACATAACTAGATTCTCATATTAAAAACATTTTTTTCACTCCAACCAAACTGCATACGTAAACTCATTTAAGATTTTCTAAAAATTAAAAATAAATGTGTTTACATTATTCATAAACCCATTTTTTTAAAATTTTAAATTAGTCCTTTAATTGTTAGACTAGGTTAATTTTATATATTTAATTTTTATATAATTTTTGTACATGTTTAATTTTTTATAAGTTTAACTTTTTTTTATATAATTTCTTTTATATGTTTATATATTTTTTTTTTGTTAAAATTATTAATTTATAATTAATTTTATCATAATTTTTTTAATTGGATAAATTTAAAAAATATTAGGATTTAACTTATAAGGTTGATAAATACATAAATAAGTAGTATTAAAAGTATTAAAAAATTGGTATAAATAAAATATTCCAAAAATATTCTTTTAAGTTTAAAATATAGAATTTTGGGTTGGAGTTAAAATATTGTTTGATTTGATACTTTGAAAATAAATTTTTAGTATTGTTTTAAGTTGGAGTTAAACATACAAATATTATTAAATTTATTAAGATATAAATAATTAACAAATATTGAGAACATTATTTCATTTCAATACACACTCAAATAAAGTAGTGTAAAAAATATATAACTTTTAAATAAAAAAAAATTAAAATAATCGGCTCAAGCCCATTTTTAGCTCCGAGCTGATAAACCAAACAGAATCTTATGTCCAATAAATTAATATTTTTATTTAAATTGATTTGTTAATTTTTTAGGTAAGGCCGTATTTTTCTAAATTTTATAAAAATTTAAATCAAATCAGTGTTTCAATCAATTATTTCTCATCAATTACATGATTTATTTTATTAATTAAAATATTAAAATATTTTTTATATTAAATTATTATTTTTTATTTTATTTATATATATTAATACCCTTTAAAGTCTTTTAACCAAAAATAATCATTACTTTTTTAAAATCATTAATAATTATTATTTTATTTCTCCCTTTAACTTTTTAAAAAAACTCCAATCCAAACGAATCCTTAAAAGTTATATATTAAATGAATTCAGCATGTGCTGGTGAGTGGTACTGGTGAGAAACAGCAAACAAGTTGACACGTGGTGAGATCTGAATGGAAAATAGAGAATTGTTTTATTTATTTATTATTTCATTTTATTCTCCATTGTGTTTATGATCTTATCTATTCCATTACTAGGAATAAATCTACCATTTTACTTATTCACAATCCTTAATTAAAAATATTAATGGTATGATATTTTATGTGTAAAATATTTAATAATGTTAGTTAAAAAGTTCATATTTTAAAGAAAAATTCCAAAAAACATTTCAAAACCATCTCAGAATTTAATGATAGATCTATCTATTAATAATATAAAAAATGTATTATTCAAATATTACTAAAATAAAACATTCAACATTAATCTACTCCATTTTGATTTATATAAACTACATGCATGCAAGATTGACAACTTGACACGTTACTACATTTGTAGTTGATTAATTAATAATTCAATTATAATTAATTTCATGAAAGTTGACTTTCTTTTCCTAAAACACATAACAAGTCATTTTCATTACATGTAATTATTTATATTAAATCCTATTAATTATAAACTTTAATTTAAAATGAAAAATGAATATTACAAATATGATAAAGAATATTAATATTGAATTTTTAAAAGGTTTAAAATTTCTAAAAATAGAAAATAATAATAATAAAATGAATGTTTGCCGACAGTGTGAACAACCCTAGTTATCATACTGACCAAGTGACTACATCGGCCATCATTGTCATAATTAACAAAATCCAACTATATATTTTTTTCAATCAATTTTTGATTAAGATATATTAAATATAAATAAATTTGTGGTATGGAATTTTCATAATATTTAAAAAAACAAATTTTAACTAATTCGTTATTCTATGTTCTATGGGTAAGTTGATTGAAACGTTGTAAGATATAATAAAAAATTGTGTTTAAACGCAAAATATATATACGATGGATATGGGATTATTTGAAAAAAAGATTAGAGTTTATCTGTTATTACGGTAGATAAAAGCATTAAGAGATTCAACCGATTCTCGATTTGATCCAATAGTCGCGATAGTTTACGCGCCACGAAGATGGATGAAGCTTTGCTGAGCGAGGAAGGCGGTGGTCAACCTGGAAGTTCCGATCGGGGGAAATTTCATCCGCCGTTGTTCCATCGAAGAGCCGATGCCATTGCTTACGGTTCACCTTATCAGAAAGCGGCTGCACTCGTTGATCTGGTTCGTCATATTCATCTTTCTCTCTCTCACATACTCTATTGCTGCTGATTCATGTTCATACTCATATTTATACAAGCATCTTCTTAATTATGCTGTTTAGATTTAATGCCTGTGATTAACGCAACTTTTAAGTCTTTCTAGCTTATATAAGGATGATTTGTGTTTGAATATTTTCATTTCCGGATGTTTGACTTTCTTTTATATGTAAGAACTTTCCAGGGATCATTGGTCATTTCTAGGTGATTTTACTAATATATCAGAAGATAGAAGACATTTCTTCTTTGGTAGGATGAAGATGAAAATAAACTATAACATGTATATCTATATCTATACACATAAATAACATAAGATCAAATATTATGTGCTGTTAATTAAGGTAAAAAATATGGACGATCTCTACACTTTGCTCTTATTTTGCTATAAATTGAAATAGTTATCCACTTCTGATTAGCTGGGAATGGGAACGGACTTTGCAGGCTGAAGATGGTGTCGGGTTGCCTGAACAAATTCTTGATCAGCCAAGCTTTGAAGCTGCAGCAAAGCACTACTTCATGTTTATTCGGTTTGACATTCTTTGGACTCTTAATTTCTTGGCTTTGGTAGTTCTGAATTTCTTTGAGGTAATTAGCATATTTAAGGTTGTATTGATGCCTATAATTCTTAATACTTTGCGAGATATCAATCAAATATAAGTGGAATTATTTTCTATTTTCAGAAGCCACTGTGGTGCATTAAAAACTCCTCCGGGATTTCTTGCAATAACAGAGAATACTATTTCCTTGGCCAGTTGCCGTATTTGACTGCTGCGGAATCACTAATTTATGAGGTGAAGAATATTTCACTGATTAACTTCTTCACAAGTTCACATGGTTGCTCTGTAGTTTTTTCTCAACTTTATCTAGATTTGTTCTAGCCATTTTACTCAACTGAATGGAGAAATAAGTAGCTTGCATATCTGCTTCTGCACATACTTTCTCAAGTAATATCTACTTCCTTGCAGGGTGTCACTGTTATTGTTCTCTGTGTACACACGTTTTTTCCCATCTCCTATGAAGGATTTCATATTTTCTGGACAAGACATGTCAATAAATTAAAGGTACTCACTTCCAGTTTCGACCCTCATTTGACTAATCTTCCATGATGACAATGCATAACAACCAGTAGAATTGCCTTCTCATTCATAATATCCATTTTTGTTGTGGTTCTCTTTATAATTGGTACTGCAAACATTAAATGTCTATCAAAAGTTTGTATGACTTTTATGTCAGTTCCAGAACCTTTTTCTAGAAAATATGCGTAGGGTAAAAGATATGTGTCATGATGTTTTGGTGAAAAAGTATGTCTAATAATGAATAGAATGTCTACCACGCACAATCAGAGACAACTTTCCATATTTTTCATGGGTTGTTGGCTATATAGGTATCAATCATATTCTTGAGAATGTAAATAGTGCCTCATTACTTGCAAGCAGTTACTAAACCATGTACATGAAGAAAATGTGCTTCCACATTGTCTGTTCGGTAGTCCTAATCTTGTTGATTAGTATTTAGCTTATCAAATCCTATTAATTACCTTTGGAATATTTGAAATTGATTAAATCATCCGTTTGTAATTTCTATAATCTGTTGCTACCTATAGAACCAACCCATAATTTATAGTTTATACTATGAATTTATTTGATGGTTGAATTTCTGGTGGTTACTGTTTAAATATTCTGATATTATCTCTAACTTTTTTTTTTCAGGTTCTTTCCCTGCTAATTTTGGTTGTTGATCTAGTAGTCTATGTGCTCTATGTATCTCCAGTGGCCATCTATTTTCTTCCATTTAGGGTTGCTCCCTATATACGGGTCATTCTTTTCATTCTCAATATTAGGTATGGAAGACAAGGGCTCATTCTCTAGGTTCCTTTTGATGTCATGCTTATTTAGATATAAATCTTCCTCCTATTGAGCAAAATAATAATTGAAGCATTGCTGCATGTTTACAAACATCCGGGGCAGAGTTGAAACCTTATTTGACCTCTGCAGCTGGCTAAATGTCTGATTAACCTCATAATGTTTTCCCAAATCTGAATTTTTTTTCTTTGGGGCGTGGTGTTTCCAATCAAATTAACAATAACTACGGGATTTATGTTTTAAATGATGTAATCAAGATCTCTATTTTACTCCTTGAGCAAAACACAACAAATCATACAGTTATTGTTATTGTTATATGTCTTGATCTGGAAATGCACGAATGAATTTGCCTCATCTCTGGACTGACTTCTATTTTTGTCGCCATTTTATCTTATTTATGTTATGTGTCTAGATTCCCTGTCTATACCAAAACCTCAGCTTAAGAATGACACTGGTTCAAATGTATGTAACTAACTCTTTAAGTCCTTACATGAGAGCAAGCCTAATTTTTTTTAAGCCCCATAACCATTGCCTGAGAAGATTAAAGAAGGAAGGAGATGGTTACAGATGAGACATGATGGATAGAATTTGTCATTTCTAGAAGCCACATGGATGTTACATCGACATCACAACTTGGAAAAAATTAAAGATTTTTCTCATTTATGATAATGCATTTTTGCCTCACTTTTCTTGTGAAGACAATATACTTTTTTTATTAGAATAAGGAATAGTTATGATCGCGAGAAGAGATCATATTATTTAACAAATTGCAATGTTCCATTTGTTTAGGGAGTTGCGAGAGAGTATTGTAATACTGGCTGGAATGCTTAGCACATACTTGAATGTTTTGGTTAGTTCCCTTCTGAAGACATCTGAATTCCAGTTGCTATTTCTGATTTATTTTTCCTGCTAATTTATTTAGATAAATGCTTCCTCTAAATGTGTAATCAGGCATAGTTCTGTCACTTGATTAAGTATTGAGAAAATATTTTGTATGAGAATTTCCAAGTTCACTTATAAGTTATAGGACATTTTGCTAGTTCCACGTTTTCTTCTTGTGCAGGCTTTGTGGCTATTATTTCTGCTCTTTTCCAGTTGGGTAGCGTATGTTATGTTTGAAGATACTGACCAAGGGAAGACAATTTTTACATCCTTCGCGGAAACATTGTATCAAATGTTTATCTTATTCACCACATCAAACAATCCAGATGTATGGATTCCTGCTTATAAGTAAGTGATCTATATAAATTTTGCTAGCCTTTCAACAATTTTTGAGATATTTTGAGTCTTTTGCATCTTTTAGCAGGACTTCCCAGTATAGGATGCTCTTAAGAAAAGCATCTTCACTCTCTCTATCTACTTCACTGATTAACGCATTTCCTTTAGACGTGAATAATGTGTCATAAGTAATCTATGAGCTGGTTCACAGAGTCTTCTTCAAGTTGTCAGACTCAGTCACTGCTAAAGTTGTAGTGCAATTGGAATATACATTCTTAAAAGACATCGCCTTAGAATATGAATTAAAATTAGTCATGTTTTGTCATTTATATCATATTGCATGGACCTTTTTCAAAAAAAAATTAATCATGTTTTTTTACATACTTGTATAAACATATTACACATGTGATTTTAACATTGAAGTTTGTGTTTGGTTTACTCAAACTCACCCCCTTCCCTCAGTTCCAAACTATTGATGTAATAGGAACTAGCATGGAGAACTGCCACAACATTTCTTCTTGGTCATGTTGTCATCTTTTGTCCATTTCAATTGATTTTTAGTTCCCCTGGGCTCTCCAAATTTACATGCTCACTATGTAGACTGTGAGCTAATACTTCTAATTCACATGGCTATCTGGTTATCTATGGGAAGGCGTTTCTTGTCCTATTTCTGGAATTCAGTCTACTATATTTTCTTCTACCGTTTCATTATTTATTTTGAACACTTTGAATAAATTAGGTTTTCTAAAATGTTTGAAATCTATTTATGTAAAGTGATAAGTTTTACTTCTCAAATGTTTTATTAACTGCCTTATTCTTGTACCAGGGCTTCACGTTGGTATTGCTTATTTTTTGTTTTCTACGTGCTGTTGGGTGTCTACTTTGTCACAAACTTGATTCTTGCTGTTGTATATGATAGTTTCAAAGATCAGGTATGGTTTTCTTTTTTCCCATTTCTTGTTTTAATAGGTTTAAGACATCCTAGGTTTTACAATCATCTCACTGAGTCACTGTCTTAATCTTCATTTATTTTCATATTAGCTTGCAAAACAAGTGATAGAGAAAGACCGAATGAGACAAAGGATTCTAGGGAAAGCCTTCAAGTTAATTGATAAATATGTAAGTACAACACTATGTATTCTCTTTGTTAGTTTTCCTTTTTTCCCTTTGCTTGCACTTTTCAATTTTGTAACATTTGCGACCCATCAATTATTTTTACAAGCATCTTCATCTTTTCAAGAAAAGTAACTACCACATGAATATTCATGCTTATGATCTGTCAATGTGTGACACCTATTTCTGACAAAATTGTTTCCAAAGCATGAGTGCTCTAACAAGTACATGCAACTTCAGTTAGCTTCTTTTCATCTTCTTTTAAATTCGAACATGACATTGATATAGGAAGTTCAAATTGGTTTTGGAAAACAAGGACACTCCTTCCAATGATCACTTCCTTCCATCCTTATAACATTGAGGTAGATTCTATGTGGTAATATTTAAAGGTTATTCCTTTTTTTTCAGAACTATGGATTTATTGATAAGGAACAATGCATCCATCTTTTCGAAGAACTGAATAATTACAGGTATGGTTGACCTCCCAAATTTTCGTATACAAGTTAGCATTTTCTTTCAAGTTATATTGAAGTTATGTTAGCTGAGGAACTTAACAAATTCAGACTACTAAACAACTTATCCTTGTAGATAGTAGTCTTTTTTTTTTGTCACTTCTAGTTTTCTCATGTCCTCCAAACAAACAAGTCCTTACCAAAACTCTTTCCCATGCAAGACACTTTATGGTTCCTTTTTAATTGTGTATATGTGTCGTAATCCTCATTTTTCTTATATTTTAATTCCTGCAGACTTTCCCTATTTAAATCTTTGGTTAATGAAATTGAATTCCTTAATGTTTGTCATATTTTGTAAATAACTTGCCATTGGAAAAGCGTATAAGAGTTTTTTTTTGTAAAAGAAAAGCATATAAGAGTTCTGATTGCACGGTCCTTCTTTACAGGAATGGCATTGTCCAAACAAGTATTCCTTCCTATCCATATTTGGATATAAAATGAATGATATTAAATTCTTGCCTGAGAAATTGAATTGGAGTAATATGGGTGCAGATTCAAATTTTAATTTATAATGTAAGATTTTATGCCATTGGTAGAATTATGAGTGTTGTCAGTTTTTACCTTTATCACACTTAATGTCCTTTAAATATCCAGATTTCTCATATAAACTTAACTAACTATCTAAATAATATTTTCCATCTCTCTGTAAATTTCTACATGATATCAGAGTGAGTAGGTTTTTTCATCTCGAAGAAACCTATTCGCAATTTTCCGTTGCCTCCTCCAATGGTGAAAATAGCCATTGGAGGAGAACTCAAATAATTCTATAATCTCATATTTTTCCAAAATTGTATATCACTAAATCCCAGTGCGTTTTTGATCTCTTTTAGACAGTTTCGTCGTTTCGAAACTACAACTTTTTTCTCAGTCGAATCTGTATCGAGCTTCATCTTCGTGTCTTGACAAATTTTTTCCCAACATTTCATCTGTCTAAAAATTATCACTTTCACTTCAAAAACTCCAAGAGCCAAGTTCCAAGAGTCAAGAGCCACTACTCTGACAATGTGAAGCATGGATTAGAATCAGTCAAATTGAAAGAATGTCATCAACATTTTCATCTCTTCGGCAACATCCTCTCCACTCTAATAGCTGCCCAAGGCTTTTCCTATTAGGTGGATGACATTCTCACCAAAGTTATTCCCAAGTGGAATTTCGAAGAACTATGTGGCAAGTTAGGTTCTCTTAATATCGTTTACCCAACTTGAAGGGGAGTGTAGAATTATGCAGTTACTTGCACTCAACATGTTGCTTTGTTTACACTCAACATGTTGAGTGTTGTCAGTATTTATCTTTGTCACACTCAAAGTCCTTTAAATATCTGAATTTCTCATGTAAACTTCAACTAACTATCTAAATAATATTTTCCATCTCTCAAATTTCTACAACATTCAAATAAGAGCTACCACTAAAAGCGACCAGAACTGAATTATGCGAGAATTGAGAGGAGAAGGATGAAGTAATCTTTGAAGTTTTATTTCTCACTGGTGAATTCTTATCAAATTTTCTCTTTTCCTAGGCATGCAACTAATCTTCTTGTACTGATCTTTTCACTTCAGGTCCATTTGTTGTTAGTATGGCATTGTGTGAAGTCTGACACCATCTTTTTCCATAGACTATACTTTTCATATATTGGCTTTTAAACATAAACTATTGAAAATTACTCCTATATGCATATTTTTTATTTGGAGCCTTGTGTCACGTCCCATTTTTATGGGGTGCAAACATCGAGCCACGAGGCGTACTTCCATGATATTCCAGAATGCAAGTCTATGTAATCTGTGCTCAAGGGACTTGTGCACAGATACGAGGGACCGTGTGGGGAATGTTTCAAGGAAGAGGTTGAAGAGTATCATGCCAAGGTCGAATCGAGGACGGCCACGACTAAGGTGGGGGAGTATGTCACGGCCCATTAGAGTCACGACCCAATCCGGGGGATGTCGAGGCTCATTAAAGTCTTGGCCCGATAGCGCGCAAATCTTCTTAACCCAAGGGGAGGCCCAGTTGCCTATGTGGGCCCGGCGAATCTTCTAATCAAGGAAGAGATTGGAAGATAATCTAATTAAGGAAGGGATTGGAAGATATATTCTAATCAAGGAAATGATTATAATATATATTCTAATTAAGGAAGAGATTACAAGGGATATTCTAAATTAGGCAGGGATATTCTTGATATGGAAGGAATATCCTAAATTAGTGTAATTAAATTGTAATTAGACGTAATTCCTAATTTAATACGTGTAAGTCCTATAAATACCCTGAAGGTATTCCATTGTAATTATCAAGCATTCTTTCAATATATTCTTATTCTCAAGAGTTTTCTCTCTCTAAGTCCTTTCTTGCGTTTGAGTTCTTCTTGCATTGTGTTTAGAAAGGCTTTCTAAGCTAGAATCAGGGTCGATTTAGCTTAGTGCCGCACGGGTCGAATTTTAGCCCGTGACAAGTGGTATCAGAGCAAGGTTGTACTTCCGCATTCAAGCTGCAAGAAATGGATTCACGAACTACCGTCACTAAGGTTCCGACCGGCCAACATAAGGACAAGGGATCCAAGAGGGATAAGTCCGTCGAGAGAGGTGCTGCCATGGAAGCGCGGGTGACCCGACTTGAAGAAGGCATGAGCGATCACCAAGAAGCTCTCGAAGTGTTTAGCGCGGTGGCCGAGAAGGTGACGATGTTGGACGAGGGTGCTGAAAAGTTGGAGAATGAGTTAATGGGGATCATTAACGGTTCGAATCGTAGCATTCGTGACGAAGTGCTGGGTTCGGTTCGAGGGGAGGTTAATGACATCTGCCAGAAGGTGCTTGATCCAATCCGGGTAGAAGTCCAGGCGATGGTCGAGACCCTCAAGAGGGAGATCTTGGGGAGGCTAGAATCGATGGAAAGGCGGATTGCGAGGAATGGAGGGGAACATAGAGGTGCGGCACCTCAACGGATGGATGTTCCTAAGCCAACTCCATTCAAAGGCTCGAGGAGTGCAAGGGAAGTGGAGGACTTCCTTTGGAACATGGAGAGGTACTTTCGGGCATCAAACATACTTGATGATCGTGACAAGTTGGAGACGGCACCTTTCTTCCTACAAGAGATGGCGTTGCTGTGGTGGAGGAGGCGAGAAGGAGATATTGAACGAGGGACCTTGAGGATGGAAACGTGGGAAGACTTCAAGACCGAGTTCAAACGCCAATTCTTCCCAGAGAATGCCGAGTACGAAGCAAGGAAAAGGTTGAGTCAACTTGTGCACAAAGGAACCATCAAGGAGTATGTGAAGGAATTCCAGGAGTTGATGCTCGAGTTACCCAGTCTAACGGAACAGGAGGCACTGTTCACGTTTGTTAATGGCCTCAAGACTTGGGCACAGTTGGAGCTGCAAAGGGCCAAAGTGCGGGACGTTTCCGAGGCAATAGCGGTTGCAGAAAGACTGATAGAGCTCAAAGTGTCTGTGGACAGGCCGAAGTTCATCAGGGATGATGGGGAAGAAGGTGGGGGAGACCGCCCACAGGACCAGGAGAAATGTGGGGGAGACCGTTCATCTAAGAAGGGGCATGCACATAAAAACTCAGGGAGGCAAGCCGACGAGTCGGAGAAGCCAAGAGCCTGTTATATTTGTGGTGCCCATAATCACATAAAGTTTATGTGCCCGTTTAAGGGGGAAAAGGTTGCAGCAGTTAAAGGAATTGAGTCATCTGATGAGGAAGAAGAGACTCAAATAGGATCCTTAAGACTGCTCAATGCCGTAAAGACTAGTGTTGCGAAGCCGGACAAGGGAACAAGGAGGGGCTCTTTGTTTGTGGAAGCTTGGATCGGGGGAAAGCGCATCAAGGCACTAGTAGACACAGGGGCTACACACAACTTCATGCGAGAAGGAGTAGCCAAGGCGTTGGGTCTGCGGATCAGCCCAACAAGAGGGATGGTGAAGTCCTTCGATGTAGCCAAGCCGGTAAATGGGGAGGTTAGGAGAGTGCACACCAGGATCGGAGGCTGGAATGGGACAGTCTCATTTACCTTGGTCCCAATGGAAGACTACGACGTAGTGTTGGGACTCGAATGGTGCGATCAGGTACGCGCTTGCATAATGCCTTATTCCGATTCTTTAATCATTTCGGATCACGGGAAGACTAGCGTGATTCCAACAAGGAGAGAATCAGAGGGAATAAGCAGGTTCTCGGCGATGCAATTCGTTCGAGGTCGCAAACGTGGTAAAGAGATATTTGCCACTTTTGCCAAGATGGATGATAGGGACGGGTCCAAGGAAAAAGAAGAAGTACCCGAGGAAGTCCAGATAGCGTGTGTCGAAGCCTTCGAGGGGCTCAAGGCCAAAGACAACACACAACCATCAGATCCACAAGGTTTGGCCACAGGCAACGTAGGCCAAAGTCAGTCTGCCTTCACTCGCACCAAGTCCGGGGGAAAGGAAGCAGGTCGTGCTCAGGCATATTCAGGGGGAGACATCGAGAATATGAAGAGAGGGGCAGATCTGAGAGGGTGTGCAGTTACGAAAGGGGACGATGGAAAGGGGGAAGTTGCCCCCGCAACTGTTGAAGTCTATACGGTATGTGCTCAAGGGGCTTGTGCGCAGATTCAAGGGACTGTGTTCAATCGAGAGATGTGTGGGAAACATCTTATATCGGTTAAGGCTGGCGACCATAAGTGCACCCAATGCCGTGACGTGCAAAGGGGGAGGAAGAGCGCTCAGAGGACGCCAGAAAGAAGATCACCATGCACCGGTCTAGGGTCGTGCCGAGGACGGCCACGACTTAGGTGGGGGAGTATGTCACGTCCCATTTTTATGGGGTGCAAACATCGAGCCACGAGGCGTACTTCCATGATATTCCAGAATGCAAGTCTATGTAATCTGTGCTCAAGGGACTTGTGCACAGATACGAGGGACCGTGTGGGGAATGTTTCAAGGAAGAGGTTGAAGAGTATCATGCCAAGGTCGAATCGAGGACGGCCACGACTAAGGTGGGGGAGTATGTCACGGCCCATTAGAGTCACGACCCAATCCGGGGGATGTCGAGGCTCATTAAAGTCTTGGCCCGATAGCGCGCAAATCTTCTTAACCCAAGGGGAGGCCCAGTTGCCTATGTGGGCCCGGCGAATCTTCTAATCAAGGAAGAGATTGGAAGATAATCTAATTAAGGAAGGGATTGGAAGATATATTCTAATCAAGGAAATGATTATAATATATATTCTAATTAAGGAAGAGATTACAAGGGATATTCTAAATTAGGCAGGGATATTCTTGATATGGAAGGAATATCCTAAATTAGTGTAATTAAATTGTAATTAGACGTAATTCCTAATTTAATACGTGTAAGTCCTATAAATACCCTGAAGGTATTCCATTGTAATTATCAAGCATTCTTTCAATATATTCTTATTCTCAAGAGTTTTCTCTCTCTAAGTCCTTTCTTGCGTTTGAGTTCTTCTTGCATTGTGTTTAGAAAGGCTTTCTAAGCTAGAATCAGGGTCGATTTAGCTTAGTGCCGCACGGGTCGAATTTTAGCCCGTGACACTTGGATGTATTTTCTCTAGTGTTCAATAATTTCCTCTCAGAATTGATTTCTCCTCCTGATAGGGTGCTCCATCCCTTGATCTTTTTTGTTCTGAATACATTTTTCTTTATGCTAATATTTGAGTATTTAAAATTGATTAACCATGTGATGTTTTTCTTTTCATATGAATTTTAACTCATTTTATTGCTTATTCAGGACATTGCCAAAAATATCAAGGGACGATTTCGAGTTGATATTCCACGAGCTAGATGATAGTCAGGACTTCAAGGTTTTTCTTTTATCATTTATTTTTTTGTCTCAAATGAAGTATCTTTCTTTTAATGTAAACAAAATGGATTTTTCAATTGAACTTATTGCACTCCCTTTTGTGGCAATCCAGACAAATCTTTTTTTCATTTCTACTTGACTATAATAACATAATTAGCAAAGAGATTTTACATTGTTTGGAAATTGAGTTTAATGTTCATCACTCAAGTCCCAGATAGAATATTCCTGGTAGTTATAGAATAGCAGCTGTTAAGTAAAGTATGATTTTGTCCTTTGCTTCCCTACCTCTAGTTTTTATGAGTTTGATTTCTAATGCAGATCAACAGAGATGAATTTGCTGATCTTTGCCATGCTATTGCATTGCGATTTCAGAAGGAGGATTGTGTATGTTTTTCTTCTTGTTTTAAAGGATCAGAACGTCAGTTCATATGATTATTTCAATAAGGAATTCTAATTAAATGTTTAGAATCTTGAAGAATATTCTTTGTTTTGCAGCCATCTTATCTTGAAAACTATCCATATGTATACCATTCATGCTTGTCTGAGAAATTGAAAGAATTTGTTCGAAGCCCCATGTTTGGGTATATAGTGGCTTTCGTCCTCATCATGAATCTTGTTGCTGTTATTATTGAAACCACGGTATGACTATAATAGATTGCCTGATGGATACTAACTTTCTTCTTTGTTTTTTTTCTGCCTTTTGTGTTTCTTTTGACTGTAAAATGATTGCGTGCACCTTGGTTCATAAACTTTTTTCATACAAAGTTGACCCTCTTTAAAAACATAAATCAAATAACTGTTTGTATACTACTTTGGAAATATGTCTCACTTATACAAGCTGTTCTCTTTATCGCTGGTTGCAGCTTGATATTGAAAACAGTTCCGCACAGACCATTTGGCAAAAGGCGGAGTTCGTCTTTGGTAAGTTCTTAAATGATTTAATACGTGGGTATAATTATCTATATTGTCCAAGCACTTGTATATATTATTTACATTGTAATGTTCCACAGGGTGGTTATATGTCTTAGAAATGGCATTGAAAGTTTATGTATGTGGGTTTGGAAACTATTGGAGAGATGGGCAAAATCGTTTTGATTTCTTTATCACATGGATCATTGGTGAGTAAACTTTCTTTGATACATTCGTGGTAGAAATCAAAGAGCTCGCGCAATAGAGATTATCTATAATAGATACATAAAGATAATACTATCAAATTCTTAATCAATTTCAATCACATATGGTTATCTTCATTCATATCCAAATCATGGGATATATCGTATCTAATATTTCAATACATATTTCATTGCAGTTATTGGAGAAACAGCAACTTTCGTGTCCCCTAAAAATGTAACGTTTCTTTCTAATGGAGAATGGTAAGTACTAACATACTTTATGCCTCTTCATAAACAGTATATTTATAACATACAAGAATAGAATTTTGCTTGAACAGGCTGCAAGTATGTTGTGTGATTGAATCCTTTTCTTGTATATAATCTGAATAACGCAAATTGTCTTCAACTGCCTCTGGTCACTACAGGATTCGTTATCTTCTTCTTGCAAGAATGTTAAGACTTATTAGACTCTTGATGCATGTCCAACGCTACCGTGCATTTGTAGCCACATTCTTGACCCTAATTCCAAGTTTGATGCCTTTCCTTGGGACCATATTCTGTGTCTTGTGCATCTATTGCTCCGTTGGTTTACAGGTAATCAAGTTAATTTGATATCCCAATCAAATCATCAAAGTCAAATACTAAAATACTCTTACTTTATTTTTTATATTCCATAAATAAGTTGACCTATTTTACAATTTCATTTCATAAAGTTAAAAATATTTTTATCTTTACTGTGGCAGGTATTTGGAGGGTTGGTGAATGCTGGCAACACTGAGCTGAAGGAAACAGATCTTTCTGAGGATGAGTATCCTTAGTCATGTAAAACATTGTTGAAGAAAATTCTATATTTTGAAAAAGAAGTTAATAGGCAGAAGAAGCTCACAACAGTTGATAAGAAAATTATTTACAAACTAAATTCATTTTTCTTAACAAGACAGATATTTACTTTTCAATTTTAATGACTATCCTAATGGAATGGTGACACTCTTCAATTTACTCGTGATGGGGAATTGGCAAGTGTGGATGCAGGTAAATTGATCTTATACTAGTTTTAATGATATTAGCTAGCTTGCGATGATTTGATTAAATATTTTTATTTTGTTTAATGTCAGAGTTACAAGGATCTGACAGGAACCTATTGGACATACACATACTTTGTCAGTTTCTATCTGATTACAGTTTTACTGCTTCTAAATCTGGTTAGTCTGATCAGTCACTAACTATTACTAAAAGTTATAAGAAATTGTCGCGATTAAAATATATAATTCCATTCTTTCGGTTTACTTTCAGGTTGTAGCATTTGTTCTGGAGGCATTCTTTGCTGAAATGGAAATGGAGACATCAGATCAATCTGAAGAAGCTTCAAATGTCAGTAATCTTCAACTCGATATCTATAATATATAATTTAACAAAAAAAAACAAAAAACTAACCTCATATCTCGTATAAATGCAGGAAGTTGGTGTCAAAAACAGGCGTCGTAATGTTGGGTATTTAACTAATTTTTCATTAATCATTCTTATGCGGGAAGTTGTATTAATAATTTATAATTAAGTTGGGTTGGCTATAAATGAATGATTTAATTAATTGTGCAGAACAAAATCGAGGAGTCAAAGAATTGATGCTCTTCTTCACCATATGTTGAGTGGAGAGCTTGATCAGACACAAACACAATTACTTAGTACTTAAAGTAAGCATACTTTAATTCCTTAGTTTATATGCAAATGATTCATTTCTATTTCTATATTTGTGTTTTTATTTTTTATTTTTGTCTGTAGCAATCTATTTTTGAAAGTGAGGCTATTTAATTTTAATTTCTTACTCTTCTAATTAAGGAGAGTACTCATCATTTGTAATATGCTATATATAACTTTATAGTAAAAACTCAAATTAATCTTTTTATCCCTGTTTAATTTATTTAGAAGCAGGGTAATTACATGTTTTGAGAATTATTACATCCATTAAAGTAACTCAAGTGGTTGGAGTGGTTCATAAGAAACAAAAAATTACGAATTAATGCAAGCTTCGCAACTTAGTAGGAGTAAGGAAATTAATACTAGCTTTATTTTGTCTTTGTTTTTTCCATTTTGTTCCTTACATAATATCCTTTAAATGATTTTTTATTTATTTATATTGTTAATAGTTAATCAATTAGATATAGTTAGGACTCATGTGAGACCACAGTGGAGAGGCATGGTGGGTTAGCTCTTTGGATAGTAAATTTTGGTTAAAATATAAAAATAAATTACAATTCAATATTTGAAACAATTTAACTAACAAACATTTTCTAAAACATAAAACATGGTTTTATAAAGGAACTGTTGGAACTAATTTGGTAAGGGAATGATGCGGTGCGAGTCGAAGAGGCGTTTATGCGAAAGTTGCAGCATCCGAAAATATCTCGCAAGTGTCAGATTTCGACGATTGCCTAGTGTTTTTCGGGCGGAAATGTGGTGCTGTGAAGAAGTCATGGTTTTGCCATGAGGTATGATGGTTTAAGGCCATCTGACGACGTTTAGGAGCTCAAAATCGCATTTTTATTAGTTTCGGGTGTTTTTTGCAATTTATTAAAAGTTGTTTATTTCTTTTGCAAGCTAGGGTTTGAGTATTTAAAGAATCTTAAAAACACTTTGTTAGGGGAAGATTATTAATCAGAAAACGAGGTTTCCTCAATATCTATCAACTTTCGGTATTCGTAAGAATCAACGAATCTTGATAAAGGTTCATCCTAGCCACGCACGCTGCATCAGTTGGTATCAGTTTCCAGTCGACCCTGAGGTATGCCGCCCCGAAGACAGCCGCGCAACCCTACCCCTGGTGCTGATGATGGTGACCTTGCTGAGTTGCGACGTGAAAACGCTGAGTTTCGCCGTGATAACGACGATTTGAGGCGGCAGGTTGAATGGTTGACGCAACGGATGGATGCATCTATGCACATGCACCACCCTGAAGATGATGTTACGATGACAGATGAAAACCCTCTCGGTGGTCTTCGGAATCGATCCCCTGAACGCCCCAATCATCGCTGGGAGCAGGCTTTCAGGGTGGACATCCCTAAGTTCGATGGTAGTCTACCACCGGAAGAGTTTATTGATTGGCTTTCTCAGGTTGAAGAGATTCTGGATTTCAAGGAAGTTCCTGCAGATCGTCGTGTACCCCTTGTTACGATCCGCTTACATGGTCGTGCACAAGCATGGTGGCAGCAGTTGAAACAGACACGTGTTCGTCATGGTAAGGCAAAGCTCACGAATTGGGACAAATTCAGGAAGCATATTAGGGCTGCGTTTCTACCATATAATTACGAACGTAACCTGTACCAGCGGTTCCAGAATCTTCGTCAGGGTTCTCGTTCCGTGGATGACTATTTCACTGAGTTTTACACCTTTGTGGCTCGTGTTGACCTGTCTGAGTCCCCTCTCCAGTTGGTTTCTCGCTATATTGGTGGCCTTCGCCTCCAGTTGCAGGATATTTTGAATATGTTTGATCCCTTGACTGTTTCTGAGGCACATCAGCGTGCTTCACAGGCTGAGAAACAGCTAGCCAGGCGCGGTTCGGGTAGCTTTGGAAAACAGGTTGTCCCCACTAGTGGCATTGGTTCTTCTTCCCAGCCGGCCCATCCCACCCCAGCCCCCCCTCGCAGCACTACAGCCCCCCCGCAGGGACGTCCCGGTGGCTTGCGTTGTTTCAATTGTGGTGAAGTTGGCCATCGTCAAGCAGAGTGTCGCAACCCAAAGTCCACCAATCGTGGTCTTTTTACTGAGGTGGATGATCCTGACTCTGCTCTTCCTTCAGATTCAGCCCCAGTGTATGATGTTTATGATGATGAGGCAGCGGAGGAGTATGTTTCTGGTGATGTTGGCCCCCTTTTGGTGATTCGTCGATCATGTTTAACCCCTCGTGCTCCTGACAACGAGTGGTTACGTAATAATCTGTTCCATTCCACTTGTACCATCGGTGGCAAAGTTTGCACCTTCATCATTGATGCTGGGAGTTGTGAGAATGTGATTTCTGAGGTTGCAGTTTCGAAGCTGGGTCTGTCCACTGAACCTCACCCCAAGCCTTATCGCCTGTCCTGGCTGAGTCAATGTACGGATGTTACAGTTTCCAAGCGCGTACTTGTTAATTTTTCCATTGGTTCCCATTATCGTGATGCTGTATATTGTGATGTGGTTCCTATGGATGCTTGTCACCTTTTACTTGGTCGCCCTTGGCAGTTTGATCATTCTGTTATACATGATGGGCGTGCTAATACCTACACGTTCTTATTTCATGGTACCAAGATTGTGTTGATGCAAAATCAGCCGAAGAAGGGTGCTGCCCCCACTCATCATGCGTCCCCCCCTACCACCTTGTTGTCTCGGGGTCCTTTTCAGACCGCCATGGTCGAATCGGGCATGGTGTTTGCTCTATTTTGTTCGCTGATTACCTGTGGTGCTAGTTCTGAGGTGCCTATTCCAGTGCAGCCGCTGTTACAGGAGTTTGCAGATGTTTTTCCTGAGAATCTGCCTTGTGCCTTGCCTCCTTTGCGTGATATCCAGCATCACATTGACTTGGTTCCAGGTGCTGCCCTACCCAACCGTCCTCATTACCGCATGAGTCCCAAAGAACATGAAGAGTTGCGTAGACAGGTGGAGGACTTGCTGGTTAAGGGACACATTCGAGAGAGCCTTAGTCCCTGTGCTGTCCCGGCCCTTCTTACCCCAAAAAAGGATGGGTCTTGGCGTATGTGCATTGATAGTCGTGCTATCAACAAGATTACAGTGCGTTATCGGTTTCCTATTCCCCGGTTGGATGACTTGTTGGATCAGTTGGGTGGTGCTTCTGTGTTTAGCAAACTGGATCTCAAGAGTGGATACCATCAGATTCGTATTCGCATGGGTGATGAGTGGAAGACTGCCTTTAAGACTCGTGAGGGCTTATATGAGTGGCTGGTTATGCCGTTTGGTCTGTCGAATGCTCCTAGCATCTTTATGCGTGTGATGAACCAGGCTCTTCGCCCTTTCATTGGGAAGTTTGTAGTCGTTTACTTCGACGACATCTTGATTTACAGTGACAGCGAGGTAGCACACCTCTCCCATCTTCGTGAGGTGTTATCTGTTCTCCGGCGTGACAAGTTCTATGCTGCTTCCTCGAAGTGCACATTTCTTACTGATTCTACCCAGTTCCTCGGTTATGTGGTGTCTCGGGAGGGCCTGAAAGTGGACCCGAGTAAGGTACTGGCTGTCAATCAGTGGCCCCGCCCCTCTTCGATCACTGAAGTTCGCAGTTTTCATGGCTTGGCTTCCTTCTATCGGCGTTTTATTCCTCACTTCAGCAGTGTTACGGCTCCTATCACTGATTGTATGAAGGGGGTTAAGTTCTTCTGGACGGATGATGCCGAGGCTGCCTTTGTTGAGATCAAGCACCGACTCACTTCAGCCCCTATTTTGGTTCTTCCTGATTTTTCCCAGCCATTTGAACTACATTGTGATGCTTCGAAATTGGGTATTGGGGCTGTACTTAGCCAATCTGGGCGTCCTGTTGCTTATTTTAGTGAGAAACTGTCTAGCGCTAAACTTCGTTTCAGTACCTATGATATTGAGTTCTATGCTATTGTCCAGGCAGTCAAACACTGGCGTCATTATTTATTTCAGCGGGAGTTTGTCTTATATACGGATCATGATTCCCTCAAGCATCTTGGTGGTCAAGACAAAATTTCTCATCGTCATGCTTCGTGGGTCTCTTATTTACAGCAGTTTACTTTTGTGATTAAACACAAGGCTGGTGTGTCTAATCGCGTGGCTGATGCTTTGAGTCGTCGTCATGGGCTGTTGGCGGAGATGCGTGTCCATGTACCCGGCTTTGATTCGTTTGTGGACCTCTATCGTGATGATCCTTTCTTTTCTCAGGTCCTCATTCGCATCCAACAGGGGGATTCGAGGGACTTTGTCTTGGAGGATGGGTTCCTTTTCCGCGGTGTGCAGCTGTGCATTCCAGATTGCAGCCTGCGTTTGAGGATGATTCAGGAACTCCACAAAGAAGGCCATGTTGGGCGTGATCGTACCTTCCAGCTTCTTGCAGCTTCTTATTTCTGGCCTTCGATGCGCAAAGAGGTGGGGCGTTTTGTTGCTCGCTGTCGTGTTTGTCAGTTGGCTAAGGGCGCTTCGACTAATGCCGGGTTATACTTGCCTCTGCCTATTCCCACTCAACCATGGTCTGATGTCAGTATGGATTTTGTCCTTGGGCTGCCACGTACCCAGCGTGGTTCTGATTCGATTTTTGTGGTGGTTGACCGATTCTCGAAGATGGTTCATTTCATTCCCTGCAAGAAAACCTCCGATGCTGTGGCTGTTGCACAGCTTTATTTCAGGGATGTGTATCGCCTTCATGGACTTCCTGCCTCCATAGTTTCTGATCGGGACACTCGCTTTGTGAGTCACTTTTGGAGGAGTCTTTGGCGTTTGGTTAATACTCAGCTGAATTTTAGCAGTGCCTATCACCCGCAAACTGATGGCCAAACTGAAGTTGTTAATAGGTCTTTGGGGAACCTTCTGCGCAGTTTAGTTGGGGATCATCCTAAGGCTTGGGATCTGAAGCTGCCTCAGGCCGAGTTTGCTCACAATCATGCTGTTAATCGCTCCACTGGTTTCAGTCCTTTCCATGTGATTTACGGGCTGTCTCCGCGTGCTCCTCTTGATTTGTTAGCGCTGCCCAGCAAGGTGCGTCCTCATTCCACTGCTGCGGATTTTGTTGGTCAGTTGGCTCAGGTTCATCAGACCACTCATGACCGTTTGGTTGCTGCTACTGCCAAGTACAAGGAGAAGGCTGATTCGAGAAGGCGTGCTGTTGATTTTGAAGTTGGTGACTTTGTGTGGGCTATTCTGACTAAGGATCGTTTTCCAGCTCATTAATATAGCAAGCTTGCTGCTAAGAAGATTGGTCCTGTTGAGATTGTGGAGAAGATCAACCCCAATGCTTATCGTTTACGCCTTCCCAGCCATGTGCGTACCTCTGATGTGTTCAATGTGAAGCATCTTGTTCCTTTTGTGGGTGAGTCTTTTTCTGATGAGGATGATGCGGTTCCAGATTCGAGGACGAATCTTTTCTACCCTGGGGGGAATGATGCGGTGCGAGTCGAAGAGGCGTTTATGCGAAAGTTGCAGCATCCGAAAATATCTCGCAAGTGTCAGATTTCGACGATTGCCTAGTGTTTTTCGGGCGGAAATGTGGTGCTGTGAAGAAGTCATGGTTTTGCCATGAGGTATGATGGTTTAAGGCCATCTGACGACGTTTAGGGGCTCAAAATCGCATTTTTATTAGTTTCGGGTGTTTTTTGCAATTTATTAAAAGTTATTTATTTCTTTTGCAAGCTAGGGTTTGAGTATTTAAAGAATCTTAAAAACACTTTGTTAGGGGAAGATTATTAATCAGAAAACGAGGTTTCCTCAATATCTATCAACTTTCGGTATTCGTAAGAATCAACGAATCTTGATAAAGGTTCATCCTAGCCACGCACGCTGCATCAGGGAATCAAGTATTTAAAAAAGATGAAAGTGTATTAGGAATCATCCCAACCGAGTCAAAGCCAAAGAAGGGCAGCAAATGAACAAGAAAGAAATGATCGTGTTTTTAAATCTTCAACTTAGGAAGATCACCAATAGAAACATCTATATCTTCTAATGGAGATCACCCATAGAAGCTTCCAACTCCTCCCTACCAATAGGTTAATAATTCAGATTCTCTATAGCCATATTTTTCACCAAAATATGATACACGACTTCAAGGTCGTAATTCATGCCTCATAACCGGCCCCAATGATTTTGGGCATAACTCAACTATTGTCAATTGAGTTTGATAGAAGGATTGGATAATGAAGCAAAAATTGGGATTAGACTCTACCTCCTTAAAACACATACACCATCACAATTCACATAATATACATCTATTGTCGGTCAAGATCCTATCAATGATAACACTACAACCAAAAAGTAGATCTTCCAAACTCTATATGTTATCACAGACACTAAGGTCTCAGAAATAGTTTACCCAACAAACACATTTTTTATATAACTATGAGGAGTTGATAGAGAAATTGCATTTATAACAACTTTTCAAGACATTTACTTACTGTGAAACCAATATGAATGAATCCAGCATATATTTGAATCAATCAAATAATCCAAACAATTATCTGAAACAAAAGTTGTCAAACGTCTTAGTATCAAAGGTGCCTTTTGAAGAAGCAAACAAAAGAAATGATCCAATGTCATATAAAATTTGAAGTGAACTGAATTGTATAATCTAAATATTAGACTTTATAGATGGATGCCACTTTACGTAGCGAAATTTCTCACAGTCGGTTGCTCCGTTATCAATAAATTTGTTGACTAAGTCATCCATCATTCCACACAACGCAATCTTAAACTCATTGCTTGGACCAGATTGATCATCGTCAACAAATCCTCCTCCAAACGCCCCTATTTGAGTACCATCTATGTAAGATTTGCAAGCCGACAAAATATGATGTGCACGAACACGAAAATGCCACTTAATCAACTCTTCAAAATGCTGCATCAAATATAAAAAAATATATATATATATATTAAATTAAGAAACAAAGTAATCCATAATCATGAAATATCTATAAATAAATCTTCAAAATAAAAATAACCCAAATATAACTTGAAATAAAATTAAACTATAATAAGATATTGAGATGGCAGTGGAGGAAAATAATTCAAAATAATTTGGGAGAAAATATAGGTAATTAATGTTCAAAATAAAATTCTAAATAAATAACAAAATTAGTCATTATATAATAAAAACTGAAAAATTGATTTTTATTTTGCTAAATATTCTGTCTTCATGTTGATAAAGATCTTAAAAAGTTTAAATCTGTGAAGTATTTTAATTAAAAATCAAAATAATTAATAATAATAATATAATAATAATGACAGATAATTTTCTTTTCTTCTTTTATCTGAAAAAACAATTCATCCTGAAGATAGTCATCATTCATATTGGTAAATATGTTAAAAAAAAATGTAAAATTGAAGTGACAAAGTATGTGAAAGAGAGAATCCTTTCTAAAAGAAGGGAGAGTATGAGGTTTATTAGAGATATCGGTTTGAACTCACCAAATTCTATATATTTTTATTGTAAAATAATAATAAAAAACAAATAAATTACAAATAAATTGAAAAAGAGAATATCGTAATTTTAAATCAATTATACTTTAATGACATATAACACCGACTCTCTTGTTCATAACTGAACAAAGTTTAACCTTACATATTAATGTGAGGTTATCTCACACATATTATGTTTGTTATTTTGGCCAAATATGTCATATAAAACTTCCAATACAAATTTTAGAGCGTAAATCTCCATTTAAAGTACTAAAGTTTTTTTGGTACGAATGTTATTATATTATATAACCATATAATTCACACAAACTAGATTTTAGATCTATCAATGTTTGTTTCTTGATTATAGATCTTCTCACAAATATATAAATGTCTACATATTTAAACATGTCGTATTTTTATATCTCGTGTCATTTTTAATGAAACATTGTTCTCAATATCACTCTCCCATCAACATTAACACAAAATGTGACTAACACTAACATTGGTTCAAATTCCCCTTGAGATACATATTGATCTCTCCTCTACACAAATCTCAACAAAGTCTATCTTACCACTATGTATAAGTTAATTCTACATACTTTCTTTATGTTGAATCGTATGTCTACTCATTCTAGAATGTAAATACAAAGTCCAAACTTATAGAAGATGATGTCAAAATCTCATCACCGCAATGGATGTCTTCAACTCAACTTGTGTTGACTTTGTGCTCGATCTCATGTTCCTACTAAAAACTATGTTATTACTAACACTTCCGTTTTAGAACCAACATGCATAATAGTGCCAAGAAAGATTTAGCATGAAGCTCTCCCATGGTTTCTAAATTCAATATCTTTCTCTACAATCACACATCGTCAGTTCTTACTTGCTCGCCAAAACAAAATATTGTTGGATGCAAATAAATTTTTAAAATTAAACATAAAGTTAATAGTTACTAAACAATACAAAGTATGTCTCGTTACTAATGGTTTTCATCAATATGGAGAAACATTGAGTCTTGTAGTCAGATCAACGACAAATTTTACCGTTTTAACTTTTGTAGTTACTCGTGGGTGGTCGATTCATCAATTAGATGTGCTTAATGTATTAATACATGATACACTTGGCGAAGGAGTCTAAATGACACAAACTCTAGGTTTGTTTTATCCCAAATTTATTAATCATGTTTATCGTCATAACAAACCAATTTATTGCCACAAAACAGACCCCTCGAGCTTGATAGGCTATATTCCTCAAAGAATTTAACAAAACAAATTTAATATATCATAGATCTTGCCAATAATATAATCTTCATGAATGAGCTCATATCTCTACAACAATTAAACGTTTGAGTGATATATTCACAATTAAATATCTCGGTCACATAGAACAAGTTATAAGGATAAAAACATGTATTTCTTCCGGATTGATCATATTTCAGACAAAATACATTAAGAAATTCTTACATGATATGCATCATGTCAAACCACTAACATACCTATTGATTCAAATTCATGATCCACTTTCTAATTCTACAGTCTAGAAATCATTGGATTGATGTCAAATAAATTTTTCGATACCTACTACATATTCTCAATCATGGATTATTTAATTCAAATTGGGTTGATTGTCTAGATGACCGAAATCAATAATCGATTATTTACGTTTTTCTTCATAATAACCTCATTTTCTTTTGAATATTCAAAGAAACAATAAGTAGAGGCATAATCTCATATTATTGTGCAGTTGCTCATGCAACAACAAAATTATATTGACTTTAATCAATTAAGTGAATTAAAAGTCATGTTACCTACTCCACATACACTATGGTGTGACAATATTAAATTTATTTGTTTATCTTCTAATATAGTGTTTAATGATCCTAAATACACATAAAAATTAATTTCATTTTGTTCACGAGTTACAACAAAATTGTTTCAAATCTAATCTATACTCACCTAATACTAAATTAGGTATACCTCTTGGAAAACCATTCTTCACATAGTATGTTTTACTTTCAGGTATATAAAAAAGTAACAAATTTCTAATAATTAATTAAAATCACATTATGTTATTCGTATTTATATTTCTATTCATACCCTAGTTTTTTTATTCTTATTCTTATTTCTGTTTCATTTTTTATTTATTTATTTTCTCAATTCAAATTTTTGAATGTAATTGTAAATAAGACAATTCAATTATATATTATTCTAGTAATAAAATATCTCAACAAAAGCAGCTCGGACATATTTTTCAATTTTAGAACTTATTATTTTTTTAATTTGATCAATAAAGAATAATAGTTTTGAAATTGGATCTTTCATATTTTATTATATATCATTGAAAATCAAATTAGAATGGTCTTCACACACACAATATACAACTAATACACATATTTTAGCAAGGTTAGCGATAACATTATCTAATTTATTATCTAGTAAACAAAAACCAAAAATAATTCTATGAACAAAAAGGATCTTTAAGCCTTCTTGAAACTAACAATGCTTCTTATTTGCATGACAATTGATATTATTGACATGAGGATGAATAAGGGATATCCCTGAAAAGGAACTTAGTGACAAATTTGAGGTTCTCCATTATATTGATTTGTTTTTGTATCTGAAAGGAGAGCAATACAAGACATAAATGGTCGAGTGTCAAGCTCAATAACGATACCATCGTTAACCTGATCTGCTCTGAGTTATCGAGAGCAGTGTTGAGAACTCTCGTGAAATTAAAGACTCCATCATATTTTTTTTACACAAAACTTTGTTCCTAGCCAAGGCAAGTTAGCCTTATTAGATGCAATCTCATTACGGTAATATTTTAATTTTCAGTGAGAAAAGTTGTAAAACATTAAAAATTGTCTAAACAACAAAGCCATTCATCATGACTTCTTCACATTGGCTTTGGTCAAGGAGGCTTGAGGCTATTTTGTTTTTCTTTTCCTTGGTAGGTCATTCACAGGTAGGTCTTTAATTGGGACATACTTTTTGGTAGGTAATTTATTTTTCTTTACCTTCTTTCCTAAAAATTAATGGATGTGGGATTTTAGTCTATATAAGAAAAAAAAATAGAAGATCCTAATCTCATTTAGTTTTAAATTTCATTTTTCATTCCAATCTAACTTATGATGGAATTTAAAATAGATCAATTACGCTATCACACAAGACACATGTAGCAAAATTTGAATTTATAATACATATTTGTCAATCAAAATTCAACACTTTTACCAAATACAAATTTATAAAAAATGGATTAAGACAAAAAAAAAAAATAGGAAAAATGGTATCCTATTTACAAATAATTTTATTGTATAAAAAAAAAATCCTACATCTAACCGGTCAATTAAAATTTAAGAGAGAAAAAAATGTAACCAGCAATTTATACATACATAAGTCATTTTTCTTACTTTACTAGTAAAAACAAATTGCTATGTGTAAACATAACTATCATAAACTAATAAAATAATTTTGAAGTAATTATAAATTATACATATACATACCTCTGGTGGGCTTGTAAGTGTGTTCATCATTGTCTTTAGTGATAGGATGAAGACAGACTCATTGTAATCCTTAGACTTCTTTTTACCCTTTTTTCCAACATAAATTTCTGAATTTCCA
The DNA here is from genome assembly GCF_907164915.1 of Impatiens glandulifera. Lineage (NCBI taxonomy): Eukaryota > Viridiplantae > Streptophyta > Magnoliopsida > Ericales > Balsaminaceae > Impatiens > Impatiens glandulifera. The sequence continues at coordinate 391,303 of NW_025919138.1, forward strand.
GGTTCATTGAAAAAGGGTTTAGAGTTGAAAATCAAAACTTGTATGGAGCACAAAACTTGTGCCATGGTTGACATTTTCGGTATCGGTTCACCTTTCTCAAGCTTCCATGTGTTCAATCGCACTATTCCATCTTTGGACATGTTTGGGTTCAATTGAAGACCACCCGAATGGTAGTAAACAGTCTAAAAAAGTATTTTTGAAAGGAACAAATTAGTATAAGTACTCTTAACATCCAAAAACATAAATATATGAATTGTTACAAACATAATTAAAAGTTGATGACTTCTATTTTCTTATAACGTTTTATCGTAGTGTGATTAAATAACTTTTATTGTGATTATGTATCGACTATTTTTTAAAAAGTGAACGAAAGATAAACTCTAAACCCGAGACCTACATACCGGGAGTACATCTGGATATGAAGGAGGGAAGGCGAGATCAAAGACAAAGAGACCATCGTGATATGGGGTTCCAGCTGATCCCACTATGACGGCTTGTATAAGATCCGTTCTTGCTTCACATGCTTTAACATTTATGGAGTCTGCAAAAGATGGATATTTAACTTATGATTAATTCTTTAACAAACCAAGTTAATGGAAATAAAGTTGATTGATATATTCATGATAAAATCATTTAAAATCTCCTTGATACAAGTTATAACACAAATAGTTATAACTATAAGTCATATAAAATTCAAAAAACTACTGTTAGAAAAATAGTTAGATCAACAAAAAGAGAAAGTAATAATCCAATTCAAGGCAAACATGAGTCAACACATATCCTATACTTCGAAAAAAATGTAAGATATATAGGAAGGAAAATCGAACTAGATATGCACAAATTTTAATAATGATTGTCAAAAATTTTAAACCCGAATCACATTCCAAATCAAAAAGAAAAATAAACATCATAAAAAAGGACAAGTCAATAAATTAAACAACTTATGTTACAATTATTATTATTTTAAATTTATTTTAACGAGTTACAAAAACACAAAGTCACTTAGGCCCATTTGAAACACATTCTGAAACTAGATATGGACAGTTTCCATATTGATTGAGGCAATCAAATACAACTTCATCTAGACCTTTAAACCTTTAAGACGCTCAAAGGCAATCACATCTAAGTCTAGGGGGAATTGATTAATAGAAATATCTAAAACACATTTGATCTTTTAAAACACATTTGATCTTTTAGATGAAAAAGATGAATTTAATTTTGATGAAAAAAGTGAAGAAGAGAATGATGTTGAGCATTATGCAATTTCAAATGAAGAATATGATCTTGATCTTGATGAAGAAAAAGATTACAATGAACTTTAGATTATGTTTTGAACTTTTTAAAGTTTAAGAATTGGGCGATATACACTATTGACTATGCACTAATAATTGGGCGATAGTTTAGCCATGAACAGCTTTGACGCTATTGAGCGATATACACTATTGATAACTATGCACTAAGGTATGAAAAAAATACTATTCCTATGGTAATAATGTAGTTATCCTGAAGTACCCTAACCTAGAACTAAATATTAAGTTTTGAAGAGCATAAACCAGAATTCAAGTTTCAATTATTAATATATAACCTAGAATAGAATATTGATGACTTATCACCTTCAATTGTAGTAAGTTCTCTTAATTTTATTAAAAACCTAAATTCCATGATTTATTCCAGAAAAGAATAAAGAAGAAGAAGATAAAGCAAACTCCTCACCTGGCATGTTGTCCAGAAATTTCAACTCTTCCTGGACTCTCTTAATCCACATCGACGAAGGCTGCCACAAAAGAAGCTCATTAAAAAATTGACATATATAAGCATGCATATGTGCAACATACACATGAACACAATCAAAGATGATAATTAACATAAATTCACCTTGTGCAGATTCAATGTTTCAAAGAAGTGATTTGGAAACCTATCCACAAAATCGAATCTCCCATAATGTTTAAACTCGGTCATGTCTTCGCCACCTGCATTTAATTTAATCGTTAGAACCAAAACTGATCTACTGTCCTTCTAGAAATATGGATAACTGCACATTTTGCACTAGCACAAGATGCACAACACTCAATCGAAGATTCAATATACGACAAAAACACAAACTTACTAGGAATAGTATAATTGGGGAAAGCAACTGTCGCCAGAACTTTATCTACTTGAGTTTGCAGCGCTCGGAGGCAATCATCCGATTCATATCCGTCGCTATCATCATAATCTGAAAGACCTTGATAACTAGCATCATTATTTTCATGAGATCCAGATTTCCCCAATTCCTCAATGATATGTGCCTGAAGAAAACAGATTAAAAGTTGTCACCACCAAGCAAATTTCAGCAAATCATAAAAACCCATAAACAGGAACAGACATGGGTGTGCTAAATAAACCTCTATAAGGACAGATTGAGAGAATATGGTGAAAATATGAAGAATTTGATGAGTATAAAAAAAGAGAAACAATAGATTTAAGTTTCACCTACCATAATTGAAACACATTACTAGGTTTGTTTTCAATCCAGTGACATTTCAAGGCTTAAAGGCTATCTAATCACCAAGAGAAGCATATATCTATCTATCTAGTAAGTTGTTTATGCAACTGCAAGACCCAATTTGAATTAACACAAAACATAGTACTCTTGCCTACCAGAAAGGATCTAGAGAAGAAAACACATTCCAGATTTACTACAGAGCTTTGATCAGAGAAAAAGTAGTGATTAAAGAAAGCGATAGACTAAATGGGTAAACAAAAAGACCTGATTTTGAATTTCCTTGTTTGAGATGGAATCAAGGTAAGCTTGCAACTTCAAATGGTTAATACGATCCATATCTCTTGATCAAAACTTAGCGGCGAGCGACTGAGCGATGTTTTCTCCGTTCTTCTCCCTCTCTAGGTTCGTTCAGTAATGATGAGGATTTCCAGCATCATGGACTATTTTCACTCAAGGCGCCAAATTCTGGCAATCCCAAATGATCTTAAGGTCTTGTTTGTTTCATATAAGTTATTTCCAATAAAGCAAATTAAAGAACTATAATAATATTTTTTTGTATTTAATATTTTATTTGTTACTTTTAATTTAATAATCTAGTATCAATGTCCCCAACTTTAATTTAACAAGTTAGTTATTGAGTTAATATTTTAATATAATTTAATGAAGGGATTGGTTATCTAATTTGCTAATAAAGTTTGCAACCTATTTTGAATTTGCTCTATCTTGTTTAATAATTTTTAAATTTACATTGAATTTGGTTGTGGTCATGCTCTTCAACTAGTCATAAGTTGTAGAAGAGATGAGTTGTCGGGATCAACAAAGGTAGGTCGTCTCCCTGTCGGAAGAATCAGTATCTTCTCAGCACAAAAGATTTGATTGTTGAAGTCACATTGAAGTCGGAAGACATTCGCTATGATGCTTGAAGTGAGGTTTTCACGTCAGCCCTACACCAATTTTTGCATGTGAATCCACCTATGAACATTAATAATGATGGTCGTTGGAACTAGCCTATACTCATCTTCATTGAAACAATCTTAGTTATGCACACTGCTTAGATTTCTTCTTTTATAGTTCACTGCTTTAATTGTTATATAGTAAGATGTCATAAATAACTTGTACACTATTATTTTGGTGAGTTGTTAGTATACTTTTAATCAATTCACTACTATAAGAAAAAGAAAAAAAAAACAATTAACATCTCTTATCAAATTTTTCTTTTTTATTTAATACATTTGTAATAAATAATAAATAGCTTTATTTTGATATTGGAATCCAAACCCATTCTTGTATGGGTTACTTACCATATAATTGTCCTTCAATTTTTAAATAAGAAAAATAATAAGGAAAAATGCTAAAAATAACTATACTAAATTGTGAAACAAATCCATATCTTTGAAATATCCATGTTAGAAACATTAATAAAATCTTCAAAATTAAAAAAATATTGAATCGAACCATATCAATTTTGAGAATTTAATGTATTCACTACTTTTTTTTCCTTCTAAATCAATAATTATTAATATTTTAATTACATATTAGTTGGCTGCTCTTGATTCTTTCTAACCTTCATTTAGTATCTTGTTAGCATGAAATGATGATTTATTAATACTTGTCTGTCAATGAGTATTCATTTCAAGAACAATGGAGAAAACTTCATAGGAGTGATTTTGACAATTTACGAGCCTTTGTTACCCTAGTTCAAGTCTGACTTCTTTAGTAAGCTCCTTATAGGGTTTGTTGATGAGATTTGTCTATAGTGTTTGTCGGGACATGAGTGTAGTAAGACATCTAAATGAACGAAAAGGGGTCAGAAGACTCACGAGTCTTGTGTGTGAGTTTTCTGAAACGATCCAGCACTTTGGCTTATTAATTGGCCTTTGAAGGCTATCAATTCCCATTCAGAGAGCTAATTATAATTGTGGCTCCATGCAGTCTTGTATTTGTATTGACCATATAAAGTGAGTGTTTCTATCCTCTTGAGTGACCAATTTATTGTAAAAGTTAATTTTGTCGTAATTGTTCATATAAATAGTTCAATTTGATTGATCGTAAAGTAGTAGAGTTGGTTTCTCTTCAATAAGATTTGAGAATAATTTGAGAATAAGTAATTGGTTAGAGACTTTATCACACACAAACATGATTCAAGTAGGTGGTGGTTCTCCTTTATTGTAATAGTTCGTGGACTTGAAAACTCTTCCAAAATTGTTTAAAGTTGGTTTGTTGGTGATGGAATATTTTATGCACAAAAAATTTCGGTTAATAACAAGTAAAAAGATGCATAACATATTATTTAGCTTTATTTAGGAGGAAAATAATAAGAAATAATACTATTAATGTTCGATTTATATGAATTAAATTTTAATTTATGTTTGAAAAATTAAAACTAGCCTAAGTTTAATCTTTTTTTTTCCTTAAAATGGAATTATTTTTAAATTGATGAGTACATCATTATCTTTATCTCTATTGATAAGATAAAATTGAATCCACCTCATTTCCGGGACTATCATGGTTAAAAAAGTTACCAACATAATGTTAGTTATTTTAGTTTGGTTATTTCTAATTTAGTCATTTATAAAATTAAAAATACCACTTAAGTATCCTCACTTTATATAAAAAATAAATATACCCATAAGCTATAAACTTGATTTCACATTATAATACTGATAAGAAATAGATCACTGACTTTGAATATTTAGTTTAAATAATTAAAAAGGGAGAATTCTAAGATTAATTTAACTAATTAACTTAGGATAATTAGCCAACGATTATAAAACTAACAGGTTTTGAATATTTAGTTTAAAATAATCAAAAAAGAAGAAATTGTTAAGTAAAAATAATTAATTAAATATTAGTATTAATTAACTATTAAATAAAGAACCTAACTGTGTTAATTTAATTTTGTGCAGAATTAAATTAATAAAATGCCCAGTATTATACTAAAATCAGCATTTAATCAAAGATCGGTTGCATTTTATAAAAAGGCATAACCGGTCATTTTACAAGATCGGTAGTTTGTAAAATCGACATTTTGCAGATCGACTTATATCAAAAATACGCGTCCGGCTTTTGGACAGTTCAGTAGTTTGTAAAATTGACATTTTACAAACACGTATCCGTCATTTTACATAATCGACATTTTGGCAAGTCGACTTTTTGGCATATCGGCATTTTGCAGATCAACCTTATATCAAAAGCACGCGTTCGACTTTTTGGCAAATCGACAGTTTGTAAAATCGCCATTTTACAAACACGTATCCGATATTTTACATAATCGGCATTTTGGAAAATTGGATTTTTGGCAGATCGACAGTTTGTAAAATCGGCATTTTACAAACACGTATCCGACATTTTACATAATCGGCATTTTGACAAATCAGCATTTTACAGATATGCTTTATATCAAAAGCACGCGTTCGGCTTTTTGGCAAATCGGTAGTTTGTAAAATCGACATTTTACAAACACGTATCCAACTTTATCTATATGTGTTCGACATTTTTACAAGACGCGTCCGACAGTTTATAAATCGGTATTATGTGAAGAGTAACCGGTTATTTATGAATCGATATTTTACATCAATTCGACATTTTGCAAGTCGACTTTCTTTTTACAAAACACGCGTCCGTTATTATATAATCGGTATTATATAATCAGTATTATAAAAACCGCCTCCGATAATTTGTGACTTCAGCTTTATATCAAATTGGAGCGCATCCGGTACTTTACTATTTTGGTGATACATTGGAACGCTTCTAGTTTTATCAGAAGTCAACTTTATGCTTCTCCAGTAGTTGTTTCCTTTTTGGTGCAAAGACTGATGAAGACATTTTTGGCAGCAGCAGAGCTTTGCTAAAAAATCCAAAGACAAGTCAAACTTCCGAGATTTACGCTCCCCGTAAATCATAATCCCATTAATGACATTTTGGCTTATTATCATTCAAGTTCAGAAAAGATCAAAGAATATCTCATCTAATGTACTACTCTGGACTTCAACCAATCAAGATCAAGATAAATGTCTTATGAAGCAAATTTGTCCGTTGAGCAGCAAAAATATGTCCGTTGACATTTGCCTAGTTAAGAAGACAGAGGAGAAATTGCTTCACACCGATTTTCTCTCTGAACAATCTCTTTGCAAACCTTAAGCCATCAACTCTCTCATGCTCTATGTTAGAAAAATTAAGTTGATTAATTTTAAACTGGCCACACATTACAATTTTTGAATATTTATTCTAAATAATCAAAAAGGGAGAAATTTTTAGAAAAATTAAGTAAGTTAATTTTTAACCGGCCAGAGAACTTAATTAATCTCAATTTCCATGTGTAGGTACAGATCAAAGTCGTATCAGACCGGCTGAAGCATATACCGTAGTAATACGACTCCAAATGATCTGGCCATAATCAAGAGGAACAGACTTCAATATCATAACCGGATCGGCCAGATATAACCTTCAAATCCAACTGGCTCACATTACGAAAAGATCAACGGGAAACTTTGAAAAATGATGAAATCGAGAAGATGACGTAACATGACGAAATAGAGATTTCTCGGAAAAATACAAGAAGATAAGATTCGGATCATAAGCATGCTATAAAAACAATGATGATCTGCTTATCCAAGATCCCAAGCAAAATCTGAATCAGACGGCGAGTGCGTGCATGTTTGCCATATGTCCAAAATACAAGCCGCTCACGTCATCAGAACCTGACCGGCGCGCGCATGTTTGCTAAGTGTCAAAAAGATTAAACGTGCACGCAACATCTCTGAACCGGCGCGACTTCAGATGACCAATCCAACGGAGAGAGAAAAAGATGACCGTTAGGATATTTTTCACTATAAAAGGAAGACGAAGGGTCTTCATTAAAAACAAGCGTGAAAAAGCTGTAACAACAAGAATTGAACAACGAACAGAAAAAGGAAATCTCACGCGCGACTCTAAACAATAGTTGAAATTCTAGAAAGCATTATTGTTGTGTATGTGTATTGAGTTATTCTATTACATCATAGTGAGTGGTGTAACCGACGAGTAGTGATTAAGGCTTGTTCGGCATTGTGTGAGTGTTATAACATTCAAGTTAGTGAAAATCCTTCTCATCATCTGAGAAGAAGGGGTGATGTAGGAGAATTTGCTCCGAACATCCATAAAAAATCTTGTCTTGTGTTATTTTCCTTATTTCTTGTTTACTCACTATAAACCGATCTATCACTTACTCCAAACCAAACCGGTCCATTTCTCCTCTCTAACCGACACCTTCCAAATATCATCCATATCAAACTTTGTGTGTTGCTTCAAGCTGAAATAGACATTTCTTCCCTTGAACCCGGTTCAAGAGTCTGTGACAACTTGTGCAGTGTTAAGAAGGGGTTTTAGTCTCTAACCGGACTATCACCAATTAGTGTGTGTGTATTGTGTTGTTGTAAGCGTTCTCCCATATAAAACCGGAACCCCGGTCCTTCAAGGGCGATCCCGATCCTAACAAGTGGTATCAGAACGAGGTTCTTAACACTCAAGCAACCGAAGAAGATGGGAAGCATGACCCACAACGATAAGCCACCTATGCTAAACAGTGAAGCGTTTAGTAGTTGGAAGAAACAAATGTATCTACATCTAATTACGCTGGATGATGAGATGAGCAGAGTTCTACAGGAAGGACCGATAAGGATCAACAAGGAGATAGATGCATGAACGGCTGAAGATCGAAGAAGAAGCAACCTGGACAACCATTGCATGAGACACATCTACAAAGCTATAGACGACAACACACTCAACAAAATCTCAGATTGTCAAAATGCAAAGGAAGCCTGGGAAACGATCATTCAGGTTCATGAAGGAAATGAAAGAACAAAAGAAAACAAAATCTTAGTGGCAACTCAAAAATATGAGAACATTAGGATGAAACCGGGAGAAAACATGAAAGAATTCAGTAACCGGTTCACTAGTGTGGTTAACGAATTACAAACACTCGGAAAGAGATATGACAACCGGGAGATAATCATAAAAGCCTTAAGATCATCACCAAGCACATGGGATATCAAGACCATGGTGATGAGGGAGTCAAGCAACCTCGGGCAGATGAAGCTGCACGACGTTTTTGAAGACCTAAAAGCATACGAGTTCGAGATAAAGTCTCGAATCGAAGACGAAGCATCAACGTTAACCGCAACCAAAGCTTTGGTGACATCGGTGGAACCAGCGGTCCGTGTATCAACCGCTCCGGCTCCCGTCAAAAACGCTGACCAGATCAGTGAAGACGTGATGACGATGCTAGCACAGAAATTCGGGAGATTCATGAAAAAGAATCAATCACCATCGAACAACAATTTCAATTATAATTATGCCTATAAATCTAATAAAAGATGTTATAACTGCGACGGTTTCGGTAATTTTAGGTCGGAATGCAGGAAACCGAGGAGAGACGACCGAAAACTGGGAAACAACTATCAAAACAACAACTATCAAGGAAACAACAATCAAGGTAACAACTACCAAGGAAACGACTACCGAAGGAATAACAACTAAAGAAACGACTACCGAAGGAATGACAACCAGTAAACCGATGAAGGAAAAGAAATTCAAAAGGCACTCATCGCATCCGACGGTGGAAGCGACTGGGCATACTCCGACAACGAAAACGTTGAAGACAAAGTCACCTGCTTCATGGAAAATGAAGAATAGGTATTTGATTTCTCTTCTGATTAATTTACTAAAGAAGATTTAGTTACTGCACTCAACGAAATGGTCGCTGAGTTTAGAAACTTATCTGCTTATATACTGACCCGGTTAGAACATGAAACCGGAGAGTCAAGTGGTACTGCTGGTGAGTCATGCGAAACCACGGTATATGAACCAGCTGGACTATCCTTAGAAAATGAGGAGACATTTCAACCGGTAACCGAAGAATATGAACGAATAAAATACATTACGGATGCTTGGGAAAGATCCCGTGAAGCCGTAAACCAGATGTGCAAATATAATAGACATCCTAAATGTAAATTTGGTATTGGATACAAAGATAACAAATCCGTCAACCAAAACAATTCTAACGGGATGAAACTCACAAAAGACAATCTTCCTTTCGTAAGATTTGTCAAGAGCTCATCAACCAACATTGAGGCAGAAACGGTCCTAAAACCGGAACTAAAATATATAACGCCAACTGACTCGGAGAAATGGTTTCATCCTGAGAGAAGGAAAGCCAACCGGTCAGGAGACAAACAAACCAAAACACGTTCACCCAAAACTAATCAACAATCACCATCACGACAACATAAGGAACTCTTAGGCAAACAACAAGAGATTAAGCCGAACACTATTAGAACTATTACCGGGAAAGTGATCCGACTTATTAAAGTCTGGATACCAAAGGTACTAATCAACCATGGACCCAACTGAATGTGGGTACCAGAAATGTGTAAATATTTATTTTTTGCAGGTTAGGAGAAGTAACCGGCTAAGAAACTCGGAATGGTACTTGGACAGCGGATGTTCAAGACACATGACTGGGAACATCGGATTGTTAATCGACATCACTCATGAAACCGGAGCAATAATCACATTTGGTGACAACTCAAAAGGTAGAACCGTGGGCAAGGGTAAGATTGTCTATGATAACCTATCTATAAATAATATATTGTTAGTAGAGAACTTGCATTTCAATCTATTAAGCATTAGTCAAATGTGTGATATAGGGTATACGGTTGAATTTTATAAAAACGCATGCTTAGTTAAAAACATCAAGGTGATACATTACTAACCGGAAACCGGATAGGAAACATTTACAAGGTTGATTGGAAAACTAAGATTGAAAACCCCGTATGCATGATAGCTGGAAATGATCCAAACTGGCTTTAGCACAAACGGATAAACCATCTGAACTTTAAAACAATAAATTTCATATGCTCTAAGGAATTAGTTCTTGGTTTTCCAAACATTAAGTTTTCAAAAGACAAAGTATGTGCTGCATGTCAAATGGGTAAACAATTAAAATCATCTTTCAAAAGCAAGGGAAACTACCAATCCAAACGATGTTTAGAACTTTTGCATATGGATTTGTTTGGTCCGGTTAGGGTAACAAGTCTAGGAGGCATGCAATATACTATGGTAGTAATTGATGATTATTCTAAATTCACTTGGGTAACATTTTTGGCTTCTAAAAGTCAAGCTACACCGAACCTGATTAAACTGATTTTAAGGATACAAAATGAAAAGTTTATTCGAGTAAACAAAATTAGGAGTGATAGGGGAACTGATTTTACAAACAATAATTTAACCACTTTTTCTTGATAATTCCGGCATTAGGCACGAGTTTTCTAGTGCCAGAACTCCTCAACAAAACGGCCTGGCTGAGAGAAGAAACCAAACTCTCAAGGAAGCCGCAAGGTCAATGATAGCCGATTTGGGTGTTGCTCAAAAATTTTGGGCTGAGGCTATCAACACTGCTTGTTATACTCAAAACCGGTCCTTAGTCACTAAACGATTTTCTAAAACACCTTTTGAAATATACTATGACAAAATTTCTAACATCCGGTATTTAGGATCTTTGGTAGTAACTGTTATATTCACATCAACGACAAAACTTATTTGACCGCATTTGATGCTAAATCTGATGAATGAATAATGTTAAGATATTCAGCCGTAAGTAAAGCATATAGAGTTTATAACACTAGAACTTTAACGGTTGAAGAAACATCTCATGTCGTTTTTGATGAATCGATTGAACGAAACACTGCATTACCCTTCAACCTTCACAACAAAATGGAAAATTTCAATATTTATTCTGATGATGAAGATGAGGTTCCGGTTTACAGACGATTTGTCAATGATCAAGCGGTTGATGCTGAACCTCAGCCTGATTAAGCTGCTTTACCGCAGAAAGTTGACTCTTCAGTTTCAACTGAAAAAATCGGTCGACATGACTTTGTTCAGCCTACCGATCAGTCTAACCTTGATCAGCCAACCGAACGCTTGGAAGACACGTCCCGAATAAACCTTAGAAGGAACATAAATCATCCTCTTAAACTAGTAATAGGTAACATCTCATCACCCGTCCGAACTAAGCGACATAATTTGGAACACTATGAAAACTCAGCTTTCATATCACAAATTGAGCAGAAAAAGGTGGATGAAGCTTTGCTAGATCCCGATTGGATTTTAGCAATGCAAGAGGAATTAAACGATTTTGAGAGAAATGAAGTCTGGTACATAGTCCCTAGACCGAAACATAAACAAGTCATAGGAACAAGATGGGTATTCAGAAATAAATTCAATGAAGACGGTTTAGTTACGAGGAACAAGGCCCGGTTAGTGGCTCAAGGTTACAAACAGGAAGAAGGCATCGATTTTGAAGAATCATTTTCTCTTGTAGCTAGACTTGAGGCCATTATAATATTTTTAGCATTTGTGGCTTTCAAAAATTTCAAAGTTTTTCAAATGGATGTTAAAAGTGCATTTCTAAATGGTAAAATAAATGAAGAGGTGTATGTTGATCAACCTCCATGTTTTACAAATCCAAAACACATGAATTATGTTTACCGGCTAAACAAAGTTTTTTATGGTTTGAAACAGGCTCCAAGAGCCTAATATGATACATTAACCGCATTCTTATTTGATCACAAGTTTATAATAGGTTCGGTTGATAAAACCCTTTTCAAATTTGAGAAAAAGGAACACATATTACTTGTTTAGATATATGTCGATGATATCATTTTCGGATCAACCGATCCAAAATTATGTGATAAATTTTAAAAATGATGACTGACAAATTTCAAATGAGTATGATGAGAGAATTGAGTTTCTTCCTAGGTCTTCATGTCAAACAGATTGAAACCGGAACCTTCATAAGCCAGCCAAAATACACAGCCGAACTGTTGAAGAAATTCAGAATGGATACATGTGCCGAGGCGGCTACACCGATGAGCTCATCCGTGAAGTTAGATAAAGATGAGGACGGTCATGTAGTTGACATTACAGCATATCGAGGAATCATCGGTTCACTACTTTACCTAACAGGCAGTCGACCGGATATCCTGTTCGCGGTCGGAGTATGCGGGAGATTTCAAGCCAATCCAAAACAATCACATTATACCGCTGCTAAAAGGATTCTAAAATATTTGAAAGGAACTCAAGATGTGGGTCTTTGGTACCCAAAAGACTCAAGCTTTAATCTAATAAGTTACTCTGATGCAGACTATGCAGGCTGCAAAATCGATCGAAAGAGTACAAGTGGGACTTGTCAGTTTCTGGGAGACCGGCTTGTCTCATGAAATAGAAAAAAGAAAACCTCAGTCGCAACATCAACCGTAGAGGCGGAGTACCTAGCAGCCGGAAGCTGCTGTGCACAACTCCTCTGGATCCAACAACAACTAAGGGAATTCAGTGTGACCGCTGAAGAGTCACCAATATTTTGTGACAACACCAGTGCAATAACGATCACATACAATCCGGTGTTGCATTCAAGAACTAAACACATTGACATAAGACATCACTTCATCCGGGAGCATGTGCAACAAAAACACATCCAACTAGAATATGTCTCAACCGAACAACAAGTGGCTGATATCTTCACCAAACCGCTATAGGAAGCTATGTTTTCTTACTTCAGAAATATTTTAGGACTTACTGATAGTAAACAACTTATGCCATAATCATTAATGCATGTTTTCAAATATACATCATCATGAAAAACTGGGGTATGAACTCAGGGAGAAGCTCACGCTTCTCAAGCCGTACCTCAATAGGAAATTAAATATTCAAGGACGCCAACCAGAAAGATATCTCTAGTTATGCCTGATAAATTTATATTACCAAACCACATGTATCTATATTGAGCTGTTCAAATGACTTGGTAAAACAGATAGTTTCAATTCAGAGCTGAATAAATGTCGATCCATTTTGACATTTCTTCACACCAGAATGAACTATTTTGATAAAACAAGTCTTGGAAAACCAACCAATAAAATGCATCATGGTTTCGGTAAAATAAATTTTTCCGGCTAACTAGGGACGGCTGACCGCGTTTCCATGCACACTGAATCCTATAACTCATAAAATAGTCTACCGCAATCGAGATGACGACACGTGTCCATCATCAAGAGAGGAAGACTAACATTTTGTCCATATATTTATTTTCATAATGAAAATCTTTAGTCATCATTACTATTTCATTGGAACTAAACATTGTACATTTTAACAAGTTAACTCCATACTAATTACCTGATGACATCACTAAGCACGCTCATACTATCAACCTAGACGATCCCTCGGCTATATAAACAACCCTTCACATTTCAAAAACATCTCACAAGATCATTATTAACAAAATACTGGAGCTAATCTTATAACAAGAACATGAACTCATCTCCTCTCTTTAAGAAGATCCTCTTAGCCGACTTTGATTCGATCTACCAATATGAAGATCACAGCATTAAGGAGTTGTTTCTTGCCCTTGAAAAAACCGGGCTAAGAAAGTTCTTGAAGAATCGCTTCATCATCGACTACTTGGTAGTCGATGAATAGGGAATCGAACGCATTAAGGGCATCATTTTCGATACCGTCTCCACCTCCATCAATGAATATCACACGGTCACGGAAGCAAGAACCTCCTCTCTCAATGCTGAACTAATTGAGACGGTTAAAACGATAGTTGAAACGTCAACTGCCCCGCTCCTTGAAATGATGCAAGTCATGGTAGCTCAGATTGAGGAGCTAACTAAGCTGCAAGCGACTAACAATCAAGATCAGATCCGAAGGGACGCAGAAGTAGCTCCTCAAATCCAAACCGAAGAAGAAAATCAAGAGCGATTGAGAAAAGAGATCAAGGCCAAGGACTTCGAGCTCGCAAAGGAACTCAATGAGGAAGAACAGGCCAAACAACCAGAAACCGTACCGATTCAAGCACAACACCAAATGGTAACAAGGCGTAAGGGAAAAAGAAAGCACATATCAGACTTGTTACTGCAGATAGAACAAAGTGGTCTTCAAGGCCCACAACCGGTCGGTCAATCCGAAGAACCTCTCGACGAAGAAGAAGAGGAGGATGCTGAACCCCTACACCCAAGGAAGAAGAAAGTCGCTACATCCTCATCTGCCGTATCCACAAGTCAGAGATCATCAACCGTTCCCCAGCCTCGATCATCTAGACCGAAAGGTGGCTCTTTCAATTCAACCGACTTCCTACCGGAAGAACAAGTCTCTTAGATGACTGGTGCATGGATGCGGACAGAAGGGAAAGAGAATGGAAGGAGCAGAACGCTAAGCGGAAAGACAAAGAAAAGGGAGGACCATCCAACCCCTAGTCTTCTTTTATTATTACTTTATTTTAAGGCTTATGAACTTATCAACTTTAGTTATCGTTTATTTTATTCCGGTGTATGAACTTAGCTCTTTTTGAAAAATCTTAAGAAACTTCAATTGTCAATTGTAATTTTGAAAAGTAACTTGTTTTGAAACTTTTCTTTGAAAAGTATCAAAAAGGGAGAAATCACTATTTTTTTTTTCAAAAACTAGCCAAAATTAAGTTCTCTCAAAACCGGCCACACATTACAAGTTTTGAATATTTATTCTAAATAATCAAAAAGGGAGAAATTGTTATAAAAATTAAGTAGATTAATTTTAAACAAGCCACACATTACAATTTTTGAATATTTATTCTAAATAATCAAAAAGGGAGAAATTGTTAGAAAAATTAAGTAAGTTAATTTTAAACCGGCTAGAGAACTTAATTAATCTCAATTTCTCTATGTGCACGTACAGATCAAAGCCGCATCAGACCGGCTGAAGCATATACCGCAGTAATCCGGCTCCAAATGATCTGGCCATGATCAAGAGGAACCGATTTCAATATCATAACCGGATCGGCCAGATATAACCTTCCAATCCAACCGGCTCACATTACGAAAAGATCAACGGGAAACTTTGAAAATGATGAAACCAAGAAGATGACGTAACATGACGAAATAGAGATTTCTCAGAAATATACAAGAAGATAAGATCTGCTTATCCAAGATCCCAAGCAAAATATGAATCAGACGACCGGTGCGTGCATGTTTGCCATATGTCCAAAATACAAGCCGCTCACGTCATCAGAACCTGACCGGCGCACGCATGTTTGCCAAGTGTCAAAAAGATTAAACATGCACGCAACATCTCTGAACCACCGCGACTTCAGATGACCAATCCAACAGAGAGAGAAAAAGATGACCGTTAGGATATTTTTCACTATAAAAGGAAGACGAAGAAGGGTCTTCATTAAAAACAAGCGTGAAAAAGATGTAACATAAAGAATTCAACAACGAACAGAAAAAGGAAATTTCACGCGCGACTCTAAATGTTAGGATCCAGGTAGCCGCTGGAGGACCAGGGGTTAGACCGGTTAGCGGTTCTCACTCGAGGGGTGGTGGTTAATCCGGTTAGAGATTAACACCGGGGTTTCAATACTACACAACTTGTCACAAACCCTTGAACTAGGTTCAAGCGCGGAAGAGGTTTGCTTTCAGGTTGAAGCAGCACACTTGTTTGATGAACAAGGCCGGTTTCGGATGATGGAGGTTTGAAAATGGTGGGTCGGTTTCGGTAATCTGGAAATAGAGTCGGTTTAGAACGGTGTAGTTGAGTTAATCGGTTAGACAATAGAGCCGGCAGAAAGTAAATAACAAGATAGATTTTATGGATGTTCGGAGATAAAACTCCTACGTCACCCATTCCTCTCGAAACCGCGAGAAGGATATTCACTAAGGAATACAAGTACAATCCGATCGAGACTTATTTCCTGCTCGATAACACTTTTACAGTTTACACCGAAATTGTGAAACACACTTTATCTTTAGCACTTAGGCTTTCTTAGAATAACACAATCTTATCACTTGTAGTAAATGCTCTTAGCGTTTCACTTATCTCACTGTGTGTCCCACATTTACTCTTCTTCAACTGCCCCCTTTTATAGGTGAAATATGCCAACGGTCATATTTCACTACCTTGAATCTGATTGGCTGAGCAGGGTGCAGTGATTCAGTGTTTCAGAGATTCAGACCTGCGGTCGTTTCCTCAGACCTGATGGTCAACCTCAGACCTGATGTTCTGTCTCAGACCTGGCGGTCTGTTCTTCCGGTATGTAAGACAAACCTGCCGGGTTTGTCTTTTACTTGATGTAGGCACTATCTGTTGGACAGTTGTCTGTACTTGGAAGATCTTCTTTCTGACTTATCCCGAAGTGGAAAGATCCGGTAGTACTGATTTCTGCAGCCTACAGTCTTTCCTCAGACTTGCATGGATATGGAAGTGTTCAGTCTGTTCCTTTGGTATCGTTCTCAACAGATACCCGAATTGTCTTCTTGTTCTGGTCGGCCATTTGTCTTAACCGAATGGCTTTTGGTATGAGTGATGTAACCGGACTTCTTCTGGTTATTCCTCTGTCTTGTGGCCGATCGGCTGTTTGATGATTCCGGTTTTAAGCTTTGGCCGATCCTTTCTTTGTGCGGTCATGTGCCGAGTATTCTTGGTCGGTTTAGTAGCTTGACCGGCTAGTTTTCTTAGCCGATTCTTTTGTTTATCTGGTCCGGTTCCTTGTTCCTGCATGGAGAGTTTATTTGAGTTAGGTTTATTTGAACCGGTCTGATTTTATCTAACAATTTCTCCCTTTTTGATTATTTTATTTAAAATTATCAAAATCATGTAAGTTTGCAACCGTAGGGCGGTTGTTTTGTTTGTCCGGATTTTTGAAACTGACTTAGGAAAATTTTTCGAAAAATTTGAGAAAAATTTTGGAAGAGTCTTTATCTTATCACTAAACAATAGTTGAAATTCTAGAAAGCATTATTGTTGTGTATGTGTATTGAGTTATTGTATTACATCATAGTGAGTGGTGTAACCGACGAGTAGTGATTAAGGCTCGTTCGACATTGTGTGAGTGTTGTAACATTCAAGTTAGTGAAAATCCTTCTCATCATCTGAGAAGAAGGGGTGACGTAGAAGAATTTGCTCTGAACATCCATAAAAAATCTTGTCTTGTGTTATTTTCCTTATTTCTGACTTACTCACTATAAACCAATCTATCACTTACTCCAAACCAAACCGGTCCATTTCTCCTCTATAACTGACTCCTTCCAAATATCATCCACATCAAACTTTGTGTGTTGCTTCAGGCTTAAATAGACATTTCCGCCCTTAAACCCGGTTCAAGAGTCTGTGACATCTTGTGCAGTGTTAAGAAGCGGTTTTAGTCTCTAACCGGACTATCACCAACCAGTGTGTGTGTATTGTGTTGTTGTAAGCGTTCTCCCTTATAAAACTGGAACCCCGGTCCTTCAAGGATGATCTCGATCCTAACACTCTATAAGTGTCATAGTCCAATTTGATTGATTGTAAAGTAGTGGAGTTGGTTTCTCTTCACTAAGATTTAAGAAAAAGTAGTTGGATAGAGACTTTATCACACACAAACTTATATGGTGATTCAACTTGGTGGTGGTTCACCTTTATTTTAATTGTTCGTGGACTTGAAAACTCTTCCAAAATTGTTTAAAGTTGGTTTGTTGGTGATGGAATATCTTATGCACAAAAGTTGAAACATTATATTTTACGATTAATGACAGGCAAAAAGATGCATAACATATTATTTAGCTTTATTTAGGAGGAAAATAATAAGAAATAATACTATTAATGTTCGATTTACATGAATTAAATTTTAATTTATGTTTGAAAAATTAAAACTAGCCTAAATTTAATATTCTTTTTCCTTAAAAAATGGAATTATTTTCCAATTGATGAGTACATCATTATCTTTATCTCTATTGATAAGATAAAACCGTACCCACCTCATTTTGGGGACTATCGTGGTTAAAAAAGTTACCTACATAATGTTAGTTATTTTAGTTTGGTTATTTCTAATTTAGTCATTTATAAAATTAAAAATACCTCTTAGGTATCCTCACTTTATATAAATAACAAATATGACCATAAGCTATAAACTTGATTTCACATTATAATACTGATAAGAAATAGATCACTGATTTTGAATATTTAGTTTAATTAATCAAATATGGAGAAATTGTAAAATTAATTTAACTAATTAACTTAGGATAATTAGTCAACGATTATAAAACTGCTAGGTTTTGAATATTTACTTTAAATAATTAAAAAAGGAGAAATTGTTAAATAAAAATAGTTAATTAAATATTAATATTAATTAACTATTAAATAAAGAACCTAACTGTGTTAATTTAATTTTGTGAAGGATTAAATTAATAAAGATGTCTAGTATTATACTAAAATCAACATTTAATCAAAGACCGGTTGCATTTTATAAAAGGCATAGCTGGTCATTTTACAAGATTGGTAGTTTGTAAAATCGGTATTTTGTAGATCGACTTTATATCAAAAGCACACGTCCGACTTTTTGGCAGATCGACAGTTTGTAAATTTGGCATTTTACAAACACGTATCTGACATTTTACATAATCGACATTTTAGCAAATCGGCTTTTTGGCATATCGACATTTTGCAGATGAACTTTATATCAAAAGCATGCGTTCGACTTTTTAGAAAATCGGCAGTTTATAAAATCGGCATTTTACAAACACGTATCCAGCATTTTACTAATTGACATTTTGGCAAATCGGATTTTTGGCAGATCGACAATTTGTAAAATCGGCATTTTATAAACACTTATCCAACATTTTACATAATCAGCATTTTGGTAAATCAACATTTTGCAGATAACTTTATATCAAAAGCACGCATTCAGCTTCTTGACAAATCGACAGTTTGTAAAATCGACATTTTATAAATATGTATCCGACTTTATCTATATGTGTTCGACATTATTACAAGAGGCGTCCGGTAGTTTATAAATAAACATTCTATGAAGCGTAGCCGATTATTTATGAATTTGTATTTTAAGCCAGTTCAACATTTTACAAGTCGACTTTCTTTTTGCAAAACACGAATCTAGTATTATATAATCGGTACTATATAATCACTATTATAAAAATCGCCTCCGGTAATTTGTGACTTCAGCTTTATATCAAATTGGAGCACATCTGGTACTTTACTATTTTGGTGATACATTGAAACACTTCCAGTTTTATCAGAAGTCAGCTTTATGCTTCTCCAGCAGTTGTTTCATTTTTGGTGCAAAGACTGATGAAGACATTTTTGACAGCAGTAGAGATTTGCTAAAAAAATCAAAGACAAGTCAAACTTTTGAGATTTACGCTCCTCGTAAATCATAATCCCATTAATGACATTTTGGCTTATTATCATTCAAGTTCAGACAATATCAAAAAATATCTCATCTGATGTACTACACTGGACTTTAACCAATCAAGATCAAGATAGATGTCTTATGAAGAAAATTTATCCATTTTGCAGCAAAATTATGTTCGTTGACATTTGCTTAATTAAGAAGACAGAGGACAAATTGTTTCACACCGATTTTCTCTCTGAACAATCTCTTTGCGAACCTTAATCCATCAACTCTCTCAAGCTTTATAAGTGTCATAAGCCTTCAAGTGTGTTAGAGTTCTAAAAATTTGTATTACAATTCTACCTATTTTGTGTGAGTGGTTCGCATTGTAAGTTGATAGAATTCATTTCTGATCAACAGAGAGTGTGTGCTAGGAGTTCGAAAACATGCAGTAATTAAGTCCTAGTTGTTCGACTAGGTTGTATACAAGTGTTGTATCCAATCAAATCTTTTATTGAATATCCTTCTCAAGGTTGAGAATAAGGGGTGACGTAAGAGTTTTATCTCCGAACATCCATAAACATCCTTTGTGTCATGTGTTCTTTCCTATTGCATTACTCTAATACTGTTGTGTTGCGTCAAGTCGAAACAAACATTTTCGCACTTGAACTCGGTTCAAGAGTTTGTGACGTCTTGCGAAGAATAGAAACAAATATTAACTTCTAACAGAGTTAATATCAAATCGGAGTGTGTGTAAGCGTTCAACTTTGTGAGACCCCCGTCTCCATTGTCGATCCCGATCCTAACAAATACATTATTTTGACTTATATTAAATATGATATTTGTACAATTATTTATTATACTAGTGACTCATAAATTCTAATAATCTCTCACAAAATCATGTATATAAAAAATAAATGTGTTAACCATAATGCACTAATTTTTTTTTTCTGTAATCTCAATCATATATTGTATAATTAATTATATCAACATGGGATCAAAGATCTCGTCGATGTATTTAATCACAACTAGAACCAATAATGATCACATAAATCAATACAATTAATTGAAAAATTATATTATTATGTGAGACATGAATATTTAATGCACAAAAATATGTTCATGTCAATTTTTAACAAGTTCTACTTAAGTGAGATCAAACTTTTAATATTAATGTATAAAATGTCTTTAAAGATTATCTTAACTAAAAATATAAGTGTATACACAAACACTTGTAAGTCATAAAACAACAATGTAATATAAACCCTCACTTAAACTAAAGATCCTCAATATTAAAATATTCATGTGAGTAGTGTGCTCACGAAAGACCTTGGTACCAAGTCTTTTGTAAGATATATGATAATATAGGTTTGTTCATATATGTTATATGCTTAATTATGTACTATTTCTTTAACAACAAATATTTAATGTCAATAAATTTTGACTTTGTCATTAATTATTACTAAAGGTTATAAGAAATGGCCGCAATTAAAATATATAATTCTTTTCTTTCGATTTAGGTTGTAACATTTGTTCTGGAGGCATTCTTTGCTGAAATGGAAATGTGGGCATTAGAAGCTGCAAATGTATTTAATTTTCAACTCGATATGTATAATATATAATTTAATCAAAAGATAATTAAATTAACCTCATATCTCATATAAATGCACGAAGTTGGTGACAAATGTTGTTTTTTAGCACAATTCAAATACCACATCGGATGATGATGGGAGTGAGGAAAGTTTCTTAGTACGTATATAAAGAAACTCTTCTCACAATTAGAATCCCATGTCAGAAGATGATGAGAGTGATAAAAGTTTCATAGTCTATAAAAGTAACTCTCCTCCCTTTGATTTGTGACACCATATATTTGTATCTCTTCTTCCTTATTAATTTATATCCTTTGTGCTTGAAGACGTATACAACATTTGGCCGAACTCCATTATCAAATTCTTTTTCTTATATTTCTTCTTTTCATCTATCAGTTTTCCACAACAAGTGGTATTAGAGACGAATGTTTATCCTTGACATGACGGCTGAGGCTTCAAATGGCCATCAACTCCTTCGTCATTTTGGATGAAGACCTCGATGTCGAATTTGAAATTTGCGGTGGAAGTATTTGATGGTACTGAGTATTTTGATATGTGACAAGATGAAGTTTTAGATTGTCTTTTCTAACAGTGTCTAGACGCTGCTATTGAGGTCAAAAAGCCAGATGATATTGAAAAAAAGAATGGAGTATCATTAATTGATTGACGTGCGAAATAATTCAATTGTGCCTGTCCAGAGAGCAAACGTATGCCGTGAAGAATGAAACTTTTAAATAGAAACTATGGCAAGACTTGGAGGACCAATTTTTGAAAAAGAGTGGTCATAATAAGCTCCTTATAAAAAACATTTACTCATGTTTGATTACCGGTTAGGTACCACCATGAATGAAAATATCACTAAGTTTATGCATGATTAATTACTCTGAAATTACAAGTTACTTAAGCACAACTCGTTACTCTGAAATTACAAGTTACTTAAGCATAGCTCGTCTGATGTGTGTCATCAGCCGACTCTTCTTTCAGTATGGTTGAAGACAGTGGTTTCAACGTGTCTGACTTATAAGCTGAGTTTCAAATTCCCCCTAAGTTTATGCATGATTAATTAATTTAGATCTAGAAGACCTAAAATTTTTATAAAGTAAGAAAACTTATTCTCGGGGAGTGGCTTTGTGAAGATGTCGACCACTTATTGATCGGTGGACACGTATTCTAGTCAGACGTATTTCTGCGCTACATGATCCCTGATGAAGTGGTGTCGGATGTCGATATGCTTCGTTCTTGAGTGTAACACTGGATTATAAGTGATCGCAATATCGCTGGTGTTATCACAAAAGATATGAGAATCGTCTGCCTGAATGCCAAAGTCCCTTAGTTGTTGTTGAATCCACAACAGTTGAGCACAGCAATTGAGCACAATAACTACCTGTAATAGATATTATGCTTCTGCTGTAGACGTGGAAATAGATGTATACTTCTTGCTAAACTAAGAGATCAGGCGATCACCAAGGAACTGACACGTTCTTCTAATGCTCTTCCGATCAATCTTGCAACCTGAATAGTCTTCATTAGAGTAACTGATTAAGTTGAAACTAAAACCCTTCGGATACCACAGTCCAACACATTGAGTTCCCTTTAGACATTTCAAAATACGTTTAGCAGCTATGTAATGAGATTGTTTAGGATTATCCTGAAATCTTCCACACACGCTAACAATAAATAGAATGTCTGGTCGGGTGGCTGTTAGATATAATAGAAATCCAATTATTCCTCGGTAAACTGTTATATTTACATCTTGGCCACCTTCATCTTTATCCAGTTTGCTCGAAGAATTCATGGGTGTTGAAGCAGCTGAGAAGTGCTCCATACCGAATTTCTTTAGTAAATCATTGGTATACTTCGCTTGATTAATGAAAGTTTCAGCTTCAAGTTGCCTAACTTGAAGTACAAGGAAGAACGTCAGCTCACCCATCATACTCAACTCAAACTTGTTCTGCATCAGCATAGAAAACTTTTCAAACAGTTTGGGGTTAGTTGACCTAAATATGATATCATCCACATAAATTTGTACAAGTAATATGTGTGAATCTTTAAAAAATATGAAGACTGTTTTATCTACTATGCTAATAATAAAATCATGCTCAAATAAGAATTTATTCAATGTATCATACCAAGCTCTAGGAGCTTGCTTAAGACCATACAAAGCTTTATCTAACTTGAAAACATGATTAGGTAGAGAATGATTTTGAAAACTAGGAGATTGTTCAACATAGACATCTTCATTAAGTATATTGTTAAGAAAAAACACTTTAAACATCCATTTGATATACTTTAAAGTTTTTAAAAGCGGCATAAGCTAGAAAGATTCTAATAGCTTCTAGTTTAGCTATAGGAGCAAATGACTCCTCAAAATCAATTCCTTCCTCCTGTCCATATCCTTGAGCTACTAGCATAGCTTTATTTCTCACAATTATTCCATCTTCACTTAGTTTATTTCTAAAAACCCATCTAGTTTCAATAACAGATTGATCACTTGGCCTTGGAATTAGATGCCAAACTTTATATTTTCAAATTGATTTAATTCTTATTTTATAGCATTGATCCAATATGGATCAAGCAATGCTTCATTAATTTTCTTAGGCTCGATTTGAGAAATAAAGGCAGAGTTTGCAAATTCATTCATTAGTTGATTCCTGGTCTTAAGAGGTGCAACTAGATTACCTATCATTAATTCAGATGGGTGGTTTCTGTTCTATGTGAAGTTTGGTCCTAGAGGATCAATTGTCTGATCAGCTGTTCCAACAACATCCAAACTGTTAGCTTCCTGCTTACTTTCAGTCTGGCTGTCTATTAGACATCAACCAGTTCAGCTGACTGATTTAACGGACTGTTAGTATTGACTTGAACTTCATCATCGCTATCTGATTAAAGATTAGTTGCTTCCAACCTGTTAGTCACTTCGATGATTTCATTTGAATTATTTTCAACAGATTCATCAAAAACAACATGGGTAGATTCTTCAACAGTTAGAGTTTGTTTATTGAAAACTGTATAAGCTTTGCTAACTGAAGAATAGTCTAACATTATGCCAACATCTACTTTAGCATCAAAAACAGTCAAATGAGTTTTGCAATTGTTATGATTAAAATAATTACATCCAAATATCCTAAAGTATGAAATTTTAGGAACTTTTCCATCGAAGATTTCGTAAGGTGTTTTATTAAAATGTTTATTAATCATTGATCTGTTTTGAGTGTAGCATGTTGTGTTAATAGCTTCTGCCCAAAGTTTTTGAGATACATCGGAATCAGCTAGCATTGACCTAGCTGCTTCTTTCAGTATTATGTTCCTCCTTTCAGCAACTCCATTCTATTGTGGAGTTCTGGCACTAGACAACTCGTGTCTAATAATAGATACCTCAAGGAAAGAAGACAGATTCTTGTTTGTAAATTCAATTCCTTTGTCACTTCTAATCATTATGATACTTAAGGATTTTTCATTTTGTAGTCTTGTAAGGATTTTATTTAAATTTTCAACAATTTGATTCTTAGATACTAAGAATATTACCCAAGTAAATCTAGAAAATTAATCAATTATAACTAGAGTATATCTCATTCCCCCTAAAATGGTTACTGGAATTGGACCAAACAGATCCATGTGCAATAATTCCAGACACCTGTCAGATTGAATATTCCCTTTGTTTTTAAAAGTTGATCTGACATGTTTGCCCATTTGGCAAGCTGGACAAACCTTGTCTTTTGAAAATTTCAGTTTAGGAATTCCAATTACAAGATCTTTTGAACCAATGTTGTTAATTGTTTTAAAGTTTAATCGATTTAGTCTTTTATGCTATAGCCAGTTTTGATTATTTTTAGTAATCATGCATACATGATAAGACGTTTTATTCTTCCAGTTCATCTTGTATGAGTTTCCTATTTTACTTCCTGTCAACATGATGTTCCCCTACTAATATCTAACAAGACATGCAAGTTTTTGAAAATCTACCATGTACCCATCATCACACATTTGACTTATGCTAATCAAGTTATAACAAATTTTCTACTAACAACACGTTGTTAATAGTAAGATTACCGTTAACTATCTTAACCTTACTCATAGGTTTACCTTTGTTGTTATCACCGAATGTGATTTTTGGTCCTTAACATTTTGTTATTTATGTTAATAGTTGACTGTTTCCTGTCATGTGTCTAAAGAAACCACTATTCAGATACCAAACAGAGTCTTCCTGGAAGTTGTCCTAATTTAACTATATATATATACATTTACAACTTTGGTACACATATTCATTTGGGTCTATGGTTAATCAGTCATTTGGAGATCCATATTTGAGTTATTTTTATGGATCTCCCACTTTGAGTTGTTAATAGTGCGTATGATTTAGACTCGGTAGACGTCTTCATGTTAGCTAATGATTCCTTGACTTTAGAAGATGATTTTTGATAAAAAATTCTTGACTTTTTGTTAAGTTTTTGCTTGTCAGACCAGCTGGCTGCCTTTTTCTTAGGTTTAAGCCAGCTTGAAGTTGGCTTAATATATTTAATTTCATCTTTTAAATTTAATTCATCGCAGCTATGGTTAGTTCCAATATCAGTTAAATTTCCCTTGACAAAGCTTATAGGTTTAAGCTCGCCTTTTAATGGGTTCAACTTTTTGCTAGACTCAATTGGATTGCTCTTATCAAATCCTAGACCGGATTTATATCCGACAAGCCTTTGCTACATAATCAGCTATTTAACAACATTTGCAGATTTCGTCCAAGAACTAACCACATAGTTTAATCTTTATTTTTTAGTGGAAAATGTTTGGATTGTTTCTTTGAGCTTCTGATTCTCAGTTGCGAGCTCATTTATTTTGTTTTTCAAAACTTCCAGTTCGTTGTTTTGGGATGAAGAACTTGTACTGTCAGATTTGTTTTTCAAATTTATTTCATTAAAAGAGTCTGACAGTTTCTTGTACTCAATGACCATGTTATTGAGTACAACACTTATATCATCTCTTGTAAATTCGTCAGAGGTGAAGTCAAATACCACAATGTCGTATGCCATGAAGAATTTAACACTTTCGTCCTCACTTTCGCTTGATGAGCTTTCATCTGAGTCACTGTCAACCCACTTGCTCTTGCTTTCCACTGTCAGTAGGGCTGTTTGATCCTTTTTTTTCCTTCTATCAAAAGGCTTCTTGTCATCCCTTTTGAGGGTTTTGTAGTCAGCCTTGAAATGACCTGATTTATCACATTTAAAGCATTTTAAGTTAGCATTTGATTCATTCTTATAAATATTTCTATTAGAATTAAAGTTAGAATGATTATTCCTAATGAATTTGCCACACTTCTTGACAAATAGTGACATAGCGTCGTCGCTGATCTGCTCAAGAGACTTCACAGCTACCAGAGAAAGTGTCTCTTTAGTAGTCACCAAGGATTTTGTTATGGCAGCCATGGATGACTTCTTTTCATTCCTTGAGTTTATTTCAAACTCATAGGCTTTCAGATCAGCGAACAAATCGTACATCTTAATCTTATTGAGGTCTTTAGATTCCCACATGGCCATTGTCTTGATGTTCCATTCTCTGGGTAAGGCTCTCATAACTTTAATAACAACCTCTCTGTTTCTATATGTATTTCGCAGAGTTGAGAGTTCAATGACTATACTGTTGAATCTTTCATCGAAATCAATCATTGTCTCTCTAGGACGCATCTTGATGCTGTCAAACTTCTGTGTGGCAATCATCAACTTGTTTTCTTTCGTTTGGTCGTTGCCTACACAGAGTTGAGTCAGCTTCTCCCAAATCTCTTTGGCAGTATAACATGACTTGATTTTGCTGAACATGTTCTTGTCTAGAGTCTTGTAGAGAATGTATTTGGCCATGTTGCTGAGGTTGACCTTCCTCTTGTCTTCATCAGTCCACTCATATCCGCACTTCTCCTTCATCTCATAAGCATCCTCAGTTGTGCTTGTGGTTGTGCTGACCTTCAGAATCCTCATCGGCCCATCGATAATGACATACCAAATATCATCATCTTGAGCTTCCAGATGAGCTTGCATTCTGATCTTCCAGTCATCATAATCATCCTTTGAAAACATTGAGATTTTTTTAGAAGAGACATGATTCAAATATATGTAGTTGCTTGAGAATAGAAAACCCTCTCTAATACCACTTGTTAGGATCAGTGTCAACAATAAAAGGGGGAAGGGGTTGAATATTGCTGTGCTAATTTTTACTTTTAATGCGATTTTAATCTTGTTGAAAAATTTAAATCTATTTCTATTCTTCAAAAAATCGTAGCAAGCTCTTAAACGATTTCAAGTGCGGAAAATGCTTGCGGGATTTGAAGCTATAGATTCAGAACTGAATAAAGAACTAAAGTAACAAAACAAGATTTTATGGATGTTCGGAGATAAAACTCCTACACAAGATTTCTAAAAGGATTCCACTAGAAGACTTTGATTTGTATAGCCTATACACAAACCCACTCAGATAACAGGTCTTAACAACTGCCTATTTTGAACTCCTAGCTATCACTCACTATTGAACAAACAACATTCTGTTCAACTTACAACACTGAAATAACTATCAGGTAGTATAAAAGATTATTGCTCAACTTATTACAGTGATTTGCAAAATACACTTAGTGAGAGATTAATCAAAGAGCTTTTTGGATCGTGAAAAGACGGAGAGTCGAGAGATCTAGAATTCAAGAATTCAAGCGTTCAAAAAAATTTGTCGTTGTACTCTAATACCCTTTTTTATATTCTAATTCCTAGATATGTGGCAGCTTTTCATTTTTTGTACGCTGGGTGTATGGGATAGTACGCATAATAATAATATTCGTTGGATTGTGGCGTACAAGATTGTACTACGAAATATTCGGTAGAACGTGGTGTACTAGATAGTACTGCGCGGGCTAGTGGAATAATTGTGTACGTGGAAGTTGTATATTTTGGCGTCTTAAGATGATGTGGAAGATGTCTGATATCGAGCTCTACTGATGATCAACTCTCTTGATAAGAAAGTCAGCTGTTGGCAACTCTGCTATTGACGCAACTCAGCTGTTGGCTCAACCCAGCTATTGTCGTAGCACTCCTGTTGGCAACCCAACTGTTAATGCAACTCTTTTGTTACCACAACACTGCTGTTGGCAACCCAGCTGTTGATCCACTCTCACTAGTGAAAAGGGGATCAAAACTGAGAGTAAATAATCTCGTTAATGACCCTATATCTTTCGATATAGACCTAATACCGAAAGTTTGGGTGACTCTCGCCATTCCATGGTATTGATACTTTCGGTAAATATAATTGGGCATTTACCGAGAGATATCGTAGAGTTTTTGGTTTAGATACCCGAGAGAAAAACCGAAAGTTAATTGGAAAACTCTCGGTTTTACTCTATGAAAAAAAATCGAAAGTTTTCCAATTAACTTTCGGTTTCCTTTTCAAAAAATTCGAGAGTTATATTAAAAACTTTTGGTTTTCCTTTTAAAAAAAACCCGAGAGTTATATTAAAAACGTTCGGTTTTCCTTTTTAAAAAATCCCGAGAGTTATATTAAAAACTTTCAGTTTTTCTCTTTCAAGAAAAACCGAAAGATTTTCATACAACTCTCGGTTTTTCCTTTTCAAATAAACCCGAGAGATATATAAAGAACTTTCGGTTTTTCCCTTTCAAGAAAAACCGAAAGCTTTCCATTTAACTATTAGTTTTTCCTTTTCAAATAAACCTGAGAGGTATATGAAGAACTTTTGTTTTTTCCCTTTAAGAAAAACCGAAA
The DNA here is from genome assembly GCF_907164915.1 of Impatiens glandulifera. Classification (NCBI taxonomy): domain Eukaryota; kingdom Viridiplantae; phylum Streptophyta; class Magnoliopsida; order Ericales; family Balsaminaceae; genus Impatiens; species Impatiens glandulifera. The sequence continues at coordinate 420,296 of NW_025919138.1, forward strand.
GCTTTCCATATAACTCTCGGTTTTTCCTTTTCAAATAAATGCGAGAGGTATATGTAAAACTCTCGGTTTTTCCTTTTCAAGAAAAAATGAAAGATTTCCATTTAACTTTCAGTTTTTCCTTACAAAATGTACAAAATAGGCTGATTGTTTTGTGCATAACCAAAACCTGTTCAGGCAAACAAATATATCAATTCATAAAACAAATGACATTCATAAAGTAAATGACCATTATCATTCCAAAATTCTCAACCAAACCAATCATCCAAACAACTTGTTTTAAATTCAAATTAAATGTACTCAATCAATTCATAAACCCGTTTTCAGTCGAAACAACCAATCAAAACGTACTAGAATTAGCTAGTGGGGGGAGGAGGGGTGGTTGTTAATGTTGCCTCATAAACATTTCAAATCTCTCCATTCTTGCATTCATTTCTAACTTTTCCCTTTCCATTCTTGTCACAATTTCTAACTTTTCCGATTGTATTTCATTAATCGTTCGAGTTCTTTTTCATCCCTCTTTTCCTTTCAATTCCTGCAATTTTATCGCCAATCTTTGATTCTCTTCAAACAATCGATTAGTGGATCATTGTGAACTGTTGCCACTTCGACGATCCTCACGAAAGTGTGTGGGCTAGATGCCTGATCCCATACCGATCACTCCCCTATGCTTTTGTTGTCCGAACACCCACTCCGTCAATTCAAAGTCTGATATTTCCGGTTCGTTACTTCTTACTTCCTCCATCTCAACCTGCACATTTAAAATAAATTTTTATTTATATAATAAATAAACTAGATATATGTAATTTATTTAAATTAAATTAACTTACAATTTTATCTTGCGATCGTTCATCCTGGACGGGGGTTGGGTTTTCTTTTATAGGTTTTGGGGTACGGGTCCTCTTGAATATTTCAACGACAGAGGGAGTCCGTCCCATTTCAAGCGCCTATTGAAATAAATGATTTATAAAATTAATAACAATCTTTATATTAAGTTATTAGAAATAATGTACATACCAATTCTTCCTCCACTTGAGCAAACGGTCTACTTCCAGTATGATGTGAGAATTTTAGCTTATTTTTGTTAACAACATTGGTACGACAATTGTGATGTATTTGAAATAAAAAATGAAGTTAGAATAATTAATATCAGATTTTATTTGAATTATGAAACCGTACCTTAAATTTTTCCGTGAAGTAATGGTTGCGACACACAAATTCCCAATCATCTCGATTCTAGTCTCGTGGAGGATTGGCCAGTACCACCGCCTTGTCTCTTTAATGAATGCGGATATAATCCCTGTTCAAATCCGAGCGCCATCTATCCCATATCTATTTGGCGTGTGCCAATCCGGACCTTCGATATTGATCAATAGAACCATCAGTACACTCGAACGGATCCTGAAAAATAAAATATTATAAAAAAGTATTGAATGATTAATGTATAATTATGTAATGATTATCGTCATAGAAATTCAAAGTGAATCCAATTGGTTAACACTTAATGCCTTCCAATTCAGAAGATGTGAGACGGCTGAGGGGTCCCATACAACCGACCCCAAATGTCTAGACCATATTATTCTTCCCTCGCCGACACCACCGGGCCTCCCATCTACCGCTATAAAAGTCAGAGCAATCTTTTTCTCCAGTGGCATCTTAGATAGTGCGATATTCTTGTTATTCCCCCATCTCTTACGGGCGGAAGATTCTTCAAAATTATCAAATTCATAATTAGATATAAGTAATTACAAACAATAACTAAGTGTAAACATGTTACCTGTCAATGATGGGTCGGGAGTGGAATAATCCTCCTCGTCATCCTCCTTGTGAGCCTCCTCGTCATCCTCCATCTCAGCAAACATACTCTCAATAAACTCTTCAACCTCAGCATCAATATCCTCGTCATGTGTATCTGCTAGGGAGTAGTAGCTAACGGGTCCACAACTAATGGTGGTTGATCTCTAGAAGACTCTTCTCAGAGCCTTAAGTTTTCTGACTGTACAAGTATGTTTTGGTATGGCTTACACAGTTTGCTGGGTCTTTTCTCCATTTTCTTCCAAGTAGTTTTCGGACCTTTAGACATTCTTAATGCATACCATTAATAAATGGGCGAATAATTGAAATAAAGTAGTAATAAGAATGAATATAAAATAAAAAACATAAATCTACCTAATTAATTAATCGAACTATATATTGGTAAACCGCAGATTTATTTTAGTCACAATCTTCCAACCGGGTCGGGCTGATATATCAAGGGCGTAGAATACTTGTTTTGATTGACTCGCCAATGTATATGGGTCCTTACTTTGGGTTTTAAAATTCGGTTTACATTTATACTTACGAAGCCATATTTATCCACTTTCACTCATAGTTCCCCCGAGTGTGTATAAAACTACTTACACTTGAACAAGACAACTCGTTTGTGAGAAAAGTATTGTACTTCGATTATATCCGTTAAAACTCCGTAGTTTGATATAGTATCTGACCTGTTGTACCCTTCAACAACCACCCCACTATTTTGAGTGGTCAAACCTTTGTCGTGTTTCTCAGTACATAATTTGTATCCGTTTACTTTACACCAAACATACATACACGAGTACATACTTGGATCTTCGCCTAAGATATTCAGGTCTCTTGATATGTCGTTATTTTCTGCTAATTGAGCGACCTATATATATACATTCCCGAAATCCAGTTGTTAAAATAAATTTAAATTTATTAGATATGATTTTGAATTTACTCACTCTATGCTTGAAATAGGTGGCATACGTTTCTCCACGGGACTCATTGTTATTGCAATACTACATATAATCACTGTAAATAGATCAAATATTAAAGAGCATACTCTTTAATGCTAATTAATAAGACGTACCATAACAGCAAAATATTGAATCTTACATGTAAAAATGTCCTGCTTCGGGGCAATTTATCAAAATGTATGAATGAGCAGTCACTCGATCGCTATAATCCAAGTTGTATATTTTTCCGTTGGATAGGTCTTCCAACAATGAAAATATTGAAATGCCCGAGATTTCAGTTTGTGCATTTTCTTGGTCTTCTTCCTCCATATACCTGGCACATAAATTAATAATCTCATTTACAAGATAGCTCTCGCTTATTGAGGCTTCATGGTGGTTTTTATTCCGCAAATATCTTTTTATTGTACCCATGTAATGTTCAAACAGATACATCCATCGATACTGGACAGGTCCCTAAAGCAAAGTCTCAAATGACAAGTGAACCGGGAGATGCATCATGATGTCGAAGATTGACGGTGGAAAAATCATTTCAAATTTGCGAAGTGTCAATGTAATATCCATGTACAATTGTTCGAGGTCCGTTGCAATCAACTCTTTGAAGCACAACAACCGAAAGAACCGAGACAAATTTACTAACGCATCATACACAATATTTGGAAGTAATCCATGGGTTGCTAAAGGAATAAGATATTTCAATAAAATATGACAATCATGACTCTCTAATCCCGTAATTTTTTTCTCTTCTAAATTTACACAACCGTCGATATTTAAGCAAAAACCATCAGGCAACTTGAGATCTTTCAAGAATTTACAAAGACGTTTTTTATGATCGGATGTCAAAGTGAAAGGCGCTTCTGGATAATGAACCACTCCTTCATCATTTATAGGATGTAACCATTGTTTTATGCCTAAGAGTTGTAAGTCTTTACGGGCTTTAGGATCATCCTTAGTATTCTCTTTCACATTCATTATTGTTCCAAACACGCTATCACAAATACTTTTCTCAATATGCATCACATCCAAATTATGTCTCAATAATAGTGATTTCCAATAAGGTAAACGAAAGAAAATTCTCAGTTTGTTCTAATTGTCTCCCCATATTTCATGATACATCTTGGTTTCTTGCTCATATCCGTAGTAAGAATTGTTTCTTCTAGGTCTCGTACTTGCTCATAACTTTCTTGCACCATTAACAATCGAGAGGGATCTTTGTAATCTGTTCGACCATCAAACGACTCTTTATCCCTTATGTATTTGTGCTTTGGTGGAAGGAAGCGTCTATGACCCATGTAACATTGTTTAGAACCATTAACTAATCGAAGAGATACGATGTCGTTGTTACAATAAGGACAAGCGAATTTCCCTTTCGTACTCCAGCCTGACAAATTCGCGTACGCGGGAAAGTCGTTAATGGTCCATAGCAACGCCGCTCGCATGTTAAAGTATTGCGAGGTGTGTGCATCAAACGTTCTCACACCAGTTTACCACAGTTTAGTCAACTCATCGATCAATGGATGAAGAAATATGTCAATGACATCTCCCAGACTCTTTGGACCTAGAATTAACATAAATAGAATGAAATTTCTAGAATCCATGCAAGTAGTGGGTGACATATTATAAGGAACGTGAATAACCGGCAAAACACTATATGACTTTCTCCCATTTGCAAATAGTTGAAACCCATCGCCTAATAAACCCAGTCTTACATTTTGAGATTCCGACGCGAAATCTTTATAATTTTCATCAAACATTTTCCAAGTTAATGAATCATCCGGATGTCTCAACGTATCACTATCAACTCTTCTTTCCTAATGCCATCTTATCATTGGAGCCGTTTTTGAGGACATGTATAGTCTTTGTAGTATTGGTATTAGAGGGAAATATCTTACCTTAGTTGGAATGAATTTCCCATTTTGTTTCTTTCGAACTACCCACTTGTTTGGTCGACTTTCCATCTTGAAAGACCGCAAATTCTACAAGACTCTATATTTTTGTCGTTCTTCAAAAATAGCATACAATTGTTCTTACATGCGTCTATCTTCTCATACCTAAGCTCGATATCTGTAATGAATTTTTTACATTCGTAGTAGGAGTTTGGCAATTGAGAATCCATTAGTAATATGTAATCTTTAAGTAGACGCAACAACATATCGAACGAAACATTTGTCCATTGAACGACATTCTTTATGTGAAGTAGTTTCAGTAGTGCTGATGATTTCGTTATTCGAGCACCTTCATACAATGGCCGTTTGGAATCATCAAGCAATTTATAAAATCTCTGCGTATCTTAGACTGGTTCATGGTTGTTCGGGACATCATTAACGTTGGAGAACATATCACTTATAAAATTGTGCATATAACGTTCTTCATTGACATCTTCATTAACTATATTATTCATCTCCGTTCTAGAATCGTTGAATTCCGGCACCTCATCCTCCGATTGACCATCATCATCATCCAAGTCATCGGCATCATCATTGGAATCATCATTAACCACCTTAGTAGTGAGTCTATTTTCTCCATGAAAATACCATAACTCATAATGAACATTTATTCTATAAATGGTGAGGTGATTCCATAAACGACGTGTTCAAGCATTTCATGCAAGGATATTTCACGGTTTGTCGTCTTGTACTCCCAACGACAAACTCGAGGAATTTGTCAACACCTTTCTCGTAATCTAGATGATCTCGACGTAAGGTCATCCAAGTTTTATCGGGTACTTCCATCTTTCTAATAAGATGGAAAAGAACCCGCATTAATTAATATTTACTTAGTTTAATCTAAATATAAATTAAGCTTAAATTATCTAATACTATATCACTAATTTGGCTTAAATTCTCTAAATATAAATTAGGCACTATAACAAATAAACTAAAGTGAGAAACCACATGTTTCAAGGGTATTTCAATAATTTTTTAAAAATCTAATTACTAATCTAACATTCATATATATCTAATTAGAAAATCAATTCAATCAATACATATAAAACAATCAATTCATTCAATACATGAATCTAACCTAAATCAATAATAATCAATTTATTCGATACATGAATCTAACCTAAATAAATAATAATCAATTCATTCAATATATGAATCTAACCTAAATCAATAATAATCAATTCATTCACAAACCTAAATCTAATCAAATCTAACATAAATCAAACCTAAACTAACATCAATCAAACTTAAATCTAACATAATCTAACATAAATCAAACCTAAACTAACATCAATTAAACTTAAATCTAACATAATCTAACATAAATCAAACCTAAACTAACATCAATCAAACTTAAATCTAACATAATCTAACATAAATCTAACCTAAAACTAACGTCAATCAAACTTAAATCCAACATAAATCAAACCTAACATAAATCAAAATTAAATCTAACCTAAATCTAACATGAAAATCTAACATAAATCTGACAAAATCTAACCTAAATTAAACCAAAAACTAACCTACATAAACCTAAATCTAACATAAATCAAACATTAAACTAACCTAACTATATAATAAACCAACAAAAACTAACCTTGCAGGAAAAGAGCGACGAAGAAGAGTGGCGTCGTTCGTCAATGGCGTGGGAGGTGGCGGTTGTAGGTAGATCGACAGGCGGCTTTCGGCGTTCGTCGAAGGCAACTACCGGTGATCGTCGAATGAGTATTCCAGCGTTCGTCGGCCGTTCTAGAGCTGAGAGGGAAGGGCTGTGCGATTATGATCGGGAAAGGAAAGGAATTTGAATTTTTATAGGTTTTTACCATGAGTTTTTGGTAAAACTTTCGGTTTTAACCTTAAATTTTATCGAGAGTTTTTGGTAATTCTCTCGGTTTTGATGAAAAGGGATTACTGAAAGTTTTATATAGTTCTCTCGGTTTTGATATTGAAATGGAAAAAACCGAGAGTGTTTGGATAAATCTCTCGGTTTTTATTGATCTCCTACCAGTTTTTAAAAGTGAAAAACCGAGAGATTTGTGTATATCTCTCGGTTTTGATAATTATTACAGAAAGATATACTTAAATCTTTCGGTATTACCACTTCATAAATTGTTGAATTAATTGGTTTTTCACCTTTTAATAACCTTGAACAACATTAATTTAACACATTTGATAACCTTAAAACATTACACAATTCATATGATCAAACATTACACACATTCATATGATAATCAAATACAAACATACATATACACTTCTTTATATAATCCAATACAATCATATTAATTTTAACATTAAACACAATCTCAATTCTTAAAAAATAACACACACTTGATTAGCTAAGTTAGGAGTCTAGATTAGAAAGTGAAATGCCAATTAAATTAACAAATTTTGTAGTGGTAATACCAAAAGTTAATGGTATAACTTTCGGTCTTGATGGTTATTTCCGAAAGTTATACCATTAACTTTAGGTATTACCACTTCATAAATTGTTAAATTAATTGATTTTTCACCTTTTAATAACCTTGAAAAACATTAAGTTAACACATTTGATATCCTTAAAACATTACACAATCCCAATACATCATTAAAATCAAACCTTACACATAACCTTATTAACATCAAACACAAACATACATATATACTTCTTTATATTATCAAACACAATCATATACATTTATAACATTAATCACAATCTTAATTCTTAAAAAATAACACACTTGATGTGATTAAATAGTTTAGACAAAAAATGCAAAAAATCAAATAAAATATGGAATGAATACCGAAAGTTATATAATTAACTTTCAAAAATAACTATCAAAACCAAGAGAATTTCAAATATCTCTCGGCCCTATCCTTAAACAGAGGTTTTTAAGGAAGGGTAAAAAGCCAAAGTTTATGGAAAACTTTCGCAATTACCCCTTCACCCCACTTAGAAATTTTTCAAATTTTTTTGAGGAAGATTCAAAAGCGAAAGTTTATTGGAAAACTTTCGCAATTACCCCTTCCCAACACTTAGAAATTTTTCAGATTTTTTTGAGGAAGGGTCAAAAGCGATAGTTTTCCAATAAAGTTTCGCAAATACCCTTCCCAACACTTAGAAATTTTCAAATTTTTTAAGGAAGGGTCAAAAGCGAAAATTTATTGGAAAAATTTCGCAATTACCCTTACCAACACTTAGAAAAAATTTAGATTTTGTAAGGTAGGGTCAAAAAGCGAAAGTTTTCCAATAAACTTTCGCAAATACCCCTTCCCAATTCTTAGAAAATTTTCAGATTTTTTTAAAGAATGGTCAAAATTGAAAGTTCATTTGAAAAGTTTCGCAAATACCCCATCCCAACACTTAGAAAAATTTCCAATTTTTTTAAGGAATGGTCAAAATCGAAAGTTTATTTGAAAACTTTCGCAAATACTCCCTTCCCAACACTTAGAAAAATTTCAGATTGTTTTAAGGAATGGTCAAAAGCGAAAGTTTTCCAATAAACTTTCGCAATTACCCCTTCCCAACACTTAGAAAATTTTCCAATTATTTTGGGGAAGGGTCAAAAGAGAAAGTTTATTGGAAAACTTTCGCAAATATCCCTTCCCAACACTTAGAAAATTCTCTACTTTTTTTAAGGAATGGTCAAAAGCGAAAGTTTTCCAATAAACTTTTGCAAATACCCCTTCCCAACACTTAGAAAATTTTCAGATTTTTTTAAGGGTCAAAAGCGAAAGTTTATTGAAAAACTTTTGCAATTACCCTTACCAACTCTTAGAAAAATTTCCATTTTTTTGGGGAAGGGTCAAAAGCTAAAGTTTATTGGAAAACTTTCACAAATACTCCCACCCAACACTTAGAAAAATTTCAGATTTTTCTAAGGAAGGGTCAAAAGAAAAAGTTTTTCAATAAACTTTCGCAATTACCCTTCCCAACATTTAGAAAATTTTCCAATTTTTTGGGGGAAAAGTCAAAATCGAAAATTTATTGGAAAACTTTTGCAAATACCCCTTCCAAACACTTAGAAAATTTTCTGCTTTTTTTAAGGAAGGGTAAAAACGAAAGTTTTCTAATAAACTTTCGCAATTACCCTAGTTCAAAAGAGAGAGTTTTACAATAAACTTTCGCAATTATCCTATTTATTGCATTTTTTTGACAAGAGTATAAATCAAACATGTTCAATAATTTTCTCAAATAAAGGCAAACCAATAAATAAAGAAAAAAAATTCATAAACCACATTAATAAACCAAAAGATAATAATAATTCATAATTATAAAAACAAAACACACCAAATATGTCATCAATCGAACGAAAACGTTTACAAATAATTATTCAAAAACATTAATCTACTTAGTAGTTGGGGGGGAGGAGGAGGTGGTTGATTCTGCCTCATGACATATTCAACTTATTTTTCAAGAGTCTCCAATTTCTACTTCATTTGGACCCTCTCCGCTTTCAATTCAGTAACCAATTGATCTCTTTCCATGTCCCTCAATCGGATTTGCTCCAATTCCAATGCTATTTGTCTCGCCTCTTCCGCCGCGACCGAACCTGAGTCAGAACTTGATGCTCTTGATGCTGCTAGCAAGTTCTGGAATGGCAGGGACAATTTCTCTGGTGTTTTCCGAATACGCTTCCATTCACTCATCATGAATGTATTTCATTAATAAATTTATAAATCTAACCACAATATAATATATATCAAATAAAATTTAACATATATCATACTAATCAAACTAAATAACCATAATCCAAATCTAATATAACTTAAATCACAATACCCTAAATCCAAAATATATCATACATATTATAACCTAATCCAAACATATATCAAACAAAATCAAAATCATACGTATACTTAACAAAATCTAAAAAAATCATACATATATTTAATAAACAAAATATAATTTAAACTAACCTAAATCTAAACTAAAACTAAACAATAATAAATCTAAATCTGACCATATAATTACCAAACAAATAATCTAACATAACCAAATTATAACCTAATCCAAATATATATCAAACAAAATTATACATATATTTAACAAAATCTAACCTAATATATAACATATATCAAACAAAAAATAATATAAACTAACCTAAATCTAGCTAACCTAAAACTAACCAATAACAAATCTAAATCTAACCATATAACATAACCAAAAAAATAAAATCTAATCTTGAATTGGCGGTGGCGAAGGCGAGACGGTGGTTCCGTTGAGGGCGTCGGCGCGGGGGAAAGTGAAGAGAGGAAGAAGAAGTGGAGGCGATGGCGCAGGCGGAAGAGAGAGAGAGAGGGAAAAGAGAAAGGCGGAAAGAAGAAGAGAAGAAGTAGGGTTTCGTATTTATAAAGGTCATTACCAAAAGTTTTCATATTACTTTCGGTTTTGAACCTGAGTCAAAATTGAAGGTTTATAAGAAAACCTTCGGAATTAATCCTTTACAACACTTAGAATTATTTTTAAAAGTTTTATGATGTGTCAAAACCGAAGGTTTATTGGAAAACCTTTGTAATTAATCATTCCCATACTTAGAATTATTTTTCATTTTTTTGGGATGAGTCAAAACCGAAGGTTTATTGGAAAACCTTCGCAATTAACAATTTCAGGAAATGTAAACCCGAGGGTTCTTTGAATAACCTTCGCAATTACCCCATTTCCAACACTCAGAATTATTTTGTTTTTTTGGGAAGGGCAAAACCGAAAGTTCTTTGTAAAACTTTCGGTAAAAAGTTGTAAAACCGAAGGTTTTACACGACACTCGGAATCTATTTTTAATAACGAAATATTTGTTGCTCTCGAGATCATTTCCGATAGTTTTTTAAAACTCTCGGTAAATTCTGTCGGTAAAAGTCATTTTTTACTAGTGTCTGTTGTTCGCTACTCGACTGTTAGCGTAACACTGTTGTTGACGCAACATTATTGTTCGCTACTTGGCTGTTAGCGCAACACAGCTGTTGACGCAACACTATTGTTCTCTACTCGGCTGTTAGCACTTCTTATGACTTCTATTAGCGCTAGACTGCTGCCAGCGCTTCTTCAGACTGCTGTTAGCGTCAGGCTGCTGTTAGCGTCAGGCTGCTGCCAACGCTTCTTCAGACTACTATTAGTGCTAGGTTGCTGTCAGCGCTTCTTCAACTCTTTTGTTGGAGTAAGGTTGCTACTAGCGCTTCTTCAACTCTGTTGTTGAATCAAGGCTGCTGCTAACGCATCTTCAGCTCTACTGACGTTAACTCTACTGCCAGCGCCTCTACAATTCTACTGATATCAACTCTACTGCCAGCGCCTCTTCAGCTCTACCTGCGCATTAAACATTTACAGAACTTAGTTTTATTCATTTATCAATGAATCATCAAAACTATATCGTATTTTTTTTATTATCCTATATTCATTTTAATCGATTAAAGCGTTTTTTCTTAATTCAACTTAATTAATGATTTCTCTTTTAATCCTAATTCCCTCTTTTTCTTTATTTAACTTAATCTAATATTATGCGTTTAATTCGCTCACCACACGTACCCACGAAGATTTTTCTTTGTACATGAGATCTTCTCTCCCTTTTCATCCTAAGCGTCTACCAATTTTAGGAGTCCACTTAACGTCTTGTATTTTAGTGCATGAAGAATTTTATCCTAAGATAGATTTATCCATTCAAATGTTCAGTCTTTAAGAGCATTTTGTGCGATCCGAAGTTGGTAGATCTTTGTCGTACCTACCTTTCGATTTCTCCGTCCATGGAGGGGACGCATCAAAGGATTTAAATGGTAAACACGATCCGTACAATTTTACAAAAAGGTTTTCTCTTTGAAAACTATGCTATAGAACCCCATGATTTACTTTCTTTTCGAATCTCACAATAAATAGATAAGATAACTATCTATATAGAATTTTTTCCTATCTATTTGAGATGAGGAACCAAAGTGAAGTTTTATATCATAGATCTTTCCATGCTTGGCCCGTATAGGTTCCATATTAGTACGTGTTCAAAATATAATAATCTGGTTGACTTTAAGAGTCGCCACTTTAGTTTACTTCATAAAAAAATTAAAGAATGAAATAGAGTATTCACGGATTAAGGGTCCGATTATTGGTTACGCATGAGGAAAGAGTCAAAATAGCTATGTCCTATGCGCGTATCTTGTGAGATAGTCTCTACTCTGATGTAGTTGGCCATTGTTTGTGTAGGTACATTACACAATTGTATTATGAGTTCATAATTCTTTTGCTTGTGAATTCCCTAACCTTGTCTCTAATCTAGAAGGAGTAATCTTACCTCTTAATTAGTTTCCAATGAAGGTTTGCATCAAGCCATTAAATTCTTGAATGTCCATTTATCATGTCTTAAGTCCATTTATCATATCTTAAGTTTATTTAACGAGATATCCTATGCTTAGTCTAAATGTGATTCTGGAATCTCGTTAGATATTCTTAGACTTAAAGAAGATGAAATGTATTCTCGGATGCGCTCCTTAGGCACACATGTGAACCACAATGTAAACTCTCGCATTTCCTAGTTTGCTTGAATATTTTCTTGTTGATAGACATTGAATCCTTGCACATGAAGGACATCACCAATTCACGAGAATGTGGATTAAAGAAACAAAATGGGGGAATTTGATCCCCAAAGTATGGAACAACCGAAATCGGAGTTGGAAAATCTCGAGAGTTCTTGTGCATGTTAAACATATTTTTAGAAACACTTTACTCTTGGTTACAAAACTTTTCGGTGTTACGAGACACCAGCTATGACTCTGATAAAAAAATCTTTTTTTCGAAAGTGTTTTGAAAATTTTGAAAATTTCTAGGTAGGTCAAAAGTATTTTTATGAACCTACTGCAAAAATTTCGTAAATTTCGAGGCTATGGAGCTCCTAAAACGAGCATTCCAAAATAATCCATTTTTCAAACGGGCCTAAAAAATTATGGAAAAAATTATTTTTATTGAAAATATCATTTTGGACCATCCCTGAATTTTTGAATTTTTATAAAATCGTTTAAGGCTGCAATTAGAAGAACAATGTTGTTTGGCAGAAAATGAATCCAAACAAGCTTATAGAATTTCAAAAAAGTTGGAAATTGAAACTTTATATCCAAAATTGGACAAATATAATGTTGGAAGGCCGAATTGGACATTGACTCCAGGGCCAAATGAATTCAAATTCTCCTAAAATAATTCGATTTTAGAAGTTTGGGTTAAAATTGCACAAGGCTAGAAGTCCAAGGGCCTAATTAATTATGAATTAAGAATTAATTCGGATTTAAACTTTCTAGAAAATTTTAAACTAAAGGAAAGTCCATGGACAATTTGAATGCACCCTGGAATTCAGAAAATTAGATAGAAAAGGACAGGAAAAGGTTGCAGACGTCTCCGTCGTCTTCCTCGGCTTTATGTTCGTGTTCCTTTCTGACGCGGCGCAAGGGAATCTTCAACATCAAAGATGATAGCTGCAGTCGCCTCAGAATAGATCCAGGATTGTTCGCCTTGCTGTTTGTCCGAAGTTCTTGTTGGATTCTAAAGTCGAAGAACATATCATACTCCGTTCTTCCGATCTGGACCGTCACCTTCTCTAGTAGAGTTTCGTTATGTCTTCGATGCTACTCTGGATGATAGGGATTCAATGCAATGAATCTTAAATAAGGAGAATAAAGGAATCCAAAAGTGAATCACATATGGATCTGAAAAAGAAACAGATGACGATTATCGTCTATACTTTGCTCGTCAATGACCGGATGACTCCTCAATCAACACATGAGCAATCCTCGCCGCTTAGAGCTTCGAACACACTAATGCTACGCCAAAGAAGCCTTCTAGAACGTCGTTGAAGAACTTACCGACACTTATTCCTTCAATGACTGAACTTTGATGTTTCTGGCAAATTTTAGAATTGAGAAACGTGGCTAGTCTCGACCTAGCCTCTTCCTAAGTCTAGACTCAATCTGCTAGGTAAACCAAACATCCAAATAGAATTAAAAAATCATTCAATCAATTGAAATTAAACATAAATTAATTGAATGTGTTTTAATCTAACCTCTCAAGTGTGAATTCTAACAAAATGAATGTCAATGGTCATAACTGCCTTGCCACAAATGATGCAAACTCTTTAAATACCCCCATGGGCAAGGTTAACTTAAGAATTAGAAATTTTGGAAAACCGACAACTACTTCTTAGAGTTCAACCAACTTAAATTCTTTCGTAGCTGCGTCTGTGCTCATTTTTCTTGTGTAGGTAACAGGTCAAGCTACACTTTAGGCCTTTACTCTGGCAAAATGGATAAGTGTAAACCGAGTTAAAAAAAATTAAGTTAAGCTTTTTCTAGTTTCGGTTTTTGCAAATTTGGATCAACCGAAACTTTAAATGGCCATAACTTTTGACTTAGACCACTATTGAGGCTGAGCCAATACACGTTGGAAAGGTGAGCGTGTTAGCTTCTACATGGTATATGAAGGAATCTTCAAGACTAACCATAGGTCCATGAAATTCTTAATGGAATGTTAAGGGTCTCAGATTGGGCAACTTGATTTACGAACGAGCTCACATGAGCTGTAGGTTGACCCATGAGCGTTACTTAATATCAAATGAAAGCTAACTTAAATATCTTTCCAATAGTAACTCGTTTTCTCAAATTGGTTGAGACAAAGAAAAGATCACCCCATATTCTAGTTCGCTCATGGAACGAAGTGGGTGAACTTACATTGGGTTGTCGAGCTAAATTAACCACCATAACGTTTGAATGTTGAAAGGATCGGCAACAACAATAGAGACGGGGGTCTGGATATTGATGTCGGCTTACGAAAAACGGTTTGATAGAAATCCTGTTAGGGATTAATATCTCTTTCTATTATGCACAAACCCTTGCAAACTCTTGAACGATTCAAGTGCGGAAATGTTCGCTTAGGTTTGAAGTTAAGAACCAAGAATGAAAAGATGACAGAAAGAAACAACACATCAGTTTGTTTATGGATGTTCGGAGTTAACTTTCCTACGTCACCCCTTCTTCTAACAATCGGAAGGATTCACTAAACTTTCAACGAATCAAATACAATTGCACGACTAGCTCACTGTTGAATAGAACAGACTCTGCTAAACTTACAATATGAAGAATATCACTCAGTTAATACAATGCTTTGATTCTAACTCTCTTGATTGGACACAAAGTAAAAGCAAGAAAGTAGCTTACTCAATGTAACAGTATGCGTAAGATAGAATAATCTGAGTATCGATAGATCGATGATTCTTCCGTTGTCCTTGTGGATCTTTAAATAAGGTGCAGGTACCAACGGTCAAACCTTCATAATGACACGTGGCGAACTTCCATTGGAGCGCCTCCATAGTACACAACAGACTTTAAGCACTAGGATCGTGGTCGTACCAATCAGGTAGTGCGCCAAATATTCTTCAAGGATATTCCTGCAAAAACAAGTAGTGGGAAGAATATTTGCTTAACGTCTAATTACAATTCACTTCAAACTAATCTGAAGAAGTTAGACTGCACGTCTAACTTACATTAGTTAGACTGCACGTCTAACTATACATCCTCTCAGACTAATCTGAAGGAGTTAAACCTCACGTCTAACTTTCATTAGTTAGACTGCACGCCTAACTATACATCTCTTCAGACTAATCTGAAGGAGTTAGACCTCACGTCTAACTCTCATCTATTAGATTGCACGTCTAACTTCGCTAGTTAGACTGCACGTCTAACTTCGTGTGTTAGATTGTACGTCTAATTATTCTAGTTAGACTGCACGTCTAACTCTGCTAGTTAGACTGCACGTCTAACTCCGCTAATTGGACTACACGTCTAACTCCACTAGTTAGACTGTAGGTCTAACTCCGTGTGTTAGACTGCACGTCTAACTCCGTGTGTTAGACTGCACGTCTAACTCCGCTAGTTAGACTGCACGTCTAACTCCGTGTGTTAGACTACACGTCTAACTTTGCTAGTTAGACTGCACGTCTAACTGCGCTAGTTAGACTGCACGTCTAATTCCGTGTGTTAGACTACACGTCTAACTCCGTATGTTAGACTGCACGTCTAACTCCGCTAGTTAGACTACATGTCTATCTCCGCTAGTTAGACTGCACGTCTAACTCCGCATGTTAGACTACACATCTAACTCCGCTAGTAAGACTACACGTCTAACTCCTCTAGTTAGACTGCACGTCTAACTTCGTATGTTAGACTGCACGTCTCACTCTACTAGTTAGACTGCACGTCTAACTTCGTGTGTTAGACTGCACGTCTAACTCAATGCTTCTAATGTCAAATCAGTCTAATGAACCTCATTAAGACTGAGTCTAATAAAACCTGTTTTTGATACACCCGCATAAAAAACAATTAGACGCATAAATTGAGTTTTATATACATTCATCATCAAAATTCCAATAGTCAAATTACTTTGACACTTAGTCAAAATAATTTGACCCAACAATTTCCCCGTTTTTGGTGATGATGTTAAAACCTTTGCATAGATAACAAATTAAACATTCATCATATAAATAAGAAGTAAAACTTGTTCATCCATCTTACATAAAGACTTTTCAAAACCACCAATATTCAGAAGTAAGTTCATAATTAATACCATTAACAGATAAACATGTCAGATAACAATAGAGAATTTTTTTCAAGAAGAGTACAAAAAATCTTTTCAAACTAACCAAAACACGAATAATTCTTATCCTTCTCCTTTTTTCTCTCTCTTTTCCCTTTTTAACATCATCAGGAAAGACGAATCTACAACCTAAGAAGTCTCTAAGACTGCGGTTAGAGAGGAGTTGTAGACACTTATGTCCTTTTTCTTTGATTTGAGCCTACTTACCCTAAGAACATAGTCAACAACATTCTGGCTGTTCAGGGTTTTAGAAGTTTAATGATAACCATTACCATATTCATCGAGAAGACAACAAAGAAATGCTCTAAGAGGACCATCAAATCCGAAGATAGTCTTCCTGGCATAGAGCATTCTGACTAGGTTCCCGAAGGGGACTCTCTTCCAGTTGATGGCAACACCCCTTGTGATGGCCACCATCATCTCAAAGACTTTTGAACAGTACGTGTAGGAGGAATACTTTGCAAGGAGAGATTTAGAAATGATGTCGCTGAGTAAGGCAAACTCAACTTTCAAGAAGCTGCTCTTCCCGTGATTCTTCACTAGAAGGGTCGCGTCTGAGAATACTTTCATCAACTCTGACCGCATTTCGGGAGAGGAGGGAGGAAACTCATGGATTCCTACGATTGGGAGAAGGAAGAACAAGCTAAATGTATCTTCATCAAAACAAGTCATTCTGCCAAGAACAATCCCGTAGACATATTTGTCGTTGTAAAACTTGGCAGTTTCAAAGAACTCACGAATGATCTGATCGTGATAGATGCAATGGGCGCGAAGAAACATCTTCAACCCAGAGGCTTCTAATGATTCAAACATTTGAAACATTCCACGGATTGGAGTAGAATACAGAGACTGCAAATCTACTTGTAGAGATTTTGGAGAGAAGGAAGTCATTTTGACGATTCGAATTCTAGACAGAGAGAGATACAGACTTGGGAGTACTCAACCATTTGAGTAAAACCCTTTCATATATATCAAGAACCTAACGTGTAGTTAATATCTTATGATCATATCAACTGTCAAAGAGTCATAGACCTATTCCCTAGGAACACAACTGTTAATGTTAATCATGAAAGCATGCAATTAATATTAAAAGTATAAATGGAAATAATATCAGAAATGTCAGTCATTCTTGAAAAATTGAGAGACACTTGTCTTCAATTTATTTGAGAAGTGACTGGTTCATTTTATGCGGGAAAATACATGGACAGATTCATATGCAGATGACAGTTGTCCAAATAGCCATAAAATTAAAAATCTAAGTACACAAGTAGTTAGATGTTTATTTTAATTTTCACATTCTTCACTTCTTTTCTATTAGACGAAGCGTCTAATTGTGCATAAATAGCATGTGTTTCACGTGTGTCTGGTTAGACGTGAGCTTCCATTTGCTCTAGACATAACAACATCTAACGTCTATTAGACGTTTACGTCTAACCGCAAAGGAAATAAACCAAGAAATAATTTTCCAAAAAAAGATAAAAACTGCTAGAGTAGACATACATCTAAGTAGTTATGCTTCTTAAACTTTTAGTTTATTGGACGTATTTAGACCTCTGTCTTCTTGTCTGTCCACTTACACTGTCCACTTACACTTTGAACAACATGTTCCCCCTCAGTTTATGCACGTAGAAAAATCAATCAAGATCAACAAGACCTAAAATGTTTCTAAAAGGAGAAAACTTAGCTTCAGGCAGAGGCTTCGTGAAGATATCTGTCGTTTGTTGATCTGTAGGGATATACTATAGACGAATCAGCTTCTAATTGACGTGTTCTCAGATAAAATGATGTCTAATTTCGATATGCTTTGTCCAAAATGAAGAACTGGATTATAGGTAATTGCAATAGCACTAGTGTTGTCACAAATTATTGGAGATTCATCGGCCTCAATCCCATAGTCCCTGAGTTGTTGTTGAACCCATAAAAGCTGAGAGCAACAACTGCCAACAACAAGATACTCTGCTTCAGCTGTAGACGTGGCGACTGACGTCTGCTTCTTGTTGAACCATGAAATAAGACGATCTCCAAGGAACTGGCAAGTTCCACTTGTGCTCTTTCTATCAATTTTGCATCCTGCATAATCTGCATCTGAGAAACTTGTCAAATTGAAACTGGAATCCTTTGGATAACACAGTCCCACATTTTGAGTTCCCTTTAAATATTTAAGAATGCGTTTAGCAGTAGTAAAGTGAGAGAGTTTAGGATAAGCCTGAAATCTTCCACAAACACCAACAACAAATTGGATATCTAGTCTACTCGTAGTCACATAGAACAAAGATTCGATTAGACCTCTATAGGTTGTGACATCTACACTTTGGCCACCTTCATCTTTATCCAATTTACTAGAGGAGCTCATTTTGAGTGGCTGCGATAGAGTAGTTCTCCATCCCAAACTTCTTAAGCAGTTCTTTAGTATACTTGGCTTGATTGATGAAGGTTCCTTTTTCCAGCTGATGGACTTGAAGCCCAAGGAAGAATGTTAGTTCACCCATCATGCTCATTTCAAATTTGTCCTGCATCAGCTTAGCAAATTTCTTACACAATTTGAGATTAGTTGAACCAAATATAATATCATCAACATATATTTGAACAAGCAGAATGTGAGAGTCTTTAGTGAATCTAAATAGTGTTTTATCCATAGTTCCGATGATAAAGTCATGATCAAACAAAAATTCAGTCAAAGTGTTATACCAAGCTCTAGGAGCTTGTTTCATATCATACAGGGCTTTGCCAAGCTTATAAACATGATTTGGTGACGTATGATCTACAAAACTAGGGGTTGTTCAACATAGACATCTTCATTTAATTTTCCATTTAAAAATTCACTTTTCACATCCATTTGAAAGAATTTAAAGTTCTTAAATGATGCATATGCTAAGAATTTAAAGTCTTTCTACAGGTGCAAAAGACTCATCAAAGTCGATACCTTCCTCTGTATGTATCCTTGAGCAACTAAACGAGCTTTGTTTCTAATAACTAAGTCATCTTCACTAATCTTATTTCTAAAGACCCATCTTGTTCCTATGACTGACTGGTCATTCGGTCTAGGAGTTAGATGCCACACTTTATTTCTCACATATTGGTTTAACTCCTCCTGCATAGCATTTATCCAATATGATCAACTACTGCTTCACCAATTTTCTTGGGTTCAATATGAGAAATAAAGGCAGAATTGGCCATTTCATCTATTAATTGACGTCTTGTCCTTCGAGGAGAAAAGGGATTTCCGATGATCAATTCAGGTGGATGATTCCTGTTCCATATGAAGTTGGATCCGCGACGTCTAAACTTTCAATAGTTTTTTGAATAGGAGTTTGTACGTCTCATTGAGTCTCAACCGGATCAGCCACAGAGTCAGACAGCGAAATCCGTTTATCCAGAGCTTCTTCCTCACTTACAGACTCAAGACTTGTCGCTTCTAATCTGTCAGCAATGTCAATGGGATCGATGGATTTTCTCTCAACAGGTTCATCAAAGACTACATGGAGGGATTCTTCAACGGTTTGTGTTTAGTTGTTGTATACTCTGTAAGCCTTGCTTACTAAGGAATATCCCAACATGAATCCCTCATCTGCTTTAGCATCAAACGCAGTCAAATAAACCTTTCCGTTGTTATGAATAAAACATTTACACCCGAATACTTTAAAGTAAGAAACTGTGGGAATTCTTCTGTAATACTATTCATAGGGAGTTTTATCAAAACGTTTGTTAATTATTGACCGATTTTGTGTGTAACAAGCAATGTTTATGGCTTCTGCCCAGAACCTCTGAGGTACGTCTGATTCAGCAAACATAGATCTCGCTGCTTCCTTCAGAGTCCTCACTCTTCTCTCAACAATACCATTTTGCTGTGGAGTTCGGGCACTAGACAACTCGTGCCTAATTCCGGACTCCTCAAGATAAGATGATAGGTATCTGTTAGTGAACTCAGTTCCCTGGTCACTTCTAATGCATGCAATATCCAAAGATTTCTGATTCTGAATTCTTTTGAATATTCTAATCAAATTTTCAGCGGTTTTATCCTTCGATGGCAAAAATGCTACCCATGTAAATCGAGAAAAATCATCAATAACAATTAGGGCAAATATTATTACTCCTAGACTCTTTACAGAAATTGGACCAAAAAGATCCATATGTAACAA
Source organism: Impatiens glandulifera (assembly GCF_907164915.1). Lineage (NCBI taxonomy): Eukaryota > Viridiplantae > Streptophyta > Magnoliopsida > Ericales > Balsaminaceae > Impatiens > Impatiens glandulifera. The sequence goes on from NW_025919138.1 coordinate 440,730, forward strand.
TTCTAAGCAACGGCTGGATTGAGACTTCTCTTTACTTTTGAACGATGATCTGCCTTGTTTGCCTAACTGGCAGGCAGAACATACACTGTCCTTTGAAAACTAAAGTTTAGGTAAGCCAATAACTAAATTATTTGAACAAATCTTGTTGATGGTTTTGAAATTTAAATAGTTCAACCTTTTATGCCATAACCATTTCTGGTCATTCTTGGCAATCATGCACATAGGATCAGAAGATTCTTTTTACCAATTCATTTTATACAAGTTTCCTACTCTACTACCAGTTATTAAAGTGTTACCATGTTAATTCTTAACTAAGCATGCATGAGTTTGAAAATCAACTGACAAACCATTATCACATAGGTGATTAATACTAATCAAGTTATAGCACAAGTTGTCCACAAGTAACACATCATTAATGGTTAAATTACCATGGATAATCTTACCCTTACCCATGGTTTTACCCTTCTTGTTATCAACAAAAGTGATCTTGGGTCTAGAACAATCTGCTATATCGGTGAGAAGCCGTCTGTTTCCTGTCATAAGCCTGGAACAGCCTCTATCTAGATACCACACAGATTCCTCGAGACCATCATTCACTTGTATCTACACAAAACAATATTTACAATCTTTTGGTACCCACATTCAATTGGGTCCTCAGTCAATCAGTCCCTTAAGAATCCATATTTGGGTTATTCTAATGGATTTCCCATTTTGTTTAGTAATTAGTGCGTATAATTTTGACATAGCAGACGCCTTCCTGCTAGCCACTGATCCTTTAGCTTTTGAAGAAGATTTTCTTTAAAAACTCTTTGACTTTGAGTCAGGTTTTAGGTTGCCAGACCTGCTGGCTGCATCTAACTTATTTTTCAGCCAGCTGACAGTCGGCGGAACATAAGTTATTTCATTCTTAAAAGCTTCTTCTTCATAAATTGGATCAGATTGAATATTAGTCAAACATCCTTTAACAAAGCTTATTGGCTTAAGCTTGTCATTCGATGAGTTTGACTTTTTGCACGACAGGTTTGAGTCATAGCCATCAAATCCTAAACCGGATTTAGATCCAACAGGTTTTAACATGCTGATCTAATATTTGACAGCTTCTCTAGACCTTGTCCATGCAATAACTACATAGTTTAGCCTTTTGTTTTCAGTAGAAAGAACCTGAATCTATTCTTTGAGCATCTAATTCTCATATGAGATCTCTACTTCTTTCTTTTCAAAATTGTTTGTTTCAAAAGTTTTATGAAAGGGCGAAATGTTGGCTTCATATTTCACTTTCATCTCATAAAACGAATCTGATAACTTCTTGTACTCAATGGCCATTTCATTGAGTGCAGTATTTAACTCTTCGTTGGTAAATTCTGGTTTAGAGATATCATTTACCTTGGATTGGTCGTCTACCATCAAACATGTTACAGCAGGAGACTCATCTGAATTGCTGTCAGCCCATTTGGATTTGTTTTCAACACACATGAAGACTTTCTGGTCTTTCTGATTCTTTTTTGATGGAGCGTTTCTACCATAAATCTGAGTCAGCTTCTCCCATATTTCTTTAGCAGAGAAACATGACTTGATTTCGTAGAATATGTTCATGTTGATCAATTGATATAAAATATTCTTGGCCATATTATCCAGGTTATTGGTCATCTTATCTTCAGTAGTCCACTCACTTCTTGGGTTCGAAATTTTTATGGGTCCATCAGTAATGACGCTCCACATATCGCAATCAAGAGCAGCCAAGTGAGCTTGCATTCTCATCATCTAATAGTCATAGTTGTCTCTTGACAGAATAGGGATCTCATTGATGATAGACATGAATCAGGTTCTTTAAGCTTGATAATAGGAAACAGAGCTCTGATACCAATTGAAAGGATCGACAACAGCAATAGAGACGGGGGTCTGGCTATTGATGTCGGCTTACGAAAAACAGTTTGATAGAAATCCTGTTAGGATTAATATCTCTTTCTATTCAGCACAAACCCTTTCAAACTCTTGAACGATTCAAGTGCGGAAATGTTCGCTTAGGTTTGAAACTAAGAACAAAGAATGAAAAGATGACAGAAAGAAAAAACACAACAGTTTGTTTATAGATGTTCAAAGTTAACTCTCCTACGTCACCCCTTCTTCCAACCACCGGAAGGATTCATTAAACTTTCAACGAATCAAATACAATCGCACGAATAGCTCACTATTAAATAGAACTGACTCTGTTCAACTTACAATTGGAAGAATATCACTCCGCTAATACAATGCTTTGATTCTAACTCTCTCTTGATTGAAAACACAGTAAAAGTAAGAAAGCAGCTTACTCAATGTAATAGTATGCGTAAATAGAATAATCTGAGTATCGATAGATCGATGATTCTTCCGTTGTCCTTGAGGATCTTTAAATAAGGTGTAGGTACCAACGGTCAAATCTTCAGAATGACACGTGACAGACTTCCATTGGAGCGCCTCCATAGTACACAGCAGACTCTAAGCACTAAGATTGTGGCCGTACCAATAAGGTAGTGCACCAAATATTCTTCAAGGATATTCCTGCAAAAACAAGTAGTGGGAAGAATATTTTCTTACGTGACATTAATCAATTGGTTGCAACTGGCTGTTGTACTTATCTTCATAGGAAAGTGGAGCAGGAGTAGCGTAAAACTAGTTGATCGAGGGTAGACGGGTGCTAGCTTCAAGCAACTGCTTAAGCCTAGCATTAAACATATTTCACTTAGACGACCTCGTCTAATGAAAATAAACGCCCCGTCTAATAGTATAATCCATTAGACCAGTTGGTCTAAAGGGATTAGACTTCACGTCTAATTACAATTCACTTCAGACTGAAGGAGTTAGACTGCACATCCAACTTTCATTAGTTAGACTGCACGTCTAACTATACATCCCTTCAGACTAATCTGAAGGAGATAGACCTCACTTCTAACCTTCATTAGTTAGATTGCACGTCTAACTATACATCCCTCCAGACTAATCTGAAGGAGTTAAACCTCACGTCTAAATCTCATCTATTAGACTCCAAGTCTAACTTTGCTAGTTAGACTGCACGTCTAACTCTGTATGTTAGATTGCACGTCTAACTCTGCTAGTTAGACTGCATGTCTAACTCCGCTAGTTAGACTACACGTCTAACTTCGTGTGTTAGACTGTACTTCTAACTCCGCTAGTTAGACTGCACGTCTAACTCTGTGTGTTAGACTGCACGTCTAACTTCGCTAGTTAGACTGCACGTCTAACTCCGCTAGTTAGACTGCACGTCTAACTCCGTGTGTTAGACTGCACGTCTAACTCCGCTAGTTAGACTACATGTCTAACTCCGCTAGTTATACTGCATGTCTAACTCCGCTAGTTTGACTGAACGTCTAACTCCGTGTGTTAGAATGCATGTCTATCTCCGCTAGTTAGACTTCACGTCTAACTCCGTGTGTTAGACTGCACGTCTAACTCTACTAGTTAGACTGCACATCTAACTCAGTGTATTAGATTGCACGTCTAACTCCATGTGTTAGACTGCACGTCTAACTCAATTCTTCTGATACCAAATCAGTCTTATGAACCTCATTAAGGTTGGGTCTAATAAAACCTGTTTTCGATATACCTGCATCAAAAACAATTAGATGCATAGATTGAGTTTTATATACATTCATCATCAAAATTCCAATAGTCAAATTACTTTGACACTTAGTCAAAATAATTTGACCCAACAAATGTAGATGCGGAGACTGGTGACATTCGAACGGGGTATGTCTTATCTTTCCAACCATAGATCACAATTCAAAAACAAAGCATTATATAATTAGTTATGAATCAAATATCGATGGCATGTCTTGGTCGCATCGTATTCTACCTACGATTTGAGGGGGTTAAGCGCATCGACGTTATTCCGAGTATAAACGAATATGGTATAGGACTCTTCCAACTTTCTAAAACATCTAAGATCAGATAATTCCATTGAGTATAGCGATCTGGATGAATTTTTGAAATTGAAGATGTCTCTAGAATTTCTTTAACGAATATGGCTAAAAATCCTAGATTTTAAAAGTTTTTTTCCAAATGATCCGCACTTGGTGTCAGCATTGACGTTAGTACTAGCGATTTTAAATCTTTTTGTGCACGAAGCCTAATGTGTTGACCTCCATAAACTCACTCTCGACTCGCCCGTTTCGACTCGATTTTGATGTTTTTGGCCTTTTTTAAAAATTTGTTTACAACAATATTATACTCAAAATTCAAGTTGTTTTGAAGCGGTCAATCTGAACATTTCAGGTTTACCAAATTTCGACTATTTATGAAAAGTGACATTTGAACACACAAATGAGCCCCGAACTAGTGTTTCGATACATTTTGTCCAACAACAATATTACTCTTGTAACCCTCGGAGGTGACCCCGTAGCTTAGCACGTGTTGATGACACATGGTAATACGGGAGGATCTGAGATGGTTGGAGGTTCGATGCGTTTCAACCTTGGTGTGCGTGTCATGCATCATTTTTAAGAGAAAATATTAATTTAAAAGATCTTGAAAATACTTAAGAGCTTTAGAAATTAATTATGTAAAAATAACTAATTATATTCAAATTTTAATAATCTGGACTAATTAAGAATTTGATTAAAATATGATTTAAATTTATTATATAACTAATTTAAAAAATTATTTATTTAAAAAATAGAGTCACCAAATGATTTTAAAATCAGTAAAGAATACGTATATAAATGTACCTTATACTAGAGTTTCTATAAGGGGTTCGGTTTTTAGTTACGCTCAAGAAAGGGTTTTCGCGCTATGTATTCCACACCCGTCAAAGAATGGTTTAATTTTTTGAAATAAAGTCGGATTATTACATGATTTATTTATAATTTTATTTCCTTTAATTACTAGTCTGATGGTCCTAAACAAGGATATGTTTAGATTACGTAAATAATTGTATAAAATAATTTAAAAGGGCATACTTAGGGTTGCGTTGATATAAGATTAAGTAAAAACCATAAAAAATATCAGAAAAAGTGTTAGAATTTAAATAAATTCCAAACGAGGCCTTAGCCATAATATTTGTTTAGGAAATCTCCCGAAAATATTTAAATATCATTTTCTGACCTTTTAAAATTATTTGAAAATGGATTAGTGTTCCAAAATTACAAAAATAATTTTAGATTTTGAAAAGTGGAACCAAACAGGCTTTAGGAATGGAGTCCTAGGGTCTGAGTCCGTTTTTCGATTTTGGCTCAGACAGGCTTGGTCTAGACTGGGAAGGTCAAGATCAAGGCTCGGGAGTGTGGGTCCTTAGATCCGAAGGGTTCGGTCCTGGGTTTGGGAGGCTTGGTCTCGAACTCTAACTACTTGGTCGAGGGGCCAAAGTGCTCAATCTTAGGGCTTAGAAGGCTTGGACCTAGGTTTGGGAGTCTTGGTCTTGGACCTGGGTGGCTTGGTCCCAGGTCAGACCTCTCAGTTTGAGGTTAGAAACCTCGGCCGAATTCCTCGGTCGTTGCTTAAGAACACCGGTCTTAAGTCTCGGTCCTAACTCAAGAACATCGGTCCTTGGTCTTGGTCTAGACTCAAGAACATCGGTTATTTGTCTTGGTCCGGACCGAGGATTCTCGGTCCCAAGTTAAGAACCTCTGTACTTTTCCTTGGTCCAAGAGGACCGATTGTTCTTGAATTGATCAAGAATTGCCGATCATGTATCTTTAAATGCAGATCATTAAATCATGATCTGTATGTTGCAATCAACTCTTATGTCTGAAGAAATAAATATCAACTACCATGTGTCTGAAGAAATAGACATTACAGTGTCATCGGGAAAGTCGTGTTCAAAAGAAGGCTTAATCGTGATAGGTTGACATGCTAGGAAGTCTGCAATAATGCTTCATTTAATAGACTTCTGAACCGTATATGTGATAATGTATTCAAAAATCATCATCATCATCCATTTAGAGAGTTTAGGCAAAAGCAGCGTTCATTGAAATAGAAAGTGGATTGGATCTAGTCGGGATACCAATTTGATAGGGTGAGCTTGCATATAATGTCTCACTCTTTTGGTGACCCAAGCAAGTGCCCAACATATTTTCTCGGGTGTCGAATAATTCAATTCGTACCCAGTCAATCTATTGTTGAGGTACTAGACGACAATTTCGAATTTGTTCTCATTTTCTCAAGCCAACAGACTGCCTTTAACCGAATCTATCATAGTGAGATAGAGAAATAAAGGAACACCGGGCCTTGGAGGCATAAAGACCGGTATAGTATTTTATTTTTTCAAAATCTTGCTAACAAGTTTCATTCTATTAGAATTTCTGATCCTTTTTCAGGAGCTTGAAAAGAAGATCATATGTGAGAGTTAGTTTGCTAATGAAACGACTGATAAACTGGATTTTGCCGAAGAAGCCTCAAACTTCTCTCTCATTTTGAGGCGGAGGCATAGCCGTAATGGCCTCGAATTTAGAGGGATCAATTTCTATTCCACGTTGGGTAATTAGAAATCCTAGCATCTTACTGACGTTAACTCCAAAGCACACTTATTTGGATTTAGTCGATATTTTTGAATTCTTTTTAAGAATTTATCTAAGTTAGGAATATTACCCTAACAATCTTTAGACTTCACGATCATGCCGTCAATATAAACTTCCACCTATTTATGAATCATGTCGTGTAAAATCATTGTTACTGCTCGTTGATAGGTAGTTCCGGTGTCTTTTAGATCGAAGGGCATGACTTTAATACAAAATGTGTCTACCTTTGTGATAAATGTGGTCTTCTCTTGTCTTCTTCAGCGACTAGGATTTGGTTATATCATGAGAATCCATCTATAAAAGACAAAAGTTGATTGTTAGTAGCATGATCGACCAGAATGTCGATGTGAGGCAAATGAAAGCTATCCTTAGGGTTAGCTTTGTTTAGATCTCAGTAGTCTACACACACGCGCATCCTTCCATCCCTTTTTCAAGACGGAAACCACATTGGCTATCCATGTGCGGTGCGGTAGTCCACCGCTTCGAGGAATTTTGCTTCCAACTATTTCTGGACTTCTTCTTTATTCTTGGTAACATCCTCAGTTTCATCTGTCTCAACTTTTTTTTGACGGGTTTATCCTTCAGATAAGGAGGATCTGATGTTGAACAATAATAGGATCCACTCTGGGCATATCCTTGTAATACCAAACGAACACGTCTTTGTAGGTCTTCGTCAATTCTATCATCTCATGACTTTCGTCATCACTTAGGCTTTGTCCAATCAAAACGATTTGAGGATTGTCCTACCTATTGAGGTTTACTTTGATCGTCGTTTCAGCTAGGGAAACAATTTCTTCTTCGTGTTCCAAGAAGTTTTTCAATTCGAAATTAAATTCAGATTGGAATGAAACATCATCATCATCTGACATATATTTAAAACTGCACTCTAGCATTTTATTGGACGCTTTATTACAAAAAGACGAAGACATCCCATCATGATTGTCTTTATAGACTTCTTTATTTATTACAACATCAGATACTATTTCACAGTCCAAAAGGGGTGTGATATTGTTAACAACACTCAAGTTGATTATAAGAGTTTTATCAGCCGCTGGTAGGTTTGTGAAGTTTATCTTACAAGAGCTTTCATCAACATCCAACTCTTCTTCCGTTAGAGAAAAATCTCTGAATAGCTTTTCCAGAGTTTCGTACCGATAAGTAGTCATTTTCCTAATCATATTAATGGATGAATTAATATTAAAAGAAAAATCTAAAAAGATTTCGAAACCTAGAGAACGGGTTTGTAAGACTTGGTTGAAGAATAACTCAGAGAAATCAAAACACAGTGTGGTTTTCCCTTCTCGCACAAACTGTCTATTTAGGTTTGGAAGAATATGTATATTATTTATATATTTTACCTTTTCTAGATCCTTCATACCATGTCGACATATAACCGATACCGAAGTTATCTAAGTTGTAATAAGACCAAGGAAAAGAAGTCATGTCCATAGCATTCGGCCCTAGACCCATTCCTTGGAAATATCCATTTTCTTCTTGAGATGCATGGAGATGACATTGTATGGAGTAAAGTCAGGAGTGGAATACGAGTTTTGACATTACCTAAATATATGACAGATATTTAACCCACTTAACTCAATCTCTAGGTTAGTGGAATGAGTTAAACCGACTATGACTATGACGTATTTCTTACCTTCTATGGTGACGAGCTTTCCATTAGCCATGAAACATATATTCTGATGCAAGGTAGAGGTAAAAGCCTTAGCCTGATGCAACAAAGATCATCTCAAGATTAGGTTATAAGATGGTCACATATTAATTACGCATAATTCAACCTCAAAAGGTGTATCAGCTTGTAAATCATTGTTCGAAAGCTACACATAATCTCTCAGCAAGAATTATCAAAGCCCCGGACGCACAAGTCTGAGGGAAGAACTTAATTAGCAGAAATGTCAATCTCTTGGAGAGTCTTCCATGGACATTGTCAGCCATGGCGAGAGTGCTGAACCATTATGGATTAAAGACATAGGAATGACTTTGTCATCCATGTTTACAGAAAAGTCTTTAACATGGGTTTCGTTAGGAGAAGGTATGTCTTTGTCCTCAAATCCTATGATGTTGATCTTTGGAGTTGCTGAAATGATTCCAACAAACTCTTCAAGAGTCGTGTTGGATGGAATACTAGCCTGACTTAGTTCATTCAGAACAGCTTGCCGGTGTTCGATAGAATATATCAAGATATCCTAGATGGAAATTTTGGCATTGGTCTTCTTAAGTTGAGTAAGAAGACTATCACCAGGGTATAAAGCTCTTGGCTCGTTTTCGCTTCTTGGATCATTAGATGGTCTAAGAAGATTAACCGCATGGGTTGTTTTCATAAAAAACTAGGTTGGAAGTCGGCTTCACTCCAGGTTGCTGAGACTTCTTGAACACATCTTCTTGGAGAATTAGTGCTAGGATTATCGGAAATCCACCAATTACGAGCTATGAGCGGTGGTGGTGGGATTTTCGATTCTCCTTTTTGGGCCATGGGTTGACCATATTAACTTCTAGAGGGTTAATAGGTTCGTCCTCAGAAATCAGGTTTACCTGATGATCGGGCAATGGATTTCTCGCAATTTCAGGTTTAGGAATGATCTTTTGATCAATCAAGTCTTGACAACAAAGATAACTTAAGCTTTCCATGCATGTCACTAAACCCAATAGTAGAGTCACATTCACAATTCACTTTTTCATATCTAGGATCCACGATAGTATGCCCCTATGATAGAAAAAATAAGTAGAGTTAATTTTTAGAACCGGCCAGAAAAACTAAACAACTATTAACTTCTATGTGCAGGAATAGATCGAATTGCACAAACCGGCTGGAGCCTCATAAACCAGCTGAAGAACACCTCAATGAAATCCAGTTCCAAGTGATCAAGTTAAGATCAGAGAAACCGGTTTCAAACTTTCTCAGAGAGACCGGCTAGCAAAGACAAGTCTACATTCCAGCCGGACTATACTGTGTAAGAAACAAACGGAAACTGCAATCTGCAAAGATGACGTAATATGACGAAATAGACGTGTCTCGAAGAGATAAAAGAAGATAAGATCCGATCAGAAGCATGCGAGGAAAACAATGATGATTTACAGATCCGACTTCGACAGCCGGAAGGTGCATGCCTGACACGTGTCCGAATCTACAAACCGGCAACGTCATCTTTACTTGAGGAGTGTCTGCATGCTTGCCAAGTGTTGAGGAAGGTTAAACGTGCAAGCAACCTCCTTGCACCGGCGTGACGCTGGATTAACCAATCCCACGGTGAGAAAAGAAAGTGACCGTTGGGATCATCCTTACTATAAAAGGAAGACGAAGTGACCTCATTAATGGCGACACAAGTTACAAAAATCTTAGAAAGATAAAGAAATCTTACGCGCGACTCAAAACCGTTGTGTCATTAACCGGAAGCTTTGTTTGTGTTTGTGTTGTGTTGTGTATTACATCAAGAGTGAATTGGTGTAACCGGCGAGTAGCGAGTTAGGCTCGACCGGCATTATAAGTGTTGTAACTTTGAAAGTTAGTGGAGATCCTTCTCATAATCTGAGAAGAAGGGGTGTGACGTAGGAGGGTTTGCTCCGAACATCCATAAAAAATCTTGTCTCGTGTTACTTCCTTTATTTACTACTTACTCACTTAACCTAACCACAAACCAAAACAATCTTACTCCTCAGATCAAAACCGGCCCACTCATATTTCTAAAACCGACTTCTCCTAAACATCATCGAAGTCGCATACGTTGCTTCAGACTGAAACAGACATTTCCGCCCTTGAACCCGGTTCAAGAGTCTGTGACAGTTTGCGAAATGCTGAGAACGGTTATAGTGTCTAACCGGACTATCACCAAAGTGTTGTGTGTGTTGTAAGCGGCCACCCTTCCTAAAAGCGGAATCACCCCGGTCCTCCAAGGGCGTCCCCGATCATAACAAGTGGTATCAGAGCGAGGTTCTTAGCACTCAAGCAACCGAAGAAGATGGGAAGCATGACCCACATCGACAAGCCGCCAATGCTAAACAGTGAAGCGTTTAGCAGTTGGAAGAAACAGATGTATCTACATCTGATCACTCTAGATGATGAGATGAGCTGAGTTCTAAAAGAAGGGCCAATCAAGATGAACAAAGAGTTAGACGAATGGACAACTGAAGATCGAAGACGAAGTAACCTGGACAACCATTGCATGAGGCACATCTATAAGGCTATAGACGATAATACCTTGAACAAAATATCAACCTGCGATAATGCAAAGGAAGCCTGGGAAACGATCATTCAGATCCATGAAGGAAATAAAAGAACAAAGGAGAACAAAATCTTGGTGGCTACACAAAAATATGAAAACATCAGGATGAAACCGGGGGAAAATATGAAGGAATTCAGTAACCGGTTCACTAGTGTGGTCAACGAGTTTCAGACACTCGGAAAGAAATACGACAACCGAGAAGTAATTATTAAAGTCTTAAGATCACTGCCGAGCACATGGGATATCAAGACCATGGTGATGAGGGAATCAAGCAACCTCGGGCATATGAAGTTGCATGACGTGTTTGAGGATCTAAAAGCATACGAGTTCGAGATCAAGTCTTGGATCGAAGATGAAGCATCCACATCAACCGCAACTAGAGCTTTGGTTACATCGGTGGAACCGGCGGTCCAAGTATCAACCGTTCCGGCTCTAGTCAAAAACGATGATCAGATCAGTGAAGATGTGATGGCGATGCTAGCTCAGAAATTTGGGAGATTAATGAAGAAGAACCAACCTCCATCTAACAACAACTTTAGTTATAATTATGTAGATAAATCAAATAAAAGATGTTATAACTGTGACGGTTTTGGACATTTCAGGTCAGAATGCAGAAAACCAAGGAGAGACGATAGAAAACCGGAAGGTAACTATCAATGCAACAACTATCAAGGCAACCAGTATTAGGGTAACAACTACCAAGGGAACAACTACTGGAGAAATGACAACCAACAGAACGACTACCGGAGAAACGATGACCAACATCCTGTTAAAGGGAAGGAAATTCAGAAAGCACTCATTGCATCCGACGGTGGAAGCGAATGGGCGTACTCCGACAACGAAGATAATGAAGAAAGGGTAACCTGTTTCATGGCGAACGACGAAGAGGTATTTGATTTCTTTTCTGATGAGTTCTCTAAGGAAGATTTGATTTCTGCACTCAACAAAATGTTCGCTGAGTTCAGAAACATATCTACATACATACCGACTCCGGTAGAACCTAAAACCGTAGAGTCAAGCAGTATCGCTGTTAAGACATGTGAAACCGCAATGTATGAACCGGATGAACTATCCTTAGATAATGAGGAGACAATTCAACCGGTAACTGAAACCGATGAACGAGCACTGTATGTTACGGCTGCGTGGGAGAGATCTCGTCAAGCCGTAAAACAGATGTGTAATTATAAAAGACATCCTAAATGTAGATTTGGTATCGGCTACGAACAAAACAAACAAAATGAATCAAAACAACCTAACGGGATGAAACTCACGAAAGACAATCTTCCATTCATAAGATTTGTCGAGAGTTCAACAACCGAAAATGAGGAAAAACATGATCTAAAACCGGAAGAAGAACTAAAATATGTAAGTCCGACTGAATCATAAAACTGCCTTCATCCTGAGAGAAGGAAAGCCAACTGGAAACAATATAAAACAAGCAGATCTCGGACTCAAAAACATTCATCACCACAACATAAGGCATTCTTGAGCAAAGATCAAGAAGTTAGGCCAAACATTATAAGAACAGATACCGGGAAAGTGATCCGACTTATCCAAGTCTGGATCCCAAAGGGACTAATCAACCATGGACCCAACTGAATGTGGGTACCAAAAAGGTGTAAATAATTTTCTTTTGCAGATTAGGAGAAGCAACCGACTAAAGAACTCGGAATGGTATCTGGACAGCGGGTGTTCAAGACACATGACCGGCAACGATGAACTACTAACCGACATCAAGTATGAAACTGGAGCAGTCATAACATTCGGTGACAACTCGAAAGGTAAAACCGTGGGCAAGGGTAAAATTGTTCATGGTAACCTATCCATAAACAATGTACTACCGGTAGAACAATTGCATTTTAACCTGTTAAGTATAAGTCAAATGTGCGATGTAGGTTATAAAGTTGAATTTCATAAAAACGCATGTTTAGTTAAGAATCAGCAAAATGATATCCTTTTAACCAGTAACCGAATGGGAAATATTTACAAAGTTAACTGGTTAACCGATTTTGAAAAACCTGTATGCATGATAGCTGGAACCGATCCAAACTGGCTTTGGCATAAACGGCTAAACCATTTGAACTACAAAACAATTAACTTTATATGTTCTAAAGAACTAGTTCACGGTTTTCCAAATGTTAAATTTTCAAAAGATAAAGTATGTGCTGCATGTCAAATGGGTAAACAGATAAAGTCATCTTTCAAAAGTAAAGGAAATTATCAATCTGAACGATGTTTAGAACTTTTGCATATGGATCTGTTTGGTCCGATTAAAGTAACCAGACTAGGAGGCATGCATTACACTATGGTAGTCATTGATGACTATTCTAAGTTTACTTGGGTAACATTTCTAGCCTCTAAAAATCAAGCAACTCCAAACCTGATCAAATTGATTTTAAGAATATAAAATGAGAAATCTATTCGAGTAAACAAAATCAGAAATGATAGAGGAACTGAGTTTATAAATAGCAGATTAACTACTTTTCTTGATGATTCCGGTATTAGACACGAGTTGTCTAGTGCCAGAACTCCTCAACAAAATGGCCTGTCTGAGAGAAGAAACCGAACTCTCAAGGAAGCCGCAAGGTCAATGATAGCTGATTCGGGTATTGCTCAAAAGTTTTGGGCTGAAGCTATCAATACCGCATGCTATACACAAAACCGATCTTTAGTAACTAAACGTTTTTCCAAAACTCCTTTTGAAATATACTATGATCGAATTCCAAACATACGGTATTTTCGAATTTTCGGTAGCAAATGTTTTGTTCACAACAACGGCAAGAATTACTTGACCGCTTTTGATGCTAAATCCGATGAGGGAATAATGTTGGGATATTCAGCTGTAAGTAAAGCCTATATGATATATAATACTAGGACTTTAACAGTTGAAGAAACAACCCACGTTGTTTTTGATGAATCGGTTGAACGAAACACTGCATTACCCTTCAACCTTCACAACAGAATGGAAAATTTCAATATTTATTCTGATGATGAAGATGAGGTTCCGGTTTTTAGACGATTTGTCAATGACCAAGTGGTTGATGCTGAACCTCAGCCTGTTCAAGCTGCGCTACCGCAGAAAGTTGACTCTTCAGTTTCGACTGAAGAAATCGGTCGGTCTGACTCCGTTCAACCTACCGATTAGTCTAACCTTGATCAGCCAACCGAAAGCTTGATAGACACGTCTCGGATAAACCTCAGAAGGAATAAAAATCTTCCTCTTGAACTAGTAATAGATAACATATCCTCACCCGTCCGAACTAGGCAACAAAATTTGGAACACTATGAAAACTCAGCTTTCAAATCACAAATTGAGCCGAAAAAGGTGGATGAAGCATTTTCAGATCCCGATTGGATTCTAGCAATGCAAGAGGAATTAAACAAGTTTGAGAGAAATAAAGTCTGATACCTAGTCCCTAGACTAAAAAATAAACCGGTTATAGGAACACGATGGGTATTCAGAAATAAACTCAATGAAGACGATTTAGTTATGAGGAACAAGGCCCTGTTAGTGGTTCAAGGTTACAAACAGGAAGAAGGTGTTGATTTTGAAGAATCATTTGCTCCTGTAGCTAGACTTGAGGCCATTAGGATATTTTTGGCATGTGCAGCTTTCAAAAATTTCAAAGTTTTTCAAATGGATGTTAAAAGTGCTTTTCTAAACGGTAAGGTAAATGAGGAGGTATATGTTAATCAACCTCCAGGTTTCAAAAATCCAGAACACGAAAACCATGTTTACCGGCTGAACAAAGCCCTTTACGGTTTGAAACAGGCTCCAAGAGCCTGGTACGACACGTTAACACAATTCTTATTTGATCACAAATTCACAATAGGTTCAGTTGACAAAACACTTTTCAAATTTGAGAGAAAGGAACACATATTACTTGTTCAAATTTATGTCGATGATATTATCTTCGGATCAACCGATCCAAAATTATGTGATAAATTCTCAAAAATGATAACTGACAAATTTCAAATGAGTATGATGGGAGAACTGAGTTTCTTCCTAGGACTGCAGGTTAAGCAGATTGAAGCCGGAACATTTATAAGTCAACCAACGTACACAGCCGAACTATTGAAGAAGTTTGGAATGGATACATGCGCGGAAGCGGCTACACCAATGAGTCCTTCTGTAAAGTTGGACAAAGATGAGGATGGTCAAGCCGTTGACATCACAACATATCGAGAAATGATTGGATCCCTACTTTACTTAACAGCCAGCCGACCGGACATCTTGTTTGCGGTTGGAGTATGCGGGAGATTCCAAGCAAATCCAAAGCAATCACATTACACCGCGACTAAAAGAATATTAAAATATCTGAAGGGAACTCAAGAAGTGGGACTTTGGTATCCAAAAGACTCATGTTTCAACCTCATAAGCTACTCAGACGCGGATTACGCAGGATGCAAGATCGATAGAAATAGTACAAGTGGAACCTGCCAGTTCCTAGGTGACCGAGGAGCAGCAAGAAATAGACCTCAGTTGCAACATCAACCGCAGAAGCAGAGTATATAGCAGCCGAAAGCTACTGTGCACAACTCCTCTGGATCCAACAACAACTAAGGGACTTTGGCGTAGTAGCCAAGGAATCACCAATATTCTGTGACAACACCAGCGTGATAGCAATTACATACGATCCGGTGTTGCACTCAAGAACAAAGCACATTGATATAAGACACCATTTCATCCGGGAGCATGTTTAGGAGAAACACATCCGGTTGGAATACGTCTCGACTGAGAAACAAGTAGTAGACATCTTCACCAAACCGCTACAGGAAGCTAAGTTTTCTCACTTCAGAAATATTCTAGGAATCACTGATGTTAAGCAATTTATATCATGATCATGCATACTGCTTACATACATAATAATAAGAAACCGGGATATGGGTTCAGGGAGAAGCTCTCGCTTCTCAAACCATATTCAAATAGGCCATTAAAAATTCAAGGATGCTAACCAGGAGGAAGTCTCCGGTTATGTCTGATCACTTCATGATGTCAAAATCACGTGTATACTTACTACAAGGTGGAACTGACTTGGTGGAAGTGGATATACTTAATCCAAAGTTGAACAAATGTTGATGTGACTCAACATTTCTTCACAATAGGAATAAAATATCCAACTAAAACCGGTCATGGAAAACGATTAGTACAAATACACTATGGTTTCGATGGATTGAACTTTTCCGGTTAACTTGGGATAGCCAACCGCGTTTTCATGCACACCTTGAGAAATGAAGCCTGTAATAAATAAACAGTCTACCACAATCGAGATGACGACATGTGTCCATCATCAAGAGAGGGAGACTCACATCTTGTCAATAGATTTTTGTCATCATGAATATCTTAGTAATAATTACCTTTGCATTGGAAATAAACGTTATACACTTCAACAAGTTAAAGCCTATTAACTAATTGATGACATCATTGAGCATGCTTAACCTATTGATCTAGCCGAACCCCTAGCTATTTAAACCACCCTCAAATCCTCACAAATCTTCACAAAATTCACTATTCACAAAAACTGTCTTGAGCTTAAAACTATCTCAAGAACATGAACTCCATCTCACTAGCAAAGAATATTCTATTGGTTGACTTCAACTCGATCTACCAATACGAAGATCACGATGTCAAGGAAATGTTCTTAGCCGTTGAAAGAAGCGGGCTAAGAGGATTTCTAGAAAACAGATTCATCCTCGACTACCTAGTAGTCGATGAGTTCTTCCAGACTGCAAAGGAGGTGCATCGAGACATAATCGTTGCACGAGTTTACGGTCAATCCTTTCTATTCAGCGAGACGGATTTCGCTGAATACTGCGGTTTGCCCACTAAAGGGATAACCGATTTAACCTACTCTCCGGTGACCATTGAAGAAATGTGTCATCGGTTCTCCAACTCTAACATCCCGGTTAGACCATGGGGTGCTAAAAGTCAACTCTCTCACAAGTACCAGCTTCTTTGTGAGATTCTGGGAAAGTCTGTTCTGGGCAGAGAGAAAGGCTATTACTACACTCAAAGGATTTTCGAGATGATGATCTCTGTTACGGTTGGGACACCGATAAATTGGTCCTGGATCATCTTCAGCAACCTGAAGAAGATGATTCTTTCAAACAAAACCAATTATGCTCCCCAGCTAAGCGGTTTTTGTGCTAGTCTGGATATCCACTCCGGACCCTTCGTCACTCTTTATCCGAAGCATGTGCTCACTAAGGAGAGAGTCCAAGAGCTGATCGACCGGTGGGAAGTAGCTAAGGCAAAGAGGAATCAAGCGGCCGAGTCATCAAATGTTTAAATCATCCCTCCTCTTTTTATCCTTTCCCAAACCGGTAATTTTGCTGTACTATCGGTTTGGTAACTTGAATTAATGAAGATCATTTCTTTCCATTTCAGTCAAAAATCAAAAAGTAAATGACCAACATTAAATGCGCCGTATCAAACCAAATCAAATCACTCTTGGAAACAGAAATATTCGCCTTCAAGAAGCATGCCTGATCCGATTTGACTAGACACACCCTTATCCTCTTGAAAATTGACAAAACATTTATGACCAGACATAAACGGTCTGATTTTTCAAAATATTCTCATTTAATGCACCCAACCGCTCAAGCTATAAAAAGGGCTCAATCTTTCATCTTCAAACACGCTTCCATTACTCTTCTCTCTCTAAAGCTTGAAAGCTCAAGGAACTCCTTTCGATTCTCATTCCCACTCTTCTCCAAAATGACTGCTGAACTAAGAAACTCAATCGTAGTCAACTTCGAAGATATAAAAGATGGCCGGTTTCACGATACCATCTTCCAACCGATCATAGAATCGGGGCTTCAAGTCTTTCTTGAAGGCTCAAACACCATCCTCGTAGAAGAGGTGTGTGAGTTCTTCAACAATGGACACATTCTTGATGATGGTAGTATAAGGACCATCATTGACGGAAAATTTCTTCGGCTTACCGAAGAGAATTTTGCTGCCTTCTTCAACCTTCCAACCGAAGGATTTTCTGACTTCCCTACGCCATTCTTTCCGGCTAAGGAAGACTTCGGCTATATCTTCTCCTCTTCCATCGAACCGGTCGACGACCACGGGAAGAAAGAAAAACTCGCTCCTCACTACCAAGTGTTTCATGATTTGGTTCAGCGGTCTATCATGGGCTGAATGCCAAACCAAAACTATAACCGGGAGGCTTTCGACATCATGATAGCCATCATCCGTAAATCGTCCATCAACTGGTCCTCCTACCTCTTCAACAACTTGAAGCAGCTCATAACCGCTCCAAGAGGAAGGATCGGTTTCGCTCCACAAATCTCTCGATTTTTGGAGAATCATCGCCGTAACCTCGGGTCCGGTGTTCCTGTCGGACCGGCCAATACTCTGACTCTATCCATGCTAGATAGATGGATATCGAGGATTGAGGAACGGACACCCGACAACACCGTGACCAAGTGGCTTGTTAGAATGCTAGAAGGGGATTGGATCGTTCTAGATTAAATTGTCTGTTTTTCTTTCCGGTTTTTGGTCATTTTGTTGTACGACCGAAAACCGCTCCACTACTCTTTGTTTCGGACTTATTTATAAAATTGTCTAAATTTTAAATTCTCCGGTTATTCACAATATCTTTCTTTCCGGTTTTTGACTTGAATAAGCATAAGATTTCATGTTAAACGAACCTTCCGGTTAACAAAGCTTCCGGTAAATCAAAATCTCAAACAAAACCTGAAAAGTTTGGAAAACTTACCGCCCACGGTTTTACCGCACAAAATTACCGCCCATTGTTTTCGCCGCATTTACCGCCGAAAGTTACTGCAGTAACTTTTGGAGGGAAAGTTGGCGCCAAAAACATAACCAAGTGACGGTTTATCTTCCAACCGTTCAAAACCGCCTCCTATATAAGTTCAGACTAGTTCATTTTCTACACAAGCTTTCTCTCTCTAAAATCTCAAAATCTTAAAAAGCTCTCTAACTTCTGTTCATCGCTGTTCTTCATCTCTTTCATTCACAAGATCAACATGGCTCTCGGTAAAGCACCATTTCAATTCATGTTGCAGGTCAATTTCAACGACATCGACGAACACGCCGCGGAGGAGAACAAGGCCGTGCTGCAATCGCTGAGGGATGCGGGATTGGAAACGTTTCTGTCTGGTCCGTTCGTCGTGCACCCGACGGAAGTTATGGAGTTTCTTGCGACGACGACTTTAACGAAGAGGACGGTCTCCGCCACCGTCAGCGGCAAAACTATTAACATCACGGAGGAGCTATTCTCTGAAGCACTTGGTTTGCCGAATACCGGGCTGGACTTCAAGACAAGCCTAACAGATGCAGAATCGAACGTTGTCCGGTTGGTGATATCGGCTGACGACCAGGATCTGGTGACTCACTCAAGCCGGAAGAACAAACTCAAGCCGGAGTTCAAATGGCTGATGAACATAATATCTCGCTCACTTCAGGGTAGAGGAGGTAATTTCGATAACATGACCAAACTCAAGTTGAAAATGATGATGGCGATTGTTCGCAGTGACAAGATAGATTGGGGAACTGTTATCTTCGAATAGTTCTGTGAAATGATAGTAAAGAAGGATGACCGGGTTCAGGCCTTCGCGATGCAAATTGTCAAAATTCTTAAGTTCCTTAATGTGGAACTTGGTGAAGGTGAACCGTTCCCATCCTCTAACATTCTTAACTCCGAGCTAATGAGCAAGAAGACTGTCAAAGTGGCTAAGCCGAAATCCTCCAGAACGAAGTCCTCAAAAGGAACAGGCTCATCCGCACCGGCTGAAGAAAATTCGAAACAAGAAGATCCCAAGGGGAAGGCGGTTCAAGACGAGGCCTCCCATAAGAAAAAGGGAAGGAAGAAGTCATCAGCAAAGAAGAGCTCCAACAAGCCGGCTGATTCCGAGAAAACTCTTTCCTCGGATCATTCGCCAAAAAGAACCGGAGACGTCTTTCAGCCCATTCCCATCAACACAGTTCATCCCATTCCAGTCGACTCTCCACCATCCAGGCAAGCCGAACCCTCGGGGAGACAAGAAACCGAGTCAACATCGAAGGAGGAAGCAGAGGTTAGTAATCACTCTGAAAACTCCAAGTCTCCTAACAAGAACCTCGACGAGATAATGGCCGACGTAGGTTTAAAGACCTCAGAGGTCATTGTGGACATAGTGAAAAGGCAGCTCTACATGAACCCCCACCGGCTCAACCCTCGCACTCTATGAAGACAAGGAATAAGAACAAGCGAAAAGCGGTTACAGAGGTAATGAAGTTGGCAGAACGAAACAGTCGAAGAGAGACACAACCGGTCGGTCTAAACGAAGAACCTCTTGACGAAGAGGAAGAAGAGGACTTCGAAATACTCACCCGGCGTAAGAAGAAAGCAATCGAAATTTCAACCGCAACTCCAAGTTCCAGACCGATCGTTGCTCAAACGCCTCGCCTACCAAAACCAGCCTGTGGCGGTTTTAGATTCGGCAAACGAACTCCCGGCATCTCAAGTGTATGGGCCGGTTGGCAATTCGACGCTGAACGACGAGACAGGGAATGGAAGGCAAGGGAAGAGGAAGAAAGGAGGCGGAAAGAAAAAGAAAATGAAAAGGGGGGACCATCCAAACCTTAGTTTCTTTTCTTCCTTAAGAACAATTTATATATGCTTTGTTTGGTTTCAGAACTCAGTAGTTTTTATCATACTTTGAAGTAATTAATTTTCTTAATATTCCTTTGAAAAATCAAAACATGTTTTGAAATTTTTCCTTAGACAGAAAAACATCAAAAGAGAGAAATTTTTAAAACACATTTTTAAAACCGGCCATACATTACAAGTTTTGAATATTTATTCTAAATAATCAAAAAGGGAGAAATTGATAGAAAAATTAAGTAAGTTAATTTTTGGAACCGGCCATACATTACAAGTTTTGAATATTTATTCTAAATAATCAAAAAGGGAGAAATTGATAGAAAAATTAAGTAAGTTAATTTTCAAACCGTCCATACATTACAATTTTTGAATATTTATTCTAAATAGTCAAAAAGGGAGAAATTGATAGAAAAATTAAGTAGAGTTAATTTTTAGAACCGGCCAAAAAAACTAAACAACTATTAACTTCTATGTGCAAGAACATATCGAATTGCACAAACCGGCTGGAGCCTCATAAATCGGTTGAAGAACACCTCAAAGAAATCCAGTTCCAAGTGATCAAGTTAAGATCAGAGGAACCGGTTTCAAACTTTCTCAGAGAGACCGGCTAGCAAAGACAAGTCTACATTCCAGTCGGACTATACTGTGTAAGAAACAACCGGAAACTACAATCTGCAAAGATGACGTAATATGACGAAATAGACGTGTCTCTAAGAGATAAAAGAAGATAAGATCCGATCAGAAGCATGCGAGGAAAACAATGATGATTTACTGATCCGACTTCGACAGCCGGAAGGTGCATGCTTGACACGTGTCCGAATCTGCAAACCGGCAACGTCATCTTTAACTGAGGAGTGTCTGCATGTTTGCCAAGTGTTGAGGAAGGTGAAACGTGCAAGCAACCTCCCTACACCGGCGTGACGTTGGATTAACCAATCCCACAGTGAGAGAAGAAAGTGACCGTTGGGATCATCCTTACTATAAAAGGAAGACGATGCGACCTCATTAATGGCGACACAAGTTACAAAAATCTGAGAGAGATAAAAAATCTTACGCGCGACTAAAAACCGCTGTGTCATTAACCGGAAGCTTTGTTTGTGTTTGTGTTGTGTTGTGTATTACATCAAGAGTGAATTGGTGTAACCGGCGAGTAGCGAGTAGCGAGTTAGGCTCGACCGGCATTATAAGTGTTGTAACTTTGAAAGTTAGTGGAGATCCTTCTCATAATCTGAGAAGAAGGGGTGTGACGTAGGAGGGTTTGCTCCGAACATCCATAAAAAATCTTGTCTCGTGTTACTTCCTTTATTTACTGCTTACTCACTTAACCTAACCACAAACCAAAACAATCTTACTCCTCAGATCAAAACCGGCCCACTCATATTTCTAAAACCGACTCCTCCTAAACATCATCGAAGTCGCATACGTTGCTTCAGACTGAAACAGACATTTCCTCCCTTGAACCCGGTTCAAGAGTCTGTGACAGTTTGCGAAGTGCTGAGAACGGTTATAGTCTCTAACCGGACTATCACCAAAGTGTTGTGTGTGTTGTAAGCGGCCACCCTTCCTAAAACCGGAATCACCCCGGTCCTCCAAGGGCGTCCCCGATCCTAACACCCTGTTTATTTAAAGTAGTTGAATCTGAGGATCATTTTTTATCAAGGGAAAGGTTGGCAGCTCCTGTATTGACAGATGAGTTACTAGTTTTAGGATTCTGCTTGGTGGAAATTTCAACAGCTGATTGGGCCAACAAAATAATGGGAGCATCTTGGGCATGATTTGATTGTTTGGGCTTGTGACTTAGGTCCACGATCTATGAATATAAAAAGTATTCTCCCACTTGACGATAACTAGTTTAGTTGCTCGAATCTGAACCATCATGAATCTCCATATGCATACTGATATTCGTCCGGGTATCATCTGTAGGGGAATGAACTATCTAGATTTTTGGTCAAGACTAGTGGCCACGAGCGAGTTACACAGAAGGAGCTTTCTCCAAAACGGACAGGCAATTTTTAGTAGAGTGACCTTTCATTTGATGATACACACATCACGCCTCTTCAAACTTTCTAAGGAACTCTTGTTCCTCTCGAGGAGTTAAGGGTTTGATCAAATTCCTATGTTGAAGCAGGGTAAGGGCTTGACTCAGGTCATACCCAAATCGTCAAAAATCCTGAGAGGTTTTGGGACCCTCGTTATTGGCGGTTTAGATGTCGCCAGGACATTTGTTTTAGCCAAAACTAGTTTGCTTGTACTGAGCTTAGGAGAGACTAGAGCTTTCCATGTAGCTTGGACTTGGTGGATTTCGGCTTTGTCCTTCCTTTAAGGTCGAGGAGGAACAAGATATGCCTTCACGGTTTTGCACTCTTTTCTTTCCTAATCAAAGGCTTCGTCAAGGTTATTACCCATTTTGAGGATCTTCTTCATGTTTTGGAAAGTTTTGACGGTAAATCCAACAGAATATCGTCCGTTAACGTTATCCAAAATCAAGGTTATTTGTCTTTGCTCGCTATTTAGAGAATCAATCTTTTCAGCAACAACTTTCCACCTAACGATGAAGGCAACAAATTTCTCGTTTTCACCTTGTTTCACATTCTTGAGTTTCCTCTCAAACCGTTCTAAGTTGAGATGCATGCTGAAACATTTTATGAAGGCTGATGCGAGTTCCTCAATAGTTTGAAGATAAACTATCTTCTTTTGGTGATATCAACGCATGACTGCACCATCTAAATAATGTGGAAATAGATGGAGGATTTTTGGTTCTCTCATATATAAAGGTGTCATAACCTTGGTATTTATCTGAAAGAGTGCAGCAAGATCAGTCTTGCTTACATACTTTGACAAAAAATGTAGTTTTATCCCAAAGGGATCATTGCTCGTTCGGTAGTTTTCATTGCGTTTTTCCAATCATGGTGTTCATCCAAACTACATTTGGTAAATTGATTGAGCTGTTCTTGGAACTTGGCCTATTTAGCATTCAATTGAGCTATTTAGACCTCATATGTAGGAGGAATGATCATAGGGTTTACCCCTTCTTGGGCGTTGGGTTTATCAATAGCTTTTGGTTGAGTCCTTTCTGATCTGTTATCATCTTCAAGAGGTTCCTCGTAGATAGAGGCTTCTTCCATGTTACAATGCGTTTGAAGATTAATCATGATCGGAGTGGCGATATGTATATTATGTTGTGGATGTCGTAATGAGGATGGTTTCTCCTGAACAGGGATAACAAGCTTAGTCATCAAGCTTGTTAGTATTGCCAGTTGCTTAGTTACTTGCTAAAGAGTAGCTTTTACTCAGAAAATTCAGTTGGGGATACTCTATAATTGTCATTCTTTGGAGTTCCTTTGGCCATTACTTGGCGCACAAAACGTCGTGTTCTTGGATCTCTTCTTTGCGGGACCGTAATTGTTCAAAAGTAACTAGCAAAATGTGAAGAAGAGTGAGAGATAAAGCTTTTTTGGGAAAACGGTTAAAACTATTTCATTAAAATCCCAAAAGTGGGAGGGTCAAGAATCAAAGCTAGACAAACCCTAGCTATGATTAAAAGATTACAATCAAACGACCCTAAAGAACCTAATTAATATCAATTAAACATACGAGAAACAAAGATTACCAACAAAGATTACAAATTGTATCAAATTCTAATTATCTCAATCAGGATTTTTATTTCCACATCAACTTGATGTTTCAAGAGGTTGTCTTCCTCTTCCCCTTGTTCATCCTCTTCCATTCTCCTTCCTCTTGTAATGAAAGGGGGATAATTTGAAGAGGTTGATGAATACTGCATATTCTCATTTTGATTTTTTTTATATGACTCGTTCTGATTTGATAGAAAGAATTATTTTTTAGGATTATTTGGCTCTTCACCTTGTTGTTCTCAACTTGAATTTCTAGATCATTGTATTTATTTCCTTTAACTTCATCTTTGGAATCCTCAGCAACTTTGGATTCCTCTGTATCAATCTTGAAATTCTCTTCTTTCTCTTGATTAGTTTGAGTATCTTCCTCTCTGTTTTTATCACATCTTTGTGAATTTCCTGCATCTTTATTTTCTGACCTTTGTGAATTTTTTGATCTTCTCACATTTTGGGCTTGCATGTTGGAAGGTATTGCAGAAAGAGTATCTGTCTAGCCTCCACTCATAAGTGATTTCCATGATAGTAGGTTTTCATTTTTTGTCCACTACTATCATACTTTTCGACAGTGTGCTTCTAGGATGCACCTTAATGCTAATTCTAGCAAATGATAGGTGCTCTCATCCTTCAGTAATTAGGTCCATGTATAATGGTCTACCCAATAAACTTGCAAAATGACTAAGAACTTCAGAATTATACATATGTGCAGGTATATTTCTAGAGTTTGAACCATATATGTGTAGTTTCTTTTGGTTTACTCAATAGGTTTAAGTCTTCAAACCATTTTCCAACTTCATGCAGTTGGAGATATATATGCCCATTTCCTAGAATTTCCTTTAGATTAGATCCTTCTTGAATTTAAGGAAATATAGATAATAGACATTTGCTGAAATCTTCTTCAGCCATTTTCCTTCTCATTGCTTCAATAATGCATCTTTAGTAATTGGGAAGGAAGATAAAGCTTTTGTAGATGTATAAAATACAAATGCAAACACGAGATATGAATCTTAGAGTGTAAGGATCTCATTCATGATTCGATCAGTCAAACAAACATAGAGTTGTATATAAACATACTCGCAATGTTTGTTATAAAGACACTCTCTTATTGATATTTTACAAAAAAAAATTCTAAATAGGAAAAAGTGCTAGACGAAAGCGAAAACATCCTAAGTCCATACATAGTAATTTGTAATATATATGACTTCTTCCGCCTTAGCTTGTAGAGCTCTCTCATACTAGTTGGTGATAAATTCCAGGTATTTCCTTCACTTTGGAATGATATTTAGTTGAAGAGAATCGTGCTACCTTTTAAAGTATTTTGCATAGAGCCTTCGAGATATAAGCCTATTGGGTGTGACAGTAGGTGCAATGTGACTATAACCGAATTGTCTGAACAATTCAAGAATATTGTAGTAGGTGATCCATTCTAAACCCATGAGCAAAATTAGTGGCTTATCGTCCATCATGAAATTCAATTTATTGATGGGATATTAGGGAAGAATGTCCCAGATTTCATCATCGTCCTATACCGGGAGTTTGGGTAGGGCCTCTCTCATTCTTTGGTACTGGACGAAAGGAGATAAGATACTGTTAGTAAAAACTTTCTAGGCGCTTGAGCATATCAAGAAGTCAAATGTAAAGGATTTGGGAGAACCCCTTTTACTCACAATGGAAGATCGATAAGAGCTGTTCAAGACCATGAGTGTCTCTGCCAAGACAATGCCAGAAGGATCCTTATTGTCTTTTAACAATTGATGTATGTTGGGTCAAATTATTTTGACTAAGTGTTGAAATAATTTAACCACTGAGATTTTGATGATGAAATGACTTATGAGTTTTGATGCAGGTGTATTGAAACAATATTTCATAAGACTTGGCTCTAATGAGGGTCATTAGACTGATTTTGGCATTCGATGCATAGAATTAGACGTACATTCTAACTCATCGGAGTTAGACGTGTAGTCTAATGAATGCATAGAATTAGACGTACAGTCTAACTCATCAGAGTTAGACGTGTAGTCTAATAGACGTGTAATTAGACGGATGGTCTAATAGATACACAGAATTAGACGTAAGTCTAATGCATAGAATTAGACGTACAGTTTAACTCATCGGAGTTAGACGTGTAGTCTAATAGACGTGTAATTAGATGGATGGTCTAATAGATACACGGAATTAGACGTACAGTCTAACACATCGGAGTTAGACGTGTAGTCTAAGGAATGAAAGTTAGACGTGCGTCTAACTCCTTCAGACAAGTCTGAGGTAGAACCGGAATTAGACGTGCAGTCTAACTCAGTGGAGTTAGACGTGCAGTCTAATGGTTATTGGATAATTAGACGCGTAGTCTAATTAGTGAAAGTTAGACATGAGTCTAACTCCTTCAGACAAGTCTGAGGTAGAACCAGAATTAGATGTGTAGTCTAACTCAGTGGAGTTAGACGTGCAGTCTAATGGTTATTGTAATTAGACGTGAGTCTAATTCTATTAGACCAGGCGGTTTAATAGACGTTATTATTAGAAGGAGATGTGTGATTTCATTAGACTGATTTTACAATCCGTCTAACTGAAATACGTCTAATGCTTAGTTTAAGCAGAATGCTTGAATCTAACATTTCACCTACCCACGTGCTATAGCTGTACCCTACTCCTGTTTCACTTTCTAGTGAAGATTAGTACAACAGCTATATGCAAACAACCAAGCAATGCTACGTAAGAGAATTTTCCTCACATTACATTTTTTGCAGGTACATCTTTGATGGAATATTCGGCGCACTACTAGTGATGTACGACCATGATCCTTGTGCTCAGAACCTGCTATGTATAATGGAGGCTTTCCAATGGAAGAGTGCCACGTATCATTCTAAAAGATTCGATCGTTAGCTCCTGCTCAGTATTTAACAAATTTAAAGGACAACAGACAATTGGCGCCTCAGATAACGAACAAGCAATCGGATTTTACAGAGAGAGAAACTGTTCTATCTTCTTGCTTACCGAATCCAAGCCTTTGAACATTCATACTTTGAAGCTGCTTTCTGATTGTACTGTGTGTGAATCAAGAAAGAGCTAGAATCAAAACACCTTTAGCTGAGTGATATTCTTCATCTTGTAATTGAACAGAAAGTGTTCTGTTCAATAGTGAGTTAAGTGTGTGTAAACTGTATTTGATTCGAATCATATTATAGTGAATCCTTCCGGTGGTTGGAAGAAGGGGTGACGTAGGAGAGTTTATCTGAACATCCATAAACAAACTGCTGTGTTCTTTCATTTCTATCATCTTTTCACATTTCATCTTGTGCTTCAAACCCAAGTAAACAATTCCGCCTTGAATCTGTTTCAAGTGTTTACAAGTGTTTGCTTAGAATAGAAAGCGAATTAAATCCCTAACAGGATTTCTTTCAACCTGTTTTTCATAAGCCTTCATCCTTATCCGGACTCCCGTCTCTATCGATAAAGCCGATCCTATCAATTGGTATCAGAGCCCTGTTTCTATTCTCAAGCCTTTCCTAAAATATGTCGACCATATCCAAATATGCCAGTGCTACAGCCATTCCAACTTTCTCTCAAGAAAACTACATTGTTTGGAAGAAAAGAGTTCGTGCTCATCTCTCTTCTCTTCATGATGATATGTGGAGCGTTGTCATAGAAGGTCCTATTAAGATTGATAAGGAGAAGGCTGACTGGACCGCTGATGAAAAGAGGCAGAACAACCTCAACAACATAGCTCTTGATGTTCTGTACAGATCTCTCGATGACAGTATGTTCAACTACATTATCAAATGTGATACTGCCAAAGAGGTCTGGGACAGACTCACTCAACTGTGCGAGGGCAACGAGCAAACCAAGGAAAACAAGATCATGGTTGCCACTCAACAGTTCGATAGCTTCAAGATGCGTTCTGGTGAAACAATGAATAATTTTGACACCAGATTCAGGAAGATTGTCTCCTCTCTATCTATCCTAGGCAAGACCTATAGCAACCGGGAGCTTGCTATCAAGGTCATGCGTGCTCTTCCAAGAGAATGGGACATAAAGACTATAGCGATGAGAGAATCCAAAGATCTTAACAAGATCTCTCTCTTTGATCTCTTTGCTGACCTCAAGGCCTATGAGTTCGAGCTGAACTATAGGATGGAAGAAGATCAACCCACGTCCGTTATCATTTCCAAGGCGCTGGTGACTGCTGAAGAGCCACCAACCGCTCCAGACGTGAAGATGGCAGCTTAGCAGCTGAGCAGCGATGCCATTTCTCTCTTTGTGAAAAAGTTTGGCGACTTCATGAAGAAGTTTGGAGACTTCATGAAGAAGAGCAACTCTAACTCAAACTCTTCAAATTCTAATGATAATAGAAAATCTAAATCTAATGTTACTTGTTTTAACTATGGTATTAAAGGTCATTATGCATCGTAATTCCGGAAGCCAAAGCATGAAGATGCCAAGGATGATGGAAAAGAGCTAAAGGCTCTTATGGCTGGTGACGGAAAGAACAGAGGAAGCAGCCGTGGCTCCTATTTTTCATCAAGTGAAAGTGATGAAGAAGAGGTGGCTTGCTTCATGGCAAGAGAAGATGAAGAAAGAACTTAGGAGACTGAGGTATTTGATTTCTCTTCCGAAAGGTTTTCAAGGGAACCACTGATAGCTGCACTAGATGACATGGTCATCGAGTACAGAAAGCTAGCAGAATCCCTAAATAAAACTAAATCTTCATCAGATGTAAACAAACCAAATTTGTCTCAAGCTGAAGAGTCAAATGTTTTTGAGAAGAATATTGAAGAGATCTCATCTAGAATGAGATGCTCAAGGAACAGATTCAAACCCTTTCAACTGAAAATAAAAGGTTAAACTATATTGTCTGTGCATGGACAAGGTCTGGAGATGCTGTCAAATATCAGATCAGCATGTTAAATCTGCTGAATCTAAATCCGGATTGGGATTTCATAGCAATGACCCTAATCTGTCATGCAAAAAGTCAAAACCATATGAAAAACTTGAGCCAAAAAGTTTTGTCAAAGGGAGTATGTCTAACATTGAATCTGATCCTATTCATGAAGAAGTTGCTTTCAAAAATGAAATAGTTTATGTTCCGCCTACTGTTAGCTGGCTTAAGAATAAGCTAGAAGCAGCTAACAAGTCTGGAAATCTAAAATCCGACTCTAAGTCAAGGAGTTTTAAAAGAAAATCTTCTTCAAAAGTTAAAGGATTAGTGGCTAGCAGGAAGTCATCTGCTAAGTCAAAATCTTATACATTAATCACAACACAAAATGGGAAGTCCATCAGAATAACTCAGATATGGATTCCTAAGGGACTAATTGATCGAGGACCCAATTAAGTATGGGTACCAAAATGTGTAAATAGTTTCTTTTGTAGATGATGCGGGAGGATTGCAGAAAGGAAGCTAGAAGAGTACTCTTCTGAGTACACAGCCTGGAAGATCAACAATGGCATTTGCTATTCTAGAAGAATAAATGTTTTTATATTTGTTTTTATTTGTTAAAAATGTTTTTGGTCTTTGGACCACAAAAATTGTCTATTACATTCTTATGTCCATATTCATAATGAGAGGGAAAAATTACTTTGGAAGTAAAGATACTCTCTAGACGAATATCCTTAATCGGTCTAATTAGACAATGGTGTCTAAAAGAAACAGTGTACATATTTTTGCTCATAATCTATACATTTAAGTCGATATGTTGAGGTGCTATACCTACGCGATTATACGGACACGTCTAATAGACGTTAGACGTTTTTACGTCATGAGCAAGTTGATGCTCACGTCTAATCAAACACACGTCTAACACATGGTGTTTATGCGAAATTAGACGTACATGTCTAATAGACATTAGACGGATTTTATAACACGGAATTAGACGTATGCGTCTAATAGATGTTTTGTTATATGGATTTGTGGAGTAAGAAAAACATCTAACTACGTGCTGATTAGACTGATCAAGGACAACTGTCCCACGATTGAGAATTATTTACTTTTCCCACTCAAAATATCAAACAGTCATCTCTTATTAACATGAAGACACATGTCTCTCAAGTTTAGAGAAAATGACTGATATACCCTCATTTGTAATGATGACTTCTTGAAAAATGACGTCTAACATTTATTAATGGGCCATACCCTTAAGAAGAGACGGTTATTCTGTGTTTCCCTCTTCCATCTATATAAGGACATCAGTGCATGAGCTTGAAAATTTTCAATCCTTCGAAACTCTTAAGAACCCTAGTTCTCCTTGCATTTCTCTCACTAAATCTCTCTGAAATATTGTGTCGTTTCATATTCCTTCGAAAATGGTGAAGAAAATCACTCTCGGTCACTGTACTTTGCAGGTGGATTTTCCATCGGTGTACACTCTCGATCAAACGGAGGTGGTAGAGATGTTTCGAACCCTAGAATATTCTGGGTTAAGTAAGTATCTTGGCGGTCCGTTTATTTTTTATGAAAAAGAAGTTCGCGAGTTCTTTAAAACAGCAACTATGGTGGGTGAATCTATCGTAGCAACCGTCAACGGCATGGAGTTCTCATTCGATGAAGCAGTTTATGCGGAGTTCTTTGAACATCCGACGGAGGGACACTTATTCGACTTGATCCTATCTTCAGAAATCATGGAGGAGATGAAGAGAACCTTTTCTGTCGATGGTTCGATAATCCATGTAAATGGACTCAAGAAGGCGTTCAAACCGCATTTCATTCTACTGAACGACGTGGTGGCAAAGGCACTACAAGGGAAATATGGCTCTTTCCATCTCTATAGTCAAGACCGTTTTGACTATATGTGTGTTATCTTAAAGGGAATCCATGTAAACTGGGCTCATACCCTTTTCCAGAACTTGTGCTTTTCTATCTGTCAGACGAACAAGGAAAGCATAACATTTGCGGCTCAACTGAGTCATCTGTTGAAGCATTTGAGAGTTCCTATTGGTGAACCTGTGCAGATCAACTCTCCAAGAGTATATACTACCCTTACAGTGGCTAACACACTGATGAGGTTGAAGAACAACCTTGAATCTGCATCTGGTGCTTCTAGTTACCAAACTGGTGGAAAGCCTTCTACCCGATCCAAGCCTTCTACATCTGTTATGTCTACAGGGGCTAAGAGATCGAAAACGGTGAATGAGTCGGAGGCCAGTTCCTTTAGTCTGAAGAGTCCAAACAAGAAGGAATCTGAATCTGTCGATTTAAGGTTGAAGCAAGGTCCAGGCGTACTTGTTGCAACTCCAATGTCCTCTATATCTACTCCCTCAACAATTTTGAGGAAGCCTTCGAGATCCTGTGTCTCAAAGGAGAAGAAGACGAAGGCGCCCCACACGTCTAAATCTATAAAGGTAAACTCTTCCAAATCTTTGGCCGCTGTGCCTAAATTTGATGTTCCCATAGTGGAACAAGCTGAATCTGTATTTTCTCCCTTAAGGGAATGTGCTGATGGGCCTACTGTTGAGTCTGCCGGTCCAAATGAAGAAACTATTGACAGGATTGAGTCTCCTTTTGTTCAAACTGATCTTTTAGCCGTCGGTGCTACAGAGTCATCTCAACTAGAACAAGGTGTTGTTCTTACCCTTGTGGCTGGTGAACCCACCGTTCCTGCTCCTATAGATTCATTGGTAGCTGGGAAAGTTGTTCGCGTAGAGCTCCCTGCTGAGCTCTACAAGAAACCCTAATTTTCTTTCGAACTGATGCGTTCCAAAAGACAGACAGGTGGAATCGTATTCGGTGAACCCAGACCTGCTCCAAAACCTGTAGAGGTTGTTGGAAAAGGTAAAGATATTGCGTCTCCAGTTCCTGAAAAAGTATCGGAGGCAACAGGGATTGTTGACCTCATTTTAGAGCAAGTTAAAGTTATTACGGCTGAAAAAGAGATTTTTGAATCATGGTCCCTAGAGAGACTGTCATCCAAATATAATGATTCTTTGTCGAATTCTGCAATAACAAAAGAATGGAAGAAGCGGGTGGCAAATGAAAAGAAAGTTCTGAAATGGGCAAGAACTTCAGAGATTGCTGAGGCTCTGAAGAGAAAAGATTTAGTGGAAGCTTGTCTATATAGAAAAGATCTTTTCCCAATCTTCGAAGCCAGAAAGGCTAACTTCATTCCTGCTGAGAAAGGATATGAAGTTGAATTAAAAGTTTTGAAAAAGTTGAACGACATTCTGGACAGTTACATCTCTGTAGCTTCTCGACACATTCATGGCATCGATTGCTCTAGCGCAGAACCTCTCAATGATGATAAAGCTATGGATATTCCAGATGTTGAGAATGATGCTGATGAGCTAGATGTTGCTCTCTTGATCGAATTCGGGAATCTTTCTGTCGAAGAGAGACGCATTCTAGATCAACCTATTCAAGAGTGTCCAAATGAAGAAGAAGAATAAGTGATTGTCCAAGAGCCAGAACTAGCCCTTGAGACGAATATAGAAGAAGTTCTTGTGGAAGATGTGTTTGAGGAGGCTGTTCAAGCTCCTATTGAAGAAGATGTTGCGATAATCCCTATTGTGATAACAGAGGGAATTCAAGTGGTAGTGGCTGAGGTAACTCAGCCAGAAACTGTCAGATCTAAGGGGGAACCCTCCAAAGAAAAGAATGTTGAAGAAGTGAGTTTTTCATCTGAGGAGGAACAGGATCAATAAGCAACTTTTATCAAGAGCGAGATGAAGCTACTAGGGAAATGTTCACAAAAACATCAACATTCCTATCCACTACTCTAGAAATCTGTATGAGAGATTTCAGAGAGCTGAGGAAGAAATTTCAGAAGAAGAGCGAGATGAAGCTACTAGGAAAGCCGAAATGAATCAACAGGAGCAATCCTTGCAGATTCACACAAACTTTGAGCCAATTCAGAGTATGGCAGCCGAGTCGGAAGAGATTTCATCACATAAAGAATCTTCTGCTGAAGGAAACAAGATGTTAAGATCTATGAAATCTGTGCTTACTGAATTGGATAACACTTTGAAGACCATGACAAAGGTCATGAACACAAAGGAAGAAGAAAGAGAGGGTTTTTGCAAGATTATCAAGGTCCTTACTGAACTAGATAACACTTTGAAGAAGAACACATATGAGACTCGTGTCGCAAATCTAAACTTCTCAAAGTTTGAAAAACAACTCTTCAACCGTCAAACTAAATTACTGGACATTGAAAGGAAATTCAATGATGAACGTCACAAGGAGACCTTAGAAGAATTCTGTCTTGTGAAGAATCAGATGGTGGAAATTTAGGGTTGTTTGAGTAGAAATGACAATGAACGACAAGAGTTTGCTGACTCCATTGCAAGGAAGTTTCAAGAAAAGGAGGACGCAAAGGCCAATGCTGAATGTGCTCAACCTTGACCAGCTCAAGGTGAGTCAAGTAGAAGAAATGACGGCGTGTCAACCGACACTATATCCAGGCGAGCTCCATGCAGCGATGATAATCCCAGGTCAACTAAGAGAGGTGGAGGTCGAAGTGGTAATGATCGTGGAGGTCGAAGTGGTGGTGGCCAGAGTAGGCTATCAATTGTTGATCAAAGTGGACGTGCCAGTGGTGGTGAACGCGGTGGAAGATCAAGTGGAGGAAGTTGTGGTGCTCGCGGCTATCCTCCTTATCTCAACATGCTTCCCGGTCAAGAAATGAGTCCAACCGATCCTCGAGTTAAAAGGGAAGAACAATGATCTATTTTCTTCTACTTTATTTAACTCTATCAAACAATATTTCTTTGATGATTTTTCAAATACAGGTTTTAGATGTATGATGTAAGTGAACAAGGGTTTTGTTTATTTATATGATGAATGCATATTTTGGTATATGTATGCAGGTTTCCAATTTCTTCATCAAAAAAGGGGAAATTGTTGGGTCAAATTATTTTGACTAAGTGTTGAAATAATTTAACCACTGATATTTTGATGATGAAATGACTTATGAGTTTTGATGCAGGTGTATTGAAACAATATTTCATAAGACTTGGCTCTAATGAGGGTCATAAGACTTGGCTCTAATGAGGGTCATAAGACCGATTTTGGCATTCGATGCATAGAATTAGACGTACAGTCTAACTCATCGGAGTTAGACGTGTAGTCTAATGAATGCATAGAATTAGACGTACAGTCTAACTCATCGGAGTTAGACGTGTAGTCTAATAGACGTGTAATTAGACGGATGGTCTAATATATACACGGAATTAGACGTAAGACTAATGCATAGAATTAGACGTACAGTCTAACTCAACGGAGTTAGACGTGTAGTCTAATAGACGTGTAATTAAACGGATGGTCTAATAGATACACGGAATTAGATGTAAGTCTAATACATAGAATTAGACGTACAGTCTAATTCATCGGAGTTAGACTTGTAGTCTAATGAATGAAAGTTAGACGTGCGTCTAACTCCTTCAGACAAGTCTGAGGTAGAACCGGAATTAGACGTGTAGTCTAACTCAGTGGAGTTAGACGTGCAGTCTAATGATTATTGGATAATTAGACGCATAGTCTAATTAGTGAAAGTTAGACGTGAGTCTAACTCCTTCAGACAAGTCTGAGGTAGAACCGGAATTAGACGTTCAGTCTAACTCAGTGGAGTTAGACGTGCAGTCTAATGGTTATTGTAATTAGACGTGAGTCTAATTCTATTAGACGTTATTATTAGAAGAAGATGTGTGATTTCATTAGACTGATTTCACAATCCGTCTAACTGAAATACGTTTAATGCTCAGTTTAAGCAGTATGCTTGAAGCTAGCATTTCACCTACCCACGTGCTATAGCCGTACCCTACTCCTGCTCCACTTTCTAGTGAAGATTAGTACAACAGCTATATGCAACTAACCAGGAATGCCACGTAAGAGAATTTTCCTCACATTACTTGTTTTGCAAGTACATCCCCGATGGAATATTTGGTGCACTACTAGTGATGTACGGCCACGATCCTTGTGCTCAGAACCTGCTGTGTATAATGGAGGCTTTGTAATGGATGAGTGTCACGTATCATTCTAAAAGATTAGACCGTTAGCTCCTGCTCAGTATTTAACAAATCTAAAGGACAACGGATAATTGGCGCCTCAGATAACGAACAAGCAATCGGATTTTACAGAGAGAGAAACTGTTCTATCTTCTTGCTTACTAAATCCAAGTCTTTAAACATTCATACTTTGAAGCTACTTTCTGATTGTACTGTGTGTGAATCAAGAGAGAGCTAGAATCAAAACACCTTTAGCTGAGTGATATAATTCATCTTGTAATTGAACAGAAAGTGTTCTGTTCAATAATGAGCTAAGTGTGTGTAAACCGTATTTGATTCGAATCATATTATAGTGAATCCTTCCGGTGGTTGGAAGAAGGGGTGACATATGAGAGTTTCTCCGAACATTCATAAACAAACTGCTGTGTTCTTTCATTTCTGTCATCTTTTCATATTTCATCTTGTGCTTCAAATCCAAGTAAACAATTACTCCTTGAATCTGTTTCAAGTGTTTACAAGTGTTTTCGTAGAATAGAAAGCGAATTAAATCCCTAACAGGATTTCTTTCAAACCGTTTTTCATAAGCCTTCATCCTTAGCCAGACCCCCGTCTCTATCGATAAAGCCGATCCTATCAATGTACTACCTCATTAATTCTTGAGTAAGGCCTATCATTTGTCAGAATGATAAATAAACGAGCGACTATGATTGACATTGTGATTATAAATGATCATGCTCATACCAGGACTTCTCCATCTTTGATTTCCATCTCGGCCCAAGCTAGGAGATTGATGCTCATGCCATTGATGATGGAATCAGAGGTTGTTTTGGAGTATTGGTACTCCTCTTGTAGAAGTCTTCTGATAGACATCGAGTCTATAAATGGATTTAGATGTATAACATTGATGTTATCTATCATTATGATAGCCCGAAATTCTTCTATGGTAGGGCATATAATCCCGTTCTCGAGGAAATAGGCTCTTTTGTCAAAGTTCCACCTTTACAGCATTTCCATCATGAAGTTAGAGTTTAGTTCGTATTTTAGGAAACTCATGATGGAGTTGAGGCCATAGTCCTCGAAGAACCTTTGATTTTCATGAAAGTTCTTTGTTCAAGGGAGCAGATTGATATCCGTTAGCATTGACATCGTGAATGACGTAGATAGTAGAAGAGGGAAGGTATTGCAATTGTAACAACAAAAGAAAATGCATATGCAAATAACATGACATATATATAAACATCTCGTAAGGTTTTATATATTTTCTTTTAAAAAGAACTTCCGATGTTACATTTTACAAAATTTCAGAGTTCTTAGGGTTTGCCAGTTTGACTACTAGGCTTCTAACTTTTTTCGTTTGTACAAAAAGGGTAAAACTTAGACCTTCTCTTTAGGGGAGCGAGTTCGGCTACAACAAGTAGAGGTGATAGAGTCTTCACTTTCTTCTTCTGCTTGTTGTTGATGGAACTCATCCATTATTTGGTCGATGTAGTCCTTTCTATCTTTGGGAATACTCATTTT
Source organism: Impatiens glandulifera (assembly GCF_907164915.1). Taxonomy (NCBI): domain Eukaryota; kingdom Viridiplantae; phylum Streptophyta; class Magnoliopsida; order Ericales; family Balsaminaceae; genus Impatiens; species Impatiens glandulifera. Next base: position 477,170 of record NW_025919138.1, read on the forward strand.
GACAAAATCATTCCAAAGCTCCAGATAGTCGGTGAAGTCGTTGTGTTCAACTGGCCTGTCTATGGCCAATACACAGTCATGACAGGGAGGCATGGCATCTCGTCAAACTATTTGAATAGTTTACCGGTGTAGTACGAAGTGATCCATTTGAGGCCTATAAGTACAATTATGGACTGGTCATTCATCAAATAGACCATTTTCTTGATACCGTACTATGGTAGAAGTTCTTGAATGATATCATTGTCGTATATGGGAAACTCTGGGTTAGCATTCTTGAGACATAGAGTCTAGAGAGTGCCATTCATTTCATTACCTAGAAGTGGAGGAGGTATGCGCTCCATTTTCTCTAGAAGCCATACATAGAGGATGGTAGGATCTCCTCTTTTATTGAGAGAGTATGAATAATAGGATTTGTTGAGACCTAACAGTATCTCAGTTAGGATGATTTAGTGGGATTATGTTAAATTAAGTTAAAATAGGAAAAGAGGGGAAATTGTTAAATTAGGGAAAAAGGGGGAAATTGTTAAATTGGGAAAAAGGGGGAAAGTGTTAAATTAAATCAAATGGGGAAATCATTAAATTAAGTTGAACTATGAAGAACGATTTAATTTATTAAAATGAATAATTAAAATGAACACACTTGGTTTTGATGAATGAATAAAACTAAGTTCAGTGTTTTGATGAATGAATAAAACTAAGTTCACCAATATGTTTATGTGCAGGTAAAGTCGAAGAATCGTTGACAGTAGAGTAGCTCGTCAGCTGAGTGCTGGTAGTAGAGTAGTTCATTAGCTTAACGTTGGCAGTAGATTAGCTCATTAGTAGAGTAGCTCATAAGTTGAGTGCTGGTAGTAGAGTAGCTCATCAACATAGTAGCTCACCAATTGAATGCTGGCAACAGAGTAGCTCATCAGCAGAGTCTCATCAGATGAGCGCTGACAATAGAGCATCTCATCAGCTGAGCACTGACAGCAAAGTAGCTCATCAACAGAGTAGTTCATCAGCTGAGCGCTGGAATAATAGTAGCAAATTATCAGAGTAGCTCTACACCTGAGCGTTGGCAGTAGAGTTCTCTATCAGCAGAGTATCTCATTAGTAGAGTAACTCATCAGTTGAGCACGGACAGCAGAGTTTGCTATCAGCAGAATAGCTCATTAGTTGAGCGCTAACAGCCGAGTTCGCTATTAGTAGAGTAGCTCATTAGCAAAGATGATCATTAGTAGAGCTCGCTATCAGCTGAGTTCCACATCAGCTGAATAACGAAAAAATGTATAACTAGCACTTTACTTTGACAGGAAAAATAATAAACGAATATTCCATTTGCATGCGCACTATCTCGTACTAACGGATATTATAAGATGAAGTCTGGAGAAACCATGACGGAATTCGATGAAAGATTCACCAGCATCATCATCGAGCTATCCACATTGGGAAAAACATATAGTAACAGAGAAGTTAATATGAAGGTGGTGAAGGTTCTTCCTAGAGAATGGGATATAAAAACTTTGGCTATGAGGGAGTCAAAGGATCTGAGCAAAGTAGAGCTGCACGATCTCTTCGCGGATCTAAAAGCTTACGAGTTTTAGCTAAATGAGAGGAACGAAGAGGAGTAGTCAATCTCAACCATCACTAAAATTTGGTGACCACTGAAGAGTCACTTGTTACTGCTATCACAAAGACGGATGAGAAGATCAGTGAAGACGCCATGACACTTTTCGTGAAGAAATTTGGCAGATTTATAAAGAAAAGCCAATCTTCTCCTAACTCTAGCTCAAATGCAAACAATTATAATTATATAAATGAGTTTAAGTCTAATTTGAAGTGCTTTAATTGTGATAAACCAGGACACTTCTATCAGATTGCAGGAAGCCAAGGAGAGATGACAAAAGACCATTCGAGTAGAAGAAGAAGGAGCAGAAGGCCCTAGTAGCTGAGGAAAGGAAGAGCCAGTGGGATGACATCTCAGACTAATGTTCTTCGTCTGAAAGTGAAGATGATGAAGGAGTTCAATGCCTCATGGATGACACTGATGAGGTATTTGATTTCTCTTCCGAAGAGTTTTCGAGAGATGAGTTCATAAATGCACTCAATGACATGGTTATTGAGTACAAGAAGCTATCAGATGCCTTTGATGAGATAAAGGTGAAACAGACGTCTGATAATATCAGCTCATCTCAAGATACTCAATCAGAATCTTTGGTAAACAACATGAGTGAGTTTTCATATAACAATGAAAAGCTTTAGGAAACTATTAAAAATATATCTTTAGAAAACCAAAGACTTACATATGTGGTTAGTTCCTAGACAAAGTCTAGGGAAGCCGTCAAACAGCTAATTACTCAGCAAAGACCTGTCGAACGCAAATCCGGTTTGGGATTTGACTATGGTTGCCTAGACAAGTCCAATCACGAGCTGAACCCAGTAAAAGGCGAGCTTAAGACAATAAGCTTTATCAAGGGACATTTAGATTATACAGAAACTAATCACAACTATGATGTATTAGCTTCAAGAGATGTGACAACTTATGTAAAACCAACTAATAGTTGGCTGAAGCTTGAGAGGTTAACAACCAGTCGGTCTAGCAAAGAAAAATCTGATAGAAAGTCAAGGAAGTTTTACCAAAAACAATCGCATAAAGCTAAAAAGTCATTAGCAGGCAAAAAGGCATTTGCCAAGTCTAACACCTATGCCTTATTAACAACGCATAGTAAGAAATCCATAAAGATAACACAAATATGAATTCCCAAGGGACTAATGAATCACAGACCCAATTAATTTTGGGTACCAAATACGTAAAATGTTATTTGCAGGTTGAATAGGAATGTTGCTTGGAGGAATCGGTCTGGTACCTGGACAATGGATGCTCTAGACACATGACCGACAACAGATAGTTGTTAACTGATGTAGTCAAATTCACAAGGCCAAAGATAACTTTTGGTGACAACAGTACAGGTTTACCGTGGGTAAGGTTAATATTATCCACGATAACTTAACTATTAATAATGTACTTTTGGTAGAAGTACCTTTGTTATAACTTAATAAGAATTAGTCAAATGTGTGACAATAGTTACACATTTGATTTCCAAAATAATGCATGTCTAGTTAAAGATAAGCAAGGGAATACCCTGTTTATAGGTAGTAGAATAGAAATTCATATAGGATGAATTGAAAAAACAAGATTTCTGAACCAGTATGCATGATTGCAAAGAATGATCAAAACTGGTTATGGCATAAGAGATTAAACCATCTCAATTTCAAAACCATAAAGAATCTATGTTCAACAAAATTGGTAAATGGAATACCCAAGTTAAAGTTTTTCAAAGATAAGATCTGCTCTGCTTGCCAGATGGGCAAACAGGTCTGATCGACTTTTAAAAACAAGGGTAATATTCAATCCGACAAGTGCCTGAAATTATTGCACATGGATCTTTTCGGTCCAATTCTAGTAACTAGTCTAGGTGGGATGAGATATACCCTTGTCATAATAGATGACTTTTCTAGATTTACTTGGGTTGTTTTTCTAGCCTCTAAGAATTAGACGGCTGAACAACTGATTAATATCCTTACAAGACTACAACATGAAAAAGGCTTTAACAATAATTAAAATAAGAAGTGATAGAGGTACTGAGTTTACCAACAGACGTCTATCACTATTCATTGAGGAGCCTACCTAGTATACCAACAGACGTCTGTCACTATTCATTGGGGAGTCTGGTATAAGACACGAGTTGTCTAGTGCCAGAACTCCACATCAAAATGACATTGTTGAGAGGAGAAACATAACATTGAAGGAAACAGCTAGATCCATGCTTGTTGATTTCGGTGTTTCTCAAAGATTATGGGCAGAAGACATAAACATAGAGTGTTACACTCAAAATAGATTAATGATCAATAAACGCCTGAATAAAACACCCTATGAAATATTTTATGGAAAAACCCCTAAAGTTGCATATTTTAGGATTTTTGGGTGTAACTGTTTTATTCATAAATAATGGCTAGAGTCATTTGAATGCTTTTGATGCCAAAGCATACACTGGTGTAATGTTAGGATATTCAGCAGTTAGTAAAGCATACAGAGTATTTAATGAACAAAATCAAATTGTTGAAGAGTCCATACACATAGTCTTTGACGAATGTGTGGAAAGAAATTCTAACGAAGTCAACGAAGTCAACGAAGTTGCTAACAGATTAGAAGATGTTATCCTTCAACTGATAGTGACGGTGAAGCTCAGGTTATAAGAAACATGTCGTCTGATCAACCAGCTGATCCGGTTGATGCTTAACCAAACATCCAGACTATAAGTCAGTAGGCTGTTAACAGTCATGATATTGCGGGGCCAGCTGATCAGACATCTGGCCTTCTTGGACCTAACTTCAGATGGAACAAGAACTACCTGCCTGAATCCATTATTGGTAACCTGTATGCTCCTATTAGAACAATACACCAACTAATGGATGAGATGACTAATTCAACATTTATTTTACAATTAGAACCTAAGAAAATAGATGAAGCATTTCTTGATCCCGATTTGACCAATGAAATGCAAGAAGAATTAAACTAATTTGTACGAAACAGAGTATGGCATCTAATTCCAAGACCTGAAAAGCAATCGTTCATTGGAACTAGATGGGTATTTCGAAACAAATTAAACGAAGATGGCCTAGTTGTGAGAAACAGGGTAAGACTTGTAGCTCAAGTCCATAGATAGGAGGAGGGAATTGACTTTAAGGAGTCTTTCGTCCCTGTCGTAAGGCTTGAAGCTATAAGGATATTCCTAGTCTACGCCGCTTTTAAGAATTTCAAAGTTTATCAAATGGACGTTAAAAGTGCCTTTCTAAATGGGATTCTTAATGAAGATGTGTATGTCGAACAACCTCCAGGTTTTAAAGATCATTCGTTGCCTAATCATGTGTTTAAGTTAGACAAAGCACTTTATGGTCTTAAGCAAGCTCCTAATGCTTGATATGATACCTTAACAAAGATTTTATTTGAACACGATTTCATAATAGGCACAGTGGATAAAACTTTGTTTAGATTTGTTAAGGATTCGCATATTTTACTTGTTCTGATATATGTTGATGACATTATTTTTGGGTTAACTAATCCCAAACTCAGTGAAAAGTTTTCTAAGCTCATGTAGGACAAGTTCGAGATGAGCGTGATGGGTGAGCTGACGTTCTTCCTAGGCCTTCAAGTACGTCAACTTAAAGATGAAATTTTCATGAACCAAGCCAAGTACACGAGGGAATTGTTAAACAAATTTGGTATGGAGAAATACCCAGCTGCCCCCACTCCCATGAACTCATCTATAAAGCTTGACAAGGATTAAGATGGTCAGAGTGTCAATATCACTACATACCGAGGGATCATAGGCTCGCTACTCTGCCTAACAGCCAGCCGGTCGGACACCTTGTTCGTCGTCGGCGTCTGCGGGAGATTTCAGGCTAACCCTAAACTATTCCACTTTATAGCTGTCAAGCACATCTTAAAATATGTAAAGGGGACTCAATGCATTGGACTGTGGTATTCGAAAGATTCCAGTCTTAACTTAATAATTTACTCTGATGTAGACTATGCAGGGTGCAAAATTGATCGAAAGAGCACCATCAGAACTTGTCAGTTCCTGGGTGACCGTCTGATTTCTTGGTTTAGCAAGAAGTAGATGTCCATCGCCACGTCTAAAGTAGAAGCAGAATACCTTACCGCAGGTAACTGCTTTTCTCAACTACTTTGAGTTCAACATTAATTGAGAAACTATGGTATCTAGGCAGACGAGTCTCCCATTTTTTATGACAACACTAGTGCGATAACAATCACATCCAACCCAGTGTTACACTCTCGGACCAAACATATCGACATTTTCCATCACTTCATCTGGGATCACGTGACACAGAAGCATGTTCGACTGGAATACGTGCCAATAGACCTTCAAGTGGAAGCCATATTCACAAAGCCACTTCTAGAGATTAAGTTTTCCAATTTCAGAAATATCTTGGGACTTTTTGATTTAAACTAAATTTATCATTCATTCCAAAATAATTTCATGCATAAATTTAGGAGAACTCATTTTTGAAACTAAATTTATTGTTAATCTTTTAAAATAATTTTATGTATAAATTTAGGGGGAACCCTTCTCTAAACTAAATTTATCATTCATTTTATAAAAATATTTTATGCATAAATTTAGGGGAACTTAAAACACAGCAGATAATCCAGACATGTTGAAACGAATGTTCCCAATTGCGCTGAAAGAGCGTACGTCTGATGACATTGCGCACCAGACGAGCTAAGCTTAAGCTGTCCGAAATTTCAACTTGGTCAGACGTCAGTATGTTGGGTAAATGCCTTCTAATACAACTAAGGCTTTTCTCTACGCGAGAAGACGCTCTTTGGGTAGACGTCTTGCTTCGCGCGAGCAGACGCTCTTTGGTTAGACATCTTGCTCCGCGCGAGCATATGGTCTTCCTAACAGACGTCTATCTATGTTGAAATGGAAGACATATGAACAATCCAACTAGTCGGTTGTCTCAATGCTCACCAGACCTCTCCTCTAAACCCAAATGGGGGACAACTGTGTCAATCTTATCAAAACGATGTCATTTCACTCCTATCTTTAAAAAGTGAACGGTCACATTATTAACAAATAACATGAAGACATGTGTCTTTCATTCACTAAGATGAGACCAACACCCAATATTGCTTATTAAAAGCCTGTTATTTATAATGATGTCTTTTACCTCGTAAATGATGATTTTTAATTAATCATGTCCTTTCATTTAAATGACGGTTTTGCTAATAATAATTTTTTAAATCGGTATCGTTTCAAAACTATTTAAAGGGAGCCTTGCATACAAGAAAAGTTTCATACTCCCTTTCTTCTCTAAACCTTAAACCCTAAACCACATTTACGTTCTCTTCCCTCTCTATAGAATCTATTTTCATCTTCTTCTAATGTATATTCAATTAAGATGACTTATTTTGCTCAAAAGACATTGCAGATTGATTTCGAGTTAGTATATGTCGCGGGGTTGCCGGAGATGGCGGCCATGCTCCGAACCCTAGAGGCGTTTGGCCTCAGAAAGTTCTTGGGAGGCCCTTTCATCCTACACGAGCAGGAGGTTCGTGAGTTCTTCCGAACAACGAAAGTGGTGGGCGAAACCATTCAAGCCATAGTAAAGGATGCGGAGATCTCCATCTCCAAGAAGTTATTTGTCCAGGTGTTTGGGCTTTCAGCGGAAGGTCTCACCGCATTTGATGAGATTCCCGTTGAAGATATTGCTGAGATGCAAACCCTATTTTCCGACCTTACCGATCCAGTGGAGACGTATGGGAAGATAAAGCTGACGAAGACGTAATTTTGTCTCCTTATTAGATATTGTTTCAAAGTCGCTGAAGGGGAGGTTGGGGTCGTTTAGCACATCAAATAACCAAGATAAGTATATTATGCTTTCATATATCATTAGTTATAATCATGTTGTTAATCGCACTACATTATAAACAAATATTTTTATTGAAACCCTAAACTCCCATAATTTTTTTAACAAAACACAATGATAAAAACTTTATCCAAAAAGTTAATAATATCCACGTGATTTTTTTTTTTACATTCCTCGATTGCATCATATCACTATTCAAAACTTCAAATAAAACACCTACAAAATATATGGTTTATATATATTTGATAAAAAAAATATTAAGAACTTCAATTTAAAAAACAAACATTATCTTATCTAAATCAATGTCTCAACCAAATATTTAAAGTAGTATAAATTTATATTTTTTAGTCTAAATTCAAATTAACTTCAAAATGTATTTTTAAATGGAACTTACAAACAGTAAAAATATTTATAAATTTCTTTAAAAATAATTATTCATTAATTACATCCCATTGTCAATTACTCAAATAAAATTTATTTAAACTTTATATTATTGTAAAATAAACATATAAATTTTTTAAAATAATTTAGTTTTGTTTTTATGTATAGTTTTATTGTGGCTTAACTATATCTCGAAGAAAATCATTGATGTTATGATAAGACGATCCACCCACTTCCGTCGCTTTCTTCGCCGCCTCTCCCAACTTTCTTGCTCGTTTCCTCCTCTCCTCGCCGTCATCGTCGCCGCCCATCACCTTCCTAATAGCGTCTAATATCGCCTCCCTTTTCACCAAAACATAATCTAGCGTCTCTTTTTGCTCGTCGGATTCAAAAATAGACATTTTAGCTCCAACTCCAACTCAAATTCCTAAAATCTGCACGACCAACTTCTCATTGAAAAATTGTTCACTAAAAAGAGGCCAAGTTATCATCGGAACTCCAAAACTTATCCCTTCGATAGTCGAATTCCAACCGCAATGCGTCAAGAATCCACCAACAGATCCATGAGACAGAATTAGTACCTGGGGAGCCCATCCTCGTACTAGAATTCCTCTACCACGTATCCTTTCCTCGTACTCATAATCTGACAACCATTTCTCAATCTCCTCCTTCCCATCTGTTTCTCGAATTACCCAAATGAAAGGACGGTTCGATGCCTCCAATGCCAGACCAAGTTCTAACATCTGAGTTAGCGTCATTTTACTGAGACTCCCTAAACATACATAGATTACTGACCCTGATTCATGACCATCGAGCCATTTCAGACATTGGTTCTTGTCAATTGATGCTTTGTCCCCTCTACTCGCCATCTCCGACTTGTTATTTGACATGGACAATGGTCCAACGCACCATGCTCTGTTTTGATGCAATTTTCGTAATTCGTGGATGTAATCCAGTTCTAACTCATCGAAACTGTTGATTATAATCCCGTACGCATCGCGATTTGCTTCTTTTAACTTCTCTTTATATTCCTTCATCTCAGTTGAATTCGAATATACAAAAACAGGTAACTGTTGTTTTGTTATCTCAATTCTATCCGGTATACCTGGCACCATAAAAGGTTGTTCTAATTCCACATCGCTTTCAAGAATTCCAGAAACTTCAGTTTGATGAATCAATATTAAAGATAAACAACCCATTCCATCGAAGATGACTCTTCTGATGTTTAATCTCTTCGCGGCTACTGCAATTTTAGGAATGAATCTGTCGGTTATCATGCAAGTAGGAAAGGGCTTCATCTGTTCCACGACATGCTCAACTGATGTTTGCCATTCATCCAGAGCTTGAAAAAAGTTGATCCATTGTCCCTTTGGGAGTTTATCGGCGGTTTCGCAGTTTTCCGGCAGGCCGTTCTCCTTCGATGGAAAAGGTACTTGAATGAAACAGATGGAAATGGATTCCGACAATTGGTTAATGGTTTGGCCGTATCTGGCTGCGATAACCGGAGTGATGAAGACGGTGGCGGTTATGCCGCCATGGTTCGCCATTAGCTTAGCCATGTCTATCATGGGTATGAAATGGCCTGGGGCCAACATGGGAACAAAAACTAAGTGAAGAGTTTCATTAGATGGAGAAGAATTCGCCATTGAAGCTCTGGTTTTGAAGCTCTCTGTTTTTCTGTGGCTGAAGAGTGAAGTGAAGAGTGATGATCTTAAAAAGAGTATTTAAGCCTATTTTATTTTATAATTTAATATTCACATACAAAAATAAAAGTAATATTTAAGTCATCAGCTACGTCACTCTGAAAAACGATTTAGGTTTTTGGAAAGTAATATTGATTTTTATTGATAGAATGTGAGTGCAATCAATTATCAGTTTTCAAAAAAAATATATAAAAAAATAAAAAATAAAATAAAAATAAAAATATAATAAAATATTTGACTAGAGAACAAGATAAAGTTGCTAATAAAGTAAAAAGTTTGATATAATCTAAATAAATTACCTAATTAAAACAAAACTTTAGATTTAATATACAAATTTAATTTAAATTAAAGTCATAAAATAAATTAAAAAATTAGGCATGACTTGTTCTTAGAGCTTGTTTGGATAAGTTTGGAGGTGTGCGTTTTTTTAATACTTAAAAAGATATTAATAATATAATGATAATATATATATATATATTATTTTTATATATAGAGTATTTTAGTAATTTAATTAAAAAATTAAATAATAATTAATACAAAAATATATTAAAATAATACTTGATTATGATTAAATTTTTATGAAAAAACACAACTGAACAAGCTCAGAAGAGCCAGCTCGAGATGAGCCATGATCAACTAGTGAAACACCAAATTAAGTGTATTGGACAAGAAGTTGCTGAGAGTTTAAGATTTTTTTTCAAAATTGTCAAATGTTGGTTAATGGTTTGGCCATATTAGACTGCGATGGCTGTCATGTCATGCCACGCCTAGCCATGTCTATCATAAGAATGAAATGGTTGGTGTTAACACTGTGTTGGAAGAAAAACTTTTATTTTTATTTTTTTACTAAATTTGTTTAGTTAAGATTATTTAAATAAATGTTTTATATTGATGTGGTGTGATTTTGATTTTTTTAAAACTTAAAATGTATTAATATAATAATAAAATATTTTTTTTTAAATAAAATATATTAGAGTAACTTAACTGACAATTATGATTTCTAAGATAACAAATATCACCCTTTAGATAAAGTGCTAAAGTGTAAGTCTTAAAAGTTGGTTAGCTTCCTACTTTCAAAATTTAGATGGTTTAAAAATGATTGATTGGTTTTAATTTTGAAAAAAATGTATTTTTAGTAAAATAATTAAAAAATATTAATATATAATGATAAAATATTTAAAAATAAATAAGTAAAGGATATTAATTAAATATTTGGATGGATGAATTTAGTGTAATAATTTAGAAGAATTAAATCAATTTAGATAAATTTAATTTTCGCGGACATATCATTTACATTCACAAATTATGAGTAGATAAATTTCTTTACCAGTGTGTCGGTAATTGTTTTTACCTGTATAATTATCAATTTTCGTATAATTATCAATTTTTGGTACAAATTTATCTATATGTAAATCTCCCTCCACACAAACTTGCACAAATTTATTTACAAGTAATCTCTTTAAATTTAATAAATTTATATGATAAATTTTTTAAAAAAAGAATTCTTCAATGTCAATAAGACAAGGCTCCAATAACCCTAATAATCATTTTTTTGCTCCATGTTGTTTGACATCCATGAAAACAAAGATGATCAAGTTTAATCAAAAATTTTGAATCATTGTCAATATTAGTTCAGTCTTATTAACTTTCCAAGTAAGCTGTAAGGAACATAAATTTCCTTCTATGTAAGTATGTTGAAATGCTATTTTGGAGCAGTAATCTACAATATCTAGAAAGAAAAAAATTTAAGAACTCACAGTGGAAGAATTAGAACCGCTGAAGATATTTGGAGAGATATAACTTCAGATGGAAATGCACTCATTCAATCCTGGAGAGGAATCGAAATGAATGAAGAGAATAGAAAACTCTGTCAGATATGAGATATTTCGTTTGAAAATGTCACAAGTAGAATAAAAGTAAAAACGATGTAGGCTCTAATTGATTATTGTTATTGTCTGTAATTAAATTATTGTTTTATTGTCAAATCTAGAAATTGTCTAGATCTAATCTTAAAGTTTTGTATTTTTTCCTTCTTTTGGGTTTTTTTAATAAAATGACACTTATCTGTTTTAAAAAAAAAAAAAAGAAAAAGAAAAGGAAAAGGAACATGGATTTCCAAATTTTATGTTTCATTGGATTGTTTAAATTATAAAGTAAGGAGTTGTTTAGTTTTAATAATAGTTTTATTTTGTTGTTTTGATTACAAATTTACACAACCTTGAGTTAACTACTTCTATATTATTATGCATGATTTTGCTTTGTGACGATATCTCGGAGGAAGAGTCGATTAATATTACGATGAGAACGAACCTCCTCCTTCCGACGATCTCTTCGCTGCCTCACCCATCTCTCTTCCATCACTTTTTCAATGGCCTCCATAATTACCTCATTGCACTTTAATTTCCTCTAAGTTGATAACACGAACAGCCTACTTCACTCCAAACGCTCATACCAATAGTTAAAATCTACCATATCAACTTCTCAATAGTGGGTTGGAATAACTTCTCATTGGTGGATCGAATTCCATACCAACTTCTCATTAGTGGGTTGGAATAACTTCTCATTGGTGGATCGAATTCCAACCGCATCATTGGTGGGTTGGAATAACTTCTCAATTGTGGATCGAATTCCAACCGCATCAGAAGCTCGCCTTGTGAAACAGAATAAGTATCTGGAGTGCGGTGCCCATCGTTCTTCGTACCCGAGATATTTATGTTGGAGATGTTTCTATATATTTTTTTTGTGGCATTTTCAAGAAAATAGAAAAAGAGAACCCAACAAATCAATCTTCCTTATAGGATAATTTATTTGATAATAAATTAAAATTTTCAAATGCATCTACGAGGATTTTAAAACGTTTAAATTTTCATATGCATTTATGAGGGTTTTAAAACTTTTATTTCATCACACTCTTATCTAGTTTATGAAATCTAGTTTATGAAATGATTATATCTTGAAGAAATAGAGTAAGATTATGATAAGATGATCCTTCTTCTTCCATTTCTTTTTTTGTCGCCTCACTCATCTTCTTCCATTTCTTTTTTTGTCGCCTCACTCATATCCCTTAGTCGTTTCCTCCTCTCCATTCCTCCACATTCTCCATCCATCATCACCTTCTTGACTTTTTCCAAAATCTCCTCACTTTTTACAAGCACTTTCACCTATGTTTGATTTGAGGCAATACCAATAGACATCTTTGTTCCAACACTTACACCAAGTGCTAAAAGCTGCGAAATCAACTTCTCATTGAAAAATTGTTCCTAGAAAAGAGGCCAAGTTATCATCGGAATCCCCGAACTTATCCCTTCAATAGTCGAAATCCAACCACAATGTGTAAGAAATCCCCCAACAGCCTTATGACACAGAATAAGTACTTGCGGCGCCCATCCCCATACAAAATAACCTCTTCCATTTGTCCTTTCCTCGTACTTGTTTTCCGCTATCCATTAATCTATCTCCCCCTTTGTCTCCATTGCTCTCAATACCCAGATGAAGGGACGGTTGGATGCCAGCAGGGCTATGCCCAATCCGCCATCTGCGACGGTGCGATTTTACTCAGGCTTCCAAGACATGCGTAAATAACAGAGCCCGAGTCTTGATTATGGAGTCATTTAAGACATTTGTGCTCTTCTATTGCTGTTTTGTTTCCTCTAATAGCATTTTCTTTCTTCTCTTTGGTGCCGAGAGATAAGGGTCCAACGCACCATGCTCTGTTTTTGTATATTTTTCGCAATTCCATGATGTAATCAGGTTCTAATTCTTGAAAACTGTTGATTATAATCCCGTAAGCACGATGATTAACTTCCCTTATTTTGTCTAGATATTCTATCACTGAAGGTAATTCCGGATAAGTGAAATTCGGTATCTGTTTTTTGTTAATTCAATTTCATGGGGGTAAACCAGGAACAAGAAAGGATTATGATTCTCCAACAGTTTGATAAATCCTAAATACTTCAATTTGATGAGCAATTAAAAGACTTAAACAACCCATTCCGTTCCGTCAAAGATGGTTCTTTTAAGACCTAACCACTCTGCAATTCCGGCGATTTGAGGAATAAACATGTCGGATATCATGCAAGTTGGCAAAGGATCCATCTTTTCTATGAAATGCTCAACTGAAGTCTGTCATTTCATAAGTGCAGAACCGAAATTGACCAATTGTCCTGATGGGGACCATCATCAGTGATTGTTCTATATTGGACGATTAAGTTCTCCGAAGTTAATTTAATAGTACTCAAATTATCTCCATGGATAGGAACCGGCTGATCAAACGTGTAATGAAAATCCTCTCAGAATCTACGAAGTCATATGCACTCCTGTGCTGCGTGAGTTAATGCTTTGTATTCCACTTTTGTTGTGGACAAGGATACCGATCCTTGTTTCCTACTACTCCAAGATATGCTAGTGTTTCCACAAAGAAAAACAAACACAGATGTGTACATTCGATCGTCTCGATCTCCAGCAAAGTCAGCATCTGCATATCCTTACAAGACAAATTCCGCATCTTTCTCTTATAGTAGACCAATATCTAGTGAGGTATTAATATACTTCAAAATTTTCTTCGCTTCTTCGAGGTGTGGTTTCCTTGGCTCCTGCATGTATCGACTCACCACTCCAACTGCATAAGCAATGTCAGACCTTGTTATAGTCAAATAAATCAGACTTCCCACAAGAGCACGATACGGACAAGGATCTGGTAGACATGTTCCTTCGTCTTGACTAGGTCTGGGATTTACGTCAAGAGGAGTATAACTCTTTTGCCCATCAGCCATACCAAACTTTTCTACCAACTTCTTTGCGTAGTTGATCTGCGATAAAACAAACCTTTATTGAAATTTTCGATTTTCAAACCAAGGAAAGTTCCAAGTTCACCAAGCATCTTCATTTGAAAACGAAGCGAGAGCTCATTTTATAGACGAGCAACCTCAACATAGTTACTTCCCGTCAAGATTATGTCATCCACATAAAGAAGCTCCACCACCATCTGTCCATGATTCTTCTTTATAAATAGACTTGAGTCGGATTCTAAAGTTTTATACCCACAAAATTGAAGATATTCTGCAATCTTTCCATACCAAGCACGCGGGGCTTGCTTTAATCCATACAGTGCCTTCTTAAGTCTACAAACTAACTGGTCACCATCATTCTTCTCGAATCCAGGTGGATTTTCCATATATATATTGTGCGGTCAAGTACTCCGTAGAGAAATGCATTCTTGACGTCTAATTGCCATAGCTTCCATCGAGAACTTGCTGTTAAGGCCAACACAGTGCGAATTGACGTCATCTTCGCAACTAGACTGAATGTCTCCTCGTAATCTTCTCCATACTTCTGCGAGAATCCTCGAGCGACCAATCTAGCTTTGTATCGATCTATGCTTCCATCAGCCTTTCGCTTGATTCGATACACCCACTTACATGTGACTGCTTGAGTATCCGGAGGCTTTAGAACGACGTCCCATGTCTCATTCTTCTTGAGAGCATGCATTTCCTCCTCCATTGCTGCCACCCATTCCTTGATATTCTTTACTTCATTATAAGAAGTGGGTTCCTTGTCGTCTATTGCGTTTGCCAAGAAACAAGAGAAGGTTGTTACAAAATTATCATCCCTGAATCGATAGGGCCTTACAATGTTCCTTTTTGGTCGAGATTCCCCATTTTGTTGTTGACTTGATTCTTTCTGATGTGGACTTCCTAGTAACCTTTAACCTTTTGCTCCTTCATCGACTAAAGTATCTTGAGCTATGTTAGGGCTCCCCCCTGTCACTATTATCACTACTACAAGAGCTTCCCGTAGACGTGGGAATGGGAAGATAAGTCTGAACAGTTTCTTTAACATCCTTCATGTAATACGAAGAAATTTCGTCGAAAACAACATCTCGCGACATAGTGCATTTGTGGGTTGATGGATCCATACACTGCCACCCTTTCCTTCTCTGGTCATAGCCGACAAACACGCATTTGACTGCATTCGGATCCAATTTGCTCATTTTCGAGTCTGGAATATGGACATAACAAGTAGATCCAAAAACTCGTAAATGTCTAACATTTGGCTTAAAACTAAAAAACATCTCGAATGGAGATTTGAACTCATTTGGGCTGAGCGGAACTCGATTGATTCCATTGGCAACACAACTCATGCCTTCTTTAAGGTGATGAATCTTTCTTTCGGCTATCCCATTCTGTCGCGGAGTCTCAGGACAGGAGAATTCTCTTTTTATGCCATTTTGTCTACAAAATAATTCAAAATCTTTTGAGCAAAATTCTCCACCATTATCTGTCCGCAATACTCGAATTTTCCTTTCTTGTTCTCCTTCTACCGTCTCCTTGAACTCGAGAAATTTAGAGAACACTTTAGACTTCTCTTTAACAAAGTACACCCAAGTGAACCGGGAAAAATCATCCATGAATAGCAACATATATTTACTTCCCGAGTATGAGGTAGTTCGTGTTGGTCCCATCAAGTCACTATGAACTCGATCCAAATGACCCTTATTTCTCGATACAGAGTTGTCGAATGGAAATCGATGAGCCTTCCCATACTGACATCCTTCACACACACTACCCTCCTCAATTCTCAGATCTTCAGGTAGACCTTCGACAAGTTTATTTCGAGACATAACACTGAGCTTAGTCATATTGACATGTCCAAGCCTATCATGCCATAAAAAAGAGGTGCTTTTGTCGTTCACCTTTTCTATGTAAGAATTTGAAGCTGAAAGGACAAAGAGATCATTTACCCGAGTTCCAGTATGAACCACATCTGACTTGATTTGTTTCACGTCCTTAAGAACTTCACATCATGTGGACCGAATAACACTAGATTTCCAGCGTCTACAACATTTGCAACCGAGAAGAGATTCTTCTGAATTTCTAGAACGTGGTAGATATTCTTTAGAGTAATAAATTCTCCTTTGTCGCTTTCAATGTCAACCGATTCTTCCTTTTTAACTTCTTGAACTGAGTTATCTGTCGTGACAATGCCACTGCCCCCATTATGAACTCGACTCGATAAGAACACATAATCATCTCTAGTAACGTGATGTCCGCACCCTGAATCAACAATCCATCTTTGATCGATCTCCTGTTTACCATGAGAAGTCTCTGTTTTCTTTTCTTTCGAAGTCATCACATCGACATGAAAAACCTTGTCCCAGTCCTCCTTAACACTCTAGTTAGACTTTTCTCCGAGATTTGAACTAACAAAATTTTCATTCAAATTTACTCGATAATCTCTCTTGAAGTGTCCAGTCTTGCCTCACCTGAAACACTTAAGGGCTTCTTAGGAATATTTGAAGAATCTTGACCTGTTTCTTCATTCTTCGACTTTTCCTTTTTTTTCAGCTCGATTTCTTCACAAACAATGCACTGTTTGACTCCTCCTTTATACTCGTTCCAGCCATTTGTGCGGCCAATGTCTCTTGAGATGACAAGAGATTTTCAAACTCCTCGAGTGAAGGTTGTTGAGCCCAACCTTGAATCGATGTGATGAATGGTGTATATCTGTGTCGAAGTCCTTGAACAATATGCCTCTTTGTTTGAGCCTCTTAGATTTTTTCATCTGGGTTCAATAAAAAAAGTTCTAAGCATATGTTCTTTACATTAAGAAAGAACTCCGAGACAGATCGATATGATTTGCTTTGCGGCTGCCAACTAGTTTTCAAGCATCTAGAGACGAGCCTCGTTCTTCTTATTAAAAAGATGATCAAGCGTTTCCTAGATCTCACGATTAGATCCACAACCGATGATGTGCTCAAACAGATTGTGGGAGATTGACCTCTTCAACACAAATTCTTCCTTCACGTTGAGTCTCTCCCGCTTCTTCGATGCTTCCGCATTTTCAGCAACATCCTTAGGAGCTACATCATCATCGTCTACGACGATGTCCCACAAATCTTCCCCAACCAGGTACGATTCCATATAGGTTTTCCATATCCGGATGTTTGACTGGTTTAACAACTCCAAGCCGAGTCCAGCTACACGACCACCACTTTCCATATCGAATAACAATATATGACATTAACTAATGCATTTGGGCCATCCTTAGAATTGACTAATGCATTCGGGATACCTCTGACATTGACTAATGTATTTGGACCATCTCTAGCATTGACTAATGCATTTGGACCACATCTGACATTGACTAATGTATTTAGGCCATCTCTAGTATTGACTAATGCATCTGGGCCACATCTAACATTGAATAATATATTTGGGCCATCTTTGATATTGACTAATACATCTAGACACATCTGACATTGACTAATGTATTTGAGCCATCTCTAGCATTCACTAATGCATCTGGCCACATCTAACATTGAGTAATATATCTAGGCCATCTCTAGCATCGACAAATGCATCTGGGGCACATCTAACATTGATTAATGCGCATGTGCCGCAATGGTTTGCAGCAATGAGAGTATTCAAGTCAAGGTGGAGATTTGTTGAGTAGACTTGAATATTTGGGTTACCAAATAAGCAGTTAATTTGTCTTGAAAACAACTCTAGATCTAGAAGAGAGAGGCGATATATAATCTAGACCACCACTAGCATTGACTAATGCATCCGGACCACCTCTAACATTAACTAATGTATCTGAGCCACCTCTAGTATTGAGAAATTCATATGGGTCATTATTGGCTTTGACTAATGCATCTAGGCCACCTCTATCATTGACAAATGCATCTGGGACATCATTGGCATTCACTAATGCATCTAGGCTACCTTTAGCATTGACTAATGTGTCTAGGACCACATCTGGCATTGACTTATGCATATGGGCCACATCCGGCACCGCGCGTGCATCTGGGCCATCCAACACCGACGAGTGAATTTGGGCCATCCGAAATCGACGAGTGCATCTGGGCCATCTAGCACGACGAGTGCATCTGGGTTATTTGGCACCAATGAGTGCATCTGGGCCATCCGACATCGATGAGTGCATCTGGGCCATCCGACATCGGCGAGTGCATCTAGGATATCCGACACCAGCTAGTGCATCTGGGCCATTTGGCAACGACGAGTGCATCCAACAACGGCGAGTACATCTGGGCCTTCTAACATTGACGAATGCATCTATTAAGTTGTCTTATGACAGCTCTGGATCAGAAAAAGAGGAGATAGAATATTTGGGTATTGCTTGATGCATTTGGGGAATTTGAGGGAATTCAAGTCAAGGTGGATATTTATTGAGATATCTTGAATTGATAAAATGCAAGAAAAGAGAATATTGAGAAAAAGGAAAGTATATCTTTTTCGTGTGTAATCTTGATTTAAGGAATAAGATTAACACAAAAAGAAATGTGATATTTTATTATCATAATATAACTAGGAAAGTATTGTGATAATATTTTGGAGATTATTCGCCAAAATATTATTGTTGACCTAGTTGAAACTTATTTAAAGGTATAGTCGGACACTTTAGAAAGTTGAAGTCTTTGCCTTGAAAGCATCGTTTCTAGTCTCAGTTTTATATCTGTTAGGGTTTCTGGGACCGAGTGTTATATAAACTCGTTTCATAACTCTAGTATGTATTATTGTAATCTATGTTATGATCTCCTAATAAAATTATGCTAGATATATATTACTAACTTTGATAATTTATTCTAAACAATCAAAGAGGGAGAAATTGTTAGATTAAAATTGCTAATTAACATAGGATAATTAATCAATGTTATAAAGTTATCGGGTTTTGATAATTTAGTTTAAATATTCAAAAAGAGAGAAATTGTTAAGTTAAAGTCTTTGATTTATTATAAGTGTATCAATAAAACTAAGTTGTGTTATTGATTATATGTAGGATCAAAGTGAAGAAAACCGAAACCGGAATCCATCTGATAGTTGATCAAATTCGGTATTTGATAAACTTTGGTTTCTGTAGATGCGCATCCTTTATTACGTTCAGCTTAGTTTCTATAGATGCGCGTTCGGTATTATGTTCGACTCGGTTTCTGTAGATGCGCATCCGGTATTATGTTCGGCTCATTTTCTACATATGCGTGTCCGATATTATGTTCGGATCGGTTCCTGCATATGCGCGTGCGGTATTATGTTTGGCTCGTATTCTACAAATGCGGTTCCGGTATTATGTTCGTCTCGTCTTCTCTATAAGTGCTTCCGATAGTTTGTCTAAATCGGTATTTGGATAAGCGCTTCCGGTAGTTTGTCCAAATCGGTATTTGGATAAGAACTTCCGGTAGTTTGGCCATATCGGTATTTGGATAAGCGCTTCCAGTAGTTTGTCCAAATCGGTATTTGGATAAGCGCTTCCGGTAGTTTGTCCATTTTGATATTTGGAGGAGCGCTTCTGGTTTTATGTGCATTTCGGTATTTTTGAGGAGTGTTTCCGATTTTATGTACATTTCGGTATTTTGGAGGAGCGTTTCCAATTTTATGTGCATTTCGGTATTTTGAAGGAGCAACATAGTTTCATACACTTTATTTGTGAAAAATGTTTGTTTGAATTCTTGTGAAAACATTTGAGATCCTAAGTGAAAGAGAAAAATACTTTAGCTTTGGGTGTTATATTTTCTTGAGTGGGACTCTATGGGATCTTGTGGTCATTTTTATTTTAATAAAAATGCCCCTAGTGTTGAATAGGGTTTTTGATTTTTTGAAAATATTTAGGACCGAGCTCATACAAGCTACCTACGTATCCCATAGCTAGGGGAGTTCAGGTCCAAAATAGTTCCATGCACTTGGTTTATGAAAAATGTTTGTTTGAATTTTTGTGAAAACGTTGAGATCCTAAGTCAAAGAGAAAAATACTTTAGCTTTGGGCATTATATTTTCTCAAGTGAGACTCTGTGGAGAACTTGTGCTCATTTTTATAAAAATTCCCCTAGTGTTGACTAGGAGTTTTTGGTATAGGAGTCAACTTAGAGTGTGATTAACTCCCCTGTTGATGTATATGCAATGAATGTATGCAATGTGATTTGAAATGTCTATCAACTTCTTTCGATAATTGATAGTGGTGCCGCACTTTGGATAGGTTGCCTACATACGAGAGAGAGAGATCATGTCTTACGTAGTTCACAACTTGTGAGTTAAGAACTATGGTTATATGGATCTCAACACACATGCTTTATGTTAAATAAATTAGATAATTAATTAGTAAGTAACTAATTATCTAAAGAACTTAAACCAAATTCATCATTTGTATAGGATAAAAAGAAACTAGAAAGGAAAGAAGTTCGGTTTATACTTAAAGGACAAATGTAGAATTCGGTAAAACTGCAACCGATAGTCTACTCCTTCGGTTCTATAAAGACGACGCTAATCGTCATTATGTTCGAGGAGCAACCGGTTATATGTTCGGTTTGGTAATAGAAATCGGTTTTACCGCTCAGCAAGTTGACCGGTATTATCCTTAGTCTATGATCAGTTATCCGTCTAGTCATCTACTTAAAGAATTGCAACCGGTAATATTGCATCAGTGTTATAAAGACGGCGCAAATCGGTAGTGGATCGGTTCAGTAGAAGAAATCAGTTCTACCGCTCAGTAAGTTGTTCGGTAAAATTATCGGTAATATGTCGAAGTACCGGAACTGGTAGTGAATCAGTTCGGTAGTGCAAAACGGTTTTACCACTCAAAAAGTTGATCGGTAAATTTTATCGGTTATGTAGTGGAATCGGTAAACCTACCAGTAGTCTAACCAGTAGTATCTTCAGTTCATAAAAAGACGGCGCAATCGGTAGTTTGCCCGGTAATTTATCCGGTATTATACGAAATCGGTAGTCTGACCGGTTTTTTATTCCAAGAAGCGGAACCGGTTTTATGCTAAGACAGCCTTACACTAACTGCAGTCGGCAGTTTCCGTTTTAGTGCTAAGAAGAATAATTTCGGTAATTACAAAGGGGAGCCTTCACATTTCAAGACTGTATTATTGCCAATTAAGTACAAGTCTGATAAAATCTTTTGGGAAGCAGAAGCCTAACAAATGAAGTCAGACCACCTTTTCGGTATAAGTCCAATGTAGTTTACTTGGAGTAGATGTTTATCACACTACCCTAGACAAGCCAAATTAGTATAAGACAAATCTGCATGCTGATCTTCTCCTCAGAAACCATTATCAAATTTATGCCATGTTAGATTATTATCAAACAAGATCAGAAGATATCCTCAAGCTGTACTATACCGATCTTCACCTAATCAGATTCAAGAAACAAAGTACCATCAATGAAATATATCCGTTGAAGAAGAATATGACCGTTGTCATATTCTCTATTTAAGAAAGCAAAACTCAATCGGATTAACCACCCTTTGACAACCGATCTGAACCTTTTGAACCCAACATATATAGCAATCTTGTTGACAAACTCCACAAGTGTGTTCACAATTTTCCATCTATTGCTAACAAATTGCTTAAGCTTTCAAATCATTGTGTGCTAGAAATTCAAGTGTATTACAATTTCATCTATTATGTGTGAGTCATGAGTATTGTAAGTTGACATAATCTATTTTTGTTCAACAGAGTGAGCTTAGTTAAACGTAAAAAACGAGCAATAAATAAGCCTCGAGTGTTCGACATAAGCATTGTAAACGATCTGAATATTCTGAGTGAATATCCTTCTCAAGGTTTAAGTAGAAGGGTGTGACGTAGGAGCTTGATCTACGAACTTCCATAAATCTTGTGTCTTGTTCTCTTGTTACTTTGTTTCCTCTTATTGCTGACTAAACTGTGCTTTCGTGGCTTCATGTTGAAACAAACACTTCCGCGCTTGAACTCGGTTCAAGAGTTTATGACAACTTGCGAAGTATAGAGACCGATATTAACCTCTAACAGGGTTATTATTAACCGGTGTGTGTAAGCGTTCACCTTAGCGAGACCCTAGTCTCCTTCGGCGATCCCAATCCTAACAAGTGGTATAAAATCAGTGAGTCTGTATACTCAAGCAACTAGACGTAAGCATGTTGAACATCATCAAGGCCCCTGTCCTTGAAAGCGAAGAATTCAATGACTGGAAACTACGCATGCAAGTGCACCTAACCACCATAGACGATGAAATGATTTTTGTCATCTCTGATGGTCCAATAAAGATCAACAAATAAAAGAGCGAGTGAACAAGTGAGGACAGAAGAAGGAACAACCTGGATACTCTCGGCAGAGATGCCATCTACAAGATCCTGGACAAGAATAAGTTCGCAAAAATCAAATGATTTACTATTGCAAAAGAATTATGAGAGACAGTTATCCAGCTTCACGAAGGAAACGAGCAAACCAAGGAAAACAAGATCATGTTGGCTACTTAAAAATTTGAAAACATCAAGATGCGCCCTAGAGAAACAATAACAGAATTTGGTGACCGTTTCACAAGCATTGTGAATGAACTTTCACATCTCGGAAAGACATACGACAACAAAGAAACAATCGTTAAAGATCTAAGGGCTTTTCCTAGCGTCTAGGATGTTAAAACCTTTGTGATGAGAGAATCAAGAGGTCTCAATAAGATGAAGTTGCATGATTTTTTGAGGAAATGAAAGCCTATGAGTTCGAGATGAACTCAAGAAATGAAGATGAAGCCTCAATGTCAACAACTACTAGAGCTCTAGTGACCTCTGTGGAACCGATAACTCCAGTACCTGTCAAATCGGTTGAACAGTTCAGCAATGATGCAATGGCCATGCTTGCGAGGAAGTTCAGAAAGTTCATGAAGAACAACCATCCCACCAACTTATACAACTACAACTACTCTAACGGTAACAAAGCTAACATTCGTTGTTTTAATTGTGATGCCTTAGGTCACTACAGGTCGGAATGCCGAAAGCCAAGAAGGAACGATAGAAAGCCAATCGATAAGAATCAAAGGGAAGATCACCAGCCAAACAGTCAAGGCAAGGAGATCCAAAAGGTATTACTAGCTGATGATGGTGGAAGCCAGTGGGCACATAGCGATTCAGATAGTGATGATGAAGGAATCATATGTCTTATGGAAAACGAGGAAGAGGTATTTGACTTTGCCTCTGAGGAATTACCCTAGAAGATTTGATTACTACACTCAATGACATGGTCATTGAGTACGTGAACCTATTTAATCTCATACCAACTCAACTAAATGCTCAGACTGATGGAACGATTGAACTATCCTCTGAGAATGAGAAGCTCAAGGAGACAGTCCAATCGTTGACTGAAGAAAATGAAAGAACTAAATATGTGATTGCTGCATGGATGAAATTTGGAAATGCTGTGAGCCAGATGACGAGTCATCAAAAACCTTATAATTGCAAGTTCGGTCTTGGCTACGACAACAACAATCCATATAAGTGTAGTTATTCTAATTGCAAAGAGTTGAAACTCAGTAAAGACAAGCTTCTATTAATACGCTTTGTCAAGAGTACTTCAATCGACAATGTAGCAAGTCACGATTCAAAACTGGCAAAGGAACCAACGTATGTAGGACCAACCGATAAGACGCGATGGCTTAACCTTGAGAGAAGGAAAGCCAACCGGCTGGTCAGGCAAGAACACGACAAAAGGTCACAAAAGTGTTACTAAAAATCATCACCACAATACAATGAGGTATTCAAAGGCATACAGAGAGATGTCAAGCCTGATACAAGTAGAACTATTAAGACTATTACATGGAAATTAATTCGATTAATTCGAGTATGGATTTCTAAGGGACTAATTAGCTGTGGACCCAATTAAATAGGGTACCAAAAGAGTGTAAATAACTGTATTTTGTAGGGCAAACAGATTAAATGCTTGGAGGACTTGGAATAGTATTTGGACAGCGGATGCTCAAGGCACATGACAGAAAATGGCAAGCTGTTAACTGATATTGTGAAAGAATCCGATTCAAAGATCATCTTCGGTGATAACTCTAAGGGTAAGGTTGTGGGCAGGGGTAAGATTGTCCATGGAAACTTAACTATAAATAATGTGCTACTTGTTGAAAACGTATGTTTCAACCTACTTAGTATTAGTCAAATGTGTGATATAGGATACACTGTCGAATTTCACAAACAAGTATGTTTAGTTAAGAACATGGTAGTATTTTGTTAACATGGCATATGATAAGAAAAATTAAGTAAAATTAATTTTTGGAACCGGATGGAAAATCTAAACAATTGTTAACTTCTATGTGCAGAAGCAGATCAATTCGTATGAACCGGTTGGAGCCTCATGAACCGGTTGCTGAAACACTTCAAAGAAAATCAGTTCCAAGTAATCAAATCAAGATCAGAGGAACCGGTTTTTACTATCTCAAGTGACCGACTAGCAAAGACAAAGTTCATTCTCCAGCCGGACTATATTATGTAAGAGACAAAACCGGAAACTACAATCTGTAGAAGTGACGTAGTGTGACGAAATAGACGTGTCTCGAAGGAATAAAAGAAGATCAGATCCGATCGGAAGCATGCGAGGAAAGCAATGATGATTTACTGATCCGATGTTGACAACCGGAAGGTGCATGCCTGACACGTGTCCGAATCTGCAAACCGGCAACGTCACATTTACTATCACCAAAGAGTGTTGTGTGTTGTAAGCGGCCACCCTTCCTGAAACCGGAAATACCCCGGTCCTCCAAGGGCGTCCCCGATCCTAACAAGTTGTATCAGAGAGTTTGCTCCGAACATCCAATTTTAAAGTCTCCGATTTTTCTTTCCATATCTTTCTGTCCGGTTCTAAGTTTTCTAAACATAAAATTTCATGTTAAACGAAACTTCCGGTTAACAACGTTTCCGGTAAACCGAAACCTCAAGCAAAATGAAAAGTTTGAAAAACTTACCGCCCACGGTTTTACCGCACAAAATTTACCGCCCATTGTTTCCTCCTCATTTAACGCCGAAAGTTACTGCAGTAACTTTTGGAGGGAAAATTGGCGCCAAAACACTATCAATTGACGGTTCATCTTCTAATCGTTCAAAACCGTTCTCTTATATAAGTTCAGATCAGTTCACTTTCAACATACACTTTCTCTTTCTAAAAACTCTCAAATCTTCAAAAGGCTTTCTAACTTCCGTTCATCACTGTTCTTCATCCTTTCTTCACAAATCTACCATGGCTCTAGGTAAAGCACCTTTTCAATGGAAGTTGCAGGTCGATTTCAACGACATCGACGAACACGCTGAGGATAAACACAAGGCTGTGCTTCAATCTTTAAGAGATTCAGGGTTGGAGGCATTCCTATCTGGTCCGTTCATTGTTGCAGTTCAGGTTGACAAGGGAAAAGGTGCTCTGCAAACCGGATCCCAACCTGAAATCATAACCGAAGGCAAGGTCACTTTCTCCGCAGAAGAAGAGGAGTATATGTTCAATAGACTCGTTTGGGACATGAACCGAGATGCCAGTGATTTGATATCACCATACCTTATGTGGGTACAGCTTCGCTGTGAGACAAAGCTATCAGATATGATCCCAGGGATGAGCGGTAACGAAGAATGGGAAAAACTTGTAAAATTGAAAGAAACGACACTCAAGCTGGCAAACACCAACCTTGTCCAACCCGCATTCAGCAAAACCGAGGTGATTCTCGAATACGCTCAGTTACAAGCAGTAGAAGACGCATTGAAAGAAGCCGAAGGAGCAGAGTTAACTCCAATTGAAGTAAGAATGACTGAACGGTTTCATCTAGTACGGGAAAAGATCCTTAGAAATCTTGACCGGATCGATGCACAATGGAGAAACCAATGCAGGCACCAATTAATCAATGACGACCTATATCAAAGCAAACCCTTCTTTGCTGCCGGGGAGACATCTAGGACAGCAGAAAACCGAGGACGAGATCCTCCTCAAACTTATAAGGCTCTGGTACTCGAGTAGGTAAAGCAGGCGGTGATCGATACGCTTGAGTCGTGCCTTGGAAACTACTGCACCGCAACCGACGAGAAAATTGCAGCGGCTGAAGCCAACCTATCGAACACAATACGGGGAACCGTTCAAACCGAAATGGCCAACACTGTTCAAACCTCGATCAGATCCATGATAAATGAAGCTGTGCAAACCTCAGTCAAAACATTGATCGCAGAATCTATTCAAACCGCAATCGCTCCCTTAGTCGACATGCTGCAGGCTATGGCTGTTCAAATTGGGGAGTTGTCCAAACTCCAAGTAAGCAAAACTCAAGAGCAAATCAATTTTGACGCCGAAACCGCAAAGAAACTACAAGACGAAGAAACAGAAAGGGAACGGTCAAGGAAAAAACTTGAGGAGAAAGATCATGAGCTCGCCCAGAAGTGCAATGAGGAAGAACAGGCAGCTATTCTTGAACCCATACCGGCTCAACCCTCACACGCTATGAAGACAAGAAACAAGGGTAAGAGGAAAGCGGTTGCAGAGGTGTTAAAGAGGGCAGAACAAAACAGTCAACGAGTGACCGAACCAGTCGGGCTGAACGTGCAACCTCTTGATGAAGAAGAAGAAGAGGACATCGAAGAACTTAACCGGCGCAAGAATAGGGCACTCGAAAGTTCAACCGCAACTCCAAGCTCCAGACCGACTGTTGCTCAACCGCCTCGACCATAAAAACTAGCCGGTACCGGTTTTGGATTCGGCAAAAGGACTCCCGGCATCTCAAGTGTGTGGGCCGGACTGCAAATTGACGCTGCAAGAAGAGCCAGGGAATGGAAGGAAAGGGAGGAGGAAGAACTAAGGCGACTGGAAGAAGAACTTAAAAAGGGGGGACCATCCAAGCCTTAGTCTACTTTTTACTTCCTTAAAAACAATATATGTTTTATTTTGGTTTCAGAACTAAGTTGTTTTATGCTTTGGATTTATCAGTATTTACACATCTCTTGAAAAACTCAATCACATGTTTTTGAAAATTTTCTCAAATATACTCAAAACAAAAGGGAGATATTACTAAAACAAAAACAAAACATTTCAAACTGGCCATACATTACAAGTTTTGAATATTTATTCTAAATAATCAAAAAGGGAGAAATTGATAAGAAAAATTAAGTAAGTTAATTTTCAAACCGGCCATACATTACAAGTTTTGAATATTTATTCTAAATAATCAAAAAGGGAGAAATTGATAAGAAAAATTAAGTAAAGTTAATTTTTGGAACCGGATGGAAAATCTAAACAATTGTTAACTTCTATGTGCAGAAGCAGATCAATTCGTATGAACCGGTTGGAGCCTCATGAACCGGTTGCTGAAACACTTCAAAGAAAATCAGTTCCAAGTAATCAAATTAAGATCAGAGGAACCGGTTTTTACTATCTCAAGTGACCGGCTAGCAAAGACAAAGTTCATTCTCCAGCCGGACTATATTATGTAAGAGACAAAACCGGAAACTACAATCTGCAGAAGTGACGTAGTGTGACGAAATAGACGTGTCTCGAAGGAATAAAAGAAGATCAGATCCGATCGGAAGCATGCGAGGAAAGCAATGATGATTTACTGATCCGATGTTGACAACCGGAAGGTGCATGCCTGACACGTGTCCGAATCTGCAAACCGGCAACGTCACATTTACTATCACCAAAGAGTGTTGTGTGTTGTAAGCGACCACCCTTCTTGAAACCGGAAACACCCCGGTCCTCCAAGGGCGTCCCCGATCCTAACAAGTTGTATCAGAGAGTTTGCTCCGAACATCCAATTTTAAAGTCTCCGATTTTTCTTTCCATATCTTTCTGTCCGGTTCTAAGTTTTCTAAACATAAAATTTCATGTTAAACGAAACTTCCGGTTAACAACGTTTCCGGTAAACCGAAACCTCAAGCAAAATGAAAAGTTTGAAAAACTTACCGCCCACGATTTTACCGCACAAAATTTACCGCCCATTGTTTCCTCCGCATTTACCGCCGAAAGTTACTGCAGTAACTTTTGGAGGGAAAATTGGCGCCAAAACACTATCAATTGACGGTTCATCTTCTAATCGTTCAAAACCGTTCTCTTATATAAGTTCAGATCAGTTCACTTTCAACATACGCTTTCTCTTTCTAAAAACTCTCAAATCTTCAAAAGGCTTTCTAACTTCCGTTCATCACTGTTCTTCATCCTTTCTACACAAATCTACCATGGCTCTAGGTAAAGCACATTTTCAATGGATGTTGCAGGTCGATTTCAACGACATCGACGAACACGCTGAGGATAAACACAAGACTGTGCTTTAATCTTTAAGAGATTCGGTGTTGGAGGTATTCCTATCTGGTCCGTTCGTTGTGTATCCGACGGCGGTTATGGAGTTTCTGGCGACGACGACTTTGACGAAGAGGAAAGTCTACGCCACCGTCAACGACAAGGAAGTTCTTATCACGGAGGAGCTGTTATCTGAATCCCTCGGTTTGCCTAACACCGGCTTGGACTTCAAAACCGACCTAACTGATGTAGAGTCTAATGCCGTCCGGTTGGTGATATCGGCCAAAGATCAGGAACTGTTGATTCACTCGAGCCCGAAGAACAAACTGAAACCGGAGTTCAGGTGGCTGCTGAACATCATCTCTCGTTCGATTCAGGGAAGAGGAGGTAACTTCGATAACCTGACGAAACTTAAGCTTAAGATGATGATGGCTATTGTCTGCGATGACAAAATAGATTGGGGAGCCGATCTTCGAAGAATTCTGTGAAATGGTGACTCAGAAGGATGGACGGGTTCAGGCCTTCGCAATGCAGATCGTCAAAATTCTTAAGTTCCTTAAGTTGGAACTTGGTGAAGGCGAACCGCTCCCACCAAACAACATTCTCAACTCCGAGTCAATGAGTGAGAAGACCAACAAACCGGTTAAGCCGAAGTCTTCCAGAACGAAGTCCTCAAAAGGGACCAGTTCTTCCGCTCCGGCTGAAGAAAGCTCCAAGCCAGAAAAACCGAAGAAGAAGGCGGTTGAAGCCGAAGCATCACAAGAGAAGAAGGGGAGGAAGAAGTCTTCCGCAAAGAAGATCTTCAGCAAACCAGCTGACTCCGAGAAAACCCTTTCCTCGGACAAATCACCGAAGAGAACCGGAGACGTCTTCCAACCCATTCCCATCAACACCGTTCGCCCCATCTCTGTTGACTCTCAATCACCAAGGCAAACCGAACCTTCGGGGAGCCACAAAACCGAGTCAGCATCAAAGGAGGAAGCATAGGTAAGTATTAACTATGAAAACTCCAAATCACCAAGCAAAAATATCGACGAGGTAATAGCCGACATAGGCTTAAACACCTCGGAAATCATTGTGGGCGTAGTCCAAAATATTGCTAGAGAAACCGAAGACGATGTGTCAAGTTGTCTAAAGTCAGCTGATCAAGGTGAAATACCCGATCAAAGTGAAATTCAACCGGTCGAAGAAACGGCCAAAACTGAGAACATCACACCTCCGGCTCAGGAGGGCAACTCTGAAAAACAGGAACCATCCGGTTCCGCAGGAAACAAGTCCAATCCAAAAGATACAACGACCCAATCGGCCTAAGACGGGCCATCTGCCTCAACAATTCCACCTAAAGGGCCAGTTCAGGTTGACAAGGGAAAAGGTGCTCTGCAAACCGGATCCCAACCCGAAATCATAACCGAAGGCAAGGTCACTTTCTCCGCAGAAGAAGAGGAGTATATGTTCACTAGACTCGTTTGGGACATGAACCGAGATGCCAGTGATTTGATATCACCATACCTTATGTGGGTACAACTTTGCTGTGAGACAAAGCTGTCAGATATGATCCCAGGGATGAGCGGTAACGAAGAATGGGAAAAACTTGTAAAATTGGAAGAAACGGCCCTCAAGCTGGCAAACACCAACCTTGTCCAACCCGCATTCAGCAAAACCGAGGTGATTCTCGAATACGCTCGGTTACAAGCAGTAGAAGACGCATTGAAAGAAGCCGAAGGAGTAGAGTTAACTCCAATTGAAGTAAGAATGACTGAACGGTTTCATCTAGTACGGGAAAAGATCCTTAGAAATCTTGACCGGCTCGATGCACAATGGAGAAACCAATGCAGGCACCAATTAATCAATGCCGACCTATATCAAAGCAAACCCTTTTTTGCTGCCGGGGAGACATCTAGGACAGCAGAAAACCGAGGACGAGATCCTCCTCAAACTGATAAGGCTCCGGTACTCGAGCAGGTAAAGCAGGCGGTGATCGATACGCTTGAGTCGTGCCTTGGAAACTACAGCACCTCAACCGACGAGAAAATTGCAGAGGCTGAAGCCAACCTATCGAACACAATCCGGGGAACCGTTCAAACCGAAATGGCCAACACTGTTTAAACCTCGATCAGATCCATGATAGATGAAGTTGTGCAAACCTCAGTCAAAACTTTGATCGCAAAATCTATTCAAACGGCAACCGCTCCCTTAGTCGACATGCTGCAGGCTATGGCTGTTCAAATTGGGGAGTTGTCCAAACTCCAAGTAAGCAAAACTCAAGAGAAAATCAATTCTGACACCGAAACCGCAAAGAAACTACAAGACGAAGAAAGGGAAAGGGAACGGTCAAGGAAAGAACTTGAGGAGAAAGATTATGAGCTCGCCCAGAAGTGCAATGAGGAAGAACAAGCAGCTATTCTTGAACCCATACCGGCTCAACCCTCACACGCTATGAAGACAAGAAACAAGGGCAAGAGGAAAGCAGTTGCAGAGGTGTTAAAGCGGGCAGAACAAAACAGTCAACGAGTGACCGAACCAGTCGGGCTGAATGTGCAACCTCTTGATGAAGAAGAAGAAGAGGACATCGAAGAACTTAACCGGCGCAAGAAGAGGGCACTCGAAAGTTTAACCGCAACTCCAAGCTCCAGACCGACTGTTGCTCAGCCGCCTCGACCATCAAAACCAGCCGGTACCGGTTTTGGATTCGGCAAAAGGACTCCCGGCATCTCAAGTGTGTGGGCCGGACTGCAAATTGACGCTGCAAGAAGATTCAGGGAATGGAAGGAAAAGGAGGAAGAAGAACTAAGGCGACTTGAAGAAGAACTTAAAAAGGGGGGACCATCCAAGCCTTAGTCTACTTTTTACTTCCTTAAAAACAATTTATGTTTTATTTTGGTTTCAGAACTAGGTTGTTTTATGCTTTGGATTTATCAGTATTTACACATCTCTTGAAAAACTCAATCACATGTTTTTGAAAATTTTCTCAAATATACTCAAAACAAAAGGGAGATATTACTAAAACAAAACAAAATTTTCAAACCGGCCATACATTACAAGTTTTGAATATTTATTCTAAATAATCAAAAAGGGAGAAATTGATAAGAAAAATTAAGTAAGTTAATTTTCAAACCGGCCATACATTACAAGTTTTGAATATATAATCTAAATAATCAAAAAGGGAGAAATTGATAAGAAAAATTAAGTAAAGTTAATTTTTGGAACCGGATGGAAAATCTAAACTATTGTTAACTTCCATGTGCAGGAGTAAATCAAATCGTATGAACCGGCTGGAGCCTCATGAACCGGTTTCTGAAACACTTCAAAGAAAATCAGTTCCAAGTAATCAAATTAAGATCAGAGGAACCGGATTTTACTATCTCAAGTAACCGGCTAGCAAAGACAAAGTTCATTCTCCAGTCGGACTATATTATGTAAGAGACAAAACCGGAAACTACAATTTGTAGAAGTGACGTAGTGTGATTCAAATTCATGAGGGAAATGAAAGAACCAAAGAAAACAAATTAATGGTGGCTACCCAGAAGTTTGAAAACATTAAGATGAAGCCGGGAGAAACAATGAGGGAGTACAGTGACCGGTTTACAGATGTGATAGACGATCTATCAACTCTTGGAAAGAAGTATGATAACAAGGAAACCATCATGAAAGCATTAAGATCCCTTCCAAGCGCATGGGATATAAAGACAATGGTGATGAGGGAATCAAACTGCCTAAGAAAGATGATGCTACACGACGTGTTCGAAGATCTTAAGGCATATGAGTTTGAGATGAGATCTAGGATCGAAGATGAAGTATCAACCTCAACCTCCACTAAAGCATTAGTCACATCCATGGAACCGGTTGCTCCTGCACCGATCAGAACCGCTGAACAATTCACCGAGTATGCCATGACAATGCTTGCACAGAAGTTTGGCAGATTCATGAAGAGAAGCCAACCGACAAACAATAATTACGGTGATAAATCTAATGTTAGATGTTATAATTGTAATTGTTTGGGACATTTCAGGTGGGAATGTAGTAAACCAAAATGGGATGACCGGAAACCGGACGATCAGAACCACCGAAATAACTATCAACAAACCGGTGAAGGAAGTTAAGTTCAGAAAGCACTGATAGCCGATGATGGAGGAAGCTTATGGGCAAACAGTGACAGCGATGATGAACTTACATGTCTCATGGTAACCGAGGAACATGTATTTGACTCTCCTTGTGAAGAAATTACTAAGGATGAACTATTTAATGCACTAAATGACATGGTAGCAGAATATAAGAACCTACTAACCTTAATACCAACCCAACTCAACTTTAGAATTGACCCCATATCACCAACCTTGACCGAACCAAAAACCATCCAACCTGATAAAAACTTAGAAACCGAGGCAACACCTGAACCATCCTCTGAGACCGAATAGCTCAAGGAGTTAGTTCAAGAATTGATCGAAGAGGAAGATGCCCGAACCCGGTATCGAATAGCCGCATGGAAAAGATCCAGTGAAATGGTGAACCAGTTGTCTAAGTATAAGAGACATCCCAAATGCAAATTTGGTCTTGGATACAAAGACAACAAATCCGCCAACCAAAACCATTCGGACAAGATGCATCTTACAACATAAAATTTTCCCTTTGTAAGATTTGTCAAGAATTCTTCCACCGAAGATGAGGAACAAAGTGCCTCAAATCCGGAAGACAAAGTAACTTATGTAAGTCCAACTGATTCCGAAAAATGGCTTCATCTTGAGAAAAGGAAAGCCAACCGGCCCAAAGGTAAGCAAGTCGATCCACGACCACATAGGATAAACCAAAGACTACCACAAAATAAGGCACTCTTAGGAAAACAGAAAAATGTCAAACCGAGTACAGGAAAACTAGTTAGAACCATAACCGAGAAAGTTGTCCGACTTATTAAAGTTAGGATACCTAAGGGACTAATCAATTGTGGACCCAAGTAATGTGGGTACCAAATAGTTGTAAATATGTATATTTTTCAGCATATGAAGAAACGGCTAGGAAATTCTGAGTGGTACCTGGACAGCGGTTGCTCTAGACACATGACTGGAAACAACAACCTTCTAACCGACATCAAAATAGAAACCGGTGCAATGATTGTCTTCGGTGACAACTCAAGAGGTAGAACTGTGGGCAAGGGTAAGATTTTCAATGGTAACTTAACAATTGACAATGTACTTTTAGTTGAAAATTTACACTTTAACCTGCTAAGCATTAGTCAGACGTGTGATGCTGGATATACCATAGAATTTCTCATACATGCATGCTTAGTCAAAAACTCTCATGGGAACATATTCCTAACCAGAAATAGGTTAGGAAATATATACAAGGTAGACTGGAAAAATAAAGTAGAACATCATGTTTGCATGGTAGCTAAAACCGACCAGACTTGGCTATGGCATAAAAGACTAAACAATCTAAACCTGAAAACCTTAAACTATATCCGGGGTTAAAAAGATGGTTGAAGGAATTCCTGATATAGTATTCAATAAAGATAAGGTATGTTCAGCATGTCAAATGGGTAAACAAACTAAGTCAACCTTTAAGAGTAAATGACACATTCAGTCTAATCGATGCTTAGATCTTCTTCACATGGATTTATTTGGACCGATTAGGGTCATCAACTTAGGTGGTATGCTATATACTATGGTAGTTGTTGATGATTATTCTAGGTATACATGGGTAATATTTTTAGCATCCAAAAGTGAAACCGAATCAAATTTAATTACATTGCTCAAACGTCTACAAAATGAAAAATTAACATGCATAAACAACATTAAGAGTGATAGAGGAACCGAATTTACAAATAGTACTCTAAATGCATTTCTTGATGAATCCGGTATTAGACACGAGTTGTCTATTGCTAGGACTCCTCAACAGAACGGCCTGGCCGAGAGAAGAAATCGAACTCTCAAGGAAGCCGCAAGGTCTATGATAGCCAATTCGGGTGTTGCTCAAAAATTTTGGGCTGAAGCTATCAATATTGCATGCTACACACAAAATCGGTCTTTGATTAACAAGTTTCACAACAAAACACCGTATGAAGTATACTTTGATAGGATCCCTAACATTCGGTATCTTAAAATTTTCGGTTGTAAATGTTACATTCACATAAATGGCAAAAATTACTTATTTGTTTTTGATGCAAAATCCGATATTGGGATCATGCTAGGTTACTCAGTAGTTAGTAAAGCATATAGAGTATATAACACTAGAACTTTAACCGTGGAAGAATCTCTTTATGTCGTATTCGATGAATCGGTTGAAAGTAGCACTGCATCATCTTTTGATCTACACAACAGATTGGAAAATACCAATATTCATTCTGATAGTGAAGATTAGGTTCCGGTTTTCAGACGGTTTGTTCATGACCAAATTGGTGATGATGAAACCCAGCCGGATGAAGCTGCCACACAGTAGGAAGCTGACACCTCGGTTCAAACTGAGGAAATCGGTCGGTCTGACATTATTGTTCAGCCTACCGATATGTCTAGCCTTGATCAAATAAACGGTGATTTGGTAGAAACTCCTGAACCGAATCTCAAAAGGAACACAAATCATCCTCCTGAGCTTATTATAGGCGACCCTTCAAAACCTGTTCAAACTAGGCAACAAATCCTGGAGGAATATTTCAATTCCGCTTTCATATCCCAGATTGAGCCGAAAAGGGTGGATGAAGCATTGTCAGATCCGGATTAGATCTTGGGAATGCAAGAAGAGTTAAACCAGTTTGAGAGTAACAAAGTTTGGTACCTGGTCTCTAGACCGAAAGATCAACCGGTCATAGGAATAAGTTGGGTACTCAGAAATAAACTCAATGAAGACGGTTTGGTCACGAGGAACAAAGCTAGATTAGTGGCACAAGGATACAAACAGGAAGAAGGCATTGATTTCGAAGAATCATTTTCCCCTGTAGCTAGGATTGAAGCCATTAGGATTTTTCTAGCATTTGCTGCTTTCAAAATTTTTTAAAGTTTTTTAAATGGATGTTAAAAATGCATTTCTAAATGGTGATCTACGTGAGGAAGTATATGTTGAGCAACCACCCGGTTTTAAAAATGTTGACCTACCTAATCATGTATACCGCCTAAATAAAGTATTGTACGGTTTAAAGCAGGATCCTAAAGCTTGGTATGATACGCTAACCGCATTTCTGTTAAAACACGATTTCACCATAGGTTTAGTGGATAAAACCCTATTTAAATTTGAGAAAAATGAGCATATCCTACTTGTTCAAATATATGTGGATGATATCATCATTGGATCAACCGATCCTAAACTGTGTGATAAATTCTCAATCTTGATGACTAACAAATTTGAGATGAGTATGATGGGAGAATTAAGCTTCTTCCTAGGCCTTCAGGTTAAACAACTCGAAGGAGGAACCTTCATCAGTCAGCCCAAATCCACAAAGGAACTTCTAAAGAAATTTGGGATGGATACATGTTCCTCTGCCGCTACTCCAATGAGCTCATCAATCAAATTGGACAAAGATGATGAAGATCAGGCAGTAGACTTGACGGCCTATCGCGAAATCATCGGTTCACTCGTATACCTAACAGCAGGTAGACCGGATATACTATTTGTAGTCGGAGTGTGTGGAAGATTCCAAGTCAATCCCAAACAGTCTCATTATACAGCCGCTAAGCGAATACTGAAATACCTAAAGGGAACCCCTGAAGTCGGTTTGTGGTATCCAAAGGATTCATCTTTCAACCTCACAAGTTACTCGGATGCAGACTATGCAGGTTGTAAAGTTGACAGAAAAAGTATCAGCGGAACATGCCAATTCCTAGGTGACCGGCTTGTGTCATGGCACAACAAGAAGCAAACATCAGTTGCTACGTCAACCGTAGAAGCTGAATATCTGACAGCCGGAAGTTGCTGTTCACAACTCATATGGATCCAACAACAACTAAAGGATTTCGGTGTCACCGCCGAAGAGTCTCCTATTTTCTGTGACAACACAAGTGCCATGAAAATAACATACAACTCGGTTCTACACTCTAGAACCAAGCACATCGACATAAGGCATCACTTCATTCGGGAACATGCCATGCTCAAGCATATCCGGCTGGAATACGTATCAACAGAACAACAAGTAGCGGATATCTTCACAAAGCCTTTGCAGGAAGCTAAGTTTTCTTACTTCAGAAACATCCTCGGTTTAACCGATATTAATCAACTCATCTCTTAAATCTGCAATTTCTAAAGGGAAAATCGGTTCGGACAGACAAAACTGGCAGTTCTTCCTAAAATGTCAGGAACTGAATTCACCATTGTATTTATTGAAGAACCGCTCTGTCTATCAGTTACGGTAAACCGACCGGTTACTTAGTGCATGCACTAATTAACCGCATTGGGACCAATGACTAAAAACCGACAGGTTTGAATATAACATAT
Organism: Impatiens glandulifera; assembly: GCF_907164915.1. Taxonomy (NCBI): domain Eukaryota; kingdom Viridiplantae; phylum Streptophyta; class Magnoliopsida; order Ericales; family Balsaminaceae; genus Impatiens; species Impatiens glandulifera. Next base: position 514,130 of record NW_025919138.1, read on the forward strand.
TTTGGATTATTTGGCTTCCTAATAAAAGTGGAACAACTGTCTGCGTTTAGATGTATCTGTTCTGAAAAGATGCCTTTTCAAAACAAAATAGTCATACCTTAAAAGACGTGAAGATATGATATATCTCAACGTCAAGGCCTATGACTCACACCTTAGGTTGTAGACATACTTAATTCATGCAAATCCTTTTATCCTATGGTTAATAGATTAAATCACCTGATATACACTGGATAATATTGTCATCCCTCAACTAATATATAAGATAGATGAATATCAACCAAATATTCACAAACACCAAAAATCATCTCACTAAGACAAAAATGTCTCAGTTTCAAAACATTCTCCAAGTTGATTTTGATTCCGCCCAAGGAACAAAACACTATGAGATTTTTAAAATGATCAATTTTCTTGAAAATATCGGTCTGAAACACTTTCTAGATGACAAACATGTCATCTTCCCTGAAACCGTTTTGGAATTCTTCCACAACGCAAGGGTCTTCCGCGGTATTCCATACTTTGATACCCTCATTCAATCTAGGGTTGGAGGAACCGTGTTTGATTTTTCTGAGTGTGACTTTGCTAAATGCTTCGACCTTCCGAAGCAAGGTCTCATCGATCTAAATGTTCTGGCCGAACTAAAAGCCGAAATATCTTTGAACTTCTCTCGATCGAACCGTCCGGTCAATGACCACGGAGCTCGGTCATCATTGAGGGCTGAATACCAGCTACTCAATGATATCATCGGTCGGGCTATCCTGGGAAAGGATGTCACGAACACCTACTGCACCACCGTCTTCAACATGATCCAGGGTGTTGTTCGACATCCTGATCTGGATGATCACAACTCGTCATAACGGCTTCATTCCCCAGATCAGCTCCCTACTAATGGAACTCGGAGTTCCGCTATGTCTGGGCGAAGGGCTGAACTAGTCCCAAGTCGTGACCAGGAAAGTCGCCGACTCCTTCTATGAGCGGTTCGAGAAGGCCTGGAAAAGGAAGAACCGACGCCTCAACTCCTCCGGCAATTAAGTCACTCCTTCTTACAACCGGTCATTTTGTTGTACGTACCGGTTGTATTGTCATCCTACTCCATTATGATATTTTCAGTTAATCTATGTTTCTTTCAGTTTGTTGTAACTCCACTTACATTAATGAAAAGTAACTTTTGAATTTCAACTACATGGGAAATTACACAAACCTAGTTACTTCCCAACTAGATTCCCCTCCTCGAGCTCCGCAACCGGTCAAAAGTAACTCCTTCCCAAGACACTTTGAAAATACAAATATTCCCAGCATTAATGAGACAAAACGGAATATCATCATTAAATGCCCCTATTTTCCCTCCAATCTCAAATATATATAAGGAACCCCCTTTTATCATTCCAAAATACCTCCAAACAACTTATAATTTCTTTAACTCTCTCTCTCTTAGCAAGATTTGAAAGAATGTCTAACCGCACTCTAAGGAATTATCTATGCTTCGATTTCGACTCTGTTCTCAACATGGAGGATATTGAAACAAGGAAAATACTTTTTGAATCCCTTGATGACACCGGTCTTCGCGGCTTCCTCAAAGAATCCGGACTTATATTTTACCTAGAGGTACTGGAGTTTTTCGATAATGCAGCCATGCTCGGCGATGCCATTACTTCCGTTGTGAAAAACCACATTTGGATTCTTTACGAAAGCGGATTCTCCCGAATGTTCAATCTTCCCACTGAAGGGTTCTCCGACTTCCCATCCCGGGTGGGCAGTGCAGTAGTTGACTATGCTGAAATGTTCTCCGGAACCGAAATGCCGGTAGAGAATTACGGCCTGAAAGCCAGACTCGCCCATCACATACAACTCCTTATCGAGATTGTCAACCGGTCAATCATATGTCAATCATACTCGCATCAACTTGGCATCGGTCATCTTCAAGAACCTGAGGACCATGGTCAAGACAAAGAAAGGTTTCGGCTATGCTCCCCACATAAGCCGGCTCCTTCGTACACACCATCCGAATCTTGGACCGGGTACCCCGGTGAATCTCTCGAATGTCTTCAACGAGGAAGTGGCGATTGACAAACTTACTAAAATGTTTGTTATGTAATTTTTATTTATTTTTGCGTATCTCAAACCGATCTCTGTATCGGTATCTATTATGTTCGTTTTCATAAATCAAATGATCATTTAAACTACTAAGTTCGAAAATCGGTTCAAAATCGCCAAGTTAAACATCGGTTTAAATGTTCAACCGGTTAAAATCGCTAACCGCTTCATCACCGGTTAAATAACCGCCTCATAAGTAAAACGGTTACACTAAAACACCGTTCTCTTAATCAACAGTTACAAAAATAACCGCATTCCCGCTCAATGTTTGCCGCTCAAACCTGCCGCTCAATGACTTTTTGGAGGGAAATTTCCCGCCCAATCTTGATGTGACGGTTCGCGGCGGTTGGAATCCTAACCCGCGACTATAAATATTGTCCTTAGTCATTTTATCTCATTTTTACGCGAAACTGCTTTCTTTCTCTAGCTCTCAAATCTTTCAAGCTTTCAAACTCTCGATCTCACGGTCTCTCCAAATCACAATGTGTCGCGAATCAGTGCTTTTCACCCACATCTTCCAGGTCAACTTCGAAGAAATTAGAACAAATGGATCGACAGAAGCCAAACGGGTGCTAGATCTCATTTCCGCTTCCGGTCTTGAACAATTTCTAAGCGGTCCGTTCATTTTATATCATGACACGATCATGGAATTCTTCAAAACCGTTGTACACAGTGAAGGAGCTATAACCGCAACAGTAGGCGGAAAACCGTTTCGACTCACAATGGAGTCGGTTTCTAAAGTTCTCAGCCTACCAACAGAGGGGAGTGACTTCTCGGTTCTTTCAGACGAGGATGTATTCCAGGCGATTTGCCGCGATGTCTCGGATACCGAGGTACCGATAGCAGTGTTTGGTAAGAAAACCTCTCTCAAATCGGAATATAGACCACTTTGCGAAATTCTCACAAAGTCGGTTCAAGGAAGGGGAGACAACTATGATAGCCTCACACGCTCCAAGATTGAAATGATAGCTGGTTTGGTCAACGGCATTAAAATTAACTGGGCAAAGGTAAACTACTCTAACCTATGTGAGATGGTGGATCCATCTTCAAGGCGGTCATGGGCATACGCCGTTCCACTTGGAAAAATAATGCGCCACTTCAATGCCGAAACCGGCCCGGGGGTATTTACTCCTCCTAGTTATATCATAAAATCCCATCACTTTCTGAGACCGGAGAACAAACCAGGCAAGACAAAGGTCTCCGCCAGCAAAAGGAAATCACAACCCAAAAAGAAGAAGACTCCGGTAGGAGAACAGTCCAGAAGCAAGGCGGCTTCGCAACCTACCGGGTCGGCCAATCCTCAGGCCGACAACCCCAATCCGGAGAACTCGGCATCAAGCTCTAGTCGGACTCTATCCCACCACACCGAGGCAGATCAGTCTGGCAAAGGGAAAGAGAAGGTGGTCGAAGAACAATCGGCCAGAACTGATGATATTGAAACCGATTCGGGTAGGCAACCGGAAGGAAATGAAATCGCAGATGAAAACATTTGGCAACTGGCAGAGGATCTCGTCTCCCAAATAATGGATCAACTCCAAGTTCAAGCTCACGCTGCAAGTGACGTCTATTTTCAATGGACTCTGATTTGTCAGGAAATCCTTTTTGCCAACATGTTACCGGAGCATCCCGCTGATCAAAGGTATCAAAAGATGATTGACATTGAAGCGGCGGTGCTCAAACTTACAAAGGCTAAGGACGTGGTGACCGCTCTTCGAAGAGGAAGGATGGTCGAACCGCATGCACGGTTGATGGAGCTTTCCGACCATATCCTTCATCTTCGTGAAAAATATGTCCCTGGGATGGAGGATTCCCAGTTCGAGGCCTTAGTGCTGGACATGCTAATCGCTAAGGAACAGGCCCTACCCGGTGAGTTGGCACAGTTAGAATCGGATCCCGCTCACCAAGAGGCGTCACTCTTCTCCAGATCTCATCTTGAGGATGAAGGCGGTCCGAATCCGAACGAGGCCGAGCATATCTCCCCTCCACCGGAACCCATGATCAACAACACTGAAATCGAAACGGGTACACCGCCAACTGATCGGCACGCATCTCCGCAAACCGACAATGCATCGGTGCCGGCTGTAACAGAGGATAGGGTCAAGGACATAATCGAAGAATTTGTCAACGAAGCCATCTTGCCGTGGCAAAAGAAAATAAAGGAAACTGCGCCAAAATCTATCGAGATGATTGAGTCTACCGATAAACAACTAGAATCTGCAGTTGCACGAATTACAACCGTTGAAGAAAAATATGAGTCTACCGATAAACAGCTGGAAGCCGCGGTTAAACGGATTACGTCCGTTGAAGAAAACTACGGTCTTACCGATCTTCTGTTCGGCGAAACAACTGAAAGAACTAAGATGTTGGAGGCCGTTACTAAGAAGTTGGGGACCGATATTGCTCATACCAACCAACAGGTCGGTTTGATAAATCTCCACCTAATAACAACAGATCAAAAGCTGAACACGATTGAAGGGAAATTGTCTCAATCCGGTGTCCAGACCGGATCCATACTTGAGGAGAAGCATGCCAAGACCGAAGCCGATCTAAAGGCGGTGACCGAACAACTAGCGGAGATGGTAGCAGCAAAGCTGGCAGCCGACAAAGCTCTTGAACAAGCAAATGAAATCGCGGCTCAAAATATTCAAGACGCTGAGGACGAGCAAGTCCGGATTCAAAAGGAAACCGAATAGGCGGATGCAAATCTAGCCCAACATGTGTAAAGGGTAGAAGATGCTGCACCGGCCCAAGCGATTCAGAAAGATGAAGAGGCAGCTCGGCTACTCGGCCAACATCTAGCATTCGAAGATATTGCTGATGCTCATAAGAATTCAAAAGAAGCTGCTTCCTCATCCGGACCGGCCACTAGAAAAAGAAAAGCATCTTCCAAGAGGGCAACAATTTCAAGGCTATTGGACAACGTTGCTGAAACGGTTACCGATCCTCCAATCCACCCGGTTTTACAAGAAGATGAAGAACTCGAGGAAGAAACCATACCGCCGCTCAAAAGAACGCGAGGTCTCGAAGCGATTCCACTCAGATCGGTTGCCCCACCGGTTTCACCATTCACTAGGACCTCGGGCGGTCAAGGATCTTCCTCAAGACCTGACGCCAATCCCTGCAATCCGGGAAGGGGAGTAGTACCTGAACACCTAAAGGAAAAACTCATGCCTTGGAAGAGGGAATAAAAGTTTCTTTTACTCATAATGCTTATGTTAATTTCTGTAAACTTATATATATATTAAGTATTTTTGGAAACCGGCCTATAATTTAATTCTTACATGATTTTGAATATTTTAAATAAAATAATCAAAAAGGGAGAAATTGATAAGATAAAATTTTCTCTTCAAAATTTTTCTCAAAATTTTTCTAAAATTTTTCGAAAAAATTCTTCTAAGTCATTTTCCAAAAATCCGGCCAAATAAACCTTTAAAACAACCGGCCTACATTCTAATCCTAATAAAACATAACAAAAACAAACTTCCCGTGCAGAAACGGTTAAAGAATCAGGATCGATCAAGAAATCCAACCGTCAAGCAACACAACCGGCCAAGAACCTAACAATTCATGAAAACAAGACCGTTAGAAGACAAGGAAAAGATGTAACCAAAACCGGAAGTCAGTCGTTAACCTAAAGCTATGAAAACCTGAAGTCATCCGGTTAATCCAAACAACCGGTAGTCATTATAAACCGAAATGCATCAATCTAGAAAACCGATGAAGAAGCTACTTAGAAAAAGCCAGAACATCAACTAAGTACAATCTACAAATCGGTGCAAACAAACACTTTGAGTATCTGCGGAAGATGACCAAAGAGACAGACTTTACATTGCCATATCCATACAAGTCTAAGGATACTCTGCAAGATGCAGAAAACTGCCTGAAGAAGATCTTTCCATTCTGGGATAAGTCAGAGGCGCAACTTTCCAGGTGCAGGCAACTGTCCAACCGATAGTGCTAAACACTGGAAGCCTAAACCGCCAGGTCTGAATAACTGAACCTCTGCTCAACCAATCAGATTCAAGGAAAAGATGTGACCGTTGGCACATTTCACCTATAAAAGAAGGAGCTGAAGAGGAGTAAATGCAGTTCTAAGAGTGTCACCAACCCAAGTTATAAGTTGTGTTTATCTCTCTAAAATAAAAGAGTTTAAGTGTGCATTTGAAGTGATATTACAATTTCGGTGAGAATTGTACGAGTGTTATCGAGCAGCAAATAAGTCTCGATCGGATTGTGTTTGTGTATTCCTTAGTGAATATCCTTCTCGTGGTTTCGAGAAGAAGGGGTGACATAGGAGTTTTATCTCCGAACATTCATAAAAACTTGTCTTGTTATTTACTTTCTGTCGGCTCTGCGTTCTAACCGACCCATACTAACCGACTTATTCCACCCTAACCGATTAAGTATTACCTAAACCGATTTACTGAATCCCAAACCAACCCACTAAACTCCAAACCGACTTTATCCAAATTCGGTCCTATTCATCCCGTGTGTGTTGCTTCAGTCTGAAACAAACCACTTCCGCACTTGAACTCGGTTCAAGGGTTTGTGACAACCTGTGTAGTATTGAAACCAGGTTTTAATCTCTAACTGGATTAAACACCAAACCGTTGAGTGAAAATACTAAACCAGTCCGACCCCGGTTCCCCAGCCGCGACCTAGATCCTAACAATGAAGGAGTTAGACCTCACGTCTAACTCTCATCTATTAGACTGCACGTCTAACTTCGCTAGTTAGACTGTACGTCTAACTTCGTGTGTTAGACTGCACGTTTAACTCTGCTAGTTAGACTACACATCTAACTCCACTAGTTAGACTACACGTCTAACTCTATGTGTTAGACTGCACGTCTAACTCCGCTAGTTAGACTACACGTCTAACTCCTCTAGGTAGACTGTACGTCTAACTCCGCGTGTTAGACTGCACATCTAACTTCGCTAGTTAGACTGCACGTCTAACTCCGCTAGTTAGACTGCACGTCTAACTCCTTGCGTTAGACTGCATGTCTAACTCCGTGTGTTAGACTGCACGTCTAACTCCGTTAGGTAGAATGCACGTCTAACTCCGCTAGTTAGACTACACGTCTAACTCCATGTGTTAGATTGTACATCTAACTCCGCTAGTTAGACTGTACGTCTAACTCCGCTAGTTAGATTGTACGTCTAACTCCGCTAGTTAGACTGCACGTCTAACTCCGTGTGTTAGACTGCACGTCTAACTCTTCTAGTTAGACTACACGTCTAACTCCGTGTATGAGACTACACGTCTAACTCAATGCTTCTAATGCCAAATCAGCCTAATGAACCTCATTAAGACTGAGTCTAATAAAACATGTTTTCGATATACCTGCATCAAAAACAATTAGACGGATAAATTGAGTTTTATATACATTCATCATCAAAATTCCAATAGTCAAATTACTTTGACTCTTAGTCAAAATAATTTGACCCAACAATTTCCCCCTTTTTGATGATGATGTTAAAACCTTTGCATAGATAATAAATTAAACATTCATCATATAAATAAGAAGTAAAACTTGTTCATCCATCTTACATAAAGACTTTTCAAAACCACCAATATTTAGAAGCAAGTTCATAATTAATACCATTAACAGATAAACATGTCAGATAACAATAGAGAATGTTTTTCAAGAAGAGTACAAAACATCTTTTCAAACTAACAAAAACACGAATAATTCCTATCTTCCTCATTCTTCTCTTTCTCTCTTCCCCTTTTTTAAAATCATCAGGAAAGACGAATCTACAACCTAAGAATTCTCTAAGACTGCGGTTAGAACGGAGTTGTAGACACATCTGTCCCTTTTATTTGATTTGAGCCTACTTACCCTAAGAACATAGTCAACAACATTCTGTCTGTTCAAGGTTTTGGAAGTTGAATGATAACCATTACCAGATTCATCGAGAAGACAACAAAGAAATGCACCAAGAGGACCATCAAAGCCGAAGATCGTCATCCTAGCACAGAGCATTCTGACCAGGTTCCCGAAGAGGACTCTCTTCCAGTTGATGGCAACACCCCTTGTGATGACCACCATCATCTCAAAGAATTTTGAACAGTACGTGTAGGAGGAATCCTTTGCAAGGAGAGATTTAGAAATTATGTCGTTGAGTAAGGCAAACTCAACTTTCAAGAAGCTGTTCTTCCCGTGATTCTTCATTGAAAGGGTCGCGTTTGAGAAGACTTTCATCATCTCTGACCGGATTTCGGAAGAGGAGGGAGGAAACTCATGGATTCCTACGGTTGGGAGAAGGAAGAACAAGCCAAATGTATCTTCATCAAAGAAAATCATTCTGTCGAGAACAACCCCGCAAACATATTTATCGTTTTAAAACTTGGCAGTTTCAAAGAACTCACGAATGATTTGTTCGTGATAGATGTAGTGGGGGCGAAAAAACTTCTTAAACCCAGAGTCTTATAATGATTCAAACATTTGAACCATTCCACGGATTGGAGTAGAATACACAGACTAGAAATCTACTTGTAGAGATTTTGGAGAGAAGGAAGTCATTTTGACGATTCGAATTCTAGACAGAGAGAGATACGGACTTGGGAGTACTCAACCTTTTGAGTAAAACTGTTAGGATCTAGATCGCGGCTGGGGAACCGGGGTCTAGCCGGTTAGCGCCTTCACTCAACGGTTGGTGTTTAATCCGGTTAGAGATTAACACCGGGGTTTCAATACTACACAAACTGTCACAAACCCTTGAACCTAGTTCAAGTGCGGAAGTGGTTTATTTCAGGTTGAAGCAGCAAACACACTAGATGGACAGAACCGGATTTAGATAAGGTCGGCTTGAAGTATAGTGGGTTGGTTTTGGTATTCGGTAATTCGGTTAGGATGATGTAAGTCGGTTTGAGTAGAATCGATTAGAATACAAGGCCGGTAGAAAGTAAATAACAAGGAAGAATTTTATGGATGTTCGGAGATAAACTCCTACGTCACCCCTTCCTCTCGAAACCGCGAGAAGGATATTCACTAAGGAATACACAAACACAATCCGATCGAGACTTATTTTATGCTCGATAAACACTCGTACAATTCTCACCGAAATTGTAATCACACTCCAAATAGACACTTAGGATCTAAATCTTGTAAAGAGATGAACTTGCAATAAATCTTAGAGCTTGTAGTTGGTAGAACTGGTAAATTTTTGTGACTTGTTTCTAGTGCTGCGTTTATTCCTCTTGAGCTCCTTCTTTTATAGGTGAAATGTGCCAACGGTCACATTTCATTTTCTTGAATCTGATTGGTTGAGCAGAGGTTCAGTGATTCAGACCTGACGGTCTAGGCTTCCAGTGTGTAGGTCAAACCGGCTAGGTTTGTCTTTTACTCAATATGGAAACTGTCGGTTGGACAATTGCCTGTACCTGGAGGATTGTGCCTCTGATTTATCCTGGATTGGAAAGATCTTGTCGGACGATCTTCTGCAGCCTACATACTGTCTTCAGACTTGTATGAATATGACAATACTAAAGTCTGTCCCTTTGGTATCATCCTCAACAGATACTCGAAGTATCTATTTGTACTGGTCGGTTGTTTATGTTATCTGGATGCTTTCCGGTTTTTCCATAACTTCTGATTGACCGAATGTTCAACGATTTTGGCCTTCTGATTTGACCGGTCTTGTCTTCTTGTTTGGTCAGGTTTTTGTTCGGTTGGATTGCTTGACCGATTGAGTAACTTGACCGGTTGAGTAACTTGACTGTTCCTGCACAAGAGATTTGTTTTTGTTAAGTTCTATTTAACCGATCTAATTTTATCTAACAATTTCTCCCTTTTTGATTATTTTATTTAAAATATTCAAAACTATGTATAAATGCAAATGTAGGCCGGTTGTTTTTACAAGTTTATTTGGCCGTATTTTTGGAAACTGACTTGGAAGAATTTTTCGAAAAAATTTTGGAAAATTTTTATATTTTATCTAACAATTTCTCCCTTTTTGATTATTTTATTTAAAATATTCAAAACTATGTAAGAATGCAAGTGTAGGCCGGTTTCCAAAAGTAGTTGATATATATATATGAAATATACTAAGGTAAAAATACTTAATATATATAAAGTTAAACTAAAGTAAACATAGGAAATATAAGTAAAGAAAGCCCTTATTTCTTCGATCTGGGCGGCAATAATTTTTCCAACTGTTCATTAGTTGCTTTTCCCTTGACCACTGGAACCGGCCTGGATGAGGAACCTTGACCGCCTGAAGTGCCGATGAAAGGAGGAGCCGGTGGAGAAAATGATCTAATTGGAGCTACGTCAAGACCTCGCGGTCTTTTGGTTAGCGGTACGCCTTCGTCCTCGAGATCTACATTTTCCTGCGAAACTGGGTTGCTTGGAGGGTCGACGACCGTGTTAGTAACTCTGTCCAATAACTTTGAAACCGCCGCCCTCTTGGAAGAGTTCTTTCTCTTTCTTATAGTCGGACCGGACGGGGGAGCAACCTCTTTGGACTTTTGATGAGCCTCGGCGAAATCATTGTATGATGTCTATTTGCCGATTAGTCGAGCCGCATCTTCATTTTGCTGAACCGCTATGGCCGGTCCCATATTTTCTAATGTCTGCAGTCGTCCGGCCAAGTTCGCATCTGCCTCCGCCGTTTCCTTTTGAAGTCGGTTTTGCTCGTCCAAGGCATCCTGAAGCTTCTGGGCCGCGAGCGCATTTGCCTCCTCGAGTGCTTTGTCGGCAGCCAGCTTTGCCGCTATCAACTCCTCCACTTGTTCTTATACCGCCTTTAGTTCAGCCTTGGTTTTGGCATGCTTTTCTTCAAGCGTTACCACCCTCTCAAGTGTAGAGCCGGCTTGGACACTGGATTGAGCCAGATCCTCATCAATCTTCTTCAACCTTTGATCGGTTGTTGATTGGGTTTGTTCCGTCATACCGACCTTTTGGTTAGTAAGAGCGAGGACTGTCACCAGCTTCTTAGTTTCCTCTTCCAATGCCTTAGTTCTGTCAATATGGCCGCTGTACAACTGATCGGTCATGCCATAATTGTCTTCAACGGACGTGATCCGTCCGACCGTGATTTTTAGCTCTTTGTTTGTCGACTCAATCATCTCGATGGATTTAGTCGCGGTTTCTTTATTCTTCTTTTGCCACGGCCGAATCGCGGCATTGACAAATTCCTCGATGAAGTCCTTTACCCTATCTTCTGTTATAGCCGTTACCGAATCCCCGGTTTGAACAGAGACTCGCTGGTCGGTGGGTAGTGTACCCGTCCTGAGTTCGGTGTTGTTGATTTCATGCTACGGTGGAGGAGAGAAATGCTCATTTTCGGTCGGATTCGGACTGCCATCATCCTCAGGTGGGGATCTGGAGAAGAGAAATGCTCATTTTCGGTCATGACGCTCTGAGCCTTTGTGAGGTTGATTACCTCCGCCTCCATCTCAACCAGCTTCTCGAATTTCCGGTCAACTGTGAGATCCGATAGCATGTTGTTGTAGAATATTTCATGCCGGTTCAGGGCCCATTGATAGTAGACGTCGGTTGCCGCGTGAGCCTGCTCATGAATCTCTTCCATGATTCTGTTGACGAGGTCCTCGGCCGTTTGCCGAATGTGTTCATCTGCGGATTCATCTTCCTCCTGTAGTCTATTCGAGCCGACATCAACATCATCATGTCGGACCGATTGGTCTTCGACCATTGGTCCTTTCCCTTTGCCGGTCTGATCTTCTCTGGTGTGTTGTGAAGCGGTTCGGCCAGAGCTGGATGCCGAGTTTTCAGTGTTGAGGGTGTCAGACTGTGGATTAGCCGATCCAGTTGGTTGTTTATCCCCCTTGCTTCTGGATTTTTCTTTGACCGGAGCCGTTTTCTTCTTTCGGCCGCTTGTAGAACCGAAGGCCTTCTTTTTGCCTTGCTTGTCCTCCGGTTTAATAAATTGATGGGATTTTATAACTTTGCTGGGGGCGAGGAAAACACTAGGGCCGGTGTTAATGTTGAAGTGACACATCAGTTTACCGAGTGGGATGGCGTATCCCCAGGACCGTTTGGATGTCGGATCCAAAATCTCACATAAGTTTGTGAAAACCACCTTCGCCCAGTTGATTTTGATGCCGTTGACCAAACCGACAATCATCTCAATTTTTATCCGGGTGAGGCTATCATAGTTGCCTCCTCGCGCTTGAACCGATTTTGTGAAAATATCGCATAGTGGCCTAAACTCCGGTTTAAGTGAGGTTTTTTTACCGGTATCCGAAAGATCCCGGCAGGCCGCTTGGAAAGATTCCTCGTCTTTGACCACCGAGAAGTCGCTCCCCTCGGTTGGTAGATGCAGTACTTCAGCAACCGAGTCCTTCGTCAGTTTGAGCGGTTGTCCGCATATAGTTGCGATGATTGTCCCTTCGGTGAGGATGGCGGTTTGAAAGAATTCGTTGACCGCATCCTGATATAAGACGAATGGCCCGTTCGGAAAATGATCGAGACCGGACTCGGAGATCTGGGATAACACCCGCTTTGCCTCCGCCGAACCATTCGCTCGAACTTCATCGAAGTCGAATTGGACGATGTGGTTGAACAGCACAGATTCGCGACCCATTGTAGTTTGAATAAATCGAAAGATCGAAGGATTGAAAGTTTTGAGAGGTTTGAAAGCTAGAGAGAGAAAGCCGATTCGCGTGAGAATGAAAGAAAATGGCTAAGGACCTTATTTATAGTCGCGGGTTGGAATTTCAACCACCGCGAACCGTCACATCAAGATTGGGCGGGAATTTTCCCTCCAAAATGCTTTGGGCGGCAAGTGATGGGCGGGAAACTTTGAGCGGGCTTTTGATGCGGTTATTTAACCGGCGATGAAGCGGTTTGTTCTTGTAACCGATTATGAAGCGGTTATTTAACCGTGAAGAGGCGGTTATGTAATGTGACCGTTCTATTTATGAGACGGTTATTTAACCGGAGATGACTCGAATTATGTTTAACCGGTTGAACTTTTAGACCGATTTTTAATTTCGCAATTCCGAACCGAATTTTGGACCTTACTAAATTTTGAGCACATTGATTTAAGTGATCATTTCATTAAAAAGGAATGACATACAAGATACCGATACAGAATCGGTTTACAATACATAAAGGAATAAACTTATGTAACTACCATTCTATTGAATTTGTCCACCACCATTTCCTTGTGGAGGACACTTAAGAAGCACACTGGGGTACCCGGTTCAAGATGTTGATTGTGTGTACGAAGGAACCTGCTAATGTGAGGAGCATACCCGAAACCTTTGTGTCTCAACCATTGTCTTCAGGTTATTGAAGATGACCGATGACCAGTTGATGGGGGTGTTGCTGATGATGTAGGTCATCATGTCGAAGAGTTTCGTTGAATAGTGTTGATTCGGAGATTGACAGATAATGGATCGGTTGACGATCTCGTGAAGGAGTTGGATGTGATGGGCGAGGCGGGTTTTCAAACCGTGGTTCTCGACCGGTACTTCGGTTCCGGAGAAAAATTGCGCATAGTCAGCCGCTACACTGCCTACTCGGGATGAGAAATCAGAGAACCCTTCAGTGGGCAGTCTGAACATCCGGGAGAATTCACTTTCGCGAAGAACATAATGGTGATTTTTCACCATGGAGATAATGGCATCATCAGATATGATAACATTTCTGAAGAATTCCATTACTTTTAGAATGAAAACAGGTCCGGTTTCTTCGAGAAAATCCTGAAGGCCGGTGTCGATTAGGGATTCATAGAGGACTACCTTTACTTCAATATCCTCAATCGTGAGGACGGAGTTGAAGTCGATGCATAGATAGTTTCTTAGTGTGCGGTTCGACATTCTTTCAAAGTTTGTTAAGAGAGAGAAAGTTTAAGGGATTCTGATTTGTTTGGAGGTATGTTGAATTGATAAGATGGGGTCCCTTATATAGATTTGAGATTGGAGGGAAAATAAGAGCATTAAATGCTGAAATTCAGTTTTTGTCTTATTTATGAAGGGAATATTTATGTTTCCAAAACTCCTTGGGAAGGAGTTACTTTTGACCGGTTGCGGAGCTCGAGGTGGAGAATCTAGTTAGAAAGTAACTAAGTTTGTGTAATTTCCCATGTAGTTGGAAGTTGAAAGTTACTTTTCATTAATAAGAGAGAAATACAGGAAACCAAAAGGGACATAGTTGAAGCCGAAAAGAAACATAGTCTAAACCGAAATGATTATATTGATACAACCGATTCGTGCAGCAAAATGACAGGTTGTAGGAAGGAATGACTTAATTGCCGGAGGAGTTGAGGTGTCGGTTCTTCCTCTTCCATGCCTTCTCGAACCGCTCATAGAATGAGTCGGCAACTTCCTTGGTTATGACTTGGGCCTGATTTAGTCCTTCACCCGGACAGAGTGGAACCCTGAGTTCCATGAGTAGGCAGCTGATCTGGGGAATGAGGCCGGTTTGGCGAATGCTGATCATCCAGATCAGGACATCGAATAACACCCTAGACCAGTTGACCGGCGTATCTGTTGTGATAACGGTCATCATATTGAAAGTTGTAGCACAATAGGTGTTGGTCACATCCTTACCTAGGATGCCCCTACCGATGATATCATTGAGAAGCTGGTATTCAGCTTTCATTGATGACCGAGCACCGTGGTCACTGACCGGATGGTTTGACCGAGAGAAGCTTAAGGAGATTTCGGCTTTCAGTCCAGCTGGGACGTTCAGATCAGTGATCCCTTGCTTCGAAAGATCGAAGCATCTGGCGAAGTCACTTTCCGATAAATCAAACACGGTCCCTCCGACCCTAGATTGAATGAGGGTGTCGAAATGAGGGGTACCACGGAAAACCCTGGCGTTATAAAAGAACTCCAGGACGGTTTTGGGGAAGATGACATGTTTGTCATCTAGGAAGCATTTTAGACCGGTATCTTCAAGTGACTTAAACATTTTGAAGATTTCATAGTGCTCTGTACTTTGAGCTGAATCGAAATCAACTTGGAGAATGTTTGGAAACTGAGACATTTTTGTCTTAGTGAGAGGATAGGTTAATACTTGTGAATATTTTGTCTGATGTTTGCCTAAGTTATATATTAGTAGAGAGGTGATAGTATTATCCAGTGGGTGACAATTGATGTACTCTATTGACCATAGGATAAAACATATTGCATGAAATAAGCATGTCTACAACCTAGGATGTGAGTCATAGGCCTGGACGGTGAAAGATATCATATTTTTACGTCTTTTGAGATATGACCATTTTGTTTTGAAAAGGTATCCTTTCAGAACAGATAACTCTAAACACAGATAATTATTCCACTTTTGTTCGGAGACCAAATAATCCGGAGTACATTATTTCCAAACAGGTCGGTTTTCAGTTATTTGTTCCGATGCGGTTAATTGGTGTAAGCACTAAGTAACCGGTCGGTTTACTCTAACTGATAGACAAAGCGGTTCTTCAATAGGTACCTAGGTGAATTTGGAATCTGACAATTTAGGAGGAACTACCGGTTTTGTCTGTCCGAACCGAATTTCCCTTTTTGACATTTCTAAGAGATAAGCTGATTAATATTGGTTAAACCAAGTATGTTTCTAAAGTGAGAGAACTTAGCTTCATGTAGGGACTTTGTGAAGATATCAGCTACTTGTTGTTCTGTTGATACGTATTCCAGCCGGATGTGCTTTAACATGACATGTTCCCTGATGAAGTGATGCCTTATGTCGATGTGTTTGGTTCTAGAATGTAGAACCGGATTGTATGTGATTGCTATGGCACTTGAGTTATCACAGAATATTGGGGACTCTTCAGTTGTGATACCGAAGTCCTTCAGTTGTTGTTGGATCCACAGAAGTTGTGAACAGCAACTTCTGGCTGCCAGATATTCAGCTTCTGCGGTTGATGTGGCAACCGATGTCTGTTTCTTGCTATGCCATGAAACAAGCCGATCACCTAAGAATTGGCATGTTCAGCTGGTACTTTTTCCGTCAACTTTGCAACCTGCATAGTCTGCATATGAGTAACTTGTGAGGTTAAAGGATGAATCCTTTGGATACCACAGACCGACTTCAGGCGTTCCCTTTAGGTATTTCAAGATTCGCTTTGCAGCCGTGTAGTGAGACTGTTTTGGATTAGCCTGGAATCTTCCACACACACCGACCGCAAATAGTATATCCGGTCTACTTGCTGTCAGGTATAGGAGTGAACCGATTATTCCGCGATAGGCCGTCAGGTCTACTGCCTGACCATCTTCATCTTTGTCCAATTTGATTGATGAGCTCATTGGAGTAGCGGCAGAGGATCATGTATCCATCCCAAATTTCTTTAGAAGTTTCTTTGTGTATTTGGGCTAACTGATGAAGGTTCCTCCTTCGAGATGTTTAACCTGAAGGCCTGGGAAGAATCTTAATTCTCCCATCATACCCATCTCAAATTTGTTAGTCATCAAGATTTAGAATTTGTCACACAGTTTAGGATCGGTTGATCCAAAGATGATATCATCCACATATATTTGAACAAGTAGGATATGCTCATTTTTATTAAATTTAAATAGGGTTTTATCCACTGAACCTATGGTGAAATCGTGTTTTAACAGAAATGCGGTTAGCGTATCATACCAAGCTCTAGGAGCTTGCTTTAAACCGTACAATACTTTATTTAGGCAGTATACATGATTAGGTAGGTCAGCATTTTTAAAACCGGGTGGTTTCTCAACTTATACTTCCTCACGTAGATCACCATTTAGAAATGCATTTTTAACATCCATTTGAAAAATCCCAAGATCCTAATGGCTTCAATCCTAGCTACAGGGACAAATGATTCTTCGAAATCAATGCCTTCTTCTTGTTTGTATCCTTGTGCAACTAATCAAGCTTTGTTCCTCGTGACCAAACCGTCTTCATTAAGTTTATTTCTTAATACCCATCTTGTTCCTATGACCGGTTGATCTTTCGGTCTAGGGACTAGGTACCAGACTTTGTTACTCTCAAACTGGCTTAACTCTTCTTGCATTCCCAAGATCCAATCCGGATCTAACAATGCTTCATCCACCCTTTTCGGCTCAATTTGGGATATGAAAGCGGAATTGAAATATTCCTCCAGGATTTGTCGCATAGTTCGAACGGGTTCTGAAGGATCACCTATAATTAGCTCAGGAGGATGATTTGTGTTCCTTTTGAGGTTCGGTTCAGAGCGTCTACCAAATCACTATTTACATGATCAAGGCTAGACATATCGGTAGGCTGAACAAGGATGTCAGACCGACCGATTTCCTCAGTTTGAACCGAGGTGTCAGCTTCCTACCGTGTGACAGCTTGATCCAGTTGGGTTTCATCATCACCCATTTGGTCATGGACAAACCGTCTGAAAACCGGAACCTCATCTTCACTATCAGAGTGGATATTGTTGTTTTCCAATTTGTTGTGTAGATCAAAGGATGATGTAGTGTTACTTTCAACCGATTCATCGAAAACGGCATGAAGTGATTCCTCCACGGTTAGAGTTCTAGTATTGTACACTCTATAAGCTTTACTAACTGCTTAGTAACCTAACATGATCCCAATATCTGATTTTGCATCAAAAGCAGATAGGTAAGTTTTGCCATTTATGTGAATGTAACATTTACAACCGAAAATCTTAAGATACCTAAGGTTAGGAATCCTATCAAAGTATACTTCATACGGAGTTTTGTTGTGGAATTTGTTAATCAGAGATCGGTTTTATGTGTGACATGCAGTATTGATAGCCTTAGCCCAGAATTTCTGAGCAATACCCGAATCGGCTATCATGGACCTTGCAGCTTCCTTGAGAGTTCGGTTTCTTCTCTCGGACAGGCCGTTCTGTTGAGGAGTCCTAGCACTAGACAACTCGTGTCTAATACCGGATTCATCAAGGAATGCATTTAGTGTACTATTTATAAATTTGGTTCCTCTATCACTCCTAATGCTATTGATGCGTGTTGATTTTTCATTTTGCAAACGTTTAAGCAATGTAATTATGTTTGAGGCGGTTTCACGTTTGGATGCCAAGAATATTACCCATGTATACCTAGAATAATCATCAACAACTACCATAGTGTAAAGCATACCTCCTAAGCTGACGACCCTAATTGGTCCAAATAGGTCCATGTGAAGAAGATCTAAGCATCAGTTAGATTGAATGTGTCCTTTACTCTTGAAGGTTGACCTAGTTTGTTTACCCATTTGACATGCTGAACAGACCTTATCCTTATTAAATACTATATCAGAATTCCTTCAACTAGCTTTTTACCGCGGATATAGTTTAAGGTTTTCAGGTTTAAGTGGTTTAACCTTTTATGCCACAGCTAAGTTTGATCGGTTTTAGCTACCATGCAAACAGGGTATTCTACTTTATTTTTCCAATCTACCTTGTATGTATTTCCTAACCTATTTCCGGTTAGCAGTATGATACCTTGAGAATTTTTAACTAAGCATGCATGTTTAAGGAATTTTACAGTGTATCCAGCATCACACATTTGACTAATGCTTAACAGGTTAAAATGTAGGTTTTCAACTAAGAGTACATTATCAATTGTTAAATTACCATGGACAATCTTACCCTTGCCCACAGTTCTACCTTTTGAGTTATCACCGAAGGTAATCATTGCACCGGTTTCTATTCTGATGTCGGTTAGAAGATTGTTGTTTCCAGTC
Organism: Impatiens glandulifera; assembly: GCF_907164915.1. NCBI lineage: Eukaryota > Viridiplantae > Streptophyta > Magnoliopsida > Ericales > Balsaminaceae > Impatiens > Impatiens glandulifera. Next base: position 532,830 of record NW_025919138.1, read on the forward strand.
ATGTGTCTAGAGCAACCGCTATCTAGGTACCACTCGGAGTTTCCTAGTCGTTTCTTCATATCCTACAAAATATACATATTACAACTATTTGGTACCCACATTTACTTGGGTCCACAAGCGATTAGTCCCTTAGGTATCCAAACTTTAATAAGTCGGACAACTTTCTCGGTTATAGTTCTAGCTAGTTTTCCTGCACTCGGGTTGGAGTCTTTCTTTCCTAAAGGTACCTTATTCAGAGGTGGACTTTGGTTTAACCTATGTGGTTCGGCTTTCTTACCTTTGGGTCGGTTGGTTATCCTTTTCTCAGGGTGAAGCCATTTTTCGGAGTTAATTGGACTTACATAGATTAGTTTATCTTCCGGATATGAGGCACTTAGTTCCTCATCGTCGGTTAAGGAACTCTTGACAAAGCTTACAAAGGGAAGGTTATCCTTTGTGGCCCTCATTTTGTCGGAATGGTTCCGGATGCTGGATCTGTTATTCTTATATCCAAGACCGAACATGCACTTGGGATGTCTATTATAGTTACACATTCTATTCACCATTTTACTGGATCTTTTCCATGCGGCTATTCGATACTGGATTCGGGCCTCATCCTCTTCGGTCGGCTCTTGGACTGACTCCTTGAGCTGTTTGGTCTTGGAGGGTATTTCAGGTGTTATCTCGGTTTCAAGGGTTTTATCAGGTTGAATGGTTTTTGGTTCGGTCAAGGTAGGTGCTATGGGGTCGGTTCTAAAGTTGAGTTGAGTAGGTATTAATGTTAATAGGTTCTTATATTCTGCTACCATATCATTTAGTGTATTAAATAACTCATCTTTAGTAAATTCTTCACAGGGAGAGTCAAATACATGTTCCTCATTTTCCATGAGGCATGTGAGTTCATCATCACTATCACTGTGAGCCCATAAGATTCCTCCGTCATCGGCTATCAGTGCTTTCTAAACTTCACTTCCTTCATCGGTTTGTTGATAGTTATTTCAGTTATTCTGATCGTCCGGTTTTCGGTCATCCCGCCTTGGTTTTCTACATTCCACCTGAAATTTCCCAAACAATTGCAGTTATAACATCTAATATTAGATTTATCACCGTAGTTATAGTTGTTGTTATTTGTCGGTTGGCTTCTCTTCATGAATCGGCCAAATTTTTGTGCAAGCATTGCCATGACATCCTCGGTGAACTGTTCAGCGGTTTTGATCGGTGCAGGAGCAACCGGTTCGGTGGATGTGACCAATGCCCTGGTTGAGGTTGATGGTAAGACTTCATATTCAGTCCTAGATCTCATTTCAAACTCATATGCCTTAAGATCTTCGAATACGTCGTGTAGATTTATCTTGCTTAGACGGTTTGATTCCCTCATCACCATTGCCTTTATGACCCATGCACTTGGAAGAGATCTTAGCGCTTTCATGATGACTTCCTTGTTGTCATACTTCTTGCAAAGAGTTGATAGCTCGTCTATCACATCTGTGAACCGGTCACTGTATTCTCTCATTGTTTCTCCCGGTCTCATCTTGATGTTTTCAAACTTCTGGGTAACCACCATTATCTTGTTTTCCTTCGTTCTTTCATTTCCTTCATGGATTTGAATCACCGCTTCCCATATTTCCTTTGCGGTTTTGTAATCTCGGACCTTGCAAAACGTATTCCTATCCAAACCGTTAGAGATGCGGTTTCTGGCATGGTTGTCCAAATTGTTTCTTCTCCTGTCTTCAGCTGTCCAGTCTTTTCTGTCTTTATCAATCTTTACCGGTCCTTCAGTCAGGATGAACTGCATCTCGTCATCCATGGTGATTAAATGCAGGTGCATGCGTGCCTTCCTATTGGCAAAGTCGTCACCTTCTAGCATTGGAGGCCTATCAAACGACATGCTTGCTTAAGTATTGAAACTAACTGCTCTGATATCAATTGTTAGGATCTAGATCGCGGATGGGGAACCGGGGTCTGGCCGGTTAGCGCTTTCACTCAACGGTTGGTGTTTAATCCGGTTAGAGATTAACACCGAGGTTTCAATACTACACAAATTGTCACAAACCCTTGAACTTAGTTCAAGTGCGGAAATGGTTTATTTCAGGTTGAAGCAGCACACACACTAGATGGATAGAACCAAATTTAGATAAGGTCGACTTGAAGTATAGTGGGTCGGTTTTGGGATTCGGTAATTCGGTTAGGATGATGTAAGTCGGTTTGAGTAGAATCGATTAGAATAAAAGGCCGGTAGAAAGTAAATAATAAGGCAGAATTTTATGGATGTTCAGAGATAAACTTCTACGTCACCCTTCCTCTCGAAACCGCGAGAAGGATATTCACTAAGGAATACACAAACACAATTCAATTGAGACTTATTTTCTGCTCGATAAACACTCGTACAATTCTCACCGAAATTGTAATCACACTCCAAATAGACACTTAGGCTCTAAATCTTGTAAAGAGATGAACTTGCAATAAATCTTAGAGCTTGTAGTTGGTAGAACTGGTAACTTTTTGTGACTTGTTTCTAGTGCTGCGTTTATTCCTCTTGAGCTCCTTCTTTTATAGGTGAAATGTGCCAACGGTCACATTTCATTTCCTTGAATCTGATTGGTTGAGAAGAGGTTCAGTGATTCAGACTTGGCGGTCTAGGCTTCTAGTGTGTAGGTCAAACTGGCTAGGTTTGTCTTTTACTCAATATGGAAACTGTCGGTTGGACAGTTGCCTGTACCTGGAGTATTGCGCCTCTGATTTATCCTGGAGTGGAAAGATCTTGTCGGACGATCTTCTGCAGCCTGCATACTTTCTTCAGACTTGTATGAATATGGAAATACTAAAGTCTGTCCCTTCGGTATCATCCTCAACAGATACTCGAAGTATCTATTTGTACTGGTCGGTTGTTTATGTTAACCGGATGACTTCCGGTTTTTCCATAACTTCAGATTGACCGAATGTTCAACGATTTTGGCCTTCTGATTTGACCGGTCTTGTCTTCTTGTTCGGTCAGGTTTTTGTTCGGTTGGATTGCTTGACCGGTTGAGTAACTTGACCGGTTGAGTAACTTGACTGTTCCTGCACAAGAGATTTGTTTTTGTTAAGTCTATTTAACCGATCTAATTTTATCTAACAAAAACCCTTCAATATATATCAAGAACCTAACGTGTAGTTAATATCTAATGATTATATCAACCGTCAAAGAGTCATAGACCTATTCCATAGGAACACAACTGTTAATGTTAATCATGAAAGCATGCAATTAATATTAAGAGTATATATGAAAATAATATCAGAAATGTCAGTCATTCTTGACAAATTGAGAGACACATGTCTTCAATTTATTTGAGAAGTGACTGGTTCATTTTAGGCAGGAAAAATACATGGAAAGATTCATAAGCAGATGACAGCTGTCCAAATAGCCATAAAATTAAAAATCTAAGTACACAAGTAGTTAGATGCTTATTTTACTTTTCACATTCTTCACTTCTACTTGGAACATTTATCTATTAGACGAAGCGTATAATTGTGCATAAACAGTGCTTCACGTGTGTCTAGTTAGACATGAGCTTTCATTTGCTCTAGACATAACAACGTCTAACGTCTATTAGACGTTTACGTCTAACCACGCAGGAAATGAACCAAGACATAATATTTTAAAAGAAGATAAAAACTGCTAGAGTAGACATACATCTAAGTAATTATGCTTCTTAAACTTTTAGTTTATTGGACGTATTTAGACCTCTGTCTTCTTGTCTTTCCACTTACACTTTGAACAACATGTTCCCCCTCAGTTTATACACGTAGAAACATCAATCAAGATCAACAAGACCTAAAATGTTTCAAAAATAAGAAAACTTAGCTTCAGGCAGAGGCTTCGTGAAGATATCTGTCGTTTGTTGATCTGTAGGGATATACTCAAGACGAATCTGCTTTTGATTGACGTGTTCTCGGATAAAATGATGTTTGATTTCGATATGCTTTGTCCAGAATGCGGAATTGGATTATAGGTAATTGCAATAGCACTAGTGTTGTCACAGAAAATTTGAGATTCATCGCCCACAATCCCATAGTCCCTGAGATGTTGTTGAACCCACAAAAGTTGAGAGCAACAGCTGCCAGCAGCAAGATACTCTGCTTCAGCTGTAGACGTGGCGACTGACGTCTGCTTCTTGCTAAACCATGAAATAAGACGATCTCCAAGGAACTGGGAAGTTCCACTTGTGCTCTTTCTATCAATTTTGCACCCTGCATAATATGCATCTGAGAAACTTGTCAAATTGAAACTGGAATCCTTCGGATACCACAGTCCCACATTTTGAGTTCCCTTTAAATATTTAAGAATGCGTTTAGCAGAAGTAAAGTGAGAGAGTTTAGGATTAGCCTGAAATCTTCCACAGACACCAACAACAAATTGGATATATGGTCTACTAGCAGTCACATAGAACAAAGATCCGATTAAACCTCTATAGGATGTGACATCTACACTTTGGCCACCTTCATCTCTATCCAATTTACTAGAGGAGCTCATTGGAGTGGCTGCGGCAGAGTAGTTCTCCATCCCAAATTTCTTTAGCAGTTCTTTGGTATACTTGGCTTAATTGATGAAGGTTCTTTTTTCCAGCTGACGGACTTGAAGCCAAAGGAAGAACGTTAGTTCTCCCATCATGCTCATTTCAAATCTGTCATGCATCAGCTTAGCAAATTTCTCACACAATTTGGGATTAGTTGAACTAAATATAATATCATCAACATATATTTGAACAAGCAGAATGTGAGAGTCTTTAGTGAATCTAAATAGTGTTTTATCCACAGTTTCGATGACAAAGTCATGATCAAACAGAAATTCAGTCAAAGTATCATACCAAGCTCTAGGAGCTTGTTTCAGACCATACAGGGTTTTGTCAAGCTTATAAACATGATTTGGTGACGTATGATCTACAAAACTAGCGGGTTGTTCAACATAGACATCTTCATTTAATTTTCCATTTAAAAATGCACTTTTCACATCCATTTGAAAGAATTTAAAGTTCTTAAATGATGCATATTGCTAGGAAGATTCTAATTGCTTCAAGTCTTGCCACAGGTGCAAAAGACTCATCAAAGTCGATACCTTCCTCCTGTCTGTATCCTTGAGCAACGAAACGAGTTTTATTTCTAATAACTAAACCATCTTCACTAAGCTTATTTCTAAAGACCCATCGTGTTCCTATGATTGACTGGTCAGTCGGTCTAAGAGTTAGATGCCACACTTTATTTCTGATAAACTGGTTTAACTCCTCCTATATAGCATTTATCCAATCAGGATCAACTACTGCTTCACCAGTTTTCTTGGGTTCAATCTGAGAAATAAAGGCAAAATCGGCCATTTCATCCATCAACTGATGTCTTGTCCTTCGAGGAGAAAAAGGATTTCCGATGATCAATTTAGATGGATGATTCCTGTTCCATCTGAAGTTGGATCCAAGAGGATTGGTCATCTGAACAGGTGACTCCGCGACGTCCAAAATTTCAACAGTTTGTTGAACATGAGTTTGTACGTCTGGTTGAGTCTCAACCGGATCAGCCACAGGGTCAGACAGCGAAATCCGTTTATCCAGAGCTTCTTCCTCACTTATAGACTCAAGACTTTTCACTTATAATATGTCAGCAAGGTCAATGGGATCGATGGATTTTCTCTCAACTGGTTCATTAAAGACTACATGGACGGATTCTTCAACGATTTGTGTTCTGTTGTTATATACTCTGTAAGCCTTTCTTACTGAGGAATATCCCAACATGAATCCCTCATCTTCTTTAACATCAAACGCGGTCAAATAAATCTTTCCATTGTTATGAATAAAATATTTACACCCGAATACTTTAAAGTAAGAAACTATGGGAATTTTTCCGTAATACAGTTCATAGGGAGTTTTATCAAATCGATTGTTAATTATTGACCGATTTTGTGTGTAACAAGCAGTGTTTATGGCTTCTACCCAGAACCTCTAAGGTACGTCTAATTCAGCCAGCATAGATTTTGCTGCTTCCTTCAGAGTCCTCACTCTTCTCTCAGAAATACCATTTTGCTATGGAGTTCTGGCACTAGACAACTCGTGCCTAATTCCGGACTCCTTAAGATAAGATGATAGGTATTTGTTAGTGAACTCAGTTTCCTGGTCACTTCTAATTCATGCAATATTCAAAGATTTCTCATTCTGAATTCTTTTAAACATTCTAATCAAATTTTCAGCGGTTTTATCCTTCGATGGAAAAAATGCTACCCATATAAATCGAGAAAAATCATCAATAACAATTAGGGCAAATCCCATTCCTCCTAGGCTCTTTACAGGAATTGGACCAAAAAGATCCATATGTAACAATTCTAAGCAACGACTGGATTGAGATTTCCCTTTACTTTTGAACGATGATCTTCCCAGTTTGCCTAACTGGCAGGCAGAGCATACATTGTCCTTTGAAAACTGAAGTTTATGTAAACCAATAACTAAATTATTTGAACAAATATTGTTGATGGTTTTGAAATTTAAATGGTTTAACTTTTTATGCCATAACCATTTTTAGTCATTCTTGGCAATCATGCACATATGATCAGAAGATTCTTTTTTCCAATTTATTTTATACGAGTTTCCTACTCTACTACCAGTTAGTAAAGTGTTACCATGTTAATCCTTAACTAAGCATGCATGAGTTTGAAAATCAACTGACAAACCATTATCACATAGTTGACTAATACTAATCAAGTTATAGCACAAGTTATCCACAAGTAACACATCATTAATGGTTAGATTACCATGGATAATCTTACCCTTACCCATGGTTTTACCCTTCTTATTATCACCAAAAGTGATATTGGGTCTAGACCAACCTGCTATATCGGTGAGAAGCCGTCTGTTTCCTATCATATGCCTAGAAAAACCGCTATCTAGATACCACACAGATTCCTCGAGACCATCATTCACTTGTATCTACACAAAACAATATTTACAATCTTTTGGTACCCACATTCAATTGGGTCCTCGATCAATCAGCTCCTTAGGAATCCATATTTGGGTTATTCTGATGGATTTCCCATTTTGTTTAGTAATTAATGCGTATAATTTTGACATAGCAGACGCCTTCCTGCTAGTCACTAATCCTTTAGCTTTTGAAGAAGATTTTATTTTAAAACTCCTTGACTTTGAGTCAGGTTTTAGGTTGCCAGACCTGCTGGCTGCATCTAACTTATTTTTCAGCCAGCTGACAGTCGGCGGAACATAAGTTATTTCATTCTTAAAAGCTACTTCTTCATAAATCGGATCAGATTCAATATTAGTCAAACCCCCTTTAACAAAGCTTATTGGCTTAAGCTTGTCATTCGATGAGTTTGACTTTTTGCACGACAGGTTTGAGTCATTGCCATTAAATCCTAAACTGGATTTAGATCCAGCAGGTTTTAACATGTTGATCTGATATTTGACAGTTTCTCCAGACCTTGTCCATGCACTAACTTCATAGTTTAGCCTTTTGTTTTCAGCAGAAAGAATCTGAATATGTTCTTTGAGCATCTCATTCTCAGATGAGATCTCTACTTCTTTCTTTTTAAAATCGTTTGTTTCAGAAGTTTTATGAAAGGGCGAAATGTTGGCTTCATATTTCACTTTCATCTCATAAAACGAATCTGATAACTTCTTGTACTCAATGGCCATTTCATTGAGTGCAGTAGTTAACTCTTCGTTGGTAAATTCTGGTTTAGAGACATCATTTACCTTGGATTGGTCGTCTTCCATCAAGCATGTTACGGCAGGAGACTCATCTGACTGTCAGCGCATTTGGATTTGTTTTCAACACACATGAAGACTTTTTGGTCTTTCTGATTCTTCTTTTCTTGAGCGTTTCTACCATATATCTGAGTAAGCTTCTCCCATATTTCTTTAGCAGAGCAACATGACTTGATTTCGTAGAATATATTCATGTTGATCGATTGATACAGAATATTCCTGGCCACATTATCCAGGTTATTGGTCATCTTATCTTCAGTGGTCCATTCACTTCTTGGCTTCGAAATTTTTATGGGCCATCAGTAATGACGCTCCACATATCGCAATCAAGAGCAGCCAAGTGAGCTTGCATTCTCATCATCCAATAGTCACAGTTGTCTCTTGACAGAATAGGGATTTCATTGATGATAGACATGAATCAGGTTCTTTAAGCTTGAGAATAGGAAACAGAGCTCTGATACTAATTGAAAGGATCAGCAACAGAAATAGAGATGGGGTCTGGCTAATGATGTCGGCTTACAAAAAACGGTTTGATAGAAATTATGTTAGGGATAAATATCTCTTTCTGTTCTGCACAAACCCTTGCAAACTCTTGAACGATTCAAGTGCGGAAATGTTCGCTTAGGTTTGAATCTAAGAACCAAGAATGAAAAGATGACAGAAAGAAACAACACAACAATTTGTTTATGGATGTTCAGAGTTAACTCTCCTACATCAGCTTTTCTTCCAACCACCGGAAGGATTCACTAAACTTTCAACGAATCAAATACAATCGCACGACTAAGCAAGAAAGCATCTTACTCAATGTAACAATATGCATAAGATAGAATAATTTGAGTATCGATAGATCGATGATTCTTCTATTGTCCTTGAGGATCTTTAAATAAGGTGCAGGTACCAACGGTCGAATCTTCATAATGACACGTGGCGGACTTCCATTGGAGCGCCTCCATAGTACACATCAGACTTTGAGCACTAGGATCGTGGCCGTACCAATCAGCTAGTGCGCCAAATATTCTTCAAGGATATTCCTGTAAAAACAAGTAGTGGGAAGAATATTTTCTTATGTGGCATTGATCAATTGGTTGCAACTGGCTGTCGTACTGATCTTCATAGGAAAGTGGAGCAGGAGTAGCGTACAACTAGTTGATCGTGGGTAGACGGGTGCTAGCTTCAAGCAACTTCTTAAGCCTCGCATTAGACGTATTTCACTTAGACGACATCGTCTAATAAAATTAGACGCCCTTGTCTAATAGTATCATCCATTAGACCACCTGGTCTAAAGGGATTAGACTTCACGTCTAATTACAATTCAGTTTAGACTAATTTGAAGGAGTTAGACTGCACATCTAACTTTCAATAGTTAGACTGCATGTCTAACTATACATCCCTTCAGACTAATCTGAAGGAGATAGACCTCACGTCTAACTTTCATTAGTTAGAATGCACGTCTAACTATACATCCCTTCAGACTAATCTAAAGGAGTTAGACCTCACGTCAACTCTCATCTATTAGACTACACGTCTAACTTCGCTAGTTAGACTGCACGTCTAACTTTGTGTGTTAGACTGCATGTCTAAATCTTCTAGTTTGACTGCATGTCTAACTCTTCTAGTTAGACTACACGTCTAACTTCGCTAGTTAGACTGCACGTCTAACTCCGTGTGTTAAATTGCACGTCTAACTACGCTAGTTAGACTACACATCTAACTACGCTAGTTAGACTACACATCTAACTCCGTGTGTTAGACTGCACGTCTAACTTCGCTAGTTAGAATGCACGTCTAACTATACATCCCTTCAGACTAATCTGAAGGAGTTAGACCTCACGTCAACTCTCATCTATTAGACTACACGTCTAACTTTGCTAGTTAGACTGCACGTCTAACTTCGTGTGTTAGACTGCATGTCTAAATCTTCTAGTTAGACTGCATGTCTAACTCTTCTAGTTAGACTACACGTCTAACTTCGCTAGTTAGACTGCACGTCTAACTCTGTGTGTTAAATTGCACGTCTAACTACGCTAGTTAGACTACACATCTAACTCCGCTAGTTAGAATGCACGTCTAACTCCGTGTGTTAGACTGCACGTCTAACTTCGCTAGTTAGACTGCACGTCTAACTCCGCTAGTTAGACTACACGCCTAACTCCGTCTGTTAGGCTGCACGTCTAACTTCGTGTGTTAGACTTCACGTCTAACTCCTCTAGTTAGACTGCACGTCTAACTCCGCTAGTTAGACTACACGTCTAACTACGTGTGTTAGACTGCACGTCTAAATTCGATAGTTAGACTGCACGTCTAACTTCGCTAGTTAGACTGCACGTCTAACTCCGTGTGTTGGACTGCACGTCTAACTCCATGTGTTAGATTGCACGTCTAATTCTTCTAGTTAGACTGCACGTCTAACTCCATGTGTTAGACTGCACGTCTAACTCAATGCTTCAAATGCCAAATCAGTCTAATGAACCTCATTAAGACTCAGTCTAATAAAACCTATTTTCGATACAACTGCATCAAAAATAATTATACGCATAGATTGAGTTTTATATACATTCATCATCAAAATTCCAATTGTCAAATTACTTTGACACTTAGTCAAAATAATTTGACCCAACAAATGTAGATGCGGAGACTGGTGGCATTCGAACGGGCTATGCTTTATCTTTCCAACCATATGTCACAATCCAAAAACTAAGCATTACATAATTAGTTATGAATCAAATATCGATGACATGTCTGATTTGATCATGTCTTGGTCGCATCGTATTCTACCTCCGATTTGAGGGGGTTAAGAGCATCGACGTTATTTTGAGTATAAACGAATATGGTATATGACTCTTCCAGCTTTCTAAATTATCTGAGATCAGCTAATTATATTGAGAATAGCGATCTGGATGAATTTTTGAAGTTGAAGATGTCTCTAGAATTTCTTCAACGAATATGGCTAAAAATCCTAGATTTTAAAAGTTTTTTTCCAAATGATCCGCACCTGGTGTCAGCATTGACGTCAGTACTCACGATTTTAAATCTTTTTGTGCACTAATCCTAATGCGTTGACCTCCATAAAATCACTCTTGACTCGCCCGTTTCGACTCAGTTTTGTTGTTTTTGGCTTTTTGTAAAAATTTGTTTACAACAATATTATACTCAAAATTCAAGTTGTTTTGAAGCGGTCAATCTGAACATTCCAGGTTTACCAAATTCCGACTATTTATGAAAAGTGACATTTGAACACACAAATGAGCCCCGAACTAGTGTTTCGATACATTTTGTCCAACAACAATATTACTCTTATAACCCTTGGAGGTGACCCCGTAGCTTAGCACGTGTCGATGACACATAATAATACGGGAGGATTTGAGATGGCTTGAGGTTCGATGCGTTTCAACCTTGGTGTGCGTGTCATGCATCATTTCTAAGAGAAAATATTAATTTAAAAGATCTTGAAAATACCTAAGAGATTTAGAAATTAATTATGTAAAAATAACTAATTATATTCAAATTTTAATAATCTGGACTAATTAAGAATTTGATTTAAATATGATTTAAATTTATTATATAACTTATTTAAAAGATTATTTATTTAAAAAACAGAGTCACCAAATGATTTAAAAAAATTAGTTAAGAATTCGTATATAAATGTACCTTATACCAGAGGTTCAATAAGGGGTTCGATTTTTAGTTACGCTCAGGAAAGGGATTTCGCGCTATGTATTCCATACCCGTCAAAGGACTGTTTAATTTTTTGAAACAAAGTCGGGCTATTACATGATTTATTTATAATTTTATTTCCTTTAATTAGTAGTACGATGGTCCTAAACAAGGATATGTTTAGATTACGTAAATAATTGTATAAACTAATTTAAAAGGGCATACCTACGGTTGCGTTGATATAAGATTAAGTAAAAACCATGAAAAATATCAGAAAAAGTGTTAGAATTTAAATAAATTCCAAACGAGGCCTTAGATATAATATTTGTTTAGGAAATCTCCCGAAAATATTTAAATATCATTTTCTGACCTTTCAAGATTATTTGAAAATGGATTAGGGTTCCAAAATTAAAAAAATAATTTTAGATTTTGAAAAGTGGAACCACACAGGCCTTAGGAACGGACTCCTAGGTTCTGAGTCCGTTTTTCAATTTTGGCTCAGACAAGCTTGGTCTAGACTGGGAAGCTCAAGATTAGGGCTCGGGAGTGTGGGTCTTTGGATCCGGAGGGTTCGGTCCTAGGTTTAGGAGGCTTGGTCTCGAACTCTGACTACTCGGTCGAGGGGACAAAGTGCTCGGTCTTAGGGCTCAGAAAGCTTGGACCTAGGTTTGGGAGTCATGGTCGTGGAGCTGGGAGGCTTGGTCCCAGGTCAGACCTCTCAGTCCGAGGTTAGAAACCTCGGCCGAATTCCTCGGTCCTTTCTTAAGAACACCGATCTTAAGTCTCGGTCCTAACTCAAGAACATCGGTCCTTGGTCTTGGTCCAGACTGAAGAACATTATTTATTTGTCTTGGTCTGGACCGAGGATTCTCGATCTCAAGTTAAGAACCTCAGTACTTTGCCTTGGTCCAAGAGGACCGATTGTTCTTGAATTGATCAAGAATTGCAGATCTTGTATCTTTTGATACAAATCATGAAATCATGATCTGTAAATTGCAATCAACTCTTATGTCTGAAGAAATAGACATTACGGTGTCATCGAGAAAGTCGAGTTCAAAGGAAGGCTTAATCGTGATAGGTTGACATGCTAGGAAGTCTGCAATAATGCTTCATTTAACATACTTATGAACAATATATGTGATAACGTATTCAAAAATCATCATCATCATCCATTTAGAGAGTTTAGGCAAAATCAGCGTTCATTGAAATAGAAAGTGGATTGGATCTAGTCGGGATACCAATTTGATAGGGTGAGCTTGAATATAATGTCTCACACTTTTGGTGACTCATGCAAGTGCCCAACATATTTTCTCGGGTGTCGAATAGTTCAATTCGTACTCAGTCAATCTATTGTTGAGGTACTAGACGACAATTTCGAGTTTGTTCTCATTTTCTCGAGCCAACAGATTTCCTATAACCGAATCTATCATAGTGAGATAGAGAAATAAAGGAACACCGGGCCTTGGAGGCATAAAGACCGGTATAGTATTTTATTTTTTCAAAATCTTGTCAACAAGTTTCATTCTATTGGAATTTCTGATCCATTTTCAGGAGCTTGAAAAGAAGATCATTTGTGAGAGTTAGTTTGCTAATGAAACGACTGATAAACTAGATTTTACCGAAGAAGCCTCAAACTTCTATCTCATTTTGAGGCGGAGGCATAGCCGTAATGGCCTCGATTTTAGAGGTATCAATTTCTATTACACGTTGGGTAATAAGAAATCCTAGCATCTTACTGACGTTAACTCCAAAAGCACACTTATTTGGATTTAGTCGAAGTCGATATTTTTGAATTCTTTTTAAGAATTTATCTAAGTTAGGAATATTACCCTAACAATCTTTAGACTTCACGATCATGCCGTCAATATAGACTTCCACCTATTTATGAATCATGTCGTGGAAAGTCATTAAAACTGCTCATTGATAGGTAATTACGGTGTCTTTTAGATCGAAGGGCATGACCTTAATACAAAACGTGTCTACCTTTGTGTTAAATGTGGTCTTCTCTTGTCTTCTTCAGCGACAAGGATTTGGTTATATCATGAGAATCCATCTATAAAAGACAAAAGTTGATTGTCAGTAGCATGATCGACCAAAATGTCGATGTGAGGCAAATGAAAGCTATCCTTAGAGCTAGCTTTGTTTAGATCTCGGTAGTCTACACAAACGCACATCCTTCCATCCTTTTTCAAGACGGAAACCACATTGGCTATCCATGTGTGGTGCGGTAGTCCACTGCTTCGAGGAATTTTGCTTCCAACTATTTCTGGACTTCTTCTTTATTCATGGTAACATCCTCAGTTTTCATCCGTCTCAACTTTTTTTGACGGGTTTAGCCTTCAGATAAGGAGGATCTGATGTTGAACAATAGTAGGATCCACTTTGGGCATATCCTTGTAAGACCAAACGAACACGTCTTTGTAGGTCTTCGTCAATTCTATCATCTCATGACTTTCGTCATCACTTAGGCTTTGTCCAATCAAAACGATTTGAAGATTGTCCTACATATTGAGGTTTACTTCGATCGTCGTTTCAGCTAGGAAAACGATTTCTTCCTCGTGTTCCAAGAAGTTTTTAAATTCGAAATTAAATTCATATTGGAATGAAACATCCATCATCTGACATATATTTGAAACTGCACTCTAGCATTTTATTGGACGCTTTATTACAAAAAGACGAAGACATCCCATCATGATTGTCTTTATAGACTTCTTTATTTATTACAACATAAGATACTATTTCATAGTCCAAAGGGGTGTGATATTGTTATCAACACTCAAGTTGATTATAGGAGCTTTATCAGCCGCTGGTAGGTTTGTGAAGTTTATCTTACAAGAGCCTTCATCAACATTCAACTCTTCTTCCGTTAGAGAAAGATCTCTGAACAGCTTTTCCAGAGTTTCGTACCAATAAGTAGTCATTTTCCTAATCATATTAATGGATGAATTAATATTAAAAGAACAATCTAAAAAGATTTTGAAACCTAGAGAACGGGTTTGTAAGACTTGGTTGAAGAATAGCTCAGAAAAATCAAAACATAGTGTGGTTTCCCCTTCTCGCACAAACTGTCCATTTAGGGTTGGAAGAATATGTATACTATTTATATATTTTACCTTTTCTAAATCCTTCATACCATGTCGGCATATAACCGACACCGAAGTTGTCTGAGTTGTAATAAGACCAAGGAAAAAAAGTCATGTCAATAGCATTCGGCCCTAGACCCATTCCTTGGAAATATCCATTTTCTGCTTGAGATGCATGGAGATGACACTGTATGGAGTAAAGTCAGGAGTGGAATACGAGTCTTGACATTGCCTAAATATATGACAGATATTGAACTCACTTAACTCAATCTCTAGGTTAGTGGAATGAGTTGAACCGACTATGACTGTGACGTATTTCTTACCTTCTATGGTGACGAGCTTTCCATTAGCCATGAACATATATTCTGATGCAAGGTAGAGGCAAGAGCCTTAGCCTGATGCAACAAAAGGTCATCTCAAGATTAGGTTATAAGATTGTCACATATTAATTACGCATAATTCAACCTCAAAAGGTGTATCAGCTTATAAATCATTGTTCGGAAGCTACACATAATCTCTCGACAAGAATTATCAAAGCCCCTGACGCACAAGTCTGAGGGAAGAACTTAATTAGTAGAAATGTCGATCTCTTGGAGAGTCTTCCATGGACATTGTAAACCATGGTGAGAGTGCTGAACCATTATGGATTAAAGACATAGGAATTACTTTTTCATCCATCTTTACAGAAAAGTCTTTAACATGGGTTTCGTTAGGAGAAGGTATGTCTTTGTCCTCAAATCCTATCATTTTGATCTGTGGAGTTGCTGAAATGATTCCAACAAACTCTTCAAGAGTCGTGTTAGATGGAATACTAGTCTGGCTTAGTTCATTCAGAACAGCTTGCCGGTGTTCGATAGAATCTATCAAGATATCCTAGATAGAAATTTTGACATTGGTCTTCTTAAGTTGAGTAAGAAGACTATCACCAGGGTTTAAAGCTCTTGGCTCGTTTTCCCTTCTTGGATCATTAGATGTCTAAGAAGATTGACCGCATGGGTTGTTTTCATAAACCTAGGTTGGAAGTCGGCTCCACTCCGGGTTGCTGAGACTTCTGGAACACCTCTTCTTGGAGAATTAGTGCTAGGATTATCGGGAATCAACCAATTACGAGCTATGAGCGGTGGCGGATGGATGTTCGATTCTCCCTTTTGGGCCATGGGTTAACCATATTAACTTCTAGAGGGTTAATAGGTTCATCCTCAGAAATCAGATTTACCTGATGATCGGCAATAGATTTCTCGCAATTTCATGTTTAGGAATGATCTTTTGATCAATCAGGTCTTGACAAAAGAAATAACTTAATCTTGCCATGTTTGTCACTAAACCCCATAGTAGGTCACCTTTACAATTCACTTTTTCATATCTAGGCTCCACGATAGTATGCCCCTGTGTATTCAAAGTCCTTGAAACTAAAGATCATTTTTTATCAAGGGAAAGGTTGGCAGCTCCTGTATTGACAGATGAGTTACTGGTTTTAGGCTTCTGCTTGGTGGAAATTTCAACAGCTGATTGGGCCAACAAAATAATGGGAGCATCTTGGGAATGATTTGATTGTTTGGGCTTGTGACTTAGGTCCACGATCTATGAATATAAAAGTATTCTCCCACGGGGCGGTAACTAGTTTAGTTTCTCGAATCTGAACCATCGTGAATCTCCCTATGCATTCTGATATTCGTCCGGGTATCATCTGTAGGGGAATGAACTATCTAGATTTGTTATCAAGACTAGTGGCCACAAGCGAGTTACATAGAAGGAGCTTTCTCCAAAACGGACAGGCAACTATTAGTAGAGTGACCTTTCATTTGATGATACACACATTATGCCCCTTCAAACTTTCTAAGGAACTCTTGTTCCTCTCGAGGAGTTAAGGGTTCGATCAAATTCCTATGTTGAAGCAGGGTAAGGGCTTGACTCAGGTCATACCCAAATCGTCAAAAATCCTGGGAGGTCTTGGGACCCTCGTTATTGGCGGTTTAGATGTCGCCGGGACATTTGTTTTAGCCAAAACTAGTTTGCTTGAACTGAGCTTATGAGAGACTACAGCTTTCCATGTAGCTGGGACTTAGTGGATTTCGGCTTTGTCCTTCCTTTAAGGTCGAGGAGGAACAAGATATGCCTTCACGGTTTTACACTCTTTTCTTTCCTAATCAAAGGCTTCGTCAAGGTTATTACTCATTTTGAGGAGCTTCTTCATGTTTTGGAAAGTTTTGACGGTAAATCCAACAGAATATCGTCCGTTAACGTTATCCAAAATCAAGGTTATTTGTCTTTGCTCGCTATTTAGAGAATCAATCTTTTCAGTAACAACTTTCCACCTAACGATGAAGACAACAAATTTCTCGTTTTCACCTTGTTTCACATTCTTGAGTTTCCTCTCAGGACGTTCTAAGTTGTTTGAAGATAAATTATCTTCTTTTGGTGATATCAACGCATGACTGCACCATCTAAATAATGTGGAAATAGATGGAGGATTTTTGGTTCTCTCATATATAAAGGTGTCATAGCCTTGGTGTTTATCTAAAAGAGTGCAGCAGGATCAGTCTTGCTTACATACTTTGACAAAAAATGGAATTTTATTCCAAAGGGATCATTGCTCGTTCGGCAATTTTTATTGCGTTTTTCCAATCATGTTGTTCATCCAAACTACCTTTGGTAAATTGATTGAGCTGTTCTTGGAACTTGGACTAGTTAGCATTCAATTGAGCCATTTAGACCTCGTATGTAAAAGGGATGATCGTAGGGTTTACCCCTTCTTGGGCATTGGGTTTATCAACAACTTTTGGTTGAGTCCTTGCTGACCTGTTATCATCTTCAAGAGGTTCCTCGTAGATAGAGGCTTCTTCCATGTTACAACGCGTTTGAAGATTAATCATGATCGGAGTGGCGATATGTATATTATGTTGTGGTTGTCGTAATGAAGATGCTTGCTCCTGAACAGGGATAACAAGCTTAGTCATCAAGCTCGTTAGTATTGCCAGTTGCTTAGTTACTTGCTAAAGAGTAGCTTTTACTCAACAAATTCAGTTGGAGATACTCTATCCTTATCATTCTTTGGAGTTCCTTCGGCCATTACTTGGCGCACAAAACGTCGTGTTCTTGGATCTCTTCTTTGTGGGGCCGTAATTGTTCAAAAGTACCTAGCAAAATGTGAAGAAGAGTAAGAGATAATGCTTTTTTAGGAAAACGGATAAAACTATTTCATTAAAATCCCAAAAGTGGGAGGGTCAAGAATCAAAGCTAGACAAACTCTAGCTATGATTAAAAGATGACAATCAAATGACCCTAAAGAACCTGATTAATATCAATCAAACATACGATAAACAAAAATTACCAACAAAGATTACAAATTGTATCAAATTAGGATTTTTATTTCCATACCAACTTGATGTTTCAACAGATTGTCTTTCTCTTCCCATTGTTCTTCCTCTTCCCTTCCCCTTCCTCTTGTAATGAAAGGGGGATGATCTGAAGAGGTTGATGAATAATGTATATTCTCATTTTGATTTTTTTCTTTATATGACTCGTTCTGATTTGATAGAAAGAATTATTTTTTAGGATTATCGGGCTCTTCACCTTGTTGTTCCACCTCCTTCTTCGTACTGCTTTCTTCTTGAACATAATTTTCTTTATCTTTTGTTTCCTTTTCTTTAACCACATTTTTCTCTATGATTATAAGCACCTCTATTTTATTTCCTGTATCTTTATTTTCTGACCTTTGTAAATTTTTTGATCTTCTCCCTTAGTCAAATCACATTTTGGGCTTGCATGTTAAAAGGTCCACTAATAAGTGATTTCCATGATAGTAGGTTTTCATTTTCTGTCCACTACTGTCATACTTTTTGACAGTGTGCTTCTAGGATGTACCTTAATGCTAATTCTAGCAAATAATAAGTGCTCTCATCCTTTAGTAATTAGGTCCATGTATAATGGTCTACCCAATAAACTTGCAAAATGACTAAGGGATTCAGAATTATACATATGTGTAGGTATATTCTAGAGCTTGAACCATATATGTGTAGTTTCTTTTGGTTTACTCAATAGGTTTAAGCCTTCAAACCATTTTCCAACTTCATGTAGTTGGATCCTATATATGTATGCCCATTTCCTAGAATTTCCTTCAGATTAGATCATTCTTGAATTTAAGGAAATATAGATCATGGACATTTACTGAAATCTTCTTCAGCCCTTTTCCTTTTCATTGCTTCAATAATGCATCTTTAGTAATTGAGAAAGAAGATAAAGCTTTTGTAGATGTATAAAATACAAATGCAAACACGAGATATGAATCTTAGAGTGTAAGGATCTCATTCATGATTCGATCAGTCAAACAAACATAGAGTTGTATATAACATACTTGCAATGTTTGTTATAAAGACACTCTCTTATTGATATTTTACAAAAAAAAATTGAAATAGGAAAAAGTGCTAGACGAAATTGAAAACATCCTAAGTCCATACATAGTCATTTGTAATATCAGTGACTTCTTCCTCCTTAGCTTGTAGAGCTTTCTCATACTGGTTGGTGATAAATTCCAAGTATTTCCTTCACTTTGGAATGACATTTAGTTGAAGAGCATCGTGCCATCTTTCAAAGTATTTTGTATAGAGCCTTCGAGATATAAGCCTATTGGGTGTGACAGTAGGTGCAATGTGACTATAACCGAATTGTCTGAACAATTCAAGAATATTGTAGTAGGTGATCCATTCTAAACCCATGAGGAGAACTAGTGTCTTATCGTCCATCATGAAAGTCATTTTATTGATGGGATATTAGGGAAGAATGTCCCAGATTTCATCATCGTCATGTACCGGGAGTTTGGGTAGGGCCTCTCTCATTCTTTGTTACTGGATGAAAGGAGATAAGATATTGTTAGTAAAAACTTGTTGTAGGCGCTTGAGCATATCAAGAAGCCAAATGCAGAGGATTAGAGAGAACCCCTTTTACTCACAATGGAAGATCGATAAGAGTAGCCTTTTCACAATTGATGTACTACCTCATTAATTCTTTAATAAGGCCTATCATTTGTCAAAATGATAAAAAAACGAGCAACTATGATTGACATCGTGATTATAAATGATCATGCTCATACCAGGACTTCTCCATCTTTGATTTCCATCTCGGCCCAAGCTGGGAGATTGATGCTCATGCCATTAATGATGGAATCAGGTTGTTTTGGAGTATTGGTACTCCTCTTGTAGAAGTCTTCCAATAGACATAGAGTCTATAAATGGATTTAGATATATAACATTTATGTTATCTATCATTAGGAGAGCCCGAAATTCATCTATGGTGGGGCATATAATCCCGCTCTCGAGAAAATAGGCTCTTTTGTCAGGGTTCCACCTTTACAGAATTTCCATCATGAAGTTAGAGTTTAGTTCGTATTTCAGGAAACTCGTGATGGGGTTGAGGCCATAGTCCTCGAAGAAACATTGATTTTCATGAAAGTGCTTTGTTCAAGGGAGCAGATTGATATCCGTTAGCATTGACATCGTGAATGACTGTGATAGTAGAAGAGTTCCATCTCGGCCCAAGCTGGGAGATTGATGCTCATGCCATTAATGATGGAATCGGATTGTTTTGGAGTATTGGTACTACTCCTGTAGAAGTCTTCCAATAGACATCGAGTCTATAAATGGCTTTAGATATATAACATTTATGTTATCTACCATTAGGATAGCCCGAAATTCTTCTATGGTGGGGCATATAATCCCGCTCTTGAGGAAATAGGCTCTTTTGTCAGGGTTCCACCTTTACAGAATTTCCATCATGAAGTTAGAGTTTAGTTCGTATTTCAGGAAACTCGTGATGGGGTTGAGGCCGTAGTCCTCGAAGAACCATTGATTTTCATGAAAGTGCTTTGTTCAAGGGAGCAGATTGATATCCGTTAGCATTGACATCGTGAATGACTGTGATAGTAGAAGAGGGAAGGTATTGCAATTGTAACAACAAAAGAAAATGCATATGCAAATAACATGACATATATATAAATATCTCGTAAGGTTTTATATATTTTCTTTTAAAAAGAACTTCCAATGTTACATTTTACAAAATTTCGGAGCACTTAGGGTTTTCTAGTTTGACTACTAGGCTTCTAACTTTTTTCGTTTGTACAAAAAGGGTAAAATTTAGACCTTCTCTTTAGGGGGAGCGAGTTCTGCTACAACAAGTAGAGGTGATAGAGCCTTCACTTTCTTCTTCTGCTTGTTGTTGATGAAAATTATCCATTATTTGGTCGATGTAGTCCTTTCTATCTTTGGGAATACCCATTTTGACAAAATCATTCCAAAGCTCCAGATAATCGGTGAAGTCGTTGTGTTCAATTGGCCTATCTATGGCCAATACACAATCATAATAGGGAGGCATGGCATCTCGTCCAAACTATTTGAATAGTTTACTGGTGTAGTACGAAGTGATCCATTTGAGGCCTATAAGTACAATTATGGTCTGGTCATTCATCAAATAGATCATTTTCTTGATACCGTACTACAATAGAAGTTCTTGAATGATATTATTGTCGTATATGGGAAACTCTGGCTTAGCATTCTTGAGGCGTAGAGTCTAGAGAGTGCAATTCATTTCCTTACCTAGAAGTGGAGAGGGTATGTGCTCCATTTTCTCTAGAAGCCATACATAGAGGATGGTAGGATCTCCTCTTTTATTGAGAGAGTAGGAATAATAGGATTTGTTGAGACCTAACAGTATCTCAACTAGGATGATTTAATGGGATTATGTTAAATTAAGTTAAATTAGGAAAAGGGGGGAAATTATTAAATTAAGTTAAATTAGTGAAAAGGGGGAAATTGTTAAATTAGGAAAAAGGGGGAAAGTGTTAAATTAAATCAAATGGGGAAATCATTAAATTAAGTTGAACTATGAAGAACGATTTATTTATTAAAATGAATAATTAAAATGAACACACTTGGTTTTGATGAATGAATAAAACTAAGTTCAGAGTTTTGATGAATGAATAAAACTAATTTCACCAATATTTTTATGTGCAAGTAAAGTCAAAGAATCGCTGACAGCTAGCTCGTTAGCTGAGTGCTGGTAGTAGAGTAGCTCATTAGCTAAGCGTTGGCAGTAGAGTAGCTCATTAGTAGAGTAGCTCATCAGCTGAGCGCTAGCAGCAGAGGCTGAGTGCTGGAAGCAGAGTAGCTCATCAACATAGTAGCTCATCAGTTGAATGCTGGCAACAGAGTAGCTCATCAGCTGAACGCTGACAATAGAGCATCTCATCAGCTGAGTACTGACAGCAGAGTAGCTCATCAGTAGAGTAGTTCATCAGCTGAGCACTGGAAGAATAGTAGCAAATTATGAGAGTAGCTCATCAGTTGAGCGCTGGTAGTAGAGTTTGCTATCAGCAGAGTATCTCATTAGTAAAGTAACTCATCAGTTGAGCGCTGACAGCAGAGTTTGCTATCAGCAGAATAACTCATCAGTTGAGCGCTAATAGTCGAGTTCGCTATCAGTAGAGTAGCTCATTAGAAAAGACGATCATCAGTAGAGTTCGCTATCAGCTGAGTTCCACATCAGCTGAATACGACAAAATGTACAACCAGCTCTTTACTTTGACAGGAAAAACAATAAACGAATATTCCATTCGCATGTGCACTATCTCATACTAACGAATATTATTCGTTTAGCACTACCCCGTTTGCCACGCGTACGAAAAACGTACCATTTCCACGTATACGAATATTCCATTCGTCTGCGCACTACATCCCGTACGTCAGGCATACGACAAACGTACAGCTTCCACGTATCTACGAAATAGATTCGACCATTGCCATGTATCAAATGTAAAAAGGCATCAGAGTACAACAATGAACGTCTCTACTGTTTTTGAAAAGAAATTTCTTGATCATCTCATCTCTTTGATTACTCTCTCTAGTTTGTTCTTTGCAAGTTACTACGATAAGAATACACGAGAAGATATATGTTGAGCGATAATCTTTTGTAGTAATTTCATTGTTGTAAGTTGAACAGAACATTTTCTGTTCAACAGGATAGTGTGAGAGATAGAAGTTCAGACAGGCAATTGTTAATACTTATGATTTGAGTGGGTATGTGTAGAGGCTATACAAATCAAAGTCTTCTAGTGGAATCCTTCTGGAAACAGAAGAAGGGGTGACGTAGGAGTTTTATCTCCGAACATCCATAAAATTTTGTGTTATTTCTTTACTGCTTCATTTAGTCTTATATCTACCACTTCAAATCCCGCAATCATTTTCTGCACTTTAAACCGTTCAAGAGCTTGCTACGATTTATCCAAGAATATAAACAAATTTTCAATCTTTAGCAGGATTAAAATTGCATAAAAATGAAAAATAGAACAACAGTATTCAACCCCTTCTACTGTTGTCATCAATCCTAACAAGTGATATTAGAGCAATATTTTCGATTCTTAAGCTATTGCAGATATCTGAATCATGTCTAACCTAAACAAGATTCTAATGTTCCTAAAGGAAGACTATGATGACTGGAAGATCAGAATGCAAGCACATCTGGCGGCACAAGACGATGATATGTGGTATGTCAAAATAGATGGTCCCATGAAGATACTAAAGATGACTCAACTTTGTGAAGGCAAAGACCAAACAAAAGAAAACAAGCTGATGGTTGCCACACAGAAGTTCGACAGTATCAGGATGTGTCCGAGTGAGACCTTGGGAAAGATATATAGAAATAGAGAAGTTGTTATCAAAGCTATGAGAGCTTTGCCTAGAGAATGGGATATCAAAATAATGGCTATGAGGGAATCCAATGACCTCAACAAGATCGAGTTGTATGATCTCTTCGCCGATCTGAAGGCCTATGAGTTTGAGATAAACTCAAGGAATGAGGAGGGATCGTCCAGCTCTATCACAACACAAGAACTGGTGACTTATGAAGAGCCACCTACTTCGACAACTGCCAAGTCTGCTGAACAGATCAACGACGACACAATATCACTATTTGTCAAGAAGTTGGGAAATTCACGAGGAGGAATTATTCTAACTCTAATTCTAACAGAAATAATTATAAAAGTGAGTAATTATAATTTAAGATGTTTTAATTGTGACAAACCAGGTCATTTCAAGGCTGACTATTGAAAACCTAGAAGGGATGACAAGAACTTATTCGAGGGGAGGAACAAGAAGGAACGGAAGGCTCTATTGGCTGAGGAAAGCAAGAGAAAATGGACTGAAAGCGATCGAGATGAGAGTTCCACAAGTGAAAGTGGGGAAGAAATTGTCAAATGCTTCATGGAAGATGACAACGAGGTATTTGATTTCACCTCTGATGAATTCACAAGAAATGATTTAATTACTGAACTCAATGACATGGTCATTGAGTACAAGAAATTGTCGGATCTTTTTAATGAAATAAATTTGAAAAACAAATCTGACAATACAAGTTTTTCAACTCAAAATAATGAACCAAAAGTTTTAAAAACAAAATAAATGAGTTCTCTGGTGAGAATGAGAAGCTAAAACAAACAATTAAGAACTTATCTGCTAAAAATCAAAGATTAAACTATGTGATTAGAATAAATTAACTAAAAAAAGAAGAATAAATAAATTAATTAAAGAAATAATTAATTAATGGAAAACGTGTAAATTGATTGAAATGAACTTAGGTGAATAAGAACTAGTTTAATCAATACAACATGATTTTACTGATGTGTTCATATAAAGCTTTAAGGATGCATTTGTGAATAAAACTAATTTGTGTACTTTTCTGTGCGCATAAACAGCTCATGAGATGACTGTTTTGCAAGCTGACGAAAGTAGAGCTAAAGCACTAACAGACGTCTAGGCTTTAGGAGAAGACTGAAGCGCTAGTAGACGTCTAGGCTTCAACAGACGCTCTTGTCTGAAGAAGCGCTAACAAACGTGCTCTGGTCTAAAGAAGCGCTAGCAGACGTCTAGAATTCAGCAGCAGACTGAAGCGCTAACAGACATCTAGGTTTCAACAGACGCTTTAGTATGAAGAAGCGCTAGTAGTCGTCTAGGCTTCAGCAGCAAACTGAAGCGTTCACAGACGTCTAAGCTTCAATAGACGCTCTGGTCTAAAGAAGCGCTAGCAGACATCTAGGCTTCAATAGACGCTCTGGTCTGAAGAAGCGCTAGCAGACGTCTAGGCTTCAACAATTGCTCTGGTCTGAAGAAGCGCTAGCAGACGTCTAGGCTTCAACAGATGCTCTGGTCTAAAGAAGCGCTAGCAGACGTCTAGGCTTCAATAGACGCTCTGGTCTGAAGAAGCGCTAGCAGACGTCTAGGCTTCAACAGATACTCTGGTCTGAAGAAGCGCTAACAGACGTCTAGGCTTCAATAGACGCTCTGGTCTGAAGAAGCGCTAGAAGACGTCTATGCTTCAACATACGCTCTAGTCTAAAGAAACACTAGCAGACGTCTAGGCTTCAGTAAAAGACTGAAGCAGCGCCCGTTCATCTTTCTTGCTCATCGTCCGACTAACGACCGACTACCACATCAGCACACACAATAATAAACTTAATAATGCCATATGTCAATATTTACATTTGACCATTGCATTAACTACCATGTATCATTATACAAACCTTTTAAGAAGCTCAATAGTCACACTCTATTCAAGTAGGGCTACGATACTCTAGTGCGTCTATAACACTCAAGTAGAGATACGCTACATCAGCATTCGAAGCTTTTCAACACACCATCATTAAATGCAAAGCGACTATGACTCATATATATAAGTGGATCTTAATCAAGAAGAACGTTGGTGGTCCTTCTATTTAGTTCTTCCATTAGTTCTGTTGACGTTGTTCATCTACGATCAAGATCACTCTCTCACTATCCCAGTTGTAATTCATACACTTTGTACTTTATATTAAGATAAGCTGAGAGAAAAATTAATGTAATATTTGTTAAGAATATTAATTGTTGTAAGTTGAACAGAGGGTGTCTGTTCAATATAGTGAGAGCTAGGAGTTCAGAACAGGTATTGTTAAGTCATGAGTTTCCAACCGAGCTTGTGTAGAGGTTATACAAGTTAAAGTCTTCTAGTGTATCCTTCTTGGAACAGAAGAAGGGGTAACATAGGAGTTTTTATCTCCAAACATCCATAAACAACTCTGTGTCCATTTATTATTGTCTTATTCATTTTGCATCAATACGCTTCAAATCTAGCGATTAATTCCGCACTTGAATCCTATTCAAGAGCTCGCGAGGATTTGTCACGAGAATAGAAACTAGTCTTAACCTCTAACATGGTTAAAACCATATTGGATGTTGATAGTCATTTAACAATACTCAAACTCCACCGGTTGTTATTGACGCTGATCCTAACAAGTGGTATCAAAGCGAGGTGTTTTACTCTCTAAGCAACAAACATCAATATTTCTATCCTTAAAAAGATCTCTATGTTCACAAAAGAAGACTAACATGATTAGAAAATCAGAATGCAAGCTAATCTGGCCTCTTAAAACGATGACATGTGGTATGTCATCATTGACGGTCCTATGAAGATCTTAAAGAACAGAACAACCACAACTTCAGTAGACGACGTCCCTAAGATGATTGAAAAGCCAAGAAATGAGTGGATAGCTGAAGACAAGAGGAATGTCCATCTCGACAATGTTGCTAAGGATATCCTATACAAAACGTTATACAAAAATATGTTCAACAAAATCAAATATTGTTCCACCGCTAAAGAGATTTGGGAAAAGTTTACCCAATTATGTGAAGGCAACGACTAGATCAAAGAGAACAAACTCATGGTTGCCACACAAAAATATGATAGTATAAGATGAAGTCTGGAGAAATCATGACGGAATTCGATGAAAGGTTCACCAGCATCATCATCGAGCTATCCACATTGGGAAAAACATATAGTAACAGAGAATTTAATATGAAGGTGGTGAAGGTTCTTCCCAGAGAATGGGATATAAAAACTTTGGCTATGAGGGAGTCAAATTATCTGAGCAAAGTAGAGCTGCACGATCTCTTCGCGGATCTAAAAGTTTACGAGTTTTAGCTAAATGAGAGGAACGAAGAGGAGTAGTCAATCTCAACCATCACTAAAGCTTTGGTGACCACTGAAGAGTCACTTGTTACTGCTATCACAAAGACGGATGAGAAGATCAGTGAAGACGCCATGACACTTTTTGTGAAGAAATTTGGCAGATTTATGAAGAAAAGCTAATCTTCTCCTAACTCTAGCTCAAATGCAAACAATTATAATTATAGAAATGAGTTTAAGTCTAATTTGAAGTGCTTTAATTGTGATAAACTAGGACACTTCAAATCAGATTGCAGGAATCCAAGCAGAGATGACAAAAGACTATTCGACCAGAAGAAGAAGGAGCAGAAGGTCCTAGTAGTTGAGGAAAGGAAGAGCCAGTGGGCTGACAGCTCAGACTAATGTTCTTCGTCTGAAAGTGAAGATGATTAAGGAGTTCAATGCCTCATGGATGACACTAATGATGTATTTGATTTCTCTTCCGAAGAGTTTTCGAGAGATGAGTTCATAAATGCACTCAATGACATGGTTATGGAGTACAAGAATCTATCAGATGCCTTTGATGAGATAAAGGTGAAACAGACGTCTGATAATATCATCTCATCTCAAGATACTCAATCAGAATCTTTGGTAAACAACATGAGAGAGTTTTCATATAAGAATGAAAAGCTTTAGGAAACTATTAAAAATATATCTTTAGAAAACCAAAGACTTACATATATGGTTGGTTCCTAGACAAAGTCTGGAGAAGCCGTCAAACAGTTAATTACTCAGCAGAGACCTGCCGGATGCAAATCCGGTTTGGGATTTGACTATGGATGCCTAGACAAGTTCACTCACAAGCTGAACCCAGTAAAAGGCGAGCTTAAGACTATAAGCTTTGTCAAGGGACATTTAGATTATACAGAAACTAATCACAACTGTGATGTATTAGCTTCAATAGATGTGACAACTTATGTAAAACCAACTAATAGTTGGCTGAAGCTTGAGAGGTTAACAACCAGTTGGTCTAGCAAAGAAAAATCTGATAGAAAGTCAAGGAAGTTTTACCAAAAACAATCCCATGAAGCTAAAAAGTCATTAGCAGGCAATAAGGCATCTGCCAAGTCTAACACCTATGCCTTATTAACAACGCATAGTAATAAATACATAAAGATAACACAAATATGGATTCCCAGGGGACTAATGAATCACAGACCCAATTAATTTTGGGTACCAAAGACGTAAAATGTTATTTGCAGGTTGAATAGGAAAGTTTCTTGGAGGAATCGTTCTGGTACCTAGACAATGGATGCTCTAGACACATGACCGACAACAAATAGTTGTTAACTGATGTAGTCAAATTCACAAGGCCAAAGATAACTTTTGGTGACAATAGTACAGGTAAAACTGTGGGTAAGGGTAAGATTATCCACGGTAACTTAACTATTAATTATGTACTTTTGGTAGAAGTACCTCTGTTATAACTTAATAAGAATTAGTCAAATGTGTGACAATAGTTACACATTTGATTTCCAAAATAATGCATATCTTGTTAAAGATAAGCAAGGGAATACCTTGTTGATATGTAGTAGAATAGAAATTCATATAGGATGAATTGAAAAAACAAGATTTCTAAACCAGTATGCATGATTGCAAAGAATGATCAAAACTGGTTATGTCATAAGAGATTAAACCATCTCAATTTCAAAACCATAAACAATCTATGTTCAAAAGAATTGGTAAATGGAATACCCAAGTTAAAGTTTTCCAAAGATAAGATCTTCTCTGCTTGCCAGATGGGCAAACAGGTCTGATCAACTTTTAAAAATAAGGGTAATATTCAATCTGACAAGTGCCTGAAATTATTGCACATGGATCTTTTCGGTCCAATTCCAGTAACCAGTCTAGGTGGGATGAGATATACCCTTGTCATAATAGATGACTTTTCTAGATGTACTTGGGTTGTTTTTCTAGCCTCTAAGGATCAGACGGCTGGACAACTAATTAATATCCTTAGAAGACTACAAAATGAAAAAGGCTTTAACAATAATTAAAATAAGAAGTGATAGAGGTACTGAGTTTACCAACAGACGTTTGTCACTATTCATTGAGGAGCCTGGTATACTAATAGACGTCTGTCACTATTCATTGAGGAGTTTGCTATAAGACACGAGTTGTCTAGTGCCAGAACTCCACAGCAAAATAACATTTCTGAAAGGAGAAACAAAACATTGAAGGAAGTGGCTAGATCCATGCTTGCTGATTTCGGTGTTTCTCAAAGATTATGGGCAGAGCCATAAACATAGAGTGTTACACTCAAAATAGATCAATGATCAATAAACGCCTGAATAAAACACCCTATGAAATATTTTATGGAAAAACACTAAAGTTGCATATTTTAGGATTTTTGGATGTAATTGTTTTATTCATAAATTATTGCTAGAGTCATTTGAATGCTTTTGATGCCAAAGCATACACTGGTGTAATGTTAGGATATTCAGTAGTTAGTAAAGCATATAGAGTATTTAATGAACAAAATCAAATTGTTAAAGAGTCCATACACATAGTCTTTGACGAATCTGTGGAAAGAAATTCTAACTAAGTCAACGAAGTTGCTAACAGATTAGAAGATGTTATCCTTCAATCTGATAGTGACGATGAAGCTCAGGTTATAATAAACATGTCGTCTGATCAACCAGCTGATCCGGTTGATGCACAACCAAACGTCCAGACTATAAGTCAGCAGGCTGTTGACAGTCCGGATGTTGCGGGGCCAATTGATCAGACATCTGACCTTCTTGGACCTAACTTCAGATGGAACAAGAACTACCCGCCTGAATCCATTGTTGGTAACCCGTATGCTCATATTAGAATAATACACCAACTAATGGATGAGATGACTAATTCAACATTTATTTTACAATTAGAACCTAAGAAAGTAGATGAAGCATTTCTTTATTCCGTTTTGATCAATGAAATGCAAGAACAATTAAACTAATTTGTACGAAACAGAGTATGGCATCTAATTCCTAGACCTGAAAATCAATCGGTCATTGGAACTAGATGAGTATTTCGAAACAAATTAAGCAAAGATGGCCTAGTTGTGAGGAACAAAGCCAGACTTGTAGCTCAAGTCTATAGATAAGAGGAGGGAATTGAGTTTAAGGAGTCTTTCGTCCCTGTAGCAAGGCTTGAAGCTATAAGGATATTCCTAGTCTACGCCGCTTTTAAGAATTTCAAAGTTTATCAAATGCACGTTAAAAGTGTCTTTCTAAATGGGATTCTTAATGAAGATGTGTATGTCGAACAACCTCCATATTTTAAAGATCATTCGTTGCCTAATCATGTGTTTAAGTTAGACAAAGCACTTTATTGTCTTAAGCAAGCTCCTAAAGCTTGATATGATACCTTAACAAAGATTTTATTTGAACACGATTTCATAATAGGCACAGTGGATAAAACTTTGTTTAGATTTGTTAAAGATTCGCATATTTTACTTGTTCTGATATATGTTGATGATATTATTTTTGGGTTAACTAACCCCAAACTCAGTGAAAAGTTTTCTAAGCTCATGCATGACAAGTTCGAGATGAGCGTGATGGGTGAGATGACGTTCTTCCTAGGCCTTCAAGTGTGTCAACTTAAAGATGATATTTTCATTAACCAAGCAAAGTACATGAGGGAATTGCTAAATAAATTTGGTATGGAGAGCTGCTCAGCTGCCTCCACTCCCATGAACTTATCTAGAAAGCTGGACAAGGATTAAGATGGTCAAAGTGTCAATATCACGGCAAACCGAGGGATCATAGGCTCGCTATTCTACCTAACAGCCAGCCGACCAGACACCTTGTTCGTCGTCGGCGTTTGCGGGAGATTCCAGGCTAACCCTAAACTATTCCACTTTATAGCTGCCAAGCACATCTTAAAATATGTAAAGGGGACTCAATGCATTGGACTGTGGTATCCGAAAGATTCTAGTCTTAAATTAATAATTTACTCTGATGTAGACTATGCAGGGTGCAAAATTGATCGGAAGAGCACTAGCAGAACTTGTTAGTTCCTGGGTGACTGTCTGATTTCTTGGTTTAGCAAGAAGTAGATGTCCATCGCCACGTCTAAAGTAGAAGCGGAATACCTTACCGCATGTAACTTCTTTGCTCAACTACTTTGGGTTCAACATTAATTGAGAAACTACGGTATCTAGGAAGACGAGTCTCCCATTTTTTATGACAACACCAGTGCGATAACAATCACATCCAACCCAGTGTTACACTCTCGGACTGAACATATCGACATTTGCCATCACTTCATCTAGGATCACGTGGCACAGAAGCACGTTCGACTGAAATACGTGCCAATAGACCTTCAAGTGGAACCTATATTCACAAAGCCACTTCCAAAGACTAAGTTTTCCTATTTCAAAAATATCTTGGGACTTTTTGATTTAATAAATTTATCATTCATTCCAAAATAATTTCATGCATAAATTTAGGGGATCTCATTTTTGAAACTAAATTTATTGTTAATCTTTTAAAATAATTTCATGTATAAATTTAGGGGGAACCCTTCTCTAAACTAAATTTATCATTCTTTTTATAAAAATATTTTATACATAAATTTAGGGGAACTTAAAACACAGTAGATGAGCCAGACATGTTGAAACGGATGTTCCCAATAGCGTTGAAAAAGCATACGTCTGATGACATTGCGCACCAGACGAGCTAAGCTTAAGTTGTCCGAAATTTCAACTTGGTCAGACGTCAGTATGTTGGGTAAACGCCTGCTAATACAACTAAGGCTTTGCGCGAGCAAACGCTTTCCAAATAGACGTCTTGCGCGAACATATTCTCTTTGGTTAGACGTCTTTCTCTACGCGAGAAGACGCTCTTTGGTTAGACGTCTTGCTTCGCACGAGCAGACGCTCTTTGGTTAGACGTCTTGCTCCGCGCGAGCATATGCTCTTCCTAACAGGCGTCTATCTATGTTGAAATGGAAAACATATGAACAGTCCAACTAGTCGGTTGTCTCAATGCTCACCAGACCTCTCCTCTATAGCCAAATGGGGGACAACTGTGTCAATCTTATCAAAACGATGTCGTTTCACTCCTATCTTTAAAAAGTGAACGATCACATTATTAACAAATAACATGAAGACACACGTGTCTTTCATTCACTAAGATGGGACCAACACCCAATATTTCTTATCAAACGCCTGTTATTTATAATGATGTCTTTTACCTCGTAAATGATGATTTTTAATTAATCATGTCCTTTCATTTAAATGACGGTTTTGCTAATAATAATTTTTTAAATCGGTATCGTTTCAAAACTATTTAAAGGGAGCCTTGCATACAGGAAACGTTTCATACTCCCTTTCTTCTCTAAACCTTAAACCCTAAACCACATTTATGTTCTCTTTCCTCTCTATAGAATCTATTTTCGTCTTCTTCTAATCTATATTCGATTAAGATGACTTCTTTTGTTCAAAAGACTTTGCAAATTGATTTCGAGTTAGTATATGCCGCGGGGTTTCCGGAGATGGCGTCCATGCTCCGAAACCTAGAGGCATTTGGCCTCAGAAAGTTCTTGGGAGGTCCTTTCATCCTACACGAACAGGAGGTTCGTGAGTTCTTCCGAACAACAAAAGTGGTGGGCGAAACCATTCAAGCCACAGTAAAGGATGCGGAGATCTCCATCTCCAAGAAGTTATTTGTCCAGGTGCTTGGGCTTCCAGCGGAAGGTCTCACCGCATTTGATGAGATTCTCGTTGAAGATATTGCTCAGATGCAAATCCTATTTTTCGACCTTACCGATCCGGTGGAGACGTATGGGAAGAAAAAGCTGATGAAGACGGAGTTTTGTCTCCTTATAGATGTTGTTTCAAAGTCACTGAAGGAGAGGTTGGGGTCGTTAAGCACATCAAATAACTAAGATAAGTATATTATGCTTTCACATATCATTAGTTATAATCGTGTCGTTAATCGCACTACATCATAAACAAAATTTTTTTAATGAAACC
Source organism: Impatiens glandulifera (assembly GCF_907164915.1). NCBI lineage: Eukaryota > Viridiplantae > Streptophyta > Magnoliopsida > Ericales > Balsaminaceae > Impatiens > Impatiens glandulifera. The sequence continues at coordinate 565,268 of NW_025919138.1, forward strand.
TAAACTCCCATAATTTTTTCAACAAAACACAATGATAAAAACTTTATCCAAAAAGTTAATAATATCCACATGATTTTTTTACATTCCTCGATCGCATCATATCACTATTCAAAACTTCAAATAAAACACGTACAAAATATATGGTTTATATATATTTGATAAAAAAAATATTAAGAACTTCAATTTAAAAAATAAACATTATCTCATCTAAATCAATGTCTCAACCAAATATTTAAAAGTAGTATAAATTTATATTTTTTAGTCTAAATTCATATTAACTTCAAAAATGTATTTTTAAATGGACCTTACAAATATCAAAAACATTCAAAAATAATATATAGGTAAATATTTATAAATTTCTTTAAAAATAATGATTCATTAATTACATCGCATTGTCAATTACTCAAATAAAATTTATTTAAACTTCATATTATTGTAAAATAAACATAAAATTTTAAAAATAATTTAGTTTTGTTTTTATGCATAGTTTTATTGTGGCTTAACTATATCTTGAAGAAAATCATTGATATTATGATAAGACGATCCACCCTCTTCCGTCGCTTTCTTCGCCGCCTCTCCCAACTTTCTTGCTCGTTTCCTCCTCTCCTCGCCGTCATCATCGCCGCACATCACCTTCTCAATAGCGTCTAATATCGCCTCCCTTCTCACCAAAACATAATCTAGCGTCTCTTTTTGCTCGTCGGATTCAAAAATAGACATTTTAGCTCCAACTCCAACTCCAATTCCTAAAATCTGCACGACCAACTTCTCATTGAAAAATTGTTCACTAAAAAGAGGCCAAGTTATCATCGGAACTCCAAAACTTATCCCTTCGATTGTCGAATTCCAACCGCAATGTGTCAAGAATCCACCAACAGATTCATGAGACAGAATTAGTACCTGGGGAGCCCATCCTCGTACTAGAATTCCTCTACCACATATCCTATCCTCGTACTCATAATCTGACAACCATTTCTCAATCTCCTCCTTCCCATCTGTTTCTCGAATTACCCAAATGAAAGGACGGTTCGATGCCTCCAATGCCAGACCAAGTTCTAACATCTGAGTTAGCGTCATTTTACTCAGACTCCCTAAACATACATAGATTACTGACCCTGATTCATGACCATCGAGCCATTTCAGACATTGGTTCTTGTCAATTGATGCTTTGTCCCCTCTACTCGCCATCTCCGACTTGTTATTTGACATGCACAATGGTCCAACGCACCATGCTCTGTTTTGATGCAATTTTTGTAATTCGTGGATGTAATCCAGTTCTAACTCATCGAAACTGTTGATTATAATCCCGTACGCATCGCGATTTGCTTCTTTTAACTTCTCTTTATATTCCTTCATTCCAGGTGAATTCGAATATACAAAAACTGGTAACTGTTGTTTTGTTATCACAATTCTATCCGGTATACCTGGCACGATAAAAGGTTGTTCTAATTCCACATCGCTCTCAAGAATTCCGGAAACTTCAGTTTGATGAATCAATATTACAGATAAACAACCCATTCCATCGAAGATGACTCTCCTGATGTCTAATCTCTTCGCGGCTACTGCAATTTTAGGAATGAATCTGTCGGTTATCATGCAAGTAGGAAAGGGCTTCATCTGTTCCACGACATGCTCAACTGATGTTTGCCATTCATCGAGAGCTTGAAAAAAGTTGATCCATTGTCCCTTTGAGAGTTTATCGGCGGTTTCGCAGTTTTCCGGCAGGCCGTTCTCCTTCGATGGAAAAGGTACTTGAATGAAACAGATGGAAATGGATTCCGACAATTGGTTAATGGTTTGGCCGTATCTGGCTGCGATAACCGGAGTGATGAAGACGGTGGCGGTTATGCCGCCATGGTTAGCCATTAGCTTAGCCATGTCTATCATGGGTATGAAATGGCCTGGGGCCAACATGGGAACAAAAACTAAGTGAAGGGTTTCATTAGATGGAGAAGAATCCTCCATTGAAGCTCTGGTTTTGAAGCTCTCTGTTTTTCTGTGGCTGAAGAGTGAAGTGAAGAGTGATGATCTTAAAAAGAGTATTTAAGCCTATTTTATTTTATAATTTAATATTCACATACAAAAATAAAAGTAATATTTAAGTCATCAGTTACGTCACTCTGAAAAACGATTTAGGATTTTGGAAAGTAATATTGATTTTTATTGATAGAACTTGAGGAAATTGTTATTAAAGTAAAACTTACATTATTAAAGCAATTAATTATCAGTTTTCTAAAAAAAATAAAAATAAAAAAATAATATTTGACTAGAGAACATGACAAAATTGCTAATAAAGTAAAAAATTTGATATAATCTAAATAAATTACCTAATTAAAACAAAACTTTTAGATTTAATTTACAAATTTAATTAAAATTAAAGTCATAAAATAAATTAAAAAATTAGGCATGACTTGTTCTTAGAGCTTGTTTGGATAAGTTTTGAGGGTGTGCGTTTTTTTAATACTTAAAAAGATATTAATAATATAATGATAATATATATATATATATATATATATATATATATATATATATATATATATATATATATATATATATATATATATATATATATATATATATATATTATTTTTATATATAGAGTATTTTAGTAATTTAATTAAAAAATTAAATGATAATTAATAAAAAAATAATATTGAAATAATACTTGATTATGATTAATTTTTTTATGAAAAAACACAACTGAACAAGCTCACAAGGTCCAGCTCTAGATGAGGCATGATCAACAACTGAAACACCAAATTAAGTGTATTCGTAAAGAAGTTGCTGAGAGTTTGTTTAAGATTTTTTTTCAAAATTGTCAAATGTTGGTTAATGGTTTGGCCATATTAGGCTGCGATGGCTGTCATGCCACGCTTAGCCATGTCCATCATAAGAATGAAATGATTGGTGTTAACACTGTGTTGGAAGAAAACTTTTATTTTTATTTTTTTATTAAATTTGTGTAGTTGAGATTATTTAAATAATTTTTTTATATTGATGTGCGCTGATTTTGATTTTTTTTAAACTTAAAATGCATTAATATTATAATTAAATATTTTTTAAATAAAATATATTAGAGTAACTAAATTGACATTTATGATTTCTAAGATACCAAATATACCACTTTAGATAAAGTGAAAGTCTTGAAAGTCGGGTTAGCTTCCTACCTTCAAAATTTAGATGGTTTAAAAATGATTGATTGGTTTTAATTTTGAAAAAAATGAATATTTAGTAAAATAATTAAAAAATATTAATATATAATGATAAAATATTTAAAAATAAATAAGTAAAGGATATTAATTAAATATTTGGATAGATGGATTTAGTGTAATGATTTAGAAGAATTAAATCAATGTTTAGATAAATTAAATTTTCGCGCACATATTTATCTTTTACATTCACAAATTATGAGTCGATAAATTTCTTTACCAGTGTGTCGGTAATTGTTTTTACCCGTATAATTATTAATTTTCGGTACAAATTTATCAATCTGTAAATCTCCCTCCACACAAACCTGCACAAATTTATTTACAAGTAATCTCTTTAAATTTAATAAATTTATATGATAAATTTTTGAAAAAAATAATTCTTCAATGTCAATAAGACAACGCTCCAATAACCTTAATAATCATTTTTTTTTCTTCATGTTGTTTGACATCCATGAAAACAAAGATGATCAATTTTAATCATAAATTTGAATGTTGTTTGACATCCATGAAAACAAAGATGATCAATATTAATCATAAATTTGAATCATTGTCAATATTAGTTCAGTCTTATCAACCTTCCAAGTAAGCTGTAAGGAACATGGATTTCCAAATTTTATGTTTCTTTGGATTGTTTAAATTATAAAGTAAGGAGTTGTTTAGTTTTAATAATAGTTTTATTTTGTTGTTTTGATTACAAATTTACACCACCATGAGTTAACTACTTCTATATTATTATGCATGATTTTGCTTTGTGACGATATCTCGGAGGAAGAGTCGACTAATATTACGATGAGATGAATCTCCTCCTTCCGAACGATCTCTTCGCCGCCTCACCCATCTCTCTTCCATCACTTTTTCAATGGCCTCCATAATTACCTCATTTTTTACTTGCACTTTAATTTCCTCTAAGTTGATAACACTAACAGCCTACTTCACTCCAAACGCTCATACCAATAGTTAAAATCTACGATACCAACTTCTCATTAGTGGGTTGGAATAACTTCTCATTGGTGGATCGAATTCCATACCAACTTCTCATTAGTGGGTTGGAATAACTTCTCATTGCTGGATTGAATTCCAACACCATCATTGGTGGGTTGGAATAACTTCTCAATTGTGGATCGACTTCCAACCACATCAGAAGCTCGCCTTGTGAAACAAAATAAGTATCTAAGGTGCGATGCCCATCGTTCTTCGTACCCGAGATATTTATGTTGAAGATGTTTCTATATATTTTTTTGGTGGCATTTTCAAGAAAATAGAAAAAGAGAACCCAACAAATCAATCTTCCTTATAGGATAATTTATTTGATAACAAATTAAAATTTTCAAATGCATCTATGAGGATTTTAAAACTTTAAATTTTCATATGCATTTATGAGGATTTTAAAACTTTTATTTCATCACACTCTTATCTAGTTTATAAAATCTAGTTTATGAAATGATTATATCTTTAAGAAATAGAGTAAGATTATGTTAAAATGATCTTTCTTCTCCCATTTCTTTTTTTGTCGCCTCACTCATATCTGTTGGGTCAAATTATTTTGACTATGTGTTGAAATAATTTAACAATTGAGATTTTGATGATGAAATGATTTATGCGTTTTGATGCAGGTGTATCGAAATCATATTTCTTGAGACTTGGCTCTAATGAGGCTCATTAGACCGATTTTATCATTAGATGCACAAAATTAGACGTGCTGTCTAACTCAGAGGAGTTAGACGTGCAGTCTAATAGATCTACGGAATTAGACGTGCAGTCTAACTCAGCGGAGTTAGACGTGTAGTATAATAGATCTCGGAATTAGACGTGCAGTCTAATAGATCTACGGAATTAGACGTGTCTAACTCATGGAGTTAGACGTGCAGTCTAATAGATCTACGGAATTAGACGTGCAGTCTAACTCAGTAGAGTTAGACGTGCAGTCTAACTCTACGGAGTTAGATGCAGTCTAATAGATCGCGGAATTAGATGTGCAGTCTAACTCAGCGGAGTTAGACGTGCATTCTAATATATTTGGAATTAGACGTGCAGTCTAACTCTGCGCAGTTAGACGTGCAGTCTATTGGATTGTGAAAGTTAGACGTAAGTCTAACTCCTTCAGACAAGTCTGAACTAGAACCGAAATTAGATGTGTAGTCTAACTCAATGGAGTTAGACGTGCAGTCCAACTCAGTGGAGTTAGATGTGCAGTCTAATGGTTTATAACAATTAGACGTGTAATCTAATTGGTGAAAGTTAGACGTAAGTCTAACTTCTTCAGACAAGTCTGAAGTAGAATCAGAATTAGACGTGCAGTCTAATGGTTTGTAACAATTAGACGTGTAGTCTAATTGGTGAAAGTTAGACGTAAGTCTAACTCCTTCAGACAAGTCTGAACTAGAACCGGAATTAGACGTGTAGTTTAACTCAGTGGAGTTAGACGTGCAGTCTAATGGTTTGTAACAATTAGACGTGTAGTCTAATTGGTGAAAATTAGATGTAAGTCTATCTTCTTCAGACAAGTCTGAAGTAGAACCGGAATTAGACGTGTAGTCTAATAGTTTGTAACAATTAGACGTGTAGTCTAATTTGTGAAAGTTAGACGTAAGTCTAACTCCTTCAGACAAGTCTGAAGTAGAACCGGAATTAGACGTAAGTCTAACTCCTTCGAATTAGTCTAAAGTGATTGTAATTAGACGTAAGTCTAATCCCATTAGACCAAGTGGTCTAATGGATTCTACTTTTAGACGGGGATGTTTGATTTCATTAGACGAGGTCGTCTAACTAAAATATGTCTAATGCTAAGCTTAAGTAGTATGCTTGAAGCTAACACCCGCCTACCCACGTGCTATACCTGTACCCTACTCCTGCTCCACTTTCTAGTGAAGATTAGTACAATAGCTATATGCAACCAACCAACAAATGCCACGTAAGAGAATTTCCCTCATATTACTTGTTTTGCAGGTACATCCCTGATAGAATATTCGGCGCACTACTAGTTGTTGTACGACCACGATCCTTGTGCTTAGAACCTGCTATGTACTATGGATGCTTTCCAATGGAAGAGTGCCACGTATCATTCTAAAAGATTCGACCGTTAGCCTTTGCCCAATATTTATCAAATTTCAAGGACAACGGACAATCTGCCTCACAGAACGAACCGATTAGCGAATCCACAATCTTGCTTGCTGATATTTTTCAGAGAGAGAAATCAAGCCTTCATCTTGATTTCTAATTGTACTGTGTGTGAATCAAGAGAGAGCTAGAATCAAAAACAACTTTAGCCGAGTGATATTCTTCATCTTGTAAATTGAACAGAGTGTGTTCTGTTCAATAGTGAGCTAAGTGTGCAAACTGTATTTGATTCTAATCATATTATAGTGAATCCTTCCGGTGGTTGGAAGAAGGGGTGACGTAGGAGAGTTTCTCCGAACATCCATAAACAAACAACTATGTTCTTTCATTTCTGTCATCTTTTCATTCTTCATCTTGAGCTACAAACCCAAGTAAACAATTCCGCCTTGAATCTGTTTCAAGTGTTTACAAAGGTTTGCATAGAATAGAAAGCGAATTAAATCCTTAACAAGATTTCTTTCAAACCGTTTTTTATTAGCCTTCATCAATAGTGAGACCCCCGTCTCTATCGATAAAGCCGATCCTGTCAATTGGTACCAGAGCCTTGTTTCTATTCTCAAGTATCAAGAACCTGAAGCATGTCTATCATCAATGAAATTCCTATTCTGTCAAGGGACAACTGCGAATATTGGATGATGAGAATGCAAGCTCACCTGGCTGCTCTTGATTGTGATATGTGGAGCGTAATTACTGATGGCCCCATAAAGATTTCGAAGCCAAGAAGTGAGTGGACTACTGAAGATAAGATGACCAACAACCTGGATAATATTGCTAGGAATATCTTGTATCAGTCGATCAACATGAACGTGTTCTATGAAATTAAGTCATGTTCCTCTACTAAAGATATATGAGATAAGCTTAATCAGATCTACGGTAGAGGTATTCAAGCAAAGAAGGACTAGAAAGCGTTCATGTGCAGTGAAAACAAATCCAGATGGACCGATAACGATTCAGAGGAGTCTCCTGCTGAAAAAGAGAATGAAGCCGTTACATGCTTGATATCAGATGACCAATCCAAGGTAAATGATATCTCTGCACCAGAATTCACAAACGAGGAGTTAACTAATGCACTCAATGAAATGGCCATTGAGTACAAGAAGTTAATTGACTATTTTTACGAAATGAAAGTGAAATATGAATCCACTATTATTTCCTCCAACAAAAAATCTGAACCAAACGTTTTTGACGAAAACATAGCAGAGATCTCATTTGAGAATGAGATGCTCAAAGAACAGATTCAAACTCTTTCATCTGAAAACAAGAGATTAAACTATGTAGTCAGTGCATGGACAAGGTCTGGAGAAACTGTCAAACATCAGATCAGTATGTTGAAACCTGCAAGATCTAGATCCGGATTGGGATTTGATAGCAATGAGCCTAACCTATCTTGCAAAAAGTCAAACTCATCAACTGACAAGCTTAAGCCAATAAGTTTTGTCAATGGAAATCTGACTGATATAAAATCTGATCCTATTCATGAAGAAGTAGCTTTCAAAAATGAAATAATTTATGTTTCGCCGACTGTTAGCTGACTTAAGAATAAGCTGGAAGCAGCTAACAAGTCTGGAAATCTAAAACCTGAGTCTAAGTCAAGGAGTTTTAAAAGAAAGTCTTCTTCAAAAGTTAAAGGATTAGTGGCTAGAAGAAAGTCGTCTACTAAGTCAAAAACATACGCACTAATCACAGCACAAAATGGGAAATCCATCAAAATAACTCAAATATGGATTTCTAAGGCACTGATTGACCGAGGACCCAATTGAAAGTGGGTACCAAAAGATTGAAAATATTTATTTATGTAGGTGCAAACAAACGAAGGGCTGGAGGAATCTGTATGGTATCTTGATAGTGGATGTTCCAGGCATATGACAAGAAACAGACGGCTTCTCACTGATATATCAGATTTCTCTGGACCTAAGATCACGTTTGGTGACAACAAGAAGGGTAAGAGCATGGGTAAGGGTAAGATTATCCATGGTAATCTAACTATTAATGACGTGCTACTTGTTGACAATCTGTGCTATAACTTGATCAGCATTAGTCAATTATGTGATAATGGATTGTCAGTTGATTTTCAAACTCACTCATGTCTAGTTAAGGACCAAAATGGAAATACTCTGTTAACTGGTAGTAAAGTAGGAAACTCATACAAAATGAATTGGAAAAAAGAGGTATCTGATCCTATGTGCATGATTGTCAAAAATGACCAGAAATGGTTATGGCATAAATGTTTGAATCATTTAAATTTCAAAACCATCAACAACATTTGTTCAAACAACTTAGTTTTTGGTTTGCCCAAACTTCATTTCTCAAAGGACAAGATATGCACTGTTTGCCAGTTAGGTAAACAGGGCAGATCATCGTTCAAAAGTAAAGGGAAATTACAATCCAGTCGTTGCCTAGAACTTTTACATATGGATCTTTTTGGTCCAATTCCTGTAAAAAGTATAGGAGTAATGAGATTTGCCCTAATTGTTATTGATGATTTTTCTCGATTTACATGGGTTGCATTCTTACCATCAAAAGATAAAACTGTTGAAAACTTGATTAGAATATTTAAAGGAATTCAGAATCAGAAATCCTTGAATATTGCATGCATTAGAAGTGATTAGGGAACTGAGTTCACCAATAGATACCTATCATCCTATCTCGAGGAGACTGGAATTAGACACGAGTTGTCTAGCGCCAGAACTACACAGCAAAACAGCATTGCTGAGAGAAGAGTGAGAACTCTGAAGGAAGCAGTGAGATCTATGCTAGCTGAATTAGACGTACCTCAAAGGTTCTAGGCGGAAGCTATAAGTACTGTTTGCTATACATAAAATCGGTCAATAATTAACAAACGTTTTGATAAAACTCCATATGAACTGTACTATGGAAGAATTCCCATAGTTTCTTATTTTAAGATATTTGGGTGTAAATGTTTTATCCATAACAATGGAAAGGTTTATCTGACCGCTTTTGATATTAAAGCAGATGAGGGATTCATGTTGGAATACTCCTTAGTAAGCAAGGCTTACAAAGTATACAACAAAAGAACACAGACTATTGAGGAATCCCTCCATGTAGTTTTTTTTGGGAAAAATGACTTAGCGTCATTTCATTAAAAAATCCCAAAAATGGGAAAAAAATCAAGAGTTTAAGAGATCATTCTAGACAGGCCTAAAATGATTTTGAAGTCGTAACATTCTGACTAAAAGCTAAAAAGCTAAAAACGTAAATGAATTATCCGATTACAATGTTTTCAATTCTAGTGAGTTTAAAAAACGGTAAATTCCAGTTCTTATAGATATTCCAGTTCTGCTCCGTGCTTGAAATTCTTGTCCACGTTCCCGCGAGGGCACTGCAATCCGATACAATATATTTCCATAACTCTTCAACGCTCCTGCGGTTTCTTTCATATACTCTTGCATTCCGTTCTTGCCAAATGTTATACACCACTACTCTAAAGCCGCACTTGAACACGCTTGTTGCAAATCTATTTCCCTTGGCTTTGAGTAGTGCTGCATCTTTGATTTCATTCCATTCGCTCGGGAAACTGATCAGCTCCAGGCTTTTATAGAATCTGTCCCAAAACTATGAAGCAATATAGCAACTCCCGAATAGGTGATCTATGGTTTCTTCATTTCCTTTACATAGAAAACAGTTCGTCTCCGGGATGCTCATATACTTGCTGATACGATCACGAGTGTTAAGTCTTTCCCAGATGGCGAGCCATATGATGAACTGGTGTCTAGGGATAATCTTCGTTGACCATACAAGAGGAGCCCATTCTACTTTTTGTGCTTTTTCCCAGGTTACCTCCCATATTTTCTTCGATACCAGCTTCCCATTGTCCTCAGCTTTCCATTCATGAATATCCGGTCTGTCGTGTAGTTGTATGTTACTTATATGATCAAGTATCCTCTGTCCTTCTGGATTTCTTCTTAGGAGTGAGTCCCAATTTCTGTCTTTAATGTCTCTGATTTTCGCTTCTGTGCAGTCCCTTCTGATGCGGATATTTTGAAACTCCCCCTTGTGGATGATAGGCTGGTTTTCGAACCAGGGGTTGTTCCAGAATAGAGTGTCTTTCCCGTCCCCTAGCCGGATGTCATAAAGATCTGCAATATCGCTTCTTAGTTTAAGAATCTTTTTTGGAGACCAGCTCATACCTTCATGAATTTCGCAGGTCCAGATGCTGGTTTCATATTTCATAAACCTCGTATGCACCCATTTGATCCATAGTGACTCTTGATTGCACTCTAAAGCCCACAGATGCTTGAAGGTGAGAGCCTTGTTCCACTCGATACAGTTCTTCAAGCCGATGCCTCCCTCGTCCTTCGGTTTACAAAGAGCGGTCCATTTGACTTTTTTTCCTCCTCTTCCGCTACTGCCCTAGATAAAGTTCCTCATCAGTGTATCGAGCTCCTTCATTACCTTCTTCGGAATGACCATTTGCTGCGCCCAGTAGCGAACTATGCTCATGACCACTGTTTTGATAACGTCGATCCTCCCTACATAAGAATTTTTTTTCGCTGCCTAGCCAGATATCGTGTTTTTTACCTTTTCAATCAGCGGCTTGTAGTGTGAGATCTCGATCTGCTTCGCGGTTAAAGAAATTCTTAAGTACCTTACGGGAAAACCTCCATGTAGTTTTTGATGAGCCTGTTGAGAACAAATCCATTGAATCCATTGATCTTGCTGACAGACTTAAAGCGACTAGTCTTGAGTCTGTAAGTGAAGAAGAAACTTTGGATAAGTGGATTGCTCTATCTGATCTAGTGGCTGATCAAGTTGAAGTTCAACCAGATGTACAAACTCCTATTCAACAAGAAGTTGAGAGTTTAGACGTCGTAGAGTCACTAGTTCAGATGACCAATCCCCTTGGATCCAACTTTAGATGGAACATAAATCACCCACCAGAACTGATAATCGGAAATCTTTTTTCTCCTCGAAGGACAAGACGTCAACTGATGGATGAAATGGCCAACTCCGCATTTATTTCTCAGATTGAACCCAAGAAAATTGGTGAAGCTGTAATTGATCCAGATTGGATCAATGCTATGCAGGAGGAGTTAAACCAATTTTTGAGAAATAAGGTTTGGTATCTTACTCCTAGACCAACTGATAAGTCAGTTATAGGAACAAGATGGGTCTTTAGAAACAAGCTTAGTGAAGATGGCTTAGTCTTTAGAAACAAAGCTCGTTTAGTTGCTCAAGGATACAAACAAGAGGAATATATTGATTTTGATGAGTCTTTTGCTCCTGTAGCAAGACTAGAGGCAATCAGAATCTTCCTTGCATATGCATCATTTAAGAACTTTAAGGTTTTTCAAATGGATGTAAAAAGTGAATTTTTAAATGGGAAATTAAGTGAAGAAGTATATGTTGAGCAACCCCTGGATTTGTAGATCATGTTTTTCCTTATCTTGTTTATAGGCTTGACAAAGCATTGTATGGTCTGAAACAAGCTCCGAGAACTTGGTACGACACATTAACTGAATTCTTGTTTGATCATGATTTTGTTGTTCGAACTGTGGATAAAACCTTGTTTAGATTCACTAAAGATTCTCATATCTTACTTGTTCAAATATATGTTGATGACATTATTTTTGGTTCAACTAACCCCAAACCGTGTGAGAAGTTTGCTAAGATGATGCAGGACAGATTTGAAATGAGCATGATGAGAGAATTAATGTTCTTCCTTGGGCTTCAAGTCCGTCAATTAGAAAATGGAACCCTTATCAACGAGGCCAAATACACCAAAGAACTGCTAAAGAAGTTTGGTCTGGAGAACTGTTCCGCCGCAGCTACTCCAATGAGCTCTTCTAGTAAATTGGATAAAGATGAAGGTGACCAAAGTGTTGACGTAATCGTATATAGAGGACTCATCGGATCCTTGCTATATGTAACTGTCAGCAAGCCAGATATTCAATTTGCAGTTGGTGTTTGTGGAAGATTTCAGGCTGATCCTAAACTCTCTCACTTTACTGCTGTTAAACGTATTCTTAAATACTTACAAGGAACTCAAAATGTGGGACTGTGGTATCCGAAGGATTCCAGTTTCAATTTAACTAGTTTCTCAGATGCAGACTATGCAGGGTGCAAAATTGATAGAAAAAGTACAAGTGGAACTTGCCAGTTCCTTGGAGATCGTCTAATCTCATGGTTCAGCAAGAAGCAGACGCCAGTTGCCATGTCTACAGCTGAAGCAGAGTATCTTGCAGTTGGAAGTTGTTGCTCTCAAGTTCTGTGGATTCCACAACAGCTCAGAGACTATGGGATTGAGGCCGATGAATCTCCAATTTTATGTGACAACACGAGTGCTATCGCAATCACCTACAATCCAGTTCTGCATTCTCGAACAAAGAATATTGAAATCAGGCATCACTTCATCCGAGAACACGTCAATCAGAAGCAGATTCGTCTTGAACATGTTTCTACATATCAACAAACTGTAGACATTTTCACGAAACCTCTACCGGAAGCTAAGTTTTCTCATTTTAGAAACATGTTAGGTCTTGATGATCTTGATTGATGTGATTAAGTGCATAAATTGAGGGGGAACGTATTGCTCAAAATATAACTGAACAGACATGAAAGACAGAGCTCTTAATACGTCCTAAGGATTTAGGTTTTGAGAAACACAACTACTTAGACGTACATCTACTCTAGCAGTTTAATCTTCTTTGGAATCGATGTCTTGGTTATATTAACCTGCATGGTTAGACGGATACGTCTAATAGACGTTAGACGTTTTTACGTCATGAGCAAGAGGATGCTCACGTCTAACCAGACATGCGTGTTTCACGTGATGTTTTTGCATAATTAGACGCATATGTCTAATAGACTGATTTTCAAAAGGAAGATGAAAATGTAAAAAGGAGAATAAACGTCTAACTACTAGTGTAATTAGACCCTTCATCTTTTGGCTATTTGGACAACTGTCCTTTGCTTATGTTTCTACTCAAGCGCATTTTCCCGCCAAAAATCAAATCAGTCATTCCTCAAAAGAATTGAAGAAACGTGTCTCTCAATACATAAGGAATGACTAATATTTCTGACAACTTTTTCTTGCACATTTAGTATTAACTGTTCGTTTTCATGATAATATTAAATGATACGTTTATTGGCAACAGACTTTTGGGTTCTTGACGGTAGGAGTAATCATTAGATAATCTCTACACGTTAGACATTGATATTTATTGGATAATTCACTCTAAAAGATAGGAGTTCTTCGAAATCCATCTCTCTTTCTAGAATTCGAATCGACTAAGATATTGTTCATCTAGTCGAAATGTCTCTCTTCCGTCCAAATCGATTCAAGTGGATTTCAAATCCGTATCACGGATAAAATCTACGAGCATGCATAAGATGTTTGAATCTCTAAAAGCATCTGGGCTGAGAAAGTTCCTCACCCCTCATCATCTCTATCACGAACAGTTGGTTCGTGAATTTTTCGAAACAACGGGCTTCTATCAGGACAAAACCATTGCCGGGATCGTGATGGGCCAGATGATCTGCATCACCAAAGAATCATTCAATATGTTTTTCCAACTTCCAAACGTAGGTATTGATGAGTTTTCAACCACTCCGTCTGACATAATGTTTACAATGATGAAAGTCTTTTCTAATTCTCCTCAAATGGACATTCATGGAAAGAAAAACCTCTTAAAAGATGAGTTTTCTCTTCTAAGTGATATCATCTCAAAATCTCTTCTCTCCAAAGAATCCTCTTACAAGTACTGTACGAAGGTTTTTCAAATGATGGTGGCTATCACCAGGGGTGTTCTTGTCAAATGGACAAGTTTCCTCTTCCGAAATCTTGTTAGAATGGTCTGTGCTAGGAAGACTATTTTTAGTTTTGATGGTCCTCTTAGCTCTCTCCTTTGCTTCCTTTTTGATGAACCCGGTAAGAGCTTTCACATTCCTTCCAAAATCCTGAACAACCAGAAGGTTGTTGATTACGTCCTAAGGGTGAAGAGGCTCAAGTCCAAGAAAAGAAAAAGAGATGTCTCCAACCCTCCTCTAACCGCAGTATTAGAGATCTCTTAGGTTGAAGTCTATCCTTTCCATAGAAACGATTAGGAGGAATAAGAAGAAGATTAGAATGGAAATTATTATCTTTTAAGATGAAGCTTTTGAGAATCTTTTGATAATGTTTTGATGGTAACTTATTTTGGTTATTTTTGAGAACAATGTTTTGTGTGTTTCTTCTGAAAATACTCATATTTGGTTGATTATGAATATGATATTTTGTATGTTATATTTGCATGTAAACAGTTGTTTATTTATATGATGAATGCGTATTTTGGTATATATATGCAGGTTTCAATTTCTTCATCAAAAAGGGGGAAATTGTTGGGTCAAATTATTTTGACTATGTGTTCAAATAATTTAACAATTGGGATTTTGATGATGAAATGATTTATGCGTTTTGATGCAGGTGTATCGAAATCATATTTCTTGAGACTTGGCTCTAATGAGGCTCATTAGACCGATTTTGTCATTAGATGCACAGAATTAGACGTGTATTCTAACTCTGTGGAGTTAGAGGTGCAGTCTAATAGATCTACGGAATTAGATGTGCAGTCTAACTCAGCAGAGTTAGACGTGCAGTCTAATAGATCTCGGAATTAGACATACAGTCTAACTCATGGAGTTAGAGGTGCAGTCTAATAGATCTACGGAATTAGATGTGCAGTCTAACTCAGCAGAGTTAGACGTGCAGTCTAATAGATCTCGGAATTAGACATACAGTCTAACTCATGGAGTTAGACGTGCAGTCTAATAGATCTACGGAATTAGACGTGCAGTCTAACTCATGGAGTTAGACGTGCAGTCTAATAGATCTAAGAAATTAGACGTGCAGTCTAACTCAACGGAGTTAGACGTGCAGTCTAATAGATCCCGGAATTAGACGTGCAGTATAACTCTACGGAGTTAGACGTGTAGTCTAATATATATACAGAATTAGACGTGTAGTCTAACTCAGCGGAGTTAGATGTGCAGTCTAATATATTTGGAATTAGACGTGCAGTCTAACTCTACGGAGTTAGACGTGCAGTCTAACTCTACGGAGTTAGACGTGCAGTCTAACTCTACGGAGTTAGACGTGCAGTCTATTGGATTGCGAAAGTTAGAAGTAAGTCTAACTCTTTCAAACAAGTCTGAACTAGAACCGGAATTAGACGTGCAGTCTAATGATTTGTAACAATTAGACGTGTAGTCTAATTGGTGAAAGTTTGATGTAAGTCTAACTCCTTCAGGTAAGTCTGAAGTAGACCCGGAATTAGACGTGCAGTCTAACTCAGTGGAGTAAGACGTGCAGTCTAATGATTTGTAACAATTAGACGTGTAGTCTAATTGGTGAAAGTTAGACGTAAGTCTAACTCCTTCAAAAAAGTCTGAAGTAGAAGCGGAATTAGACGTGCAGTCTAACTCAGTGGAGTTAGACGTGCAGTCTAATGGTTTGTAGAAATTATACGTGTAGTCTAATTGGTAAAAGTTAGACGTAAGTTTAACTCCTTCAGACAAGTCTGAAGTAGAACAAGAATTAGACGTGCAGTCTAACTCAGTAGAGTTAGACGTGCAGTCTAATGGTTTGTAACAATTAGACGTGTAGTCTAATTGGTGAAAGTTAGACGTAAGTCTAACTCCTTCAGACAAGTCTCAAGTAGAACCGGAATTAGACGTACAGTCTAACTCAGTGGAGTTAGACGTGCGGTCTAATGGTTTGTAACAATTAGACGTGTAGTCTAATTGGTGAAAGTTAGACGTAAGCCTAACTCCTTCAGACAAGTCTGAAGTAGAACCGGAATTAGACGTGCAGTCTAACTCAGTGGAGTTAGACGTGCAGTCTAATGGTTAGTGAAAGTTAGACGTAAGTCTAACTCCTTCGGATTAGTCTGAAGTGATTGTAATTAGACATAAGTCTAATCCCATTAGACTAGGAGGTCTAAGGGATTCTGCTCTTAGACGGGAATGTTTGATTTCATTAGACGAGGTCGTCTAACTGAAATACGTCTAATGCTAATCTTAAGCAGTATGCTTGAAGCTAGCACCCGCCTACCCACGTGCTATAGTTGTACCCTACTCCTGCTCCACTTTCTAGAGAAGATTAGTACAACAGCTATATACAACCAACCAACGAATGCCACGTAAGAGAATTTCCCTCATATTATTTGTTTTGTAGGTACATCCCTGATGGAATATTCGGCGCACTACTAGTTGCTGTACGGCCACGATCCTTGTGCTCAGAACCTGATGTGTACAATGGAGGCTTTCTAATGGAAAAGTGCCACATATTATTCTAAAAGATTCGACCGTTAGCCTCTGCCCAGTATTTATCAAATCTCAAGGACAATGGACAATCTGCCTCACAAAACAAACCGATTAGCGAATCCACAATCTTCACTCATATCCCTTAGTCGTTTCCTCCTCTCCATTCATCCACATTCTCCATCCATCACCTTCTCGACTACTTCAAAAATCTCCTCACTTTTTACAAGCACTTTCACCTCTGTTTGATTCGAGGAAATACCAATAGACATCTTTGTTCCAACACTTACACCAAATGCTAAAATCTTCGAAATCAACTTCTCATTGAAAAATTATTCCCCGAAAAGAGGTCAAGTTATCATCGGAATCCCCGAACTTATCCCTTCAATAGTCGAATTACAACCGCAATGTGTAAGAAATCCCCCAACAACCTTATGAGACAGAATAAGTACTTGCGGCGCCCATCCCCATACCAAATGACCTCTTCCATTTGTCCTTTCCTCGTACTTGTTTTCCGCTATCCATTAATTTATCTCTCCCTTTGTCTCGGTTTCCCTCAATACCCAGATGCCCTCAATACCTAGATGAAGGGACGGTTGGATGCCTGCAGGGCTATGCCCAACTCCGCCATCTGCGACGGTGCGATTTTACTCAGGCTTCCAAGACATGGTAAATAACAGAGCCCGAGTCTTGATTATTGATCCATTTAAGACATTTGTGCTCTTTTATTGCTGTGTTATTTCCTCTAATAGCATTTTCTTTCTTCTCTTTGGTGCCGAGAGATAAGGGTCCAACGCACCGTGCTCTGTTTTTGTATATTTTTTGCAACTCCATGATGTAATCAGGTTCTAATTCTTGAAAATTGTTGATTATAATCCCGTAAGAACGATGATTAACTTCCCTTATTTTGTCTAGATATTCTAGCACTGAAGGTAATTCCGGATAAGTGAAATTCGATATCTGTTTTCTTGTTAATTCAATTTCATGGGGGTAAACTAGGAACAAGAAATGAATCTGATTCTCCAACAGTTTGATAAATCTTAGATACTTCAATTTGATGAGCAATTAAAAGACTTGAACAACCCATTCCGTTCCGTCAAAGATGGTTCTTTTAAGACCTAACCTCTCTACAATTCCGGAGATTTGAGGAATAAACCTGTCGGATATCATGCAAGTTGGCAAAGGTTCCATCTTTTCGATGAAATGCTCAACTGAAGTCTGTCATTTCATAAGTGTAGAACCGAAATTGACCAATTGTCCTGATGGGGACCATCATCAGTCTTCTCGAATCCAGGTGATTGTTCTATATTGGACGATTAAGTTCTCCGAAGTTATTTTAATAGCACTCAAATTATCTCCATGGATAGGAACCGACTGATCAAACGTGTCATGAAAATCCTCACAGAGTTTACGAAGCCATATGCACTCATGTGCTGCGTGAGTTAATGCTTTGTATTCCGCTTTTGTTGTTGACAAGGATACCGATCCTTGTTTCATACTACTCCAAGATATGCTAGTGTTTCCACAAAGAAAAACAAACCCAGATATGGACCTTCGATCGTCTCGATCTCCAGCAAAGTCAGCATCTGCATATCCTTGCAAGACAAATTTCGCATCATTCTCTTATAGTAGACCAATATCTAGTGAGGTATTAATATACTTCAAAATTTTCTTCGCTTCTTCGAGGTGTGGTTTCCTTGGCTCCTGCATGTATCGACTCACCACTCCAACTGCATAAGCAATGGCATGCCTTGTTATAGTCAGATAAATCAGACTTCCCACAAGAGCACGATACGGACGAGGATCTGGTAGACATGTTCCTTCGTCTCGACTAGGTCTGGGATTTACGTCGAGAGGAGTATAAATCTTTTTTCCATCAGTCATACCAAACTTTTCTACCAACTTCTTTGCGTAGTTGATCTACGATAAAACAAACTTTTGTTGAAATTTTCGATTTGCAGACCAAGGAAAGTTCCAAGTTCACCAAGCTTCTTCATCTGAAAATGAAGCGAGAGCTCATTTTGTAGACGAGCAACCTCATCATAGTTACTTCCCGTCAAGATTATGTCATCCACATAAAGAAGCACCACCACCATCTATCCATGATTCTTCTTTATAAATAGACTTGAGTCGGATTCTGAAGTTTTATATCCACAAAATTGAAGATATTTTGTAATCTTTCCATACCAAGCACGCGAGGCTTGCTTTAATCCATATAGTGCCTTCTTAAGTCTACAAACCAACTGGTCATCATCCTTCTTCTCGAATCCAGGTGGTTGTTCCATATATATTGGTCGGTCAAGTTCTCCGTAGAGAAATGCATTCTTGACGTCTAATTGCCATAACTTCCATCGAGAACTTGCTGTTAAGGCCAACACAGTGCGAATTGACATCATCTTCGCAACTGGACTGAATGTCTCCTCGTAATCTTCTCCATACTTCTGCGAGAATCCTCAAGCGACCAATCTAGCTTTGTATCGATCTATGCTTCCATCAGCCCTTCGCTTGATTCGATACACCCACTTACATGTGACTGCTTGAGTATCCGGAGGCTTTAGAACGACGTTCCATGTCTCATTCTTCTTGAGAGCATGCATTTCCTCCTCCAATGCTGCCACCCATTCCTTGATATTCTTTACTTCATTATAAAAAGTGGGTTCCTTGTCGTCTATCGCGTTTCCCAAGAAATAAGAGAAGGTTGTTACAAAATTATCATCCTTGAATCGACAAGGCCTTACAATGTTCCTTTTTGGTCGAGATTCCCCATTTTGTTGTTGACTTGATTCTTTCTAATGTGGACTTCCTGGTAACCTTTAACCTTTTGCTCCTTCATCGACTGAATTATCTTGAGCTAAGTTAGGGCTCCCCCTGTCACTATTATCACTACTACAATAGCTTCCCGTAGACGTGGGAATGGGAAGATCAGTTTGAACAGTGTCTTTAACATCCTTCATGTAGTACGAAGAAATTTCGTCGAAAACAACATCTCGCGACACCGTGCATTTGTGGGTTGATTGATCCATACACCGCCACCCTTTTCTTCTCTAGTCATAGCCGACAAACACGCACTTGACTTCCTTCATATCCAATTTGCTCATTCTCGAGTCTGGAATATGGACATAACAAGTAGATCCAAAAACTCGTAAATGTTTAACATTTGGCTTAAAACCAAAAAACATCTCGAATGGAGATTTAAACTTATTTGGGCTGAGCGGAACTCGATTGATGCCATGGGCAACACAACTCATGCCTTCTGTAAGGTGTTGAATCTTTCTTTCGGCTATCCCATTCTGTTGCGGGGTCTCAGGACAGGAGAATTCTCTTTTTATGCCATTTTGTCTACAAAATAATTTAAACTCTTTTGAGCAAAATTCCCCACCATTATTTGTCCGCAATACTCAAATTTTCCTTTCTTGTTCTCCTTCTACCGTCTCCTTGAACTCGAGAAATTTAGAGAACACTTTAGACTTCTCTTTCACAAAGTACACCCAAGTGAACCGGGAAAAATCATCCACGAACAACAACATATATTTACTTCCCGAGTATGAGGCAATTCGTGTTGGTCCCATTAAGTCACTATGAACTCGATCCAAAGGACCCTTACTTCTCGATACAGAGTTGTCGAATGAAAGTCGATGAGCCTTCCCATACTGACATCCTTCACACACATTGCCCTCCTCAATTCTCAGATCTTCAGGTAGACCTTCGACAAGTTTATTTCGAGACATAACACTGAGCTTAGTCATATTAACATGTCCAAGCCTTGCATGCCATAAAAAAGAGGTGCTTTTATCGTTCACCTTTTCTATGTAAGAATTTGATGTCGAAAGGACAAAGAGATCATTTACCCGAGTTCCAATAGGAACCACATCCGCCTTGATTTCTTTCACGTCCTTAAGAACTTCACATCATGTGGACCGAATAACACCAGATTTCCAGCGTCTACAGCATTTGCAACCGAGAAGAGATTCTTCTGAATTTCTAGAAAGTGGTAGACATTCTTCAGAGTAATAGATTCTCCTTTGTCGCTTTCAATGTCAACCGATTCTTCCTTTTTAACTTCGTGAACTGAGTTATCTGTCGTGACAATGCCACCGCCCCCATTATGAACTCGACTCGATAAGAACACATAATCATCTCTAGTAACGTGATGTCCGCGCCCTGAATCAACAATCCACCTTTGATCGATCTCCTGTTTACCATGAGAAGCCTCTGTTTTCTTTTCCTTCGAAGTCATCACATCGACATGAAAAGCCTTGTTCCAGTCCTCATCAATACACTAGTTAGACTTTTCTCCGAGATTTGAACTAACAAAATTTCCATTCAAATTTACTCGACAATCTCTCTTGAAGTTTCCAGTCTTACCGCACCTTAACACTTAAGGGGCTTCTTAGGAATATTTGAAGAATCTTGACCTGTTTCTTCGTTCTTCGACTTTCCCTTTTTTCAGCTCGATTTCTTCACGAACAACACACTGTTCGACTGCTCCTTTATACTCGTTCCAACCATTTGTGCGGCCAACGCCTCTTGAGATGACAAGAGATTTTCAAACTCCTCGAGTGAAGGTTGTTGAGCCCAACCTTGAATTGATGTGATGAATGGTGTATATCCGTGTCGAAGTCCTCGAACAATATGCCTTTTTGTTTGAGCCTCTAATATTTTCTCATCTGGGTTCAATAAAGAAATTTTTGAGCATATGTTCTTTACCTTAAGAAAGAACTCCAAGACAGATAGATCTGATTTGCTTTGCGGCTGCCAACTCGTTTTCAAGCATCTAGAGACGAGACTCGTTCTTCTTGTTAAAAAGATGATCAAGCGTTTCCTAGATCTCACGATCAGATCCACAACCGATGATGTGCTCAAACAGATTGTGGGAGATTGACCTCTTAACCACAAATTATGCCTTCGCGTTGAGTTTCTTCTACTTCTTTGATGCAACGTGGCAAATAAATATGCGGGCTATACTGAAACAACAGGGCTTATGGGGGTCGTTGAAGTAGTCGACGGGAGTAGAAAGAACCGATGAGATTGTCATTCTGGAGGAGAAGATAATGTGTCAGTTCAAGATGCGTGCTCTACTAAAATGACAAGACTTATGGTGTTGCGGAAGTTATCGGTAGGAGTAAAACAACCGCTGAGATTGTCATTCTAGAGGAGAAGATAATGTGATAGATCAAGATGCAGGCTCTACTAAAACAATATGACTTATGGTGTTGTTGGAGTTATCGGTAGGAGCAGAAAACCATTGAGATTATCTTTCTAGAATAGAAGATAATGTGACAGATCAAGATGCAAGCTCTACTAAAACGACATGGCTTATGGGGTTACTGAAGTTATCGGTAGAAGAAGAATAACCATTGAGTTTGTCATTATGGAGGAGAAGATAATGTGACAGATCAAGATGTGGGTTCTAATAAAACGACATGACTTATGATGTTGCTGAAGTTATCGACAAGAGAAGAACAATCGTTGAGATTGTTAGTCTGGTGTAGAAGATAATTTGACAAATCAAGATATGGGATTTATAAAAACGACAGGGCTTATGGGATTGCTTTAGTTATCGGTAGGAGTAGAACAACCATTGAGATTGTCATTCTAGAGGAGAAGATAATATAGTAGATCAAGATGTGGGCTCTACTAAAACAACAGGGCTTATTGGGCTGCTAAAGTTATTGGTAGGAGCAGAAAAACCGTTAAGATTGTCATTTTGGAGGAGGTGATTATGTCAAAACCATTCACCTACGAAGAAACTGTATTCGGTTCTGAAGTTGCACAATGGTTTGCAACAATGAGAGTATTAAAGTCATGGTGGAGATTTACTAAGTAGACTTGAATATTTTGGTTAACAAATGTGTTTTTAAGTTGTCTTGGAAATAACACTGAATCTAGAAGAGAGAGACAGTAGATCATCTAGGCAACCACTAGCATTGGCTAATGCATCCGAGCTATCTCTAATATTGACTAATGCATCTAGGCCATCTTTGGCATTGACTAATGCATCTGGGCCACATATGACATTAACTAATGCATTTGGGTCATCCTTAGAATTGACTAATGCATTCGGGCTACCTCTAACATTGAATAATGTATTTGGGCCATCTTTAGCATTGACTAATACATTTGGGCCACATCTGACATTGACTAATGTATTTAGACCATCTCTAGCATTGACTAATGAATTTGGGCCACATCTAACATTGACTAATATATTTTAGCCATCTTTGATATTGACTAATGCATCTAGCCACATCTGACATTGACTAATGTATTTGGGCCATCTCTAGCAATCACTAATGCATCTAGCGACATCTAACATTGAGTAATATATCTAGGCCATTTCTAGCATCGACAAATGCATCTGGGGCACATCTAACATTGATTAATGCGCATGTGCCGCAATGATTTGCAGTAATGAGAGTATTCAAGTCATGGTGGAGATTTGTTGAGTAGACTTGAATATTTGGGTTACCAAATAAGTTGTTAATTTGTCTTGAAGACAACTCTAGACCTAGAAGAGAGAGGCGATATATAATCTAGACCACCACTAGCATTGACTAATGCATCCGAGCCACCTCTAACATTAACTAATGTATCTGAGCCACCTCTAGCATTGAGAAATTCATATGGGTCATTATTGGCTTTGACTAATGCATCTAGGCCACCTCTATCATTGAAAATGCATCTGGGCCATCATTGACATTCACTAATGCATCTAGGCTACCTCTAGCATTGACTAATGCGTCTAGAACCACATCTGGCATTTACTTATGCATATGGGCCACATCCGGCACTGCGCGTGCATCTGGGCCATCCAACATCGGCGAGTGAATTTGGGCCATCCGAAATCGACGAGTGCATTTGGGCCATCTAGCATGACGAGTGCATCTGGATCATTTGGCACCAGCGAGTGCATCTGGGCCATCCGACACCGACGAGTGCATCTGGGCCATCCGACATCGGCGAGTGCATCTAGGCTATCCGACACCAGCTAGTGCATCTCGGCCATTTGGCACTAACGAGTGCATCCAACAACGGCGAGTGCATTTGGGCCATCCGACACCGACGAGTATATCTGGGCCATCTAACATTGACGAATTCATCTGTTAAGTTGTCTTATGACAACTTTGGATTAGAAAAAGAGGAGATAGAATATTTGGGCATTTCTTGATGCATTTGGGGAATTTGAGGGAATTCAAGACAAGGTGGATATTTATTGAGATGTCTTGAATTGTTAAAATGCAAGAAAAGAGAATATTGAGCAAAAGGAAAGTATATCTTTTTCGTGTGTAATCTTGATTTAAGGAATAAGATTAACACAAAAGGAAATGCGATATTTTATTATCGTAATATAACTAGGAAAGTATTGTGATAATATTTTGGAGATTATTTGCCAAAATATTATTGTTGACCTAGTTGAAGCTTATTTAAAGATATAGTCACGCACTTTAGAAAGTTAAAGTCTTTTCCTTGAAAGCATCGTTTCTAGTCTCAGTTTTATATCTAATAGGGTTTTTGGGGAACGAATGTTATATAAACTCGTTTCATAACCCTAATATGTATTATTGTAATCTATGTTCTGATCTCCTAATAAGATTATGCTAGATATATATTACTGACTTTGATAATTTATTCTAAACAATCAAAGAGGGAGAAATTATTAGATTAAAATTGCTAATTAACTTAGGATAATTAATCAATGTTATAAAGTTATCAGGTTTTGATAATTTAGTTTAAATATTCAAAAAGAGAGAAATTGTTAAGTTAAAGTCTTTGATTTATTATAAGTGTATCAATAAAACTAAGTTGTGTTATTGATTATATGTAGGATCAAAGTGAAGAAAACCGAAATCGGAATCCATCCGGTAGTTGATCAAATTCGGTATTTGATAAACTTCGGTTTCTGTAGATGCGCATCCGGTATTATGTTCGACTTAGTTTCTACAGATGAACGTCCGGTATTATGTTCGACTCGGTTTCTGTAGATGCGCGTCCGCTATTATGTTTGGCTCAGTTTCTACATATGCGCGTCTGATATTATGTTCGGCTTGGTTCTTGCATATGCGCGTGCGGTATTATGCTCGGCTCGTATTCTACAGATGCGCGTCTGGTATTATGTTCGACTCGGCTTCTCTATAAGCGCTACCGATAGTTTGTCTAAATTGGTATTTGGATAAGCGCTTTCGGTAGTTTGTCCAAATCGGTATTTGTATAAGCACTTCCGGTAGTTTGTCCAAATCGGTATTTGGATAAGCGCTTCCGGTAGTTTGTCCAAATCGGTATTTGGATAAGCGCTTCCGGTAGTTTTTCCATTTTAATATTTGGAGGAGCGCTTCCGGTTTTATGTGCATTTCGGTATTTTGAAGGAGCAATGTAGTTCCATACACTTTGTTTGTGAAAAATGTTTATTTGAATTCTTGTGAAAACGTTTGAGATCTTAAGTGAAAGAGAAAAATACTTTAGCTTTGGGCGTTATATTTTCTTGAGTGGGACTTTGTGGGATCTTGTGGTAATTTTTATTTTAATAAAAATGCCCCTAGTGTTGACTAGGGTTTTTGATTTTTTGAAAATATTTAGGACCGGGCTCATACAAGCTACCTACGTATCCCATAGCTAGGGGAATTCAGGTCCAAAATAGTTCCATACACTTGGTTTATGAAAAATATTTGTTTGATTTTTTGTGAAAACGTTGAGATCCTAAGTTAAAAAGAAAAATACTTTAGCTTTGGACATTATATTTTCTCAAGTGAGACTCTATGGAGAACTTGTGCTCATTTTTATAAAAATTCCCCTAGTGTTGACTACGAGTTTTTGGTATAGGAGTCAACTCAAAGTGTGATTAACTCCCCTTTTGATGTATATGCAATGAATGTATGCAATGTGATGTGAAATGTCTATCAACTTCTTTCGATAATTGATAATGGTGACCGCACCTTGGATAGGTTGCCTACATACTCTCGAGAGAGATCAGGTCTCACGTAGTTCACACTTCTAAGTTATGAACTTTGGTTGTATGAGTAATGAATGTATGTGAAATGAAATATCTATCAATTTCTTTCGTTAATTGATAGTGATGACCCCATCCGGGATGAGTTTCCTACGTACTCTCGAGAGAGATCAGGTCTTACGTAGTTCACAAGTTGTGAGTTATGAACTTTGGTTGTATGGATCTCAACACACATGCTTTATGTTAGATAAATTAGATAACTAATTATTTAAAGAACTTAACCAAATTCATCATTTGTATAGGATAAAAAGAAACTGGAAAGCAAAGAAGTTCGATTTATACTTAAAGGACAAATGTAGAATTCGGTAAAACCGCAACTGATAGTCTACTCCTTCGGTTCTATAAAGCTGACGGTAATCGGCATTATGTTCGAGGAGCAACCGGTTATATGTTCGGTTTGGTAATAGAAATCAGTTTTATCGCTCAGCAAGTTGACTGGTATTATCCTTAGTCTATGATCAGTTATCCGTTTAGCCATCTACTTAAAGAATTGCAACCGATAATATTGCATCGGTGTTATAAAGACGACGCAAATCGGTATCATCTGATCGACTTTATATTCGGCTATTTATATAAGATACAGAACCGGTAGTGGATCGGTTCAGTAGAAGAAATCAGTTCTACTTCTCAGTAAGTTGTTCGGAAAAATTATCGGAAATATGTCGAAGTACCGGAACCGGTAGTGAATCAGTTCGGTAGTGGAAAACGGTTTTACCACTCAACAAGTTGATTAGTAAATTTTATCGGTTATGTAGTGGAATCGTTAAACCGACCAGTAGTCTAACCGGTAGTATCTTCAGCTCATAAAAAGACGGCGCAATCGGTAGTTTGCCCGGTAATTTATCCGGTATTATACGAAATCGGTAGTCTGACAAGTTTTTATTCCAAGAAGCGGAACCAGTTTTATGCTAAGACAGCCTTACATAGCCGATAGTTTCCGTTTTAGTGCTAGGAAGAACAATTTCGGTAATTACAAAGGGGAGCCTTCACATTTCAAGACTGTATTATTGCCAATTTAGTACAAGTCTGATAAAATCTCTTGGGAAGCAGAAGCCTGACAAATGAAGTCAGACCACCTTTTCGGTATAAGTCCAATGCAGTTTATTTGGAGCAGATGTTTATCACACTACCCTAGACAAGCCAAATTAGTAGAAGACAAATCTGCATGCTAATCTTCTCCTCAGAAACCATTATCAAATTTATGCCATGTTAGATTATTATCAAACAATATCAGAAGATATCCTCGAGTTGTACTATACCGATCTTCAACCAATTAGATTCAAGAAACGAAGTACCATCAAGGAAATATATCCGTTGAAAAAGAATATGACCGTTGTCATATTCTCTATTTAAGAAAGCAAAACTCAACCAGATTAACCACCCTTTGACAACCGATTTGAACCTTTTTAACCTGACATATATAGCAATCCTGTTGACAAACTCCAGAAGTGTGTTCACTATTTTCCATCTATTGCTATTAAATTGCTTAAGCTTTCAAATCATTGTGTGTTAGAAATTCAAGTGTATTACAATTTCATCTATTCTATGTGAGTCGTGAGCATTGTAAGTTAACATAATCTTTTTTTGTTCAACAGAGTGAGCAGTTAGACGTAAAAAACGAGCAATAAATAAGCCTCGGGTGTTCGACATAAGCATTGTAAACGATTTGAATATTCTGAGTGAATATCCTTCTCAAGGTTTGAGAAGAAGGGTGTGACTTAGAAGCTTTATCTACGAACATCCATAAATCCTGTGTCTTGTTCTCTTGTTACTTTGTTTCCTCTTATTGCTGACTAAACTGTACTTTCGTGGCTTCAAGTTGAAACAGACACTTCCGCGATTGAACTCGGTTCAAGAGTTTGTGACAACTTGCTAAGTATAGAGACCGATATTATCCTTTAATAGGGTTAGTATTAACCGGTGTGTGTAAGCGTTCACCTTAGCAAGACCCCAGTCTCCTTCAGCGATTCCGATCCTAACAAGTGGTATCAAATCAGTGAGTCTCTATACTCAAGCAACTAGACGTAAGCATGTTGAACATCAGCAAGGCCCCATTCCTTGAAAGTGAAGACTTCAATGACTGGAAGATACGCATGCAAGTGCACCTAACCACCATAAACGATGAAATGATGTTTGTAATCTCTGATGGTCCAATAAAGATCAACAAAGAAAGGAGCGAGTGGACAAGTGAGGACAGAAGAAGGAACAACCTGGATACTCTCGGCAGAGATGTCATCTACAAGAACCTGGACAAGAATACGTTCGCAAAAATCAAATGATTCACTACTACAAAAGAAGTATGAGAGATAGTTATCCAGCTTCACGAAGGAAACGAGCGAACCAAGGAAAATAAGATCATGGTGGCTACTCAAAATTATGAAAACATCAAGATGC
The DNA here is from genome assembly GCF_907164915.1 of Impatiens glandulifera. Taxonomy (NCBI): domain Eukaryota; kingdom Viridiplantae; phylum Streptophyta; class Magnoliopsida; order Ericales; family Balsaminaceae; genus Impatiens; species Impatiens glandulifera. The sequence goes on from NW_025919138.1 coordinate 593,249, forward strand.
GCCCCAGAGAAACAATAAAAGAATTTGGTGACCATGTCACAAGCATTGTGAATGAACTTTCACATCTCGGAAAGACATACGACAACAAAGAAACAATCGTTAAAGCTTTAAGGGCTCTTCCTAGTGTCTGGGATGTTAAAACCTTGGTGATGAGAGAATCAAGAGGTCTCAATAAGATGAAGTTGCATGATGTCTTTGAGGAACTGAAAGCCTATGAGTTCGAGATGAACTCAAGAAATGAAGATGAAGCCTCAACGTCAACAACTACTAGAGCTCTAGTGACTTCTGTGGAACCGATAACTCCAGTACCTGTCAAATCGGCTGAACATTTCAGTGATGATGCAATGGCCATGCTTGCGAGGATGTTCGGAAAGTTCATGAAGAAAAACCAACCCACCAACTCATACAACTACAACTACTCTAACGGTAACAAAGCTAACTTTCGTTGTTTAAATTGTGATGCCTTAGGTCACTACATGTCGGAATGCTGAAAGCCAAGAAGGGACGATAAAAAGCCAATCGATCAGAATCAAAGGGAAGATCACCAGCCAAACAGTCAAGGCAAGGAGATCCAAAAGCTATTACTAGCTGATGATGGTGGAAGCCAGTGGGCACATAGCGATTCAGATAGTGATGATGAAGGAATCAGATGTCTTATGGCAAACGAGAAAGAGGTATTTGACTTTGCCTCTGAGGAATTACCCTAGAAGATTTGATTACTTCACTCAATGACATGGTCATTAAGTACAGGAACCTATATAATCTCATACCAACTCAGCTAAATGCTCAGACTGGTGGAACGATTGAACTATCCTCTGAGAATGAGAAGCTCAAGGAGACAGTCCAATCGTTGACTAAAGAAAATGAAAGAACTAAATATGTGATTGCTGCATGGAAGAAATATGGAGATGTTGTGAGCCAGATGACGAGTCATCAAATACCTTATAATTGCAAGTTCGGTCTAGGCTACGACAACAACAATCCATATAAGTCTAGTTATTCTAACTGCAAAGAGTTGAAACTCAATAAAGACAAGCTTCCATTCATACGCTTTCTCAAAAGTACTTCAATCGACAATGAAGCAAGTCATGATTCAAAACTGACAAAGGAACCAACGTATGTAGGACCAACCGATAAGTCGCGATGGCTTAACCCTGAGAGAAGGAAAGCCAACCGGCTGGTCAGGAAAGAACACGAAAAAGGGTCAAAAAAGTTTTACCAAAAATCATCACCAACATACAATGAGGTATTCAAAGGCAGACAAAGAGATGTCAAGCCTGATACAAGTAGAAGTATTAAGACCATTACATGTAAATTCATTCGATTAATTCGAGTATGGATTCCTAAGGGACTAATTAACCGTGGACCCAATTAAATAGGGTATCAAAAGAGTGTAAATAGCTATATTTTGTAGGGCAAACAGATTAAACGCTTGGATGACTTGAAATGATTATTGGACAGCGGATGCTCAAGGCACATGATAGAAAATGGCAAGCTGTTAACTGATATTGTGAAAGAATCCGGTTCAAAGATCATCTTCGGTGATAACTCTAAGGGTAAGGCTGTGGGCAGGGGTAAGATTGTCCATAGAAACTTAACTATAAATAATGTGTCACTTGTTGAAAACCTATGTTTTAACTTGCTTAGTATTAGTCAAATGTATGATATAGGATACACTATCGAATTTCACAAACAAGCATGTTTAGTTAAGAACCAACATGGTAGTATTTTGTTAACATGGCATAAGATAGGAAACATTTATAAAGTATACTAGAAAGTCAAATGTTTTAACTCTGCTTGCATGATTACTAAAAATGATCAGAACTGGCTTTGGCATAAAAAATTAAATCACTTGAACTTTAAGACAATCAACTATATATGCACTAAGGAACTAGTTCAAGGTATTCCTAACATTAAATCAACCTTTAAAATAAGGGAAACATTCAATCCAACAGATTCTTAGAACTTCTTCATATGGATCTCTTCGGACCGATTAACGTAACCAGCCTAGGAGGAATGAACAATTACTATGGTAATTATAGATGATTATTTTAGATATACTTTGGTTATTTTCCTAGTTTTCCAAAAATTAAGCTACTCCAAATCTGATTAACATGTTTAAAGAGTACAAAATGACAATTTTGTACGTGTTAACAAAATTAGAAGTGATAGAGGTACTGAATTTACTTATAGGATCCTAACTGCATATCTTGAGGAATCCGGCATTAGACACGAGTTTTCTAGTGCTAGAACTTATTAACAAAATGGACTAGTCGAGAGGAGAAACTGAACCATCAAGGAAGCTGCAAGATCCATGATAGCCGATTCGGGTATTGCTCAAAAACTTTGGGCAAAGGCTATGAATACCGCATGTTATACTCAAAACCGGTCCATGATAATTAAACGTCTTAATAAAACGCCTTTTGAGGTTTACCATAACAAGGTTCATAATATCTGGTATTTTAGAAGCTTTGACTGTAAGTGTTATATCCACAACAATGGTAAAAATTATTTGACCGCCTTTGACGCTAAATCAGATGTTGGTATCATGTTAGGATACTCTGAAGTAAGTAAAGCATATCGAGTATATAACAATAGAACTCTTACTATTGAAGAATCATCCCATGTTGTATTTGATGAATCTATTGAAGAGAATACTTCCTCAGCCATTGAACTATATAATAGATTGGAAAATATGAATATTCAATCTGATAGTGAAGATGAAGTTCCGGTCTACCGAAGATTTGTTTATGATCAACCGATTAACAACGCTGAAGTTTAGCAAGATCAAGTTGCTTCATAGCAGGAAGTTGACACCTCAGAAACTGTTGAGGAAACCAGTCGGTCTGACACTGTTCAACCTACCGGTATGTCTAACCTTGATCAAATAATCGGTCGGTCAGAAAGAATTTCGGGACCGAACCTCAAATGGAACAAAGATCATCCTCCTGAGAAAATTATAGGTAACCCCTCTTCACTAATCTGAACTAGGCATCAACTGTTAGAAGAATATGCAAATTCTGCATTTATCTCACAGATTGAACCGAAAGGTGGATGAAACATTTCTTGATCCCGATTGGATTTTAGCAATACAAGAGAAACTAAACTAGTTTGAGAGAAACAAAGATTCTCTGAAAAATATTTCAAAATACCAGTGAAGAATCTTGCTGGAAAATTCACTTTTTTGTTATGTTTTTTTTATGTCCCCCTCCAAGATTCGCATTGCAAGAGTTATTTATTGTTGTTGGAGACGTCAAAAATCTTCATCTTCCACCCGGTCTTCTCGGAGATCTTCTCAGGGACTGGATCTGTGACTCTTTATAGTTGTTGAATCTTAAACAAGGAGAACAAAGGAATCTGAAAGTGAATCCCATGTGGGTCTTAAAATGAAATAGACGACTGTTACCGTCTAAACTTTGCTCGTCGATGACACGATGACTCCTCAATCATCACAAGAGCGATCCTCGTCGCTTGGAGCTTCGAACGCACCAACGCTACACCGAGGAAGCCTTTAGGAACGTCGTTGAAGAAATGGCCAACACTTCTTCCTCCGGAGACCTTGCACTGGATTGTCGATCTAATTTGACCGCCTTAAGCGTTGAATGGAGACGCGAGACTAGTGCTATTAGAATGGGCTAGGTCTTAGATTTCTAACTAGAGCTGCAAATGAGTCAAGCCACTTGTGAGTTGCTCGCAAACCGCTCAGTCAAAGCTCGACTTGAGCATGACTTTGATCGAGTTCGAGTCGAGCTCGAGCCGACTCTTTAATATTCGAGCCAAGCTTGAGCTCATAAAATATTTGCTCGATGGTTTGTCGAGCTTTTTCTAGCCTCATAATATATTTATTTATTTAATATTAAAATCAAATTTTAAATATTATTTTTATCTTTTCTCTTTTTTTCTTCAAAGCTCATATGAAGGCCCAAAATCCATAAATAAAACCATATTTTCTAATGTATTACGTGGCTCTTCATCTCTTCTTTTCCCCCATTTCTTTCACTCAGTATTCACCATTTCTTTAGCTTTTCATCTATTTTTCATTTATTCTTCACCATTTCTATGACCTTGTACAACTTTGAACTATTCTATCTCCATTAGTTTTCACATTCGTGCATGACTATCTATGGCCCTATAAAAATCCGTTTCAGCTTTTGATACTTGATGTTGATGGCATCGTTGAAGGTGGCGGTGGCAAAAAAGATTAATCGGCGCTGGGGAGTGGGGAATCCATAGATTTTAATAACGGTTCGGTTTATCTGACTCATACAACCGAATTTGGTTGTAGAGGAAGAAGAATCGACGAAGACGTTTATTAGCGTTACACTACTGTCATTTGGAATTGGGGAGATGTACGTTCTTGACTGACGATCCAGAAAAGAGGACCGTCGCCCATGAAGAAGTGAAGGTGTTGAATTTTAGAATCTTAGATCACAATCGTTGGAGTATATAAAACATGATATTTAACTCTTAGGTGGTGTTATGCTAAAGGTTCAAGATATTTATTTTAATGAGTAGGCATGAATGTAGTTCGATTTGGGTCTGACTAATGAATTTAGTTCTGTTTGTAAACATGGTCGTCGATTAGTTTCATTTGTGTATATTTCAGAAATCTCAGGTGATCTGTTGTTTGTACACACTCTATTTTTTATGTGTGTGACTTTGTGAGAGAGAGAAAATGTGAGGATTTGCAGGTGCGTTTTTTTTAACAAGGAGAAGAGAATACAAGAGAGAAATAAAAATAAAGGGTTTGTTTGATCTTTGATTATTTTATTTTAATAATATTGTTTCACGTATATTATTGTAAAGTAGTGAATTTAAGTAAAAAAGATTATTAGAGATATAAACCGAGTTTGATTCAGGAATTTAAGGTTTGGTGGACTTGAATTTATTTCTTAGTGGATTTAAAAAATGATCAAAAAATTATGAATGAAATGATTGGATAAATATGTTTTTCCTAATTTTTATAAATGTTGAAAATAAATTTGGTTTGAGTTCGAGTTTCTAGTCAAGTCGAGCTTGTAGGTAAATTGTCGAGTCGAGTTCGAACTCAAATTTATAAACTTGTTCGAGCTCGAGTTCAAGTCATGCCAATAAATACTAAATCGAGTCGAGCTTGAGCTCAAGATGGTTTGAGCTTAGCTCGGCTCATTTGTAGCCCTATTTCCAACCATAGGTCACAATACAAAAATTAAGTACTATAACATTAATTATGAATTAAACACCGAGGGCATGTTTAGTTTGATCTCGTATTGGTCGCATCGTCTTCTACCACGGATTTGAGGGGGTTAAGAGTGTCGAAGTTATTCCTGGTATAAACGAACAAGGTAGAGGACTCTTCCATCTTTCCAAAATATCTAAGATCAACTAATTTGTCTAAGTATAGAGACTTGAGTGAATTTTTTAAGTTGAAGACGTCACCATAATTTCTTCAGCAAAAATTGCTCAAAATACTGAATTTTAAACGTTTTTTCATATGATCCGCACCTGGTGTCATCATGACGTTAGCACGTGCGATTTTGAATCTTTTTGGGCACGAAGCCTGACATGTTGACCTTTGTTGACTCGCTCCCAACTCGCCTGTTTCGACTCGGTTTTGACGTTTTTTCCCTTTTGAAGGCCTTCTGTACAAAATTGTTAACAACAATATTATACTAAAAATTCAAGATTTTTTGAACCGTTCAATTTGAAATTTAGTTTTCCGAATTCCGACTTTTTGTGAAAAGTGACATTTGGACACATAAATGAGTCACAAACTGGTTGTTCGACACATTTTGTCCAAAAACAATATTACACTCAAAATTCATGATTTTTAAGACGTTAATTATGAACGTATGAAAATATATAAAACTTGAGTATTTTTGAAAATTGGCTTTTGAAATGCTACTCAAGGGTCACTCCAAGCCAATTTTAGAAAGTGATTTTTCGATTTTATTCTCACAGTTCAGTAATAAAGTATGAACATCATATTGAATCGGACAGACCCATTCTATTTTTGGGGTGTAAAAATTGAGTATCTATCGTTATCAAATTCTTAGCTTGTTCTTACTTACATTTCTTGTTTTTTTATCTATTAGTTTTTCACGACAGCAAATATCTATATATATAATGATGCTTAGTTTTTAAAGTGTCCGAATTATCGGGTCGAGAGTTGTGGTTAATTTGGATATATGTGAGAGTAAATGGATACTTGGGTCGGATTGTGGGTTGATCCGCCCAGAAACTTAAAACGGTTAAAAATAAAATTAAAAATGCTATAGATATGGTTCAAACTTACAACCTAACAAAACAAGTACAACATTTTAACCAACTAGGCTAATAACACTTTATATTTTAAATTCAACCTAAAATTTGATAAACGCGTGACATTTTAACAATATAAGTTCAACTTTTTAACTAACTAATATATGGGTCGGATTGTGGGTTGATCCGCCCATAAAAATTTTACCGTAATATTTTTTTAACTGTTTTTTATATTATTACTCGTGTAAATGCACGGGATAAATGCTAGTAGAGTTTAATATTGGGTATTTAATTAACTTTTCATTAATTATTCATATGCGAGAAATTGTATTAGTAAATTATAATTAAGTTGGGGTAGTATAAATTAATGAATTAATTAATTGTGCGGAATAAAATCGAGGAGTCAAAGAATTGATGCTCTCCTTCACCATATGTTGAGTGGAGAGCTTATCAGACACAAACACAATAACTTAGTACTTAAAAGTAAGCATACTTTAATTCCTTAATTTAAATGCATATTATTCATTTCTATTTCTATATTTTTGTGTTTATTGTTTTTTTTTTGTCTGTAGTAATCTATTTTTTAAAGAGAGGCTATTTAATTTTAATTTATTACTCTTTTAATTAAGGAGAGTACTCATCACTTGTAATATGATGTATATGACTTTATATTAAGAACTCAATTTCATATTTTTATATCAGTGTTTAATTTATTTGTAATATGATGTATATGACTAAAATTACATTATTTTGACTGAGTAAAAATAATTTATTGGTAACTCCACTCATGTAACTTAAGTGATTGTGGAGTGGTTCATAACAAATAAAAAATTACAAATCAAGGCTAGCTTCAAAACTTATTGGTATATGGGAAATTAATACGTAGCTTTATTTTGCCTTTGGTTTTTCCATTTTGTTCCCTACTAAAATCCTTTAAGTGATTTTTTTAATATTTACACTATTAATAGTTAATAAATTGGATATAGTGAGGACTACTTTAAGTGAAGTGGAGAGGTAGGGTGGGTTAGCTCTTCTGGATAGTAAATTTTGGTTAAAATATAAAAATAAATTACATTCAATATTTGAAACAATTTAATTAACAAGCATTTTTTTAACTTAAAACATGGTTTTATTTTGAATATGTTTGGTAAGGGAATCAAATATTTAAAAAGATGAATAAAAATAGTGTAATAGAATCATCCCAACAGAGTCAAAGCCAAAGAAGAGCAGCAAACGAACAAAAAATGGTCGAGTTTTTAAATCTTCAAACAAGGAAGATCACCAATAGAAGCTTCCAACTCCTCCCTCCCAATAGGTTAATAATTCAGATTCTATATAGCAATATTTTTCACCAAAATAAGATACGTTTGTTAGGATCTAGGTCGGGGCTGGGGAACCGGGGTTTGGACGGTTAGTATTTTCACTCAACGGTTGGTGTTTAATCCGGTTAGAGATTAACACCGGGTTTCAATACTACACAGGCTGTCACAAACCCTTGAACCGAGTTCAAGTGCGGAAGTGGTTTGTTTCAGACTGAAGCAACACGCACACGGGATGAATAAGGCCAGATTTGGATAAAGTCGGTTTGGAGTTTAGTGGGTCGGTTTGGAATTCAGTAAATCGGTTTAAGTAATGCTTAATCGGTTAGGACAATATTAGTCGGTTAGTATGAATCGGTTAGAATGTAGAGCCGGTAGAAAGTAAAGAACAAGACAGGTTTTTATGGATGTTCGGAGATGAAACTCCTACGTCACCCCTCTTCTCGAAACCGCGAGAAGGATATTCACTAAGGAATACACAAACACAATCCGATCGAGACTTATTTGCTGCTCGATAAACACTCGTACAATTCTCACCGAAATTGTAATCTCACTTCAAATGCACACTTAAGATTTTTAATCTTAGAGAGATAAACGCAACTTATAACTTGGGTTGTTGTAACTGCTAGAACATGTAGCTGGTGGGACAGGTAACTGCATTTACTCCTCTTCAGCTTCTTTTATAGGTGAAATGTTCCAACGGTCACATTTCTTCTCCTTGAATCTGATTGGTTGAGCAGAGGTTCAGTGATTCAGACTTGCCGGTTTAGGCTTCCAATACGTAGGTCAAACCGGCTAGGTTTGTCTTTTACTTAATGTAGAAATTGTCGGTTGGACAGTTGCCTGCACCTGAAAGGTTGTGCCTCTGACTTATCCCAGAAGGGAATGATATCTTCAGGCGGTCTTCTGTAGCCTGTAGAGTATTCTCAGACTTGTATGGATATGGCAATGTTACAGTGTGTTCATTTGGTATCATCTTCCGCATATACTTAAAGTATCTGTTTCACCGATTTGTAGATTGTAATTAGTTTGATTTTCTTGGCTTCTTTCTCTAAGTAGCTTCTTCATCGGTTTTTCCGGTTGAATGCATTTCGGTTTAAGATGTCTACCGGTTGTTTAGGTTAACCGGATGACTTCAGGTTTTTCATATCTTCAGGTTAACTGGATGACTTTCAGTTTTGGTTACATCTTTTGCCTTGTCTTCTAACTGGTCTTGTTTTTCTGATCGGTTGGATTCTTGACCGGTTGAATTACTTGACTGGTTCTGGTTCTTAACCGTTCTTGTATAGGAAGTTTATTTTGTTAAGTTCTTATTTTAACCGGTCTAATTTATCTAACAATTTCTCCCTTTTTGATTATTTTATTTAAAATATTCAAAATCATGTAAGAAGTAAATTGTAGGCCGGTTTCTTTACAAGTTCATTTGGTTGGATTTTTGAAAAATGACTTAGAAAATTTTTTCGAATAGTTTGAGACATCGAAAAATTTGAGAAAAATTTTGTGTTTAAAAATTTTTATCTTATCAATTTCTCCCTTTTTGATTATTTTATTTGAAATATTCAAAACCATGCAAGAATTGAAATGTAGGCCGGTTTCCAAAAATACTTGATATATATATAGATAGAAGTGGGAAATATATTAACATAAGTAATAAAATTAAGACATCTATTCCCTCTTCTTAGGAATGAATTTTTCCCGTAGGTAGTCGGTCATCATTCCCTTTCCCAGAGTGTAAGGATCGGCGTCAACTCTGAAGGAGGATCCTTGACCGCCCGAGGTCCCGGTGAATGGTGAGACTGGTGAAGGAACCGATCTGAGTGGAATCGCTTCGAGGCCCCGCGTTCTTTTGAGCGGCTGTACGACCTCTTCCTCGAGTTCTTCATCCTCTTGTGAATCCGGGTTGATTGAAAGAGCAGTAGCCGGTTCAGCAATGTTGTCCAATAGCTTTGTAACCGCTGCCCTCTTAGAGGGTGCCTTTCTCTTTCTGGTGACCGGTCCGGTTGATGGAGCAGTCGCCTTTGATTTCTGATGTGCATCGGCGATATCTTCCATTATTAGTTGTTGGTTGAGTAGCCGAGCCGAGCCGCATTCTCATTTTCCTGAACCGCTTGTTGCGGTGCAGCATCTTCTACTCTTTGAACATGTTGGGCCAGGTCTACATCCGCCTGTTCCCTTTCTTTTTGAAGCCGTACTCGCTCGTCTTTGGCCTCCTGAATCTTCTAGGCCGCGATCTCATTCGCTTTTACAAGCGCTTCGTCGGCTGCTAATTTGGCCGCTATTATCTCCGCCAGTTGTTCGAACACCACCCTTAGCTCTGCTTCGGTTTGGGTATGCCTCTCCTCAAGCGTTGCCATTCTTTCAAGTATGGATCCGGCCTGGACACCGGATTGAGACAGACCCTCTTCAATAGTTTTCAGCCTTTGATTTGTTGTTATTAGGTGCAGATCTATTAAACCTACCTGATGGTTGGTGTGAGCAAAACTGGTCTCCAATTTTGCAGTTCTTTCAGTCGTGGAACCGAACAGAAGATCGGTCAAGCCGTAGTTTTCGTCAACAGCCGTAAGTCGTTTAACCCAGGAGTCCAGCTTTTCATCGGTAGACTCAATTAACCGGATGAATTTCATTGCGGTTTCCTTTATTTTCTTTTGTCACGGCATGATGGCGTCATTGACAAATTCCTCGATTATGTCCTTGACCTTATCCTCGGTTATAACAGGCACCGATGCATTGTTGGTTTGTGGAGATCCGAGCAGATTGGTGAGTGGAGTACCCGTTTCATTTCAATGTTGGTTATCGTGGGTTCCGGTGGAGGGGAGATATTCTCGACCTCGTTCAGATTCGGACCGCCGTCGAGTGCCAACTTGTCGAGTGGAGGGGAGATTTCCCCTCATTCCGGTGGAGGGGAAATCTGGAGAAGAGTGATGCTTCTTGGTGAGTGGGTTCCGATTCTAACCGTGCCAACAAATCGGTCAGTTCTTGTTCCTTAGCCGTTAGCATTTCTAGCACTAAGACCTCGAACTGGGATTCCTCTATCCCAAGGATATGTTTTTCACGAAGATGCCGAATATGACCGGTGAGTTCCAACAACCGGGCATGCGGTTCGACCATCTTACCTCTTCGAAGAGCGGTCACCACGCTCTTAGCTTTTGTAAGGTTGAGCACCGCCGTCTCCATCTCAATCAGCTTTTCATACCTCTGGTTGGCAGGATGCGCCGGTAACATGTTGGTATAAAGAACATCCTACCGGTTCAGGGCCCATTGAATGTAGACATCGCTCGCAATGTGAGCTTGATCGTAAAGTTGCTCCATTATTTGGGAGACGAGTTCCTCTCCCAGTTGCCGAACATTTTCGTCCGAGGTTTCAAATCTTTCCGGTTGCTTGACTGAACCGGTAACATCATCATTTCTGGCCGGTTTGTCATCGACCATCTTCCCCTTCCCTTTGTCAAACTGGTTCTCCTCGGTGTTGTTGGAGTGGGTCCGGCTAAAGCTAGATGCTGAGTTCTCCGGATTAGGGGTGTCAGCCTGAATTTTAGCCGACCCGGTCGTGTACGGAACCGCTTTGCTTCCGGACTTTTCACCCGCCGGAGCCCTTTTCTTTCTAGGTTGCGATTTCCTTCAGGTGTTTTTACTGGCGGAGACCTTTGTCTTGCCCGGTTTGTCCTCTAGTTTCAGAAAGTGATGACATTTTATGATCTTGTTGGGAGGAGTAAACACGCTCGGGCCGGTTTCGGCATTGAAGTGACGCATTAGCTTGCCTAGTGGAGCGGCGTATCCCCACGACCGTTTGGAAGATGGATCCACCATCTCACATAAGTTAGAGAAAATGACCTTTGCCTAGTTGATCTTTATGCCTCTGCCCAAACTGGCTATTATCTCAATCGTAGAGCGTGTAAGGCTATTGTAGTTGCCTCCCCTTCCTTGAACCGACTTTGTGAGAATCTCGCAAAGTGGTCTATATTCCGGTTTGAGAGAGGTTTTCTTACCGGACACTGCTATCGGTTCTGTGGTATCCGAGACATCGCAGCAAACTGTATGGAATGTATCCTCGTTTGTAAGAACCGAGAAGTCGCTCCCCTCTGTCGGTAAGCGGAGAGCTTCAGCAACTGACTCTTATGTGAGTCAAAACGGTTTTCCGCCGATTGTTGCGGTTATTACTCCCTCACTGTGTACGGCGGTTTCGAAAAATTCCATGACCGCATCTTGATACAGGATGAACGGTCCGCTCAGAAAGTGTTCAAGACCAGATTCATAGATTAGATTTAACACCTGTTTGACTTTCTTCGATCCGTTTGCTCGAATTTCTTCGAAGTCGACCTGGAAGATGTGAGTAAAGAGCACAGATTCGCGACCCATTTTGATTTGGAGAGACCGAGAGATTGAGAGCTTAGGAGCTTAGAGAAGTTTTGAGTGCTAAAGAGAGAAAGAAATTTCGCGGAAGAAAGAAATAAAATAGTTGAGGAAGGTATTTATAGTCGCGAATTGGAATGCAAACCGCCGCGAACCGTCACATCAAGACTGGGCGGGAAATTTCCCTCCAACATGTCTTTGGGCGGCAAGTTTGGGTGGCAAGTTTGTGCGGGAAAGCATTGAGCGGGAAGCATTTAATGCGGTAATTCTTTGAGCAGTTAATTCATTAACCGTTGAATAAGGAGGCGGTGATTTAGTGTAACCGGTTATTTATGAGGCGGTTATTTAACTGGTAATTTAGGGAAGCAGTAATCGATATTAACTAGTTGAGCATTTAAACCAATTTTCGAACTTAGTAATGTAAATGATCATTTGATTGAGGAAGAAAGACATAATTGATACCGATACAGAGATCAGTTTGAAGTACACAAAAGAAATAGAAAATTACATAACGATCATTTTAGAAAGTTTGTCATCCACCACCTCCTCATTGAGGACATTCGAGAGGTTCACTAGGGTACATTGTCCCAGATTTGCAATGTAGGTCCGAAGGACCCGGCTCAGGTGGGGAGCATAGCCGAAACCTCTCTTTGTTTCGACCATGGTTTTCAGATTGTTGAAGATGACCGATGCCCAATTGATGGGGGTATGGATGACGATGTAGGTCATCATATCGAAGGCTCGTCTAGAGTAGTTTTGGTTCGGAGATTGGCAGATGATCGACCGGTTGACGATCTCATGCAGGAGTTAGATGTGAGGGGCGAGTCTGACTTTCAGGCCATGGTTCTCCACCGGCACTTCGGTTCCGGAGAACATTTCAGCATAGTCAACTGATGCACTGCCCATCCGGGATGGGAAGTCGGAGAACCCTCACTAGTAAAAAAATCATTAATAATAACTAAAAATGGTAACCGTTTGTTCAGCGGTTGATATTAAAGGGGTAATACCAACCGTTTTAAAAACCGTTAATATAAAGGGAGTCAATATCAACCGCTCTTAAAAACGGTTGATATTAACTCATCTATATTAACAGAATTTTAAAACGGTTGATATTGACTCCACTCTATATCAACAGTTTCAAAAACCGTTGATATAAAGGGGGTCAATATCAACCGCTCTTAAAACGGTTGATATTAACTCATCTATATTAACGGAATTTTAAAATGGTTGATATTGACTCACTCTATAACCACATCTATATCAACCATTTTAAAAACAGTTGATATTGACCAAATTTATATCAACCATTTTAAAAAACCGTTGATATAAAGGGGGAAATATAAACAGGTATTGTAAGACTTATTCTGATATATATTTTGTTATATTATATTTTATTATTGCAGCAAAATGTTTGAATAAATTTTATTCTTAGTAAAAAAGAAATTATTCAATATTTTTATTAAAAGTTGTTATGAGAATTTATTTGTAATTTTTGAGTTATTTTTATTTATTTTATATGATGAATAAAAGTGAGATAAGATAAAAAAAAAATATATATATACGAATGAATATTTTTTTTAGGGAAAGTAAAAATAAAAATATTAACAAAATTTAGTGTTTATGAAAAATATAAATATTAATAAATTTTAATATTTAATAAGAATAAAAAAATATTATTAAAAAGGAAAAATTAAAATTTAAGATTTAAAGAAAAAAATTAATAAGTGGAGAGAAACTAGGAAAAATATATAATAATATATTTTTATTAAATTTAAAATATAATTAATAATTATTTATATAAATATATATGAATTTATTAATAATTAATTATATGAATTATATATATATAATATAAATATTAAATAATAATAATAATAATAATAATAATAAGTAAAAAAACTAAAATTTTATGACAATATATTTTAAATTTAAAAACATAATATAATTTCATATTTTATGTAATAAAATAAATATATATATATATATAATTAAATTTGAAATATTCATATTTATTTAATAAAATATACATATAAAATATTTAAAATTTAAATTTTTTATATAAATTAATTTGATTTGTTATTTAATAGAGTAAATATATATAATATTACCATTTTAAAAATAGTTGATATTAAATATTTTTTAATATTTTGAATTTAATAATTTATATTTATATATAATATTTAATAGTTAATATATATATATATAAATATAATATTTAAGTAATTAAATTTGTTAAATATAATATATATATATATATATAATTAAAAAAAATAAATAAAATATCATTAAAATCGTGGGTTGTTATACAAAATAATTAATTAATTAATTCTCCATTATCTGATAACTTCTCCTCTCCTCAATCACCTCTCTTCCCACAACCTTTATTTTTATTAATTTTATGACCTCGATTACTTAATTATTCTCTCCTCAATCTCTCTCTCATCCCTCAACTCCTCAATCTCTCTCTCATCCCTCAACCATATGCTCTCAAATCCCACCCTATGCTCTCAAATCCCAACGACAATTCTCCTCCTTCAAATCAATGCTCTTAATTCCTTTCTCATTTGCCTTATCATTGTATAATCAAGTTTTTGAGATACACTAAGAAGTTGTTAAATAGATTAAACAGATTCCTCCAACAATGTTTATATTATTAACTTTAATTTTAATTATTTATGTTGTAAATTTCTTTATATGTAGGTATACTAAATTTGGACTGAATTAATTATAAAAAAGAGGAGGTAGTTAATTATGAAGAAAATGAGGTTTATGCTGAAGGAAGAAGAAATAGATGATAGAAGATCAAGATCAAGGAAGAAGAGATAGAAGATGAAGATCAAGGAAGAAGAGATAGAAGATCAAGATCAAGGAAGAAAAAATAGATGATTGAAGATGAAGTTTTTTATTTTTTGTATTATGAATTTTTTTTATTTAAATGTATTATTTGTATGTAATGGAATTAAATTATTTTAATGTTAATTTTGGAATTATATTTAAAAATTATCTTGTGATTTGAAATTTTGTATAAAATAATTAAATTTATTTTAAATTGATTTTTAATTAAATAATTGAAATATTTTTTTTTATAAATTCGAAATAAAAAATGTCAACAACCATTATAATTTCGAAATTACAACCACTTTTATAGTTCTTAATAACAACCGCCTAAAAAATGGTTAATAATGAGTAATGACAACATTTTTTTAAAACGGTTCATATTGCTTAATAACAATTGCATGTAAAACGGTTGATATTTCTCAATAACAACCGCTCACAAAACGGTTGTTATTGAGTAATAACAACCGCCCCAAAATGGTTGATATTTCATGTTTGAGCAATGCCTACGGAGGCTCTAGTAACGGATGTCAACCGCTTTTTGAGCTGTTGTTATTACTCAATACTAACCATTTTTTGTTTAATAACAACAGTAAAAATCGTTGATATTGACCTTTTTTTTACTAGTGCCTTCAGTGGGCAGATTAAATATCCCGGCGAGTCCGCTTTCGGGGAGAATAATAATATTGTTTTTCACGATGGAAGTAATGACATCGCCGAGCATGGATGCATTATCGAAAAATTCCAACACCTCCGGGTAAAATAGAGGTCCGAATTCTTTGAGGAAATCGCGAAGACCGGTGTCGTAAAGGGATTCAAAGAGTATTTCTCTTACTTCAATATCCTCCATGTTGAGAAAAGAGTCGAAGTCGAGGCATAGATAATTCCTTAGAGTGCGATGAGACATTTTCAACTTTTGCTTAAGTGAGAGAGAGTTTGAAAAATTATAAGTTGTTTGGAGGTGTGTCGAAGTTAGAAGGAGAGGTTTCTTAAATAGATTTGAAATTGGAGGGAAAGTTTGAGCATTTAATGTTGATATTCCGTTTTGTCTCATTAATGCTGGGAATATTTATGTTTTCAAAAACGCCTTGGGAAGAGATTACTTTTTGACCTGTTGCGGAGACCGAGGCTGAGAATCTAGTTGGGAAGTAACTAAGTTTATGTAATTTCCCATGCAGTTGGAATTCAAAAGTTAGTTTTCATTAATGGAAGAGGAATTACAATAAACCGAAAGATACATAGATTAAGCCGAAGGAGATCATAGTTGAGTAGGATAACAATACAACCGGTACGTACAGCAAAATGACCGGTTGTAAGAAGGAGTGACTAATTTCCGGAGGAGGTGAGGTGTCGATTTTTCTTCTTCCAAGATTTCTCGAATCGATCATAGAAAGAGTCGGCGGCTTCCCTAGTCACGACTTGGGACTGGTTCAACCCCTCGCCCGGACATAGCGGAACCCCGTGTTCCATGAGTAGAGAGCTGATATGAGGAATGAAGCCGGTATGACGGGTGGTAATCATCCAGATCAGGATGTTGAACAACACCCTGGACCAATTGACCGGAGTATCAGTTGTGATAGCGGTCATGATGTTGAAGACGGTGGCGCAGTAAGTGTTCGTGACATCCTTTCCCAGGATGGCCCGACCGATGATGTCATTGAGAAGCTGGTATTCAGCCCTCAATGATGACCGAGCTCCGTGGTCATTGACCGGACGGTTCGAGCGAGAGAAGTTCAGAAAGATTTCGGATTTTAGTTCGGCCGGAACATTCAGATCGGTAAGACCTTGCTTCGGAAGATCAAAGCAACGAGCAAAATCTCGCTCGGAAAAGTCAAACACTATTCCTCCAACCCTAGATTGGATGAGGGTATCAAAGTACGGAGTGCCACGGAAGACCCTGTCGTTATGGAAAAATTCGAGTACGGTCTCAGGAAAGATGACATGTTTGTCATCTAGGAAGGGTTTCAGACCGATATCCTCTAGAGATTTAAGCATCTTGAATATCTCATGTGTTCTGTCCCTTGATAGAATCAAAATCAACTTGGAGGATGTTTTGGAACTGAGACATTTTTGTCTTAGTGAGATGATAAGTTGATATTTGTGGATATTTGGTGGATGTTCATCTAACTTATATATTAGTTGAGGGGTGATAGTATTATCCAGTGGGTAGTAGGTAATTTAGTTTATTAACCATAGAGCAAAGCATTTTGCATGAATTAGGTATGTCTACAGCCTAAGGTGTGAGTCATAGGCCTGGAGATATCATATTTTCACGTCTTTTGAGGTATGACTATTTTGCTTTGAAAAGGTATCTCTTCAGAATAGACACATCTAAACACAGACATTTGTTCCATTTTTGTTAGGAAGCCAAATAATCCAGAGTATATTATATTCAAACCGGTCGGTTTTCAGTCATTGGTTCCGATGCGGTTAATTAGTGTAAGCACTAAGTAACCGGTCGGTTTACTGTGACTGATAGACAAAGCGGTTCTTTAATAAATACAACGGTAAATTCGGTTTCCAACAATTTAGGAAGAACTGCCAGTTTTGTCTGTCCGAACCGATTTTCCCTTTAGAGATTACAGGTTTAAGAGATGAGTTTATTAATATCGGTAAAGCCGAGGATGTTTCTGAAGTAAGAAAACTTAGCTTCCTGCAGAGGCTTTGTGAAGATATCGGCTACTTGTTGTTCTGTTGATACGTATTCCAGCCGGATATACTTCATCATGACATTTCCCGGATGAAGTGATGACTTATGTCGATGTGCTTGGTTTTAGAGTGTAAAACCAGATTGTATGTGATTGTTATGGCACTTGTGTTGTCACAGAAAATTGGAGATTCTTCGGCGGTGATCCCGAAGTCCTTTAATTGTTGTTGAATCCATAGGAGTTGTGAACAACAACTTCCGGCTGCCAGATATTCAACTTCTGCGGTTGATGTAGCAACCGATGTTTGCTTCTTGCTGTGCCATGACACAAGCCGATCACCTAAGAATTGGCATTTTCCGCTGGTACTTTTTTCTGTCAACTTTACAACCTGCATAGTCTGCATCAGAGTAACTTGTGACGTTAAAAGATGAGTCCTTTGGATACCACAGACCGACTTCAGAGGTTCCCTTGAGATATTTCAGTATTTGCTTAGCGGCTGTATAGTGAGATTGTTTGGGATTAGCCTTGAATCTTCCACACACTCCGACCGCAAATAGTATATCCGGTCTACTTGCTTTCAGGTATAGAAGTGATCTGATGATTCCACGATAGGCGGTCACGTCTACTGCCTGACCGTCATCATCTTTGTCCAACTTAATTGATGAGCTCATTGGCGTAGCCGCGGAGGAGCATGTGTCCATCCCAAATTTCTTCAGAAGTTCCTTTGTATATTTGGGCTGACTGATAAAGGTTCCTCCTTCGAGTTGTTTAACCTGAAGGCCTATGAAGAAGCTTAATTCTCCCATCATACTCATCTCAAATTTGTTAGTCATCAAGGTTGAGAATTTATCACACAACTTAGGATCGGTTGATCCGAAAATGATATCATCCACATATATTTGAACAAGTAGAATATGTCCCTTTTTCTCAAATTTAAATAAGGTTTTATCCACTGATCCTATGGTGAAATCATGATGTAACAGAAATGCGGTTAATGTATTATACCAAGCTCTAGGAACTTGTTTTAAACCGTACAGTGCTTTATTTAGGCGGTATACATGATTAGGTATGTCAGCATTTTTAAAACCGGGTGGTTGTTCAACATATACTTCCTCACATAGGTCACCATTTAAGAATGCACTTTTAATATCCATTTGAAAAACTTTAAAGTTTTTGAATGCAGCAAAGGCTAGAAAAATCCTAATGGCTTCAATTCTAGCTATAGGAGGAAATGATACTTCAAAATCAATGCCTTCTTCCTGTTTGTATCCTTGTGCCACTAATCTAGTTTGTTCCTCGTGACAAAACCGTCTTCATTGAGTTTATTTCTGAATACCCATCTTGTTCCTATGACCGGTTGATCTTTCGGTCTAGGGACTAGGTACCAGACTTTGTTACTCTCTAACTGGTTTAACTCTTCTTGCATTCCCAAGATCCAATCCGGATCCGACAATACTTCATCCACCCTTTTCGGCTCATTCTAGGATATGAAAGCGAAATTAAAGTATTCCTCCAGGATTTGTTGCCTAGTTTGGAAAGGTTTTGAAGGGTCACCTATAATAAGCTCAGGAGGATGATTTGTGTTCCTTTTGAGATTCGGTTCAGGAGTGTCCACCAAATCACCGTTTATTTGATCAAGGCTAGACATATCGGTAGGCTGATCAATAATGTCAGACCGACCGATTTCCTCAGTTTGTATCGAGGTGTCAGCTTCCTACTGTGTGGCAGCTTGATCCGGCTGGGTTTCATCAGCACCCATTTGGTCATGGACAAACCGTCTGAAAACCGTAACCTCATCTTCACTATCAGAATGGATATTATTATTTTCCAATCTATTGTGTAGATCAAACGATGATGTAGTGTTGTTTTCAACCGATTCATCGAATACAACATGAAGAGATTCATCCACGGTTAAAGTTCTAGTGTTGTATACTCTATATGCTTTACTAACTGCTGAATAACCTAGCATGATCCCAATATCGGATTTTGCATCAAAAGCAGATAAGTAGTTTTTGCCGTTAATATGAATGTAACATTTACAACCGAAAATTTTAAAATACCGAATGTTAGGAATCCTATCAAAGTACACTTCATACGGTGTTTTGTTGTGAAACTTGTTGATTAAAGACCGATTTTGTGTTTAACATGGAGTACTGATAGCCTCAGCCCAAAATTTTTGAGCAACACCTGAATCGGCTATCATGGACCTTGCGGCTTCCTTGAGAGTTCGGTTTCTTCTCTCGGCCAGGCCGTTTTGTTGAGGAGTTCTAGCACTAGACAGCTCGTGGCTAATACCGGATTCATCAAGAAATGCATTTAGAGTATTATTTATAAATTCGGTTCCTCTATCACTCCTAATGTTGTTTATGCGTGTTGATTTTTCATTTTGCAAACGTTTAAGCAATGTAATTAAATTTGATGCGGTTTCACGCTTAGATGCCAAAAATATTACCCATATATACCTAGAATAATTGTAAACAACTACCATAGTGTAAAGCATACCACCTAGGTTGGTGACCCTAATCGGTCCAACTAAATCCATGTGAAGGAGATCTAAGCATCGGTTAGACTGAATGTGTCCTTTACTCTTAAAGGTTGACTTATTTTGTTTACCCATTTGACAGGCTGAACACACCTTATCATTTTTAAATACTATATCAGGAATTCCTTCAACTAGTTTTTTACCGCGGATATAGTTTAAGGTTTTGAGGTTTAAATGGTTTAGCCTTTTATGCCATAGCCAAGTTTGATCGGTTTTAGCTACCATGAAAACATGATGTTCTACTTCACTTTTCCAGTCTACTTTGTATATATTTCCTAACCTATTTCCGGTCAGTAGTGTGTTGCCCTGAGAGTTTTTAACTAAGCATGCATGCTTAAGAAATTCTACAGTATATCCAGCATCACACATCTGACTAATGCTTAGCAAGTTAAAATGTAGATTTTCGACTAGAAGTACATTATCAATTATTAAATTACCATGGACAATCTTACCATTACCTACACTTCTACCTCTTGAGTTGTCACCGAAGACAATAATTGCACTGGTTTCTATTTTGATGTCGGTTTGAAGGTTATTGTTTCCATTCATGTGTCTGGAGCAACCACTGTCCAGATACCACTCAGAGTTTCTTAGCCGTTTCTTCATATCCTGCAAAATATACATATTTACAACTATTTGGTACCCACATTTACTTGGGTTCACAATTGATTAGTCCCTTAGGTATCCAGACTTTAATAAGTTGGATAACTTTCCCGGTTATGGTTCTAACTAGTTTTCCTGTACTCAGTTTGACATCTTTCTGTTTTCCTAAGAGTGTCTTATGTTGTGGTGGCCTTAGGTTTATTTTATGTGGTCGTGGATCGGTTTGCTTACCTTTTGGCCGGTTGGCTTTCATTCTCTCAGGATGAAGCCATTTTTCGGAGTCATTTGGACTTACATAGGTTATTTCGTCTTCCGGTTTTGAATCACTTTGTTCTTCATCGTCGGTGGAAGAACTCTTGACAAATCTTATAAAGGGAAGATTGTCTTTTATGAGCTGAATTTTGTCCGAATGGTTCCGGTTGGCGGATTTGTTGTTTTTGTATCCAAGACCAAATTTGCATTTGGGATGTCTTTTATACTTAGACAACTGATTCACCATTTCACTGGATCTTTTCCATGCGGCTATTCGATACTGGGTTCGAGCATCTTCCTCTTCGGTCAACACTTGAACTGACTCCTTGAGCTGTTCGGTCTCAAAGGATAGTTCAGGTGCTGCCTCGGTTTCTAAGATTTCATCAGGTTGGATGGTTTTTGGTTCAGACATGGTTGGTGCTATGGGCTCGGTTCTAAAGTTGAGTTGGGTTGGAATTAATGTTAATAGGTTCTTATACTCTACTACCATGTCATTTAGTGCATTAAATAACTCATCTTTAGTAAATTATTCACAAGGAGAGTCAAATACCTGTTCCTCGTTTGCCATGAGACAGGTGAGTTCATCATCGCTGTCATTGTGAGCCCATAAGCTTCCTCCATCATCGGCTATTAGTGTTTTCTGAACTTCCCTTTTTTCACCGGTTTGTGAATAGTTGTTTCGGTGATTCTGATCATCCGGTTTTCGGCCATCCCGTCTTGGTTTTC
This sequence comes from Impatiens glandulifera, assembly GCF_907164915.1. Classification (NCBI taxonomy): domain Eukaryota; kingdom Viridiplantae; phylum Streptophyta; class Magnoliopsida; order Ericales; family Balsaminaceae; genus Impatiens; species Impatiens glandulifera. Next base: position 614,764 of record NW_025919138.1, read on the forward strand.
TGCATTCCCACCTGAAATGTCCCAAACAATTGCAATTATAACATCTAACATTATATTTATCACCGTAGTTATTGTTATTGTTTGTCGGTTGGATTCTCTTCATGAATCTTCCAAACTTTTGTGTAAGCATTGCCATGGCATCCTCGGTGAACTGTTCAACGGTTCTTATCGGTGCAGGAGCAACCGGTTCCATGGATGTGACTAAGGCTTTAGTAGAGGTTGAGGCTAATACTTCATATTCGATCCTAGATCTCATTTCAAACTCATATGCCTTAAGATATTCGAATACATCGTGTACCTTCATCTTGATTAGGCAGTTTGATTCCCTCATCACCATCGTCTTTATATCTCATGCATTCGGAAGAGATCTTAAGGCTTTCATGATGGTCTCCTTATTATCATACTTCTTTCCAAGGGTTGATAGCTCATTTATCATATCTGTAAACCGTTCACTATACTCCCTCATTGTTTCTCCTAGTTTTATCTTAATGTTTTCAAACTTCTGGGTAGCCACCATTAATTTGTTTTCCTTGGTTCTTTCATTTCCCTCATGATGTTGGATCACTGTTTCCCATATTTCCATTGCGGTTTCGCCGTCTCTGACCTTACACAAGGTATTCATGTCCAAGCCGTTGATGATGTGGTTTCTGGCATGGTTGTCCAGATTATTTCTTCTGCTATCTTCTTTTGTCCAATCCTCCCTATCTTTATCAATCTTTATCGGTCCTTCAGACAGGATGAACGGCATCTCATCATCCATAGTGATTAAGTGCAAGTGCATGCGTAATTTCCAGTTGACGAAATCATCACCTTCTAGCATTGGAGTCTTCTCGAAAGTCATGCTTGCTTGAGTATTGAAACTAACTGCTCTGATACCAATTGTTAGGATCTAGGTCGGGGCTGGGGAACCGGGGTTTGGCCAGTTAGTATTTTCACTCAACGGTTGGTGTTTAATCCGGTTAGAAATTAACACCGGGTTTCAATACTACACAGGCTGTCACAAACCCTTGAACTGAGTTCAAGTGCAGAAGTGGTTTGTTTCAGACTGAAGCAACACGCACACGGGATGAATAAGGTCGGATTTGGATAAAGTCGGTTTGGAGTTTAGTGGGTCGGTTTGGAATTCAGTAAATCGGTTTAAGTATTGCTTAATCGGTTAGGGCAGTATTAGTCGGTTAGTATGAATCGGTTAGAATGTAGAGCCGAAAGAAAGTAAAGAACAAGACAGGTTTTTATGGATGTTCGGAGATGAAACTTCTACGTCACCCCTTCTTCTTGAAACCGCGAGAAGGATATTCACTAAGGAATACACAACACACAATCCGATCGAGACTTATTTGCTGCACGATAAATACTCGTACAATTCTCACCGAAATTGTTATCTCACTTCAAATGTACACTTAAGCTTTTTAATCTTAGAGAGATAAACGCAACTTATAAATTGGGTTGTTGTAACTGCTAGAACTTGTAGCTAGTGAGACAGGTAACTGCATTTACTCCTCTTCAGCTCCTTTTATAGGTGAAATGTTCCAACGGTCACATTTCTTCTCCTTGAATCTGATTGGTTGAGCAGAGGTTCAGTGATTCAGACCTGGCGGTTTAGGCTTCCAATACGTAGGTCAAACCGGCTAGGTTTGTTTTTTACTTAATGTAGAAACTGTCGGTTGTACAGTTGCCTGCACCTGGAAGGTTGTGCCTCTGACTTATCCTAGAAGGGAAAGATCTCTTCAGGCGGTCTTCTGCAGCCTGCAGAGTATCTTCAGACTTGTATGGATATGGCAATGTTACAGTCTGTTCCTTTTATATCATCTTCCGCAGATACTTAAAGTATCTGTTTGCACCGATTTGTAGATTGTACTTAGTTTGATGTTCTTAGCTTCTTTCTCTAAGTAGCTTCTTCATCGGTTTTTCCGGTTGAATGCATTTCAGTTTAAGATGTCTACCGATTGTTTAGGTTAACCGGATGACTTTAGGTTTTTCATAGCTTCAGGTTAACTAAATGACTTCTGGTTTTGGTTACATTTTTTCCTTGTCTTCTAACCGGTCTTGTTTTTCTGATCGGTTGAATTACTTGACCGGTTGAATTACTTGACCGGTTCTGGTTCTTAACAGTTCATGCACAGGAAGTTTATTTTGTTAAGTTCTTATTTTAACCGGTCTAATTTATCTAACACCGTTGATGCATGTAAGACACACATCTAAATACCTCCAGGTTGTCGAGTTTTAGAGGAACATCATTCCAAACTTCTTCTGGTGTTTTTCATTCCAATGTCATCAATGGACAACGATTTATAAGATAATTCATAGTGTTAACCGCCTCACCCCAAAACCGCTTCTTTAGACCGACCTCAAACAACATACACTAGACACGCTCAAGTAGCGTTCTATTCATTCGCTTCGCCAAGCCATTCTGTTGCAGTGTCTATTATATTGTGAAAATCAGTCTAATGAAATAGGTCATCTCCTTCTAATGGAAAAACTTCTATTAGACCGCCTAGTCTAATAGAATTAGACTCGCGTCTAATTACAATAACCATTAGACTGGCACGTCTAACTCCACTGAGTTAGACTGGCACGTCTAATTCCGGTTCTACCTCAGACTTGTCTGAAGGAGTTAGACGCACGTCTAACTTTCACTAATTAGACCACACGTCTAATTATTCAATAACCATTAGACCGACACGTCTAACTCCACTGAGTTAGACTGTACGTCTAATTCCGGTTCTACCTTAGACTTGTCTAAAGGAGTTAGACGCACGTCTAACTTTCACTAATTAGACCACACGTCTAATTATTCAATAACCATTAGACCGACACGTCTAACTCCACTGAGTTAGACTGTACGTTTAATTCCGGTTCTACCTCAGACTTGTCTAAAGGAGTTAGACGCACGTCTAACTTTCACTAATTAGACCACACGTCTAATTATTCAATAACCATTAGACCGACACGTCTAATTCTGGTTCTACCTCAGACTTGTCTGAAGGAGTTAGAGGCACGTCTAACTTTCACTAATTAGACCACACGTCTAATTATTCAATAACCATTAGACCGGTACGTCTAACTCCACTAAGTTAGACTGCACGTCTAATTCCAGTTCTACCTCAGACTTGTCTGAAGGAGTTAGACGCACGTCTAACTTTCACTAATTAGACCACACGTCTAATTATTCACTAACCATTAGACCGACACGTCTAACTCCACTGAGTTAGACTGTACGTCTAATTCCGGTTCTACCTCAGACTTGTCTGAAGGAGTTAGACGCACGTCTAACTTTCACATCAATTAGACTACCTGTCTAATTCCGAATATCAATTAGACTACCCGTCTAATTACAAGTATATTAGACTACACGTCTAACTCCGATGAGTTAGACTGTACGTTTAATTCTATTAGACTTGCGTCTAATTCCGTGTATTCATTAGACTTGCGTCTAATTCTTTACATCTATTAGACTACACGTCTAATTCCGAATATATTAGACTTACGTCTAATTCCATTATTCTCACGTCTAATTCCATTAGACTCACGTCTAATTCCGCGTAACTATTAGACCGTCCGTCTAATTACACGTCTATTAGACTACACGTCTAACTCCGATGAGTTAGACTGTGCGTCTAATTTTATGCGAATGAAAATCAAAATCGGTCTAATGACCCTCATTAGATCCAAGTCTTATAACATATTGTCTCAATACACCTGTATCGAAACTCATAAGTTATTTCATCATCAAAATATCAGAGGGTAAATTATTTCAACACTTAGTCAAAATAATTTGACCCAACAATTTTCCACATTACCTTTAGAATCCCGTCTGGTTTTAAAAATCCATTTACAACCAATAGGCTTCACCCCTTCTGGTAATGGGACAAGTTCCCAAGCTTTATTGTCTTGCATAGATTTATACTCTTCATTCATTGCATTAATCCACTTTACTGAATTAGAACTATCTATGGCTTGATGAAAGTTTATTGGATTATCTTCCATAATTCCAAGATTATCCTCATGTTCTTGAAGAAGTACATATTCATCCGACATAGTACTTCTCCTTACTCTTGTGGATCGCCGTAATGACACTTGTTCCTCAATAATACTTTTTTCTTGAGGTTGTTGAGTTTGTTCCTCTGGGAGATTAACATCGTCTTGATTTTCTGGAATTATTCTAATATTTTCAATAATCAGATGATAATCTTGATCATTGTCCATACAAATCGGAATAGGAGTCAACTCTTTGTTAACCAAATTAGAAGTTGACTCTTCCTCAAAGACAAAATCCTTTATTTGATTCTTAACCCCAAACTCAACACCCTCAAAGAATACAACTGTTCCTATCTCAAAAAATGACTTTAAGTTCGGATCATAAAATTTATAGCCCCTTGATCGTTCAGAATAGCCATTAAAGTAACTATTAACTGTTTGGGGTCCAATTTATCCATATGAGGCTTATAAGGCTTTGCCTCTACTGGACATCCCCAAACATGAAAATGTTTTAGACTGAGTTTTCGCCTTGACCAAAGCTCATAAGGGGTTTTAGTCGTTACTTTTGTTGGCACTCTATTTAAAATGTATGATGCAGTCTTTAGTGCTTCACCTTAGAGTGACTTTGGTAAGGATGAATGGCTAACCATACACCTCACCATATCTTGTAAAGTACGGTTTCGTCTTTCCGCTACACCATTCAAGCTTGGAGAGCCCGTCATGGTGTACTGAGGAACGATACCACACTCTTCTATGTATTTAATGAAAGGCCGTGGATGTTGTTCACCTAAACCGTCATACCGACTGTAATATTCACCACCACGATCAGATTTAACTTTCTTTATCTTTCTGTTGAGTTGATTTTCAACTTCAACCTTAAATGACTTGAACACATCCAATGTTTGATCCTTTTCTTGAATAAGAAAAATGTATGCATATCTAGAGAAATCGTCTATGAATGATACGAAATATCGCTGACCATTCCAAGACGGAGTCGGAAACGGCCCACAAACATCAGTATGTATCAACTCAAGTATTTCTGTAGCTCTATATGCATTCAATTTTCTATCATTGGTTTGTTTTCATTTAATACATTCAATACAAACATTAAAGTCCGTAAAATCAATGGATTTTAGAATCCCATCTGACACAAGACGTTCAACTCTATTTCTAGAGATGTGACATAAGCGTTTGTGCCCGAATTATTATTATTTAGCTCTCGTTTAGTACCTATTGATTCCACATTCAAGGTTTCATTATATAAAGAAATTGTATCAAGTAAATAAATATTGTCATAATGCATTAATGAACCAGTTCCTACATCCGAAGTACCAATAGATAACTTAAATTGACCATTTCCAAACAAACTAGAATAACCATGTTTGTCCAAATAACGAATAGAAACCAAATTTCGTTTAAACGAAGGTACAATAAAAGTATCCTTTAGGTCCAAATAGAAACCAGAACTAAGCAACAATCTAAAGTGTCCAATTGCTTCAACTTATACCAATTTTCTATCGCCCACAAAGATACGTCTTTCAGCATCACTTGGCTTTCGGTAGCTCAGGCAACCCTGTATTGAAATATTGATGTTAGTAGTAGCACCGGAGTCTAACCACCAAGTATTTCCAGGTACTGATGCTAAATTAACTTCAAAACAAACCAGATTAAGAAATGTACCTTTCTTTTCGCGCCATGCAATATATTTAATACAATCCTTCTTTAGATGTCCAGCCTTATTGCAAAAGAAATAGTCATTGTTAACATTTTTCTTTGCATTTGGACCCTGAGTAGTATCAACATTCTTCCTTTTCTTGCCCTTATCCCTAGAGTGCTTTCCAGATGAGCACATTTTGTCCTTTCTCGATTTAATCTCTCTTCCACTTGAACACAATGAGATATTAGTTCATTCAAGTTCTACGTTTCTTTCTGACAGTTAAAACTGACTTTAAAGTGGTTGAATTGAACTGGAAGAGAAATAAGAATGAGATGCACAAGTAAACCCTCATGCAAATCAAGCTTTAGTGCCTTATGTTTTGATGCAAGATTAGACATCTCTATGATGTACTCCCTTATATTACCATTGCCCTTATACTTCATTGAAATCAAGCTCTTAAGAATAGTGCTTGTTCCAGTCTTATCGATTTTACCAAAGCGCTTTTTAATTTCTGCAAGGTAATCTTTAGCATTGGTGGTGTCTTCAGACACAGCACCATTGAACACGTTTGGAATTGCACGCTTTATGATCATAAGACTCGTGCGGTTAGAGCGTTCCCATTTCTCAAATTTAGCCTTCTCTTCAGGACAGCTAATAACCGTAGGAGTAGTGGGTTCCTTTGTCTGTATCGCAAGGTCTATGTACATGCAACCAAGAACTATCTGAATGTTCTCCTTCCAATCCTTAAAGTTAAAGCCATTAAGGATTGGGACTGAACTTAGGTTGGCATTAATATTTGCAACATTAGCTGAAAACATAATTTAAACTATAACTAACATGCTCACTTTTTTAATTTTCAATCAAATTTAAAATAATCATCAAATCCCATCCAAAATATCTAGTGCACCATTAAATTCAAGTCTTTGGACAATGAAATTTAACTGCTAGTGATATTTTGTTGTAATAATCAAATACTAACAATAATGCATGACAAATAACAAACCTTTCTTTCGAATGATTTGATATTCTTATGTAAAAATCTTTATAATTGTTACGTGCTTATTATCACAGGTAATTGTGAACTTCGGTCAACTAGTAACCTTCCTTTGGGCCGATTATCTAGTCACATTAAAATTCACCATTACAAACATTCAAAATTCGAACATAAACAAACTAAATTAGAGAGGTCACTTTGATGACGTCATAACTTAACTTATTTAATTTAAATAAAGAACAATCCGCTGAATTATTTAATAAGATTAAAACATAAATAAAATTAAAAGAGTTCGACTCTTTCTTATATTGATTTAAGTAAATAAATAATAATATTATTTAGAAACTTAATTGTGTTAAAATAAAACCAAAATTTTATTTTTCTTAAAATTTTATTTTCTTATAAAATAATAAAATAATATTATTTCTTAAAAAATCCTAAATTGAATAATATTATTTTATCCGAATATTATTTCTTAAAAAAATCCTTAAATAAAAAAAAATAATTTTCCAAAAAAATAATTATATAATATTATTTCCTAATAATCCTCAATAATAATATTATTTTCCAAAAAAACAAAATATTTTACCGAATTTTCTTTTAATAAAAGATAATGAAATAAATTATTTCCTTTAAAATAGGAATTGAAATAATATTATTTCCCAAAAAAATATTTTACCGAATTTTCTTTTAATAGAAGATAATGAAATAAAATTATTTCCTTTAAAATAGGGATTGAATTCAAATAATATTATTTCCAAAAAAAAATATTCATGATACATTTCAAATTACGATTTTCAAGTTTATCTTTCAACTTTCTAAACTTATGATGGCAAAACTTCTTTAAGAAGGTTTACCAATTAGGGTTTCTCTATACAACAAACTTCAAAATTATGAAACCGATGATTTATTTTCCCCTAAATTCATAACAAGAACAAAATCTTCCTAAATTCATGTATAAGAATAAGTCTTTCTAATTGAATAACAAGTTGGGCTCTGATACCAATTGTTGGAATTAATTAAAATAATTTCACAATAAACTTAAATTATAAACTATAATACCCTACATCTTTATTTCTTGTTTCTTAGATATGAAAGACGAAAGCGGAATATATATACTTGGATCCTTAGACATGATTAGATAAGATGGTTGTCTAAAAGGGCAGAAATCCTTTAGCCTTATTTCTCCGAAGATGGGGATTCAGAGAGAGAGAGTGTGTGTTAAAGTTAGTTCCTTCTTATTTTTTATCAACCAACCTCCCTTTTATAATTTTTTCTGCCTTTTGGGGACCATAACCGTAATAACTGCCTCATTACGCTAATTTCTAATTTGGCCCCTCATCAAATTAGAAATACCGCAAAGTATCCACAATTTAACATTCATAACAATAATGTTCTTAAGTCAAATCCCAAACATCCTTAGATCACATAATATTGACTTATTATAATCAATGACCATATATATCCATTTAAATATATAAATGTCCCTATAAATTGTAACAGATACATCTCAAGGCTCCGCCTCTACCGCCATATAACCAACCACGGTGCTGCCTTGAAAGACATAAAATATCTTTTCTCGCACGCCTCTCATTACCACTAACGACCCATTTGCAACTCTCAATACGTTCTTTTGACTCTTCCATGCAAAACCATGTTTGTCTAGTGATCCAAGAGAGATTAAATTATTCCAAAGGTCTGTGACATGTCATACGTTCATAAATACCCTCTTGATTCCATCATGTATCTTCAAACACAATTTACCAATCTCCATCATCCTGAAAGACTTGTTGAAACCTAACAAAACTTCACCCACCAAAGTCTTCTCAAAGGTCTTGAACCAACTCTCGTTACGTATCATATGGAACGAACACCCAAAATCCATAATCTAAGATTGTAGGACAGATTAGTGGAGTGAACGAGAATGTCTACACTTTCGTACTAATTATCGACCTCTTGAACAACCAACGATTCTCCACTCTTCTTCCCTTCGTTACTCAAATCTGGATAATCTCATTTAAAGTGCCCCTCCTTGTCAAAATTATAGCACTTAGTAGATTTCTTCACTGGAGTCTTCGAACGCCTCTTCTTCTTACTTTTATGGTCTATTCTCTCGGTTCTCCCTCGAACCAAGAGTACATCTCCACTTACATTGGTCTCTTCATTCTTCTTCTTTTGGTCCTTCAATCTCAACGCACTTATTACATCATCGAGGATAAGTTCCTCCCTCCTATGTACGACTATGTCTACGAATGTCTCACAAGACTTCAGTAAAAATTCAATAGCATCAGCGTCTTATCTTTATCCTTGTATTTCTCCCCCAAGTTTTTCAAATCAAGGAGAATCTTGACATAATTGTCAAGATGCGTCTGCAACTCCTTCCACTCAACCATTTTAAACTTGAAGAATCTCTACTTTATGTAAATTCAAGACGAAAATGTCTTATTCATATACAAAGACTCCAACTTAAGCTACACCTCTACTGTCGTCGTGACACTAGCAACCTCTTGTAACACCTTATCAATAAATCTAAGAATCAATGTGTTATAGGCCCTGTCCAACAACTCGAACTTTTTCTTCGCGTCCATCGAGGCCGGTAATTATGATTCTCCCTCGAGTGCTTTAGCAACTCCCATGTTGCCTAAGTGTGCCCTCATCTTTATCTTCCACAACCCAAAGACTTTCATCCTATCGAACATATCGATATCAACCCTAGAAATCGACCCCATTTCAAATCAAAAAATTCGAACTACGAACGCCTTAGACCAACTTGGCTCTGATACTAGTTTTTGGTGAAAACTATCACCCTAAGAAAGAAAGCGAAATAATAGCAACCGTAGTGAAATTCAGAACATTAGCATAAAAGTAAGAAAGAACGAAATAACGACACAATAATCTTACCTAGGTTCGGACCAACAATGTCCTATATCATGCTTTTAGAGAATCAATTTAATAGAGTTATAATAGGGATTACAAACTCTAACTCTCTTTGTTTGTTCTAAGTTGTATTCTTACACACGCTTCTCGTTTACAATCTATATATATATATAGGATTTTAGAATTTTTTTTTTGAGAATTAAATGAGAAAAATGGGAAAATGGGTTAAGCACATAGCCCGCAAACACAATTAACCATTTAACAAGGCACATAACTTGCTGCCTGACAGGCTCGAACTCAGGACCTCAGGGAGGCTGAGAATATTCACCTCTTGTTGCCACTAGGCTAACAAGTAAAACCCTTTAACCAACTAAACTAATAAGTCTTTATAGATTTATAATTAAGGTGAAGATCCTATGAAATCCTTGACATCTAAACCATGATATGATCTCGTGGCAATTTAGTTGACAGTTCCATAATAATATGATTTGATTTATATCTTCAATATTATGTGATTTCATGCCTTTTTGAATCCAACAAATAATCGTACATATCTTCCTTCTTTTTTTTACCTAACATTGAGACACACCAAATTAGGCCTCAAAACCTTAGACTCAATTACACAGTTACTTACTGTGAAACCAATATATGAATGAATATAGTGTATTTAAATCAATGATCAATCAAATAATGACAAAATTATCAACTGAACAAAAGATGTCAAACCTTGCAAATGTGACTTGAGTAGAAGGAAACAAAAGATATGATCCAATATCGTATAAAATTTGAAGTGAACTAAATTATAATCTGCATACTAGACTTTATAGATGGATGCCACTTTACATAGCGGAATTTCTCAGTTGTTTGTTCTGTTATCAATTAATTTGCTAACTAAACCGTCCATTATTCCATATAAGATCATTCCATACAACGCAATCTTAAACTCTTGCTTGGACGAAAATGATCATCGAAGACAATCCTCTTCCAAACGTCCTCTTTGAGTACCGTCTATATAAGATTTGAAATCCGACATAATAATATGTGCACGTACACGAAATTGCTACTTAATCAACTCTTCAAAATGCGGCATCAATAAAAAAAAAAGTGTATTAAATTAAGAAACAAAGTAATCCATAATCATTAAATATCTACCTATCAATAAATCTTCAAAATAAAAATGAACCCAGATATAACTTAAAATAAAATTAAAAATATAATAAGACATTGAGATGGCAGTGGGAGGAAAATAATTCAAAACAATTTGGGAGAAAAAATAGGTAATTAATGTTAAAAATAAAATTCTAAATAAAGTAACAAAATTGTTTCAAAATTAGTAATTATATAATAAAAACTGAAAAATTGATTTGTGTTTTGCTAAATACAATGTCAAAAGTAAAATTGAGATGTCTTGGTAGCTAGTTTTGTCTTCAGGTTGATAATGATGTTATAAAGTTTAAATATGTGAAGTATATGAATTAGAAATCAAAATATTAATATGTTAATGACCGATAATTTTCTTTTTATACCAAATATTCTAATAATCATTGATATACTTTTTAAGAAATAGTCATCATTCATATGGTATATATTTTAAAAAATGTGAAATTAAAGGAAGGGACAAGGTATGTGAGAGTGATAACTCTTACTAGAAGAAGGGAGAGATTAAGGATTGTTAGAGATCAATCTGAAGTCACAAAATCCTATACTTTTAATTGTTAAATAATAAAAACACAAATAAGTTGAGATGAAAAATATCGTAATTTTTAGTCAATTATAACTTAATGACATATAACATCGACTCTCTTGTTCATACAATATAAAATGAAATTGTTGAAAAAAAGAATTCGACATCTAGCTGAAACGAGTTTAACCTTACCTGTGTAATTCATTCATGAAAAGTTATCACACGCATATTATGTTGCTATTTTGGCCAAATATCTACTAAACAGACTTTCAACATCAATAGAGAGTAAATCTTCATTTAAAATTTTATTTAATAAAGTATACTATAGCTCACTAAAATCTTTTTTAATATGAATGTTATTATTTTATATAACCATACAATCAACACAAACTAGATTTTAATCTATCATAGTTTGTTTTAGTTACAATTCTTTTCCTAACTGATATAAATGTCTACATATTCCAACATGTCAGTATTTTCATATCTTGACGTGTCCTTTTAATAAAACATTCTTACTAATATCATTCCTAAATCAATATCAACACAAAATAAAATTATTACACCAATATTAATTATTTCTAAATTCCGTTGAGATACATATTGATCTCACCTCTACAAAAATCTCAACTAAGTCTCTCTTACCTCTAGTACATAAGTTAACTCTACATACATTACTAAAAAAAGGGTTTTTACTGAGAGTATAAACTTTCGGTAAAGGCCCTATATCTTTCGGTATAGGTACAATTCTGAGATTTTGAGTAACTCTCGGCATTCGTTAGTATTGTCTCTTTTGGTAAATCTAATTGATTGTTTACCGATAGATTTAGTAGATTTGTTGGTTTAGATACCACAAGAGGAAAATCGAGAGTTTTCCAAATAACTCTCAGTTTTTTTGTCTTTCAAGAAAAACCGAGTGTTATTTGGAAAACTCTCGGATTTTCTTATAAGGGATAAACTGAGGGTTTTTCATATAACTCTCGGGTTTTCTTACAAGTGAAAATCCGAGAGTTTTCAAACAACTCTCATTTTTTCTTGAAAGGGAAAACTTAGAGTTTTTCAAATAACTCTCGGTTCTCCTTGAAAGGGAAAAACCGATAGTTTTCTATATAACTCTCGGTTTTCATTAGAGGGAAAAACCGAGAGTTTTCCATATAACTTTCGGTATTACCCCTAAAAATGTACCAAATGTGACGTTCGTTTTGTGCGCAACCAAAACCTGTTCAGCCAAGCCATTACACACACACACACACACATATATATATATATATATATATATATATATATATATATATATATATATATATATATATATACAATAACATTCATAAACCAAATAAATTCAACCAAACAAGTTGTTGTCTAAATCAAACCAATCATCCAAACAACATGTTATCAATTCAAAAATGTACCAAATTATCCATAATCCTGTTATAAGTCGAAACAAAATGTACTACTAATCAAAACGTACACAATGAAAATGTAGTACTAACTAGAATTAGCTAGGGGTGGGGGAGGAGGGGGGGGGGGGTTGATACTAGCTCATTAAAAATTCAAGTTGTTCTTCATTTTTCTTCATTTGTTTCTTCATTTCCACGCTCTCCGTTTCTCTTTCCATCTCTCTCCTTTGAATTTCCTCCATTGTCATCGCCATATTTCTCACATCTTTCTTTAGTTTTTCATTCTCCTCCAACAACCGATCAGTAGATCGTTGAGAATAGTTGTCACTCTGACGATCCTCTCGAAAGTGTGTTGGTCGGACGCCTGATCCCATACCGATCACTATCCCATGCTTTTAGCATTCGAACACTCTCTTCGTCAACTCGAAGTCAGATATATCTGGTTCGTTACTTCTTACCCATTCCATCTCAACTTGTACATTTAAATAAATTTTCATTTATATAATAAATAAACTAGCTATATGTAATTTATTTAAATTCAATTAACTTACAATTTTCTCCTGCGCTCGTTCGTCCAGGATCGGGTTGGGGTTTTCTTTCATAGTTTTCAGGGTACGGGTCCTCTTGAAAACTTAAAAGATAGAGGGGGTCCGTCCCATTTCAAGCGTCTGTTGAAATAAATGGTTTATAAAATTAATAACATTATTTATATATTAAGTTATTAAAAATAATGTACATACCAACTCTTCCTCCACTTGATAAAACGGTATACTTCCAGTATGATGTGGGAATTTCAGATTATTCTTGTTAACAATATTGATACGACTGTATCTTTGTATTTGAAATAAAAAATGAAGTTATAATAATTGATATCATATTTTATTTGAATTATAAAACTGTACCTTACATTTATCCTTGAAGTAATGGTTCTGACACACGAACTCCAAATCATCTCGATCGTAGTCTCGTGGGGGAATACCGCTGTCTCGTCTCCTTCATGAATGCAGATATAAGCCCTATTCAAATCAGAGTGCCACCTATCCCATATTTGTTTGGCGTGTGCCAATTCGGTCTCTCAATATTGATCAATAGAACCATTAGTACACTCGAACGAATCCTGAAAAATAAATCATTCAAATGTTATAAAAAAGTATTGAATGATTAATGTATAATTAAGTACTAATTATTACCTTCATAGCAAGACAAAGTGAATCCAATTGGTCAACACTTAATGTCTTTTTCTTCCATCGCCTCCACCGGGCCTCCCATCTACCTCTCTGAAAGTCAGAAAAATCTTCGTCCCCGGTGGCCTTCTAGATAGAGTGATATTCTTGTTCTTCTCCCGTCTCTTGCGAGTGGAAGATTCTTCAAATTATCAAATTCATAATTAGATATAAATCAATACAAACAATAATTAAGTGTAAACATGTTACTTATCGATGATAGGCCTCCTCGTGGTCCTCCTCGTCATCCCCTATTGAGGCAAACGTACTCTCAATAAACTATTTAGTCTCAACATCATCCTCGTCATGTGTATCACGTGCTGGGGCAGCAGTAGCTAACGGGTTCATGATTAATGGTGCGTCTCTAAAAGACTCTTCTCGGATCCTTAGGAGATCTACCGGTGCAAGTAGGTTCTGGTATGGCCTAGACAATTTGTTGGGTGTTTTCCTCATACTCTTCTAAGTAGTTTTAGGACCTTCAGACATCCTTAATGCATACCATTAATAAATTTGAGAATAATTGATATAAAGTAGCAATAATAATGCATATAAAGTAAAAACATAAATCTACCTAATTAATTTGAACTATGGATTTATTTTCTCACAATCTTCCAACCGGGTTGTGAGATATTAGGGGCGTAGAATACTTGTTTTGCTTGACTCATCAATATATACGGGTCCTGACTTTGGGTTTTCAAAATTCGGTTTACATTTTTACTTACGAAGCCATATTTATCCACTTTCACTCCTAGTTCCCCCGAGTGTGTATCATACCACTTACACTTGAATAAGACAACTCGTTTGTGAGAAAAATATTGTACTTGGATTATATCCGTTCAAACTTCATAGTATGACATAGTATCTGACCCGCTGTACCCTTTAACAATCAATCCACTTTTCTGAGTGGTCAAACCTTTGTTGTGTTTTTCTGTAAAGAATTTGTATCTGTTTACTTTACACTAAACATACATACATGAGTACACACTTGGACCTTCGCCTAATATCTTGAGGTCTCTTGATATGTTGTTATTTTCATCTAATTGAGCGGCCTATATATATACATTCCTGAAATTGGATATGTCGTTAAAATAAAAATAAAGTTATTAGATATGGTTTTGAATCTACTCACTCTATGCCTAAAATAGGTGGCATACGTTTCTCCACGAGACTCATTGTTATTGCAATACTGCATATAATCATTGTAAATAGATCGAATATTAAATAGCCTACTCTTTAATGCTAATTAATAAGACGTACTATAACAACAACATATTGAATTTTACATGTAAAAAGGTTCTGCTTCGGGACAAATTTTCAAAATGTATGAATGAGATATCACTCGATCGCTATAATCCAAGTTATATATATTTTTCCGTTGGATACGTCTTCCAACGACAAAAATATTGAAATGCCCGAGATTTTTGTTTGTGCATGTTCTTGGTCTTCTTCCTCCATATACCTGACACATAAACTAATACTCTCATTTACAAGATAGTTCTCTCTTATTGAGGCTTTGGGGTGATTTTTGTTCCGCAAATATTTTTACATTATACCCATGTAATTTTCTAACGTATACAAACATCGATACTAGATAGGTCCCCAAAGTAAAGCCTCAAATGACACGAGAGATGCATCATGATGTCGAAGATTGACAGTGGAAAAATCATTTTAAATTTGCAAAGTGTCGTTATAATAGCCATGTACAATTGTTCGATGTCCGCTGCAATAAACTCCTTGGAGCACAACAACCAAAAGAACCGAGTCAAATTTACTATAAAATCATACACATTATCTGGAAGTAATCCACGGGTTGCTAAAGGAATAAGATATTCCAATAAAATGTGACAATCATGACTTTTTAATCCTGTAATCTTTTTCTCTTCAAAATTCACACAACCTCCGATATTTGAGCAAAAACCATGAGGCAATTTAAGATCTTTTCAAGAAATTAGAATGACGTTTTTTATGATCAGAGGTCAAATTGAAAGATGCTTCTAGATAATGAACCACTCATTCATCATTTATAGTATGTAACCATTGTTTTATGCCTAAGATTTGTATGTCTTTATAGGCTTTAGGACCATCCTTAGTATTCTCTTTCACATTCATTATTGTTCCCAACACTCTATCACAAATATTTTTCTTAATATGTATCACATCCAAATTATGTCTCAATAATAGTGATTTCCAATAAAGAAAACAGAAGAAAATGATAAGTTTGATCCAATTGTCTCCCCGTATTTCATGATATATCTTGATTTTCTTTCTCTGATCTGTAGTAAGAATTGTGCCTTCTGAGTCTCACACTTGATCGTAACTTTCTTACCCTGTTAACAATTTAGAGGGATCTCTATAATCTGTTTGATCATCAACTATCTCTTTATCCCTTATGTATTTGTGCTTTGGTGGAAGGAAGCATTTGTGACCCATGTAACATTGTTTGGAAGCATTAACAAATAGAAGAGATACAGTGTCGTTGTTATAACAAGGACAAGCAAATAACCCTATCGTACTCCAGCCTGACAAACTCTTGAAAGGCCACAAACTCTACAAGACTCTACATTTTTGTCGTCCTTCCAAAATAGCATACAATTATTCTTACACATGTCTATATTCTTATACTTAAGCCCGATATCTGTAATGAATTTTTTATATTCGTAGTAGGAATTTTTTATATTCGTAGTAGGAGTTTTTTATATCCTTATGTATCATCATCCAAGTCATCAGCATCATCATCATAATTAACCACGTTAGTAGTAAGTCTCTTTTCTCCATGAAAATACCCGAATTCGTAATGAAAATTTATTCCATAAACGATGAGGTGAGTCTTCACATCGTCTATGGAAATAGATGTCGTGTTCAAGAATTTCACGCAAGGACATTTCACTGTTTGTCGTCTTGTACTCCTAACTGCAAACTCGAGAAATTTGTCAAAACCTTACTCGTAATCTGGATGATCTCGACGTAAGATCATCCAAGTTTTATCGGGTACTTCCATCTTTCTAATAAGATGAAAAACAACCTGCATTATTATTTATTTAACTTTATCTAAATTAATTAGGTTTACATTTATCTTACATAATTCAAATTAAATATAAACTAAATCAAACTCAATATATGACATATTAACCATAAATCAAACTCCATATAACCAAATATCAATCATTTATGGAATATCCAACCTAATAAAACATCAATCAAACCAAATATCCATTTATCTAACCAAATATACATTAATATATAACCAAAATATAACCTAAATCAAACTCAATATAAAACAATTTTTAACATTAATCAAACCTAATCAAACATCAATCAAACTAAATATTCATTAATTTTATTAAATATTCATTAATCTAGCCAAATCAACCTAATATATAACATAAAACGTAATCTAACATATTAACATATATCTAACATATAACCAAATATGTAACATATTAACATATATCTAATCAAAATCCAACCTAATCTAACATCAATCAAACCAAATCTAATATATATCAAACCTAATCTAAAATAAATCATATCTAATCAAACATAAATCAAACCAATAACCTAATCATATATATATCAAACATAATCTAACCTAATCATATAAAGGAGAATACTGAAAATGAAATAAACTGGATAGCCAAATTAATTGTACAAGAAAGAAACAAAGGTAAAGAACTAGTTGTTGTTACAAATATTGGTGAAGCTGAAACAGAAAAATGGAGAGAAAAAGGAGGAATATGGAAGGTTGGGTATAATGAAAGAAAAAATCTCTTTGGGCTAATTAACAAAATCACAAAGCTACTAATGCATGCAAAGAACGAGAGATTGTTCTCAACAAAAAGAAAATACAGTAAGTAATCGTTCAATTGAATATACACTATCTTCAAGATTGGAAACTTACGAAAAAATAGTAAAGTGGTTAGTAGAAATAATGAGGGATTTGATGAAGTCCTACAAATCAAAAACCTATAATATCAAGTGAAAATCCAATTGTAAAGTAATTGATGTTTGAAAAAGAATGCAAAAACAAAAACAAATGATCAGACATACAAATGTCAAATTTACTAGGGTGAGTTTAAAATAAGAGTCGAGATTCTCAACTCTCCTTTTGAACTTAAATTGCCCATTGAAGTAGAGGAGAAATGCGTCAAAAAATTGGAAAATGTAGTTGTTGGGAACTACATATGAAAGAACCATGTATCTTTCCTAGTCACCAAGGATGCACTAATGAAACTATGAGGGCATAAGTGACTAGAGAAGGTTTCTACAAATATCCATGATCTTTGTTTTTTAGTAATTCAAGAAGGGAACAAACTTGGATGATATTCTGAAAATTAGGCATACTTATATTGGATCCAAATATATGAAGTTGGAGAGATGGTTTGATGAATTGAGCCTTCTAAGTAAACCAAAGGAAACAACTCAAATATGGTTCAAGTTTAGTAACATCCTTTCACACATGTATAATGAAGAAGCTCTAAGTCACTTCGCTAGTCTATTGGGGAAACATTATATATAGACCCAATTATAGAGGGAGGAGAGCACCTTACTTTTGTTAAAATAAACATTAAAGTGTATTCTCAAATTACATTATCAAAGAACATGACCATTGTTGACAGGAAGGTAAATTCCACAGTTATAGAAATCTCATAATAATGGAGGCCAAACATGTGTTCTTTATACAATAATTCCATCATGCTAGTACTAAATGTGTAAAAGAAATTGAGGAAGAGCAAAAAATCCTTAAAGCCTAGGAAGCGTAAAAGTAGAAAAATGAAATTGAAGAATCAAGAATGGAAGAACATATTGTGGAAGTCAAGGAAAATGATAAAAAAAAAAAGACAAAAATGAGGAAAATGTAGAGGAAGAAAGCAAGGTAGAATTAATGAAGGAAAAAATCAATAAAATAGAGGAAATTGAATAAGTTCAATCTGAAGACAAGGGAGAAGAACAAGCTAAAAATGAAAGAAAAGAAATAACAAAGGAGAAGAGTGAGGAGGAAACAGTCCAATCATCAATTCTGGAAAAGAGTTCTAAATAGAAGAAAAAGAATGGTATTCAAATTGTTCCAAACACTTGCAAACATAGAAAAAGTAAAGGCAAAATAGAGGTTCAGATGAACAGTAAGGAAAAGTTGACGTTGATGTTGAAAAAATATATATTCACAAAAGAAAGATGAAATTACATAGAAGAAAAATAATAACAACGTTTGAAGGTAATGGAGCTTAGTCAAATATGAAATTTCAATTTTGAATTAGACTATTAATGTTGTATATTTTGTATGCTTTTTGTTTTTTACTAATTTCGTTTAATCAAAGCTATGGTTTGTCTAGCTTTGATCATGACTCAATTTTGGATTCTCTCCCACTTTTGGGTTTCTTTAATAAAATGGCATTAAGTCGTTTTTCCGAAAAAAATAATAGAATTTGTCTAGCTTTTATCTTGACTCATTTTGCATTCTCCCTCACTTTTGGGTTTCTTTATGAAATCACAATAAGCCATTTCCAAAACAAAACAATAACTTGTGAATCAACGATCAAATTCACATACACACCATTTCTTCTATTAGAAGTTAGATTTCTAGATGAGATTATATATTATTGGCTTAACATATCATTATCAGCTTTCATATATATATGAGAGACATCTAAAATATATATTACATTGGACGAGATTGAAATGGATTCAACCGTAAAAAAGAAATGGAAACTTTCCAAATATTAGGGTTTAGTTGGTATACGGAAAGCAATAAAAAAATATAAGAAATCAAATTCTCATGATAATAATATAGTTAATTTAAAAGAAACATAAACTAGAACTAAAAGATGAATTGTCAAAACAATAACTCAAAATTAATAAGATGCATATATTTAGTTGATATATGGAAAGTATATTTTT
This sequence comes from Impatiens glandulifera, assembly GCF_907164915.1. NCBI lineage: Eukaryota > Viridiplantae > Streptophyta > Magnoliopsida > Ericales > Balsaminaceae > Impatiens > Impatiens glandulifera. The sequence continues at coordinate 634,469 of NW_025919138.1, forward strand.
ACCTTAATTCATAAGAAAGCCATAATATATTATTTGGTTCTAAAGTCATGAAATTTTTGTTATATACTTATGTTCTAAAACTTTCCTTTTATTTGGGAAAGTCACCAAAATGCATATCTCAATGTTAATTAGATGCGAAAAAATGTCTTTATATATTGAGTAGGTAATCAAATGACTCTTTTATTGCACATGCTAGAGGAGATACTTTTGAAACCATTCAATTTGCTTAAACATCGATTAAAATTGATTGCACTAAGGTATGACAAATATACTATTCATATGGTAATAATGTAGTTAATCCTGAAGTACCCTAACCTAGAACTAAATATTCAGCTTCGAAGAACATAAACTAGAATTTAAGATTCAATTATCAATTAGATAACCTAGAATTGAATATTGATCACTTGTCACCTTAAATTGTAGTAAATTATGTTAATTTTATTCAAAACCTAAATTCCATGTTTGATTTCAAAAAACAAAGAAGAAGAAGATATAACAAACTCCTCAACTAGCATGTTGTTTAGAAATTTCAATTCTTCCTGGACTCTTTTAATCCACGTCGATGATGGCTGCCACAAAAGAAGCTCATTAATAAAATGACATATCGATTGCTGCCACAAAAGAAGCCCATTAATAACATGACATATATAAGCATGCATATGTGAAACATACACATGAACACAGTCATAGTACATAAAGTTACCTTGTACAAATTCAATGTTTCAAAGAAGTGATTTGGAAACCTATCCACAATATCGAATCTCCCATAATGTTTAAACTCGGTCATGACTTCACCACCTGAATTTAATTTAATAGTTGGAACCAAAACTGATCTGATAATTGCACGTTTTGCACAAGCACACGATGCACAACGCTCAATGGAATATTCAATACACGACAAAAACACAAACTTACTAGGAAGAGTATAATTGGTTTCAGCAATTATCGCCAGACGATCTTTATCTACTTGAGTGTAGTGCTTGGAGGCAATCATTTGTTTCATTTATGTCTCTATCATCATATGAAAGATCCAGGAAGTACTTGGTACTACGATCATCGGAGTAACCTTCTTCTACTTTTTTTCCTTCTTGACAATATCATCAATGAAGGCTAATAAGTTAGGGTCCAAGGTCGCATCCGTCCCATCGCAAGCACCTACAATCATCATTATTTTCAGGAGATCCAAATTTCCACAATTCCTCAATGATAGGTTAGGAAGAAAACAAATTAAAAGTTGTCACCACAGAGTAATTGTCAGAAAATAACAACAAATTATAAACAAGGCCAAACTATGTTGAGAAAAGATTTAATCTAAACATACGATAAAAAAGATGTAAAGATAGAGGGGTAAATAATAATAAAGAGCACAAGATATAACGAGATTCAGCCAACAAATTCCTACATCTTCGGGGAATCATCCTTTCTATTAATTTTCCATGAAATAATGGTCCAAGTAACCTGATAGGATCGGCTTTATCGATAGAGACGGGGGTATGGCTAAGGATGAAGGCTTATGAAAAACGGTTTAAAAGAAATCCTGTTAGGGATTTAATTCGTTTTCTATTCTACGCAAACTTGTGTAAACACTTGAAACTGATTCAAGGCGGAATTGTTTACTTGGGTTTGAAGCACAAGATAAAATATGAAAAGATGACAGAATTGAAGAACACAACAGTTTGTTTATGGATGTTCGGAAAAACTCTCCTACGTCACCCCTTCTTCCAACCACTGGAAGGATTCACTATAATATGAATCGAATCAAATACAGTTTACACTCACACTTAGCTCACTATTGAACAGAACACTTTCTGTTCAATTACAAGATGAAGAATATCACTCAGCTAAGGTGTTTTGATTCTAGCTCTCTCTCTCGATTCACACACAGTATAATCAGAAAGAAGCTTCACAGTATGTGTTCAGTAAGCAAGATGATTGAGTAGTTTCTGTTGGGTCAGATTATTTTTTACTAAGTGTTGAAATAATTTATCCCCTGATATTTTGATGATGAAATAATTTATAAGTTTCAATACAGGTGTATTGAGACAACATGTTATTAGACGTGGATCTAATGAGGGTCATTAGACCGATTTTGATCTCCATTCGCATAAAATTAGACGCACAGTCTAACTCAACGGAGTTAGACGGGCAGTCTAATAGTCTAAAGGAATTAGACGTGAATCTAATAGAATTAGACGTACAGTGTAACTCATCGGAGTTAGACGTGTAAGTCTAATATATGTGTAAAGAATTAGACGGGTAGTCTAATGAATACACGGAATTAGACGTGAGTCTAATAGAATTAGACGTACAGTCTAACTCATCGGAGTTAGACGTGTAAGTCTAATATATGTGTAAATAATTAGACGGGTAGTCTAATGAATACACGGAATTAGACGTGAGTCTAATAGAATTAGACGTACAGTCTAACTCATCGGAGTTAGACGTGTAATTCTAATATATGTGTAAAGAATTAGACGGGTAGTCTAATGAATACACGGAATTAGACGTGAGTCTAATAGAATTAGACGTACAGTCTAACTCATCGGAGTTAGACGTGTAAGTCTAATAGACGAAAAGAATTAGACGGGTTGTCTAATTAATTGAAAGTTAGACGTGAGTCTAACTCCTTCAAATTAGTCTGAGGTAGAACCGGAATTAGACGTGTACTCTAACTCATTGGAGTTAGACGTACCCGTCTAATGATTATATTAATTAGACGCGAGTCTAATTATATTAGACCAGGCGGTCTAATCGACGCTTTTCATTAGAAGGAGTTGACTTATTTCATTAGACTGATTTTTCCAAATCCGTCTAACTGAAATACGTCTAATGCTCTGTTCAAGCAGTACGCTTGAATCTAGCATTTCTCCTACCCACGTGCTATAGCTGTACCCTACTCCTGCTCCACTTTCCTGTAAAGATTAGTACAACAGCTATATGCATCCAATCAAGGAATGCCACATAAGAGAATTTTCCTCACATTACCCGTTTTGTAGGTACATCTGTGATGGAATATTCGGCGCACTACCAGTTCGGTACGGCCACGATCCTTGTGCTCAGAACCTGCTGTGTACAATGGAGGCTTTCCAATGGAAGAGCGCCACGTATCATTCTTGAAGATTCGACCGTTAGCTCCTGCTCAGTATTTAACAAATCCTAAGGACAACGGACAATCTGTCGAACGAACAAGCGAATACAAACGAACAAGCATTCTGATTTTGCAGAGAGAGACTACTCAATCACTTTGCTTACTGAAGTTATTTTGTGAAGCTTCTTTCTGATTGTACTATGTGTGAATCGAGAGAGAGAGCTAGAATCAAAACACCATTAGCTGAGTGATATTCTTCATCTTCTTGTAATTGAACAGAAAGTGTTATGTTCAATAGTTAGCTAAGTGTGTGTGTAAACTGTATTTGATTCTCATCATATAGTGAATCCTTCCGGTGGTTGGAAGAAGGGGTGACGTAGGAGAGTTTCTCTGAATATCCATAAACAAACAGCTGTGTTCTTTTTTTTTCTGTCATCTTTTCATATTTCATCTTGTGTGCTTCAAACCCAAGTAAAAAATTCCGCCTTGAATCTGTTTCAAGTGTTTACACAAGTTTGCGTAGAATAGAAAGAGATATTAATCCCTAACAGGATTTCTATCAAACCGTTTTTCATAAGCCTTCATCATTAGCCAGACCCCCGTCTCTATTGATAAAGCCGATCCTATCAATTGGTATCAGAGCCTTGTTTCTATTCTCAAGCCTTTTCTAAAATATGTCTAACATACCCAAAGATGCCAGTGCTACAGCCATTCCAACTTTCTCTCGCGAAACTATATTGTTTGGAAGAAAAGGGTTCGTGCTCATCTCTCATCTCTTCATGATGACATGTGGAGTGTTGTCACAGAAGGTCCTATCAAGATTGATAAGGAGAAGGCCGACTAGATTGCTGATGAAAAGAGGCAGAACAACCTCAACAACATGGCTCTTGATGTTCTGTACAGATCTCTCGATGATAGTATGTTCAACTACATCATCGAATGTGACACTGCCAAAGAGGTCTGGGACAGACTCACTCAACTGTGTGAGGTCAACGAGCAAACCAAGGAAAACAAGATCATGGTTGCCACTCAACAATTCGACAGCTTCAAAATGCGTCCTGGTGAAATAATGAATGATTTCGAAACTAGATTCAGCAAGATCGTCTCCTCTCTGTCCATCTTAGGCAAGACCTATAGCAATCGGGAGCTTGCTATCAAGGTCATGCGTGCTCTTCCAAGGGAATGGGACATAAAGACTATAGCGATGAGAGAATCCAAAGATCTGAACAAGATCTCTCTCTTTGATCTCTTCGTTGACCTCAAGGCCTATGAGTTCGAGCTGAACTGTAGGATGGAAGAAGATCAACCATCGTCCGTTATTATTGCCAAGGCGTCGGTGACCGTTGAAGAGCCACCAACTGCTCCGGACGTGAAGATGGCAGCTCAGCAGCTGAGCAGCGATGTCATGTCTCTCTTTGTGAAGAAGTTTGGCGACTTCATGAAGAAGAGCAACTCTAATTCAAACTCTTCAAATTCTAATGATAATAGAAAATCTAATGCTAATGTTACTTGTTTTAACTGTGGTATTAAAGGTCATTATGCATCAGAATGCCGGAAGCCAAAGCGTGAAGATGCAAAGGAAGATGGAAAAGAGCTGAAGGCTCTTATGGCCGATGACGGTAAGAACAGAGGAAGCAGCCATGGCTCGTACTTTTCATCCAATGAAAGCGATGAAGAAGACGTGGCTTGCTTCATGGCCAGAGAAGATGAGGAAGGAACTCAGGAAACTGAGGTATTTGATTTCTTCTCAGAAAAGTTTTCAAGGGAACAACTAGTAGTTGGACTAGATGAAATGGTCATCGAGTACAGAAAGCTAGCAGAATCTCTAAATGAAACTAAATCCTCATCAGATTTAAATGAATCAAATCTGACTAAAGAGAAAGAATCACATGTTTTTGAAAAGAAAATTGAAGAAATCTCATCTGAAAATGAGACGCTCAAAGAACAGATTCAAACTCTTTCTTCTGAAAACAAAAGGCTGAACTATGTTGTCTGTGCATGGACAAGGTCTGGTGATGCTGTCAAATATCAGATCAGCATGTTGAAACCTGCTGGATTTAGATCCGGATTGGGATTTGATAGTAATGATCCTAACCTGTCCTGCAAAAAGTCAAAGCCAAATGACAAACTTAAGCCAATAAGTTTTGTCAAAGGAAGTATGACTGACATTGAATCTGATCCTATTCATGAAGAAGTTGCTTTCAAAAATTAAATAGTTTATGTTCCACCAACTATTAGATGGCTTAAGAAAAAGCTTGAAAAGGCTAATAAGTATGGTAACTTAAAACCTGACTCTAAGTCAAGGAGTTTTAAAAGAAAACCTTCTTCAAAAGTCAAAGGATCAGTGGCTAGCAGGAAGTCATCTGCTAAGTCAAAATCTTATGCATTAATCACAACACAAAATTGGAAGTCTATCAGAATAATTCAAATATGGATTCCGAAGGGACTAATTGATCGAGGACCCAATTGAGTATGGGTACCAAGATTTGTAAATAGTTTATTTTGTAGGTGATGCAGGAGGATAGCTAGAAGGAAGCTAGAAGAGTACTCATCTGAGTACACAGTTTGGAAGATCAACAATGGAACTTGCCATTCTGGAAGATTAATTGTTTTTTATTTATTAAAAATATTTTTGGTCTTTGGACCACAAAAATTATTTATAAAACTCTTTTGTCCATACTCATTTTTTTGAGAAGGAAAATTTCATTGGAATTAAAGATATTCTCTAGACGAATATCCTTAATCGGTTTAATTAGACAAGGCTGTCTAAAAGAAAAAGCATGTACTTAGACGTATTTTTATTCACAATCCATACATCTAAGTCTATATGTTGAGATTTTATATCCACGCAATTAGACGGACACGTCTAATAGACGTTAAACGTTTTTACGTCTTGAGCAAAATGATGCTCACGTATAATTAACACACGTCTAACACGTGATGTTTATGCGGAATTAGACGTACACGTCTAATAAACATTAGACGGATTTGTTATGTACACGGAATTAGACGTATGCGTCTAATACACTCATCCGTCTAATAGACGCTATGTTATTTGTGAAGTAAGAAAAACGTCTAACTACGTGCCGATTAGACTGATCAGGGACAACTGTCACACGCTGAGAGCTATCTACTTTTCCCGCTCAAAATATCGAACAGTCATCTCATAATAACATGAAGACACGTGTCTATCAAGTTTAAAGAAAATGACTAATATACCCTCATTTTTTAATGATTACTTCTTGAAAAAGGACGTCTAACATTTATTAATGGGCCATACCCCTAGAATAGACGGTTATTCAGTATTTCCATTTCTCATCTATATAAGGATATTCCTGCATGATTTTGAAAACTTTCAATCTCTCGAAATCTCTAAGAACCCTAGCTTTCTTGCATTTCTCTCACTAAAACTCTTTGAGATATCGTATCGATTCATATTCTCTCAAAATGGTGAAGAAAATCACGCTCGGTCACTGTACTTTGCAGGTGGACATTCCATCGGTGTACTCCTTTGATAAGCCGAAGGTGGTGAAGATGTTCCAAACCCTAGAATATTCTGGGTTGAGGAAGTATCTGGGAGGACCGTTCATCTTCTATGAAGATGAAGTTCGCGAGTTCTTCAAAACGACGGTTATGGTGGATGATTCCATCGTAGCAACCGTTAATGGAAAGGAGATTTCTTTTTACGAAGCGGTGTATGCGGAGTTCTTTGAACTTCCAACGGAGGGTCATCTGTTCGACTTAGTGCTCTCTTCTGAAGTCATGGGGGAAGTGAAGACTCCCTTCTCTACTGATGGTGCTAAAATCCATGTGAATGGATATAAGAAGGTATTCAAACCCCACTTTATTCTTCTAAATGATGTGGTGGCGAAGGCGCTGCAAGGGAAGTCCGGCTCGGTCAACCTCTACAGTCAAGACCGATTTGACTATATGTGCGCCATTTCCAAAGGAATCCAAGTGAACTGGGGTCATACCCTGTTTCAGAATCTCTGTTACTCTATTTGTCAGACAAACAAGGAGAGTATCACTTATGCGGCTCAACTGAGCCATCTTTTGAAATTTTTGGGAGTTCCTGTTGGTGACCCGGCGCAGATTAACTCTACAAGAGTTTTTACTGTCTCTATGGTGGCCAGCACTCTGTTGAGGGTGAAGAACAACCTAGAGTCTGCATCTGAGGCCTCTAGTTTCGAGACTGGTGGAATGCTTTCCACCCGATCAAAGCCTTCTGCTTCTGTTATGTCAACAGGGGCAAATAGAACAAGAACTGTAAATGAATCGGAGGCCAGTTCCTTCAGCATGAAAAGTCCGAGTCAAGGGTGAAGCAAGGTCCAGGCGTACTTGCTGTAACCCCGATGACATCATTATCTACTCCCTCAACATTCTTGAGGAAACCTTCGAGGTCTTGTGCCTCAAAGGAGAAGAAGACAAAGGCGCCCCGCGCGTCTAAATCCACTAAGGTACCGTCTTCTAAGTCTTTGGCCGCTGTGCCAAAATTTGTTGTTCCCGAAGTGGAACAAGCTGAATCTATTTTCTCTCCCCTGAGAGAATCTGCTGAAGGGCCTGCTGTTGAGTCAGCCGGTCCAAATGTTGAATCTATTAACAGGGCTGAGTCCCCTGTTACTCAATCTAATCAGGTAGCCGCCGGTGCTAAAGAGTCATCTATACTAGAACAAGGTGCTGTTTCTACCATTGTTGCTGGTGAACCCTTCATTCCTGCTCCCAAGGATTCCTTGGTAGTTGGAAAGATCGTTTGTAGAGAGCTTCCTGCTAAGCTCTATTTGAAACCTCAATCGGCCTTCGAACTGTTGCGGGCAAGGAAAGGGACACAAGGAATTGTTATTGGTGAACCAAAACCAGCTCCAAAACCTGTAGAGGTTGTTGGAAAAGATAAGTCCATTGCGTTTCAGGCTCCTGAGAAGGTATTTGAAGCAAGAGGTATTGTTGATCTCATTATGGATCAAGTAAAAGTTCTCTCCTCTGAAAAATTAGAAATCTATGATTCCTGGCGTACTAAGAGGCTGTCCTCTAAGTACAATGACTCTCTGTCCAATGCTGCCATCTCAAAAGATTGGAAGAAGAGAGTAGCAAATGAGAAGAAAGTTCTGAAGTGGGCAAGAACTTCAGATGTGGGTGAAGCATTGAACAAAAGAGAACTGGTGGAAGCCTGCATTCTTGGAAAAGTCATGTTTCCAATCTATGAATCCAGGAAAGCAAATTTCAATCCTAACGCAAAAGGAGCTGATGTTGAGGTCAAAGTGCTGAAGAAGTTGAATGATATCATGGAAAGCTATGTTTCTGCTGCTTCCAGATACATTCATGGCGCCGATTGCTCTGGCGCAGAATCGCTTAACGAAGAAGAGGCCATGGACATCCCAAACGCTGATGAATCAGATGCTGCTCTCCTGATCAAATTCGGGAATATTTCTGCCAAAGAGAGACGCATTCAAGATCATCCTGTTCAAGAACTTCCTAATGAAGATGAAGAAATGATGAATGTTCAAGAGCCTGAATAAGCTCTTGAGACAAATGTTGAAGAAGTAATCATGGAAGGTGTAGCTGAGGAGGCTTCGAAAGCTCATATTGAAGAAGATGTGCTTATAACCCCTGTTGCGGGAACAGAGGGTGTTCTAGAGAAATTGGCTGAGGTCACTCAGCCAAAGACTGCAAGAACTGAGGGGGAACCCTCCAAAGAAAAAGATGATGAAGAAGAAAGTTCCTCTTCTGAGGAGGAACAGGATGAGCAACCAATGTTTGTTAAGACTTACCTATTTCCTGATGGTGTTGTGGGAAGTGTTCACGAAAACATAACCACTCCTCGTCACTATTCTGGAAGTTTGCTCGAAAGATTTGAAAAGGCCCAAAGAGATGTTGACGATGAAGAGGCACAAGAGAAAGCGGCTAAGGATGCTGAAGTTAATCAGCCTGAGCAATCATTGCAGGTTCATACAAACTTTGAGCCTATTCAAAGTATGGCTACAGAATCTGATGAAGTATCTTCTCACGAAGGTCCATCCGTTGAAGGAAATGAATTGTTAAGATCTATGAAGTCTATGCTTTCCTCGATGCAGAAGACTATTTTCAGTCAATGATCTTCAGGGAAGAGGAAAGAGCGAATTTCAGCAACATGTTCAAAATCCTAACTGAGCTGGATAAGACCCTGAAGATGAATACTTATGAGACTCATGTCTCAAATGTTAAGTTTTCAAAATTTCAACAGAAAAGCTTCAACCACCACACTGAACTATTTGACATTGAGAGGCACATCAACGACGAACGCCACAAGGAAATCTTGAATGAATTCGCTTTGGTGAAGAATCAGCTGGTAGAAATGCAGAGTTGCATGAACCGAAACGACAATGAACGACAAGCTTTTGCCGAGAACCTTGCAAGGAAGTTTCAAGCTAAGGAAGATGCTTTAGGCAATGATGAAAGTGCTCAACCTCGACTAGTTCAAGGGGAGTCTAGCAGGAGGAACGATGGCGTAGCAACCGGGACAAGATCCAGGCAGGCTCTTTGTTCTGATGACAATCCTAGGCCAACCAAGAGAGGCGGTGGTCGAAGTGGTTCTGAGCGCGGTGGTAGAAATGGTGGCGGCCGGAGTAGGTTGTCCAATATTGATCAAGGTGGACGTGGCAGTGTTGCTGAGCGTGGAGGAAGATCAAATGCAGGAGGTCGTGGTGGTCGCGGCTATCCTCATTTCGTGAACATGCTTCCCGGGCAAGAAATGAGTCCAACCGATCCTTGAGTAAAAAGGGAAGAACAATGATCTCTCCTCTTTTACTCTGTTTAACTTTACTGAACATGGTTTTTGATAAGCTTTTCGAATACTGGTTCTTCTGAATGGTTGGTGTAAGTGAACAAGTTGTTGGGTCAAATTATTTTTGACTAAGTGTTGAAATAATTTATCCCCTGATATTTTGATGATGAAATAATTTATAAGTTTCAATACAGGTGTATTGAGACAACATGTTATTAGACGTGGATCTAATGAGGGTCATTAGACCGATTTTGATCTCCATTCGCAGGTCTAATGGAATTAGACGTATAGTCTAACTCAACGGAGTTAGACGAGCAGTCTAATAGTCTAAAGGAATTAGACGTGAGTCTAATAGAATTATACGTACAGTCTAACTCATCGGAGTTAGACGTGTAAGTCTAATATATGTGTAAAGAATTAGACGGGTAGTCTAATGAATACACGGAATTAGACGTGAGTCTAATAGAATTAGACGTACAGTCTAACACATCGGAGTTAGACGTGTAAGTCTAATATATGTGTAAAGAATTAGACGGGTAGTCTAATGAATACACGGAATTAGACGTACAGTCTAACTCATCGGAGTTAGACGTGTAAGTCTAATATATGTGTAAAGAATTAGACGGAGAGTCTAATGAATACACGGAATTAGACGTGAGTCTAATAGAATTAGACGTACAGTCTAACACATCGGAGTTAGACATGTATGTCTAATATATGTGTAAAGAATTAGACGGGTAGTCTAATGAATACACGGAATTAGACGTGAGTCTAATAGAATTAGACGTACAGTCTAACTCATCGGAGTTAGACGTGTAAGTCTAATATATGTGTAAAGAATTAGACGGGTAGTCTAATGAATACACGGAATTAGACGTGAGTCTAATAGAATTAGACGTACAGTCTAACTCATCGGAGTTAGACGTGTAAGTCTAATAGACGAAAAGAATTAGACGGGTTGTCTAATTAATTGTAAGTTAGACGTGAGTCTAACTCCTTCAGATTAGTCTGAGGTAGAACCGGAATTAGACGTGTAGTCTAACTCAGTGGAGTTAGACGTACCCGTCTAATGGTTATGTAAATTAGACGCGAGTCTAATTATATTAGACCAGGCGGTCTAATAGACGCTTTTCATTAGAAGGAGTTGACTTATTTCATTAGACTGATTTTTCCAAATCCGTCTAACTGAAATACGTCTAATGCTCTCGTTCAAGCAGTACGCTTGAATCTAGCATTTCTCCTACCCACGTGCTATAGCTGTACCCTACTCCTGCTCCACTTTCCTATGAAGATTAGTACAACAGTTATATGCATCCAATCAAGGAATGCCACGTAAGAGAATTTTCCTCACATTACCCGTTTTGCAGGTACATCTCTGATGGAATATTCAGCGCACTACTAGTTCGGTACGGTCACGATCCTTGTGCTCAGAACCTGCTGTGTACAATGGAGGCTTTCCAATGGAAGAGCGCCACGTATCATTCTTGAAGATTCGACTGTTAGCTCCAGCTCAGTATTTAACAAATCCTAAGGACAACGGACAATCTGCCGAACGAACAAGCATTTTGATTTTGCAGAGAGAGACTACTCAATCACTTTGCTTACTGAAGTTATTTAGTGAAGCTTCTTTCTGATTGTACTGTGTGTGAATCGAGAGAGAGAGCTAGAATCAAAACACCATTAGCTGAGTGATATTCTTCATCTTCTTGTAATTGAACAGAAAGTGTTCCGTTCAATAGTGAGTTAAGTGTGTCTGTAAACTGTATTTGATTCTCATCATATAGTGAATCCTTCCGGTGGTTGGAAGAAGGGGTGACGTAGGAGAGTTTCTCCGAACATTCATAAACAAACTGCTGTGTTCTTCTTTTCTGTAATCTTTTTATATTTCATCTTGTGCTTCAAACCCAAGTAAACAATTCCTCCTTGAATCTGTTTCAAGTGTTTACACAAGTTTGCGTAGAATAGAAAGAGATGTTAATCCCTAACAAGATTTCTATCAAACCGTTTTTCATAAGCCTTCATCATTAGCCAGACCCCCGACTCTATTGATAAAGCCAATCCTATCAGTTTTTCTCTCTGCAAAATCAGATTGCTTGTTCGTTAGGCTAATTCGTAAGGCTCAAGTCACTACTTCGTCTGTTGTCCTTGAGATTTGTTAAATACTGAGCAGTAGCTAACGGTTGAATCTTCAAGAATGACTGTGGCACTCTTCCATTGGAAAGCCTCCATTGTACACAGCAGGTTCTGAGCACAAAGATCGTGGACGTACATCACTGGTAGTGCGCCGAATATTCCATCAGGGATGTACCTGCAAAACAAGTAATGTGAGGAAAATTCTCTTACGTGGCATTTCTTGATTGGGTGTATATAGGTGTTGTACTAATATTCACTAGAAAGTGGAGCAGAAGTAAGGTAAAACTATAACACGTGGGTAGGTGAAATGCTAGATTCAAACGTACTGCTTAAACTGAGCATTAGACGTATTTTAGTTAGACGGATTGTGAAAATCAGTCTAATGAAATAAAACATCTCCTTCTAATAGAAAATCGTCTATTAGACCGCCTGGTCTAATAGAATTAGACTTACATTTAATTACAATAACCATTAGACTGCACATCTAACTCCACTAAGTTATACCGCACGTCTAATTCCGGTTCTACCTCAGACTCATCTGAAGGAGTTAGACGCACGTCTAACTTTCACTAATTAGACTACACGTCTAATTATCGAATAACCATTAGACTGCACGTCTAACTCCACTAAGTTAGACTACACGTCTAATTCCGGTTCTACCTCAGATTTGTCTAAAGGAGTTAGACGAACGTCTAACTTTCACTAATTAGACTATACGTCTAATTATCCAATAACCATTAGACTGCATGTCTAACTCCACTGAGTTAGACTGCACGTCTAATTCTGGGTCTACCTCAGACTTGTCTGAAGGAGTTAGACGCACGTCTAACTTTCACTAATTAGACTACACGTCTAATTATCCAATAACCATTAGACTGCTCGTCTAACTCCACTAAGTTAGACTGCACGTCTAATTCCGGTTCTACCTTGGACTTGTTTGAAGGAGTTAGACGCACGTCTAACTTTCACTTTGTATTAGACTGCACGTCTAATTCCGCATAAATTAGACTACCCGTCTAATTGCAAATATATTAGACTACATTTCTAACTCCGATGAATTAGACTGTACGTCTAATTCCGAATATCAATTAGACTACCCGTCTAATTACAAGTCTATTAGACTACACGTCTAACTCTGGTGAGTTAGACTGTACGTCTAATTCCGTATTTATTAGATTTACGTCTAATTCTTTACATTCATTAGACTACACGTCTAACTCCGATGAGTTAGACTGTACGTCCAATTCTGTGCATTCATTAGACTACACGTCTAACTCCGATGAGTTAGACTGTACGTCTAATTCTATGCATTAAACGTGCGTCTAATTTCGTGTATCTATTAGACCATCCGTCTAATTACACGTTTATTAGACTACACGTCTAACTCCAATGAGTTAGACTGTACGTCTAATTTTATGCAATGAATGTCAAAATCGGTCTAATGACCCTCATTAGATCCAAGTCTTATGACATGTTGTTTCAATACACCTGTATCAAAGCTCATAAGTTATTTCATCATCAAAATCTCAGTGTTTAAATTATTTCAACACTTAGTCAAAATAATTTGACCTAACATAACCCTATGTTACAATGTCTCTATTTATAGAAGTATATCAAAAATCATAAGGATTAAACTACTTCTGTATGACCAATAAAGGCTAAAACTTATTAAGATATATAAACTCTAATAAAATATGATCCCAAACCCCACAATCTCTACCTTGGGAGAATACTACACTTATTGACATGTGATGAATAAGTTACAAATCCAACAATCTCCACCTTGACGAATTTCACGTCCCTTAGGAAATAAACAAGTTTTAATCCATCAATGTCCACCTTGAAAAAGTCAAGCCATCAATAAATAAATGGGAACATTTCATTCTTCACTTTTGATCGAGCCATTCATGTGGTAAATTTCCACCATTACCTAATCACGTCATCAAAATGTTATGAGTCACACATTAATCTTTACTACTCGAGACATTCACGAGATAAATCATTATACCTCCACTTCTGCTCAAAAGCCCTTACAAGATAAAATAATAATGTTTATAACATCAAGTAAATTTGGGTAACCACATTATTTCAACGACGAAAGACATTCAAAAACTCTTTCCAATCTATGTTCATACCCATTGACATATGCGAAAACTAGAATTAAAAAATCTTTATTATGTTAAAATAATATTTACCTTTGTTTTGCCACCAAATGAGAGTTTTATTTTTCAAGTCTAACAACTAACTAAAACTAAAAAAATTGATTAGATCCAAGACGAAGTTTCATCATCTACTTTTTAAAATCACATATCTATCTAAAACCGATGACACCTAAGACGATTTTCCATCATCTACTTCCTCAAAATAATATATCAATCAAATGTCGAGAAGACCCAAGGCAAACTTTTCTTGTTTACTTCATAAAAAATAATTAGGTATATCTCGACATCTCTTTTCTCAAGCTCAAGATCTAGCAAATCATTTGCCACCCATCTTTCCTTGAACTTTCCATAATCAACCACTCGAACCTCATACTTTTTCTTGAACAAATTAACTTGTAATCAGCTAGTTTTTGGATCCGAAATGACTAGCAATTCAAGAATATCATTTCAAGATCCACTAACTATCTTCAATTGTTTTAACCATGCTTCAAATGTACATTTATAGTTTATCCGAAAGAGGACACAAAAATCTTTCACCTAATAATTGACCGTGTCTCTCATCTAGGTCTTTTTGATGACCAATAAGTCCATTCATGGTCTCATTCATCTCCTAAATAAGATGACAAATTAATCATCTCATTCATTTAAACTATTATTCACAACGCATAGACAATTAAAATAAAATAAAAGAAGTAATCAAATCATCACCTTTGAATTGACCAAGTCTCTCATTTAACTCATTTTCATGGCTATGAATCTAATTCAAGGTCTTATTTATCTTCTTACATTAGAAAATAATGCAATGCTTTTTTTCTTTGTTCGTTTGAGAGTTGTTCTCAAGATGTCTCCAACTCAACTTATAAGTATTTTTCACTAGTATTTTTCATCTTGATATTTTATCATATTGTGTGTTAGCTAAAATTGTGACAATTCTTAATCACTCTCTAACTCCATTCAATCTTGCAAATTGGCCCGAAAAATTTCCCTATCAACATGTTGACAATGTTGTCATCGGTAAACACCTTTTTGATAACCATTTTTCATACTCGGTCATATTTTTGTCAAGTTTAAAGCACATAATATCACAACCGTCTTCATCTTGATTAGCTCTTCGAATATGTTTTCGCAATAACCATTTTCCAAATAAAATCTCTTCAAACTCATTTTAGACGATAATTTCTTCAAGTCAAAGCCATTAACATAGTGTTATTTTACTACTTTTGACTATCTCTAAAAGTATGTCAATAAGAGTTTCAAATAATGTCACTCATGTATACCAAGACAACAATCTATTAGAAAACCTCCAACTATTTTTCAACAAACTTGACGATGTATAGTTTGTTCTCCACATTCTTCTAGACAAATCCTACATAGAAAAATCTAACAAACCATGTATATGATTAATACACCCTAACTCATACCTTAGAAATTATCATTTTGGTAGAACCCTTGAGGCATCAACACCCACTTAACAATTTTACGCCAACACTTACTAGAGATTTCCAAACATAACTTACTCACAAGGTTTGATGAAAATCCTATATCAGTCCTTATACATACATATAAAAACTACACTCTTGAAAACAAACCTTAAAGCCACCCTTTTTAATTACAAAACCCATTATATTTTGCATCAATAGTCTTCCACAATCTCCAACATTAAAATAATCATTCCATCAATAGACCATATGTCACCATAATTAATAAGCAACAAATTGTGGCCTCAAAATCGATCGAGAATATGGTAAGAATATGAAGAATTTTATGAGTATAAAAGATTGAAATCATTGATTTAATTTTCACTTACCATAATTGAAACACAATACTAGTTTTCTTTTTAATCCAATGACATTTCCAAGCTTAAAGACTAATATTAATTACCAAGAGAAGCATATATCTATTTAGTAAGTTTTTTATGCAACTGCTAGATCCAATTTCACTTAACATAAAAACATCATACTCTTGCCTACTAGGAATGATCTAGAGAAGAAAACCAGAAAAGTTTACTAGAGAGCTTTGATCACATCAAAACACCAAATTAAGCTAACATTCAGAAGGCATTGAATTGCAATTATCCCCTTCCTTTTTATATTTTAGTAGACCATATATCCCCATAATTAATCAGCAATAAACTGTGGCCTCAGAATCGATCGAGAATATGGTAAGAATATGAAGAATTTTATGAGTATAAAAGAGAGAAACCATTGATTTAAGTTTCACCTACCATAATTGAAACACATTGCTAGTTTTCTTTTCAATCCAATGACATTTCCAAGCTTAAAGGATAAGACTAATTACCAAGAGAAGCATATATCTATCTAGTAAGTTATTTATGCAACTGCTAGATCTAATTTGACTTAACATAAAAACTTCGTACTCTTGCCTAGTAGAAATGATCTAGAGAAGAAAACCATAAAAGTTTACTAAAGAGCTTTGTTAACATAAAAACACCAAATTAAGTTAACATACAGAAGGCATTGATTTGCAATTATTCCCCCCACGTAAGATCATAGAAAAAATAAAGATTAAAAAGATAGATTAAATGTGAAAATAATCTTTAACAAAATGACATGGTTTTGATTTTCCTTGTTTGAGATGGAATCAAGGTAGGCTTATTTTTCAAATGGTTAAATCGATCCATATCTCTCTAAGAAAATGTCGATGACGAGTGACTGAGCGATGACGAGTGACTGAGCGATGTTTTCTTGGTTGTTCTCTCTTTATGTTCGTTAATTTCAAGCATGGGACTATTTTATCTAAGGGGCGCCAAATTCTGGAAATCCCAAATGATCGTGCTTATGCCTTGTTTGTTTGATATAAGTCATCTCCATTAAATCAAATTTAAAAACAACAAAATATTTTTATGTTTAGGATGAATTTATTTGTGTGGGCCAAAAAATATATTATTTAGGATTAATATTTTTTAAAATATCCGTGTATATTAAAAATGAAATGACAAATCGATTAAGCACAACGACAAAGAATGACATGAAAACAAAAAAATAAAAAAATAGAAAAAATGATATTTAATAAATTATCAAGCTCGTAAATCTTTGAGAAAAACTATTAACTCCCTCGATAAACTCTACTAGCTTTTAGAACGAATCTCAGAAAGCATAATAATAGCATTATATATGATACACATCGAACAACTAGCGAAATAAGAGATGAAGATCGTCAAATCTAAGGTTTGATAGAGAGATTATCTAAATCTAAAATAGAGTGACCAACTTGTTTTAAAAAGATTTATTTCGTAATTGTTCATATAACCGTCCAATTTTGATTGATTGTAATGTTCTTGGCGTTGTATTTTATTCACCAAGATTATTTGAGAACAAGTAGTTGGTTAGAGAAGACTTTATCCCATGCATGCAGTTAAGGTGGTTCAACTAGGTGGTGGTTCTCCTATATTAGAATTGTTCGTGTACTTGAAAACATTTCCAAAATTGTTCAAAGTTGTTTGTTAGTGATAGAATATCTTATGCACAAAAGTTGAAAATTTATAAGTTTCTATTAATGATAGAATATGAAGCCTATCCTTTAAGTTTCTAAAGTTATCTTTTGTATTCAGGAAGAGAATAATAAGAAATAATGTTAAATTTATCTAAATTAAATTTTAATTTATCGGTGAAAAAATAAAATTAGCGTAAGTAGATGTACTTATATTCTTTTAATGTTCTTTTCCCTTAAAATATAATGATTTTTCCAATTGATGAGTATATCAATTATATATCCTCTCTATTGATAAGGACACAAAAAGTAAATGATCGTACCTCAATTTGAGGACATTACTGTTACAAAATAACAAATATAATGTAAGTTATTTTGGTTTGGTTATTTCTAATTTAGCCATTCATAATATTAGAAATACCACTTATGTATTCTTATTTTATATTAATGACAAATATATCCATAAACCAAAAATTTGATTCACATTATATTACATTATTTTGTCTTATATCACTACAACAAAAAAGAGTTTTGGCGACGCTTAAAAAGACTTCTGCCAATCCTTAAAAGCGTCGCCAAAAACATCACCGACACTTATTCATGCGTCGCCAGAAGCAGGGTGGGCGCAAGTTATAACAACGCTTAATTAAGCGTCGGTAAAATTACTTTATGCGTCGCTAAAAGTCTATTTAATTTTTAACAATTCTTTATATTATTAATATTTTTTTGATATATTTTTCTCAATAATTTTTATTTTTTATAATTAAATAATTATTAAAAAAATATTTCATACTAATTATTATCAACATTTTTAATTATAAAAATTCTCATAAAATCATATAACAATCCAAAAATATCCCTATCAAACAAAACAAACAAAACAGTTTTGAAAAAAAAGCTAAAACAGAAAATTAGCGTCACCAATATCTACTTCATCTTCCTCCCAATATCTACTTCATCTTCCTCTTGGTCCTCCAATATCTACTTCATCTTCTTATTGGTCATCTACTGCAATTATGTAAAAAAAAAAAAAAATTTAAGATAAGAAATGATGGTATATTGATGTAAAATAAATATAGACAAAATTTGAAAAAAAAACCTGATTGTTGTATCTACATTTCTTATTCCTGCAGTTGATAATTTGATGAATACTTCAGTCAGCCAACACTACAATTAAAAAAAATCAAATACAAATGATTAATTTTGCAACCTGTTGTAAAAATAAAAAGATTGAAATTTTTTAATATTGTTAGATTTAGGTAATGGGTATAATAGTAATAATACCTGAGGGAGAATACCAAGCTCTAAGAAAAGGGGACCCAATATGAAATTTCCGCCTAACCCGTGCAAATCACAAGAAAAAGTAGATGTGGTTTCCAAGCTGTTGGATTCAGTTCTTTTTACTTTGATTCAATTATTTTACTACCTTTGTATAAGCTTACTGCTTCATATATTGTCACAGATGCAGCTATAGACACTTAATTGTCATAAAAAAAATATTACATTATTTATATTTGAAGACGGAATTTTATTTATCAAGATTTGTTAATACCTGCCATGCGTTCAGATCAAGTAGGCAGCTGAACACGGTTCGGTGTAGGTCTGTAACAGGATGATCATCATTAGATTAGTTGATGAAATATTTAATAAGATGTTGAAAAAGGTAGATTATTTAATTACCTTGACTATCTGAACTAGAAGGAATCCTAGCCAAACATATACCAACAATGACAACTCTTTCCAGTGAATATTTTTAAGGAGTGAAACCTTATCAAATACAGGAGGAGGCATATTACATTAGGAAAACTAATTGAATTTATAAACAGAGATCACTACTATATTTTACTTACCTCTTCTTCTTTTGAGTTATTCAAGCCACTGACAAATAATTGTCTATATTCCCCTCCCTGATCAGAAGAACATCTTCAGCAGCAACAGATGGTTTTACTTGTGATTCATGCAGCTTAGCTTCTTCCTACAAAAAAGTCATTATGCACGTCAACTTTCATTTTCTTTTTTGAATGAAAAAAAACATATATTAAATAAAAACTTGATATAACATCTGATCTAAGAACCATATATTTCACATGATTAACATTGATGTGAGGATTTTGTACAACTTGTCGAGTTAAAAGAATCATAACAAATTTTTAAAATCATATTCATCTTTAATTGATTTAGCATATATTATATATAAAATTATATACATGGACTTACCTATCATTTAAGATTGCTATGTAGCATATATTACATATAAAATTATATACATGGACTTACCTATCATTTAAGATTGCTATGCTCAGTTCCTAGCAAGTGGCTTCCTCAAAAATCCTAGGGATGTGAATCACAACAAGATACATTCATAAGTTTGCAAAGATAGATGAAAGACACACAAGTGAGAGAACAAAGAGAGACCCTGCTTTACTTGATGAACATAATCCTAATAAAGTAATTGGTCCTGTAGCTTCAGTATGAATATTTACTAAGAAAGTGATAGAATTTTGGCCATAGATTATCAATAACCATTAATGAAACAACTAGAGATAATGGTGGTTCTATGAAAAAAATGACAATAAACACAAAAGCGACAACTGAGGATGATGGTTCTATAACAAAAAAAACACTCAACACAAGACAGCAAGAAAAATCAATTTCCTTATTGAGTTTCTATGGCACAAAAACAGTAAAAACACAAAACATAACTAATCATAACAAAAGAAAACAAATAATAGCCAAGCTCAATAAAAGATTATCATATCCTGAAATCAAACATGACAGTTATACTTAAACCACAATAACTAAAGAGATTGTAATTTGCATAATAATATAACCTACTAAAAGGTTAGTAGTAGTAGTGCAGAACCTATAGAAATCCATTGCATAATTAAAAAAAGAAAAAGGAATTGATTTGGGTCATTAAGCCCACACAATTAGACTTACCATTCCCTTCTTTTTACTGAAATAAACAACTAAGAAGTATGACCATAACCTATTACCAAGTCATTTAAATACATTACTTAAGAAATTCAATAAAATAAATAATATTTGAAGTCAGTTTTTGTTTTCTCCATAGACATCATCAAGAAGACATTTGTCAAAAACCTGCAAACTTAGTAATACATATGAAACAAATCAGTGGGAAAAACTTAGAAACATACCTAGAAAGGGAGACTTCCACGACCCGCAGATAAGGAAAACCCTAATGACAACTCTGTGCATGTTTGATTCCATACCGAGGACGAGTTCTAAAGAACGGCATTTTGTTGCTTCACTTTCAAACTAAATGTTGTCCTAAATTAAGAAGCCATCTTTTAATTATTTATTTCTAATTTGAATTTATCGTCGTGATCAAATTGTAACTGAAATATTCAATACACACTGATAAAAGAAAATTCCGATATTGAG
This sequence comes from Impatiens glandulifera, assembly GCF_907164915.1. NCBI lineage: Eukaryota > Viridiplantae > Streptophyta > Magnoliopsida > Ericales > Balsaminaceae > Impatiens > Impatiens glandulifera. Next base: position 655,464 of record NW_025919138.1, read on the forward strand.
CTCTTATATCAAAATCACGCTCGTTTCAGAGAATTTAGGTTAACATCTTCAAGGTTATAATGAGTATAATGACATAGTATTATCAAAATTCGAACTACAATCTACAAAAATATACTTCCTAAAAACCGGTTTCAAATCCAGAAAAAGAGAAATATAGAGAGAGAGCGAATGTCAACAGGCGTAACTAAACTAACCTCGTAGCGCGACGAACTAGCTGCTCTTGGCGGTGGATTGTGGAGACTGGAGCTGTTTCGCAATGGGTGAATGGAGACGATGAGTCAGAGGAGAGGATGATTAGGTTATAGAATGAATAGGTCTGTTTTACATTAATTGGGCTTAGACTTGAAATGGGCTTAGATTTGGGTTTTTTTATAAAATTTAAAATCTAAAAGACTTATTCCTAATTTTGAAAAATTTATAACTTCATCTTTTATTCTTAAATATAATATAATATTTAATTAATTTATTTTTAGTTTATATTATTTTTATTTTAAATTTAATTAAATTTAAATAATAATTAAATAAAAGACAGATTTTAATAAAAAAAAATTAATAATTCTATAAAAAATTTAAAAATTATATTATATACAATAATAATTAAATTTTAATGTTAATAAAATTTTAAGTTAAATTTAAATAAATAAAATTAAAATAGTGAAATAAAATATTTATAAAGTTTAAAAATAAAATATAAAAAATATTAAAATTTAAAGGTAGTTGGATAGGTAGAAAGGTTGGGAAAGGTTTTTTTTTAGTTATTACCCACGCTTAATATGCGTTGGCATATAAGGGTCGCTGAAAGTATATTTTGTTGTAGTGTATTAAATATGAAATTTGCACAACTATTTATTATACTAGTGACTCATAAATTTTAATAATCTCTCACTAAATCATGTATATACAAAAATAAATTTGTGAACCATGATGCACCAAATATTTTTTGTAATCTCAATCATATATTGTGTAAATAATTTTATCAATTAATTATATCAATACAAGATCAAATAGCTCGCTGATGTATTTAATCACAACTAGACTCAACAATGATCACATAAATTAATACAATTAATTGAAAAATCATATCATTATGTGAGGCATGAAAATTTAATGCGCAACAATTTGTTCAATTAAATTTTCAACAAGTTCTACTTAAGTGAGATCAAACTCTTAACATTATAGTATATAAAAAACACAAGTATTTACACAAACACTTGTAAGTCATAAAATAACAATGTAATATAACTCTCACTTAAACTAAAGATCCTCAGTACTAAAATACCCATGTGAGTAGTGTGTTAATGAAAGACCTTGTGTACCAAGCCTCTTATAAGAGATATGCTAACATATAGTTTATTCATAAATGTTATAAGCTTAATTGTCTATTATGTTCTTTTTCTTTAACAACAAGAAATTTAATTTTAATAAATTTTGTCTTTATTGTACTCCTATTATTGTTGGAATACAATATGACTAATATGATGTCATTGTACAATTTTAGTGATCTTTCAATTCCTTCCATAATATGCAGCCCCATGACAAATTTCTTAGTCATAAACAATGATTTTATTCCTCGTAACATGCTATGAATTTAATTGTCATGTTAGAGGAAACTAAAAATATTTGTTTAACACTCTTCTAGGATATAGATCCTCCACTGATAAACATCGTCTAAATTCAATTTTTTACTATTTTGACATCCTACAAAATTAAAGTTAGATTACCCAATGATCTCAAACAGATTTGACCTCCGATATATGAGCATTTAATCTCTTTTTATTCTCAAATATCTCATAACTATTTTAGATACTTAATGTGAAATATTTCATGCCAAACAAAATTTCTTTCACATATAAAATCATAAATATGTATTACTCCTAGTAAACATGTGATACACACAATCATCGATTAAATTCACCTCAAAACCAAAAGAGAGAATTATTTTGTGAAATATAGGTTACCCTTGACGGGATGCTTCTTTAAGTCCATATATGGATTTCTTTAATTTGTGTTTCTTTTAGTTCGAAGATTGGTTATACTCGGGAAAGGTCTTTCGCGCTTCATTCTTCATACTCGTTCAACAAAGGTTTCTACTTATAAAGTTGGTATTTGAAAATTGATTGTATATAGGTTTAGAATTATTTAAAGTATTGAAACATAAATATTTAAATACGGGTACCTATTTTGGATGATAATTAGGGTGGAAATACCGGAAGAATATTTGTCATTTTTAAAGGAATTAAGGTTTAGAAATAAACACCAAACAAGCCCTTGTTGAAATATTTTTGTGAAAATATCTTAAAATATTTAAAATGCATTATATAATTTTTCGGGATTTTTAGAAAATGATTTGAAGTCCCAAAATTATAAAAATAATTTCGAATTTTTAAAAGTGGAACCAAATAGGCCTTAGGACCGAAGTCATAAGTCTTGGGTCTAATTTTATCGGTTGGGATCCAAAGACCCTCACTTTGGGCTCGAGAGCTCTCGGTCGGAGTCTCTCAGTCGAGAAGTTAAGGACTCTCAATCCTTAGTTGATCTCACTAGTCTAGGTGTAAAACCTATCGAGCATAGACTAGCTTGGGGCTAGGTGTCTTGGTCAAGATGTATAAGCCTCTTGATCCGGGGTGGCTTTAGGCTATGTTTCTCGGTCCTTAGTCTACGGAGTCTCGGTGCCAGGTCTGGGATTCTCAGTCCCAAGTTTGTATTTCTCGGTCGTGGATCTTGGGAGTCATCATCCCAAATCTGACCTCTCGGTCCCAAGTGAGAACACTCGGTTGGATTTCTCGTTCCTAACTCAAGAACATCGGTCTTAGGTCTCGGTTCTAGTTTATTTTTATCGTCCCTTAGTCTCGGTCCGGATCGAGGATTCTCTGTCAGATCTCTTGTTCTTTGTCTCACAAGCCTCGGTCCTCAAGAACACAATGATTCCATTTTTAAAATTCATTTTTTAGCTATGATTATTTGATTATAGAGCTTGGGTAGCTTTACAAATCTCCCATGAACATGTTGATCATCATCTCAAGGTATGGATCGACCTGGCTGATGATCAATTTGTTCAAAATAGTTTATGATAAAAACCGGGATTTAGATTTTAAGGTTATTTTGAAGTGTAAGGAGTTATCTAATAGCTTTCTTATACTACATATACTTGATTGGTACCAAAACAAGAACATTAGTTGTTTGTTTTGAACAAATCAACAATCCAAATTTTATTTTATTTTGAAAGTTTTAATTTTGATCAAAACATGATCAGGATGGATCAAACATGATCCAAATAATTTCCCAACATCATTACAATCATGTTGGGAAGCTTGATGGGTTGTGATTCTATCGAATTAACCTAAAAATAACAAACCCGTTTTTTTTTATTTTTAAAATTCAAATTTGGATTTTTGATATTTAGATGTATTGATCGATTTTATCATATCTAGATAGTTTATACAACATTTAGGGAGGAATTTTCAACCATAAAACATCATAAACAACAAGCATACAAGCTTATGTAATTTGATATATAAAAATTTCAAATTCAAACTGTAAATATGAATTATAGGTTATTTGAACCTTACTAAGGATTGGAAAACACTCTTTGATCGTTAGGGAAAGTTTTTGGATGCATAGATCTGAGCTTAAAGGCCTTAAACAAAAAATTCAAAAAATCTGAAGTTATAAAGCTATAATGGCCCTTCTTGATTATTTTTTTTTATTTCAGGATTAGGTGTTGGTAGGTTACCTTCAGAATGAATTGGGGGTTATTTATACTCATTCTATGTCAGTTGAAGAAGCCTGGTGACCTGAATCAGTCAAAAGCCATTAATGGATTTTGACTATTCTTTGATGGTAGTCAACGGAGTAGGATGATTCATCTATATTTTCGTAGGGGAGAATGATCACCATTGTAGGGTGATTAGTTTGGTTTTGGATCATTCAAAATCATCAATAAATGGCTGAGTTCTAAGATCAAAAATCATCACAGCTTCTTCATGTTTATCCTCGCGGCATTGTGATGAAGAAGGTGATCAGAGCAAAAAACGACGTCGTTTCGTCTGTTTTGGCGCTCTATTGGCGATCCGTCAGTGGTCCGTCAGTCGTTTCGATGCGAACTACAAGCACGCTCCATCGATTACAACTAGCTAAGCGAAGCATTTTGGGGCGTTAGATGAAGACCAGGCAGGCGTTCATCTGTTGGCCGCGAATCATGCTGCAATGAATCCTTTGGGTTTTAACTACTTACAAAAACCTCAAGGGTTTATTTGAAATCAATTTTTATTTCACCCTTTTGACTTTTATTTTGATATTTTTAAATACACAAAATATTTAAGTAAATATGATAAATATTTTATCAATTTATTTTATTTTATTTTTTGTATATTTTTAGGATTTAAATAAATAATTCTCTTTAAATGAAATGAATACAACAATTCATCAAAATTATTTATTTTTGTTCTTTAATTTTTCTAAAATTATTTTGAGACATTATGAGTTGAACATTTATCCCAGATAATTTTATTTATTTTTTGTTTTGGCCTTATTCTTGATTAATTTGATTAATTAGTATAATAATTAATTGTTTTTAATAAATTTTAGGCCATGAGGTTAATTATTTTGATCTTATTTATTTAAAAATAATTTAAAATAATTATTTTAATATTATAAATTGAAGTATAAGATTTTTAGTGCTTACAATAATAATATTTTGTTGTAATAATGAAACATTTATAATAACTCGTGTCAAATAGATTAATTCTTCACATAAATAAGACTATATAATTATTACATGTTAACAGTCACAAATATTTATGCAATTTAGTCAATTAATTATCTGTCTTTTGGCCGAATAATATAATCACAATAATTTCACAAAACAACCATTCAAAATTTAATTGATCAATTTCAACAAATATTGTCATTTTTGTGATTATTTCTATATATTAATACAATTTAAATATTGAACATTAATATCATTAATTTGAATTTAAATGTCATAGCATTGTGTATAATTCAAATTAATAATAATAATTTGTCAAGAAAAAATGTAATTTATTTTATTTTAAAAATAAATTATATAGTAGGACAAATCTTAATTCTTTAGTTTAAAATTTTAGTTTAAAATTTGTATTGTCCAACATTAATGAGTAAAATAAAGGGACTCCATTTAATGGTTGGATTAAATAAATAATAAATCTTCAAGATTTACTGAACCAAATTTTAAAGATTATTATAGTCCAATATATGTTGGAATTAAGTCCCACTTTTATATTCACTTTTATCCTTAAAAAATGTACTATAACTCAATTATTCCTAATTTATTTTGAAAAAAGTCCATATATATTAAAAATTAAAAAAATCGTTTAAGAAAAACAAAAAAGAATGACATTAAAATAACAAATAAAAAATAAGAAAAAAATAATACTTAATAAGTTATCGAGCTCGTAAATTCTCAAGAAGAACAATTAACTCTAAGACAGACTCTACTAGATTTCGTGAACGAATCTAAAAAAGTATAATAATGATAGTATTATGAATGATACGCATCAAACGACTACGATCATTAAAAGTTCAAGGATTTCTCTCTAACCAGATAGTCCACCAAACAATAATTGGGATGGTAACCCAAATATGTAGGCATGCCATATCAGCCGCATCAATCCAAACTTCTCAGCAACAATCAAATGACTAGGGAATCACCCAATGAATCCCATTAATACTCCACAAAAGACTCCAAATACTAGTCACCCCTCGACAATATAAAAGTAAGTGAGTTTCCGATTAAGCATCTTCTTGACACATACGACTAGACATAATACAACATTTTTGACACATATCATCTATTAGAATTCCACCATGAATAATATTTCATCCAAAGAACGAGATCTTGGATGAAATCTTTAACTCCCCAAGTTTTCATAATTAAATTTATAAGGAATCATCTTAGCGAACAACTTGTAGCAATGCCCCACATCGAATTTATCCATATCTTGCCAACGCATTATGTCTTGTTCAGACGGTGACACTTATTTTTGTCCTACCAAAAGTAAAATTCTATTATGGGACGAAGTCTCCTTAATGTTTAATATCCTTCTATATATAATTCGGCTAATGAAACCACTAGTCCAATGATCAAACATGTCCTTAATTGTGTCATTTCTATATATAACAATTAAAGAAAACTCATGATATGTCATAGCTTGACTTTTGACACTACACCAAATGTCGTTCCAAAATCTAATCGAAGAACCATCTCCAAAATGAATCTAAACTATTCACGAAAAGTTTTTTACAAAGGATAAATTTCCCTCCAAATGCTACATCCCGCTAGATAATTAGATATTTTGGTGACCAACCAGACCAATCATGACCATACTTACATCTGATTATAGATTCCTAAAGACTATTCGGCTCCATTGCAAATCAATTACTTCATTTTGATAGAAGAGTTTTATTAAAAAAAATAAGATCTCGAAGATTTAGACCTCCTTGATATTTGAAACATTTAACCTTATCCCAACTAACTAGATGACAAAACGATGAGTTAGAAGATCCTCATAGAAATTTACATATTATTTTCTCCATTTAACCGCAACAATCTTAAGGAGAATGAATAACGACATCATATATGTAGGAACAAAGGATAACACACTCTTAATGAGGATTATCCGACCCCCTTTCGAGATTATTTTACTTTTCCATCTAGACAACTTTACATTTCATTTTAGTTATAATCGAGTCCTAAGAGACATTGGATCGTAATTTAGCACCTAATGGCATGCCAATATATGTTGACGGAAGATCGCCATTTCTGAACCCCAACACATTTACCAACATTATAGTTCTATATTTGATTTTTTTTGAAAAAAAAGATGTCTTACTTATTAAGATTAACTCGAACACCGGAACATGCACTAAATAACCATAAAATATCTCGAAGGTGTTTAAAATTCATATAAGTAGCCTAAACCATGCAGAGTGTGTCATTAGCGAAAATAAAATGTTATATGGAATATGGATGTATTCTTGACCCACAACTCACTCCATGGATGAGTCCCGAGTTTTCTACGAAAGTTATCATTTTTTAGAGAGCTTCCATAATAATGATGAACAAAAAAGGAGACAGTGGATCACCCTATATGATCCCTTTAAAGCTCTCGAAGAATCGTTGAGAATTTTCATTAACAATGATAGAAAACTTAATCGTCGAGAAAAAAATCTAATACAACCAATCCATTTCGCATCCATTCCCATTTTGTCATTTACATCAAATAAAACTTCTAATTGACACGATCATAATCTTTTTCAATGTCTAACTTGACAAAAGTACATTTTTCACCTTTTGAATTAGTTGAGTAAATGCACTCATTAACTCTTAATACGGCATCATATAATTAACGTCCTTCGATGAACGCCATTTAATTACTAAATATGAATGTCTCTAACACCCTCTACAACTTGTTGGCAAAATATCTTGCGATAATCTTCTAGAATGACGAAACGAGACTGATAGACCTAAAATTATTCACATCAATAATTCCTAGACATATCAAAGAAGTGTTTCAACTCTTATCAAATGATGATAATTGAAAAGAATGATCAATTGCTTCCTTAATTTCAGTTTTAAGGAAAAGTCATGCCTTCTTAAAAAGAGCAAAAGTAAACTTGTCGCATGCGTTTTATCACTTCCACACACCTTAATGGCCTCCTCACGAGCCTCAAATATATCTTTTTGCATTGTACTAGTTGAATTAAAAGTTATACTATTCAATTTAGGTCTGACATTAAATGGATCCTTAAACAAACCCTAATAGAATTTGACAATACTCGTACAGATTTCAGGTTCACTATTATAAACTTCCCCCTCGTTCGAGATAGAATTTCACATTATTTCTTGATTGCGCTTTAGAGATCCCATGAAAAAACTTGGGGGCGTGCCCAATTTAACCATGTAGCTCTACTTTGTTGACGTGCCCAATTTACTCTTCCTTACACATATATAGTAACTTGCTAATAATGTGAATCTGAGAACTAACCATCTAAACGAAGAGTTCACGAATCTCCTCATTCCCATCAATGACATTAATTTTATTACACAATTCATTGATTTTAGCACAAAATAAAGTACGATCCCCCACGAAATAACTTTTGAGAAGCTTACATAGTTTCCTTAAATTCACAAAGAGATTACTCAATGGAGAATCAACTAATGACTGATCCATGATTGCACACACGGTATAAAGTTTTCTTTGATCAATCATTTATTTTTTGAATCTAAATGGTTGATATGTTCTTTCCATCTTTTAGCGTTGTATCAAGATCAGTCGGTGATCTGAACAACTCCATGGAAGAACCTTTTGAAATATATTAGAAAATCCTCGAAAAATTGATTCACTTATTAGAATTTTGTCGATACGAGAATGAACGTGACCCTCATTGCCATTACTTTTCCTAAAAGTAAATTGACCACCTTCCAAAGGAAAATTGATAAGTTCGAGTTCTTTAGTTGTCTTTGAGAACTCGCACATTAAGTGTCCACTGCGCCTTCAGTGGAGGTTGACCTGAGGGTTAACGGAACCACCATTATGCTTATCCCCCACTACGCGGTATTAAATCATTCTCACTATAGAATTTGTTGACCCATCAGCCTTTGTACCATTCTTTTATGCCTATTGGCCCTTTTTCTTTTATATAGGAATCTCACTTAATTCATGTTGCCCACAAAAATAATTGGTAAGTCCAAAAGACTAGCCACGTTCTTCATCTCCTGGGACGGATAGAGCTAGGGGTTGAGGTGGGATTAAGCCCACCCTTCGCTCATTTATAATTTTTTTATATACATACAATTTAAAGGAAGGCGGTTGAGTATATATAATGATGCTTAATTTTTAAAGTGCCCGGATTGTCGGGTCGAGAGATGTAGTTAATTTAGATATATATGTGAGAGTAATGGATACTTGGATCGGATTATGGGTTGACCCGCACATAAACTTAAAACGGTTAAAAATAAAATTAAAAATGATATATGTATATTTCGAACTTACAAGCTAATAAAATAAGTACAACCCTTTAAACAACTAGGATACCAACACTTTATATTTTAAATTCAACACTAAATTTCATGAACGCGGGACATTTTAAAAATATAAGTTCAACTTTTTAACTAACTAATCTATATATATATAATGATGCTTAATTTTTAAAATGTTCGGATTGCCGGATTGATAGTTGTGATTAATTTGGATATATATGTGAGAGTAAATGGATACTTGGGTCGGATTATGGGTTGATCCTCCCTAAACTTAAAACGGTTAAAAATAAAATAAAAAATGTTATATGTATGTTTCGAACTTTCAACCTAACAAAACAAGTACAACCCTTTAACCAACTAGGCTAATAATATTTTATATTTTAAATTCAACACCAAATTGATGAACGCAGTGGTTCATCAATAGTTTTTAATCGGTCATAATTATTTTTTGACTCTGCACTATAGATTTCACTATTATTAATGAGCAATAATAGAAGAATTTTGTCATATTTATAGAGATATGGGACATAATTCAAATGGATATAGTAAGTCTCGCTTGAGCTAGTTTAATGGTAGTATTTACATTTTTCTTTTCATTCGTAATATGGGGAAGAAGTGGACTCTAAAGGTCAAACTAATTGAGTTGAGGAATTAAAGTATATCAATTGTTTTAGAGATCGTTCTGCAATGTGAGAGTAAATAGATACTTCAGTCGTATTGTTGGTTGACTCGTCCATAAACTTAAAACGGTTAAAAATAAAATAAAAAATGCTATCACATTTTTACCGTAATATTTTTTCACGTTTTTTATATTATGATTCGTGCAAATGCACGGGATACATGCTAGTTATATAAATATGTATTAACTATCATAATAATAATAATAATAATAATAATATCAAAAAACACTTATTTTCTCATTCCATTCACAATTTCACATTAACTAAAGAACCCTAACCTTATATTTCATTAGTCTTATAATTGTTTGCGGTAATAACTTCTATCTCTATATTAGTACTTTATAATTTTTTTCCTTAGAGTGAAACATATTTATTATTAAGACTTGTTGCTAAATGCGACGACTATCATATTAATGCAAGTTATCAAAAAAAATTTCTTAAAGGTAATGCTTATATAAATTGAAGTGTGCGAAATGCAATTTGAATAATACAAGAGAATATAACCAAATAAGAATATAGACACAATGAAGGTGATCAGGTGAACCATAAACTTAGGTTTGTCCTCAAATTGGCCTTTTATACTCTTCTTTATTTTTATGTGTTAGAGAACTTTTCAAAGATTCTTTCAATGATATATAATCTCTAAAACCATCCATATTCTTTATTGCTCCAATTTTCATACCTCTAAGGAGAAATAACATCATAGACACATGTAACTCGTCTTCTTCCTCTTCATGACAAAGAGAAGGTCTTTTGGATGAACTTCTTCTCATTTATTTCTTTATTGAAAACAAGCGAAGAATGCAAGGAAACCTTAATACCATTTGAACTCGTCTCTATCCCTTTGATAGGGAGAACATAAAAGCTTTTCCTCAACTTCTCACTTAACTCTTCCATTTCCAACAATCATTTGACATCATATCTCTTATAATTATCGTCCCATTCCCTAGTTCTACCTTTGGGAAATTAGAGAATTCATCCCATTAAAATAATTCATCTATTGACAAATAAGACGTTTCTTAATGAATCATCCACTTCATGAGCCCTAAATTTTGCGATAATGACATTCTTCACAAAAATCTCTTCCAAATCTTCACAACCATTTACCAACAAACCAATATTGAACATTTTCAAGTCAATGACAATAAATCATATATTTTCAATTGGTCTCTTGATCTTATACGATGCCAACAAGCATCATCCCATTAAAATAATTCATCTATTGACAAATAAAACGTTTCTTAATGAATCATCCACTTCATGAACCCTAAATTTTGCTCAAAATTTTCTTCAAAATCTTCGCAACCATTTTCCATCAAACCATTATTGAACATTTTCAAGTCAATGGCAATAAATGATATATTTTCAATTAGTCTCTTACTCTTATACCATGCCAACAAGCACCTACAACTATTTTTCTCGTCGTGACCCCAAAAAACTTTTTCTACATAGCTTTCAATTTCTCCGTCACTTCACTGGGAGCATCTCTACTTAAAGGCATGTAGACAAAGTTTAACTAATCTAGACTTCTAATTTGTTCTACCCCTTATCCCCGGATGAAGGTTTCCTTCAAAGATCTCTTTCTATTGATTCTCGATTCATCTTTTTCTACTTGTATATTTTCATTGAGTGGCTTTCATTTCTTCCTTTTCTTACTTCCTCTTCTGGGTTTGAAAAATCTCTTCTCTTCTAAACTGGGTTTCCTTCCAATCGATGAAAACAGGTAATCTCTATGAAAAAGTTTTTGAAATTTGATTATCGTAAGGCGAACAACTAAGATCATGAGCATATCTTTTTATTCATTAAATAATATGTTATATTACTCTTGACTGTTACAACTTTTACAAATAAATGGAAGATCTGCATTAATGAGGAAAATGGCATATTTGCATTGATTATGAAAACAAAATATTTCCAATAATGAGGAAAATAGAATATTTGTTATAAATTTCATTAAATTAGAAAATTAAGTGTTTTTTTATTTAGTATAAATAAAGTGTACGTTGCTCTCATTAGATAAGAAAAATAAGAGAGAGATAACAACTCATGTAATTGTTTTTTAAGATATTAAAAATTTTATAGAAATTTCTCCAAGGTTTGTGAGTGATTTTCTTCCTGGGCCAACATAATAACCCAGTAAAGATATGGGATCATTTAGATAAACAAATTAATAATAGAAATGTTAAACCTGTTCATGATCATGGAAATTCAATTGGGATAATTGGAGGTGTTTCTTTTACTTCAACATTGAGTTTCTTAAAGAAACTAGGTGAATTAAGTGATGATGGAGATGGTTTGCCATTTGTTCTTTCATCCGATCCTTTACTTAGTAAGGAATTGTTAGCTTTGGAGAGGAATTCATCGTTTGTAAGAAGAGGAGAAGATCAGGCCATAGTTCTTGAAACTTTGAGGCAGAAAAGGGTATTTTTGATTTTATTTGAATTGTAATGCCTTGTCATGTATCGAATTCTTGGCATGAAAATGTGTCGGTCGGGTGTTCGGCTCTTTTCTTAATATGGGTGAGTGTGTGGCCATGGAGTTAAAGGAAGCCGACCTTAAACCACTTGAAGCTGGTCATCCTCTTAAAATTGGATTACTTGGAACAGATTCAACATTAAGAATTGGAGTTTATCAGGACAAACTTCAAAAACAAGTAAGTTTCAATTTCATTCTTTATTTTTCTAGTGTTTTTGAATGAAAGTTTTTTTTTTAAAATAGTTTATGTATAATAAAAGATGACATAGAATATGACAACTAACATGACATTAAAAAAATAAATATTGAATTAGTTAAGTATTTAAAAAAATAAAATGTGGAACAAGCGAAATAAAAATATCTGAATTTTTATTTATTTTGTAAGTTAATTTGATAAAATTTGAAGTGAGTAATATAATCTTTAGAGAATATATTTAAAAGTGTTTTACCCTTATATAATATAAATTGATTAATTTTCATTGTTAAAATTAATTTTTAGATACCCTTATTTAATTTAGAGTTAAAATTCTCTAAAGTAATTTTTTTTTAAAATAGATTTTTTTGTTTTCAATTCTTACTCCAAACATAATAAATCATTACCTGAAAAAAAATAATAATAATTTGACTAATTAAGCATTCATAATATATAATATATGGAATGAAGCTATATTTTATAAACTCGTTTTTATATTAAGTGATAAGTTGGGTTATTAAATATTGAATATAGGTTATTAATTGTTTATTTTAATTAAGTTCGTATGATAATTTATTTAAAATCAGATTAAAAAATTAGAGTTGGTAAGCTTACCATACATATTGAGGAATATAGTAAAAACATTTCAAATACAACTTTAATTTTGAAAATTAAACAAATTATGTCATGTTAAAATAGTCTTTAAATTATTTGAAATTTACATATTTTAATTGGTTTATTCATAATTTATATTTTGTGTATTCAACATTTAACTTTTAATTTTATTAAAGCATACTCTTCAATTTGAATTCACTTTGTGGTGATTTTATTCTTGGATGTATTTGTGAAGGGGTTTGAGATTGTCCTCCCTAATAAAGCAACCACATAGTGCACAATGATTCCTCCTCTTAAGGTGTTAAGAAGAAATGATATAGAGGGAACACAAAATATGTTGAGAATAGCATTGAGAGTTCTTCTTGTTAGAGCGGTTAGTATGGTTGTTCTAACTTCCGATGATATTCATGAGCTTTTGTCCGGTGATGATCCTCTCCTTAAAAAATGTGTTGACCCCATGGAGTCACTGGCTAGGGCAACGATTAAATGGGCAAACTCGGCTGGTGTTGAGAGCTTATGAAGAAGTGAATCAGTTCATGTGGTGGTGGTGAATGATGATCCATTGTATTATTATGGGTTTCAATATATATTGTTAGGTCAAATTATTTTGATCAACGTTATTTTAATAGTGTATGAGTAAAACTTTGATTAAGAATGAAGCTAAGCCATCTAATCGCTTTTGTGCAGATGCATCAAAATATGCTAAGTTAGACTTAGTTTGAAACAGGCTAATTAGACGCGTTGTTAGTTAGACGTGCAGTCTAACAGATACGTAGTTAGACGTGCAGTCTAACAGACACGTAGTTAGACGTGCAGTCTAACAGACACGTAGTTAGACGTGCAGTCTAACAGACACGTAGTTAGACGTGCAGTGTAACAGACACGTAGTTAGACGTGAAGTCTAACAGACACGTAGTTAGACGTGTAGTCTAACAGACACGTAGTTAGACGTGCAGTCTAACAGACACAAAGTTAAACGTGCAGTATAACTTCATTTGACTTGGTGGTCTAATGAATCTCGTTATTAGACGTAGGGAGTCTAACTTCCTTAGACTTGGCAGTCAAATGGAGCACGTCTAATGCCTCGCTTCAGTAGTTGTTTGAAGTTAGCATTCGTCTACCCACGATCAACTAGCTGTATGCTAATCCTGCTCCACTCATCCTTGCAGTCCAGTATGACAGCTATTTGTACCCAATGAAAGAATGCCACGTACGCGAATATTCCTCCACTACTTGTTCAGTAAGAGACAGTTTCAGAAGAATATCCGGCGTACTACATGTTCGGTACGTCCACGATCCTTGTGCACAGAGCCTGTTGTACTCTTGTACTATGAAGGCTTTCCAATGGGTTCTTGCCACGTTTCAATACAGAAGATTTGACCGTTGATACCTGTCTTCTATTTAAATATTCTCAAGAACAACGGACGAGTTGCTGTTTTATAGCACTATCTTACGAATTATTTGCTTACATCATCTTCAAGAGAGAGATAGAATCAAAACATTGTCTAGCTGAGTGATACTCTTAAACATATTGTAAGTTGAACAGAATCTGTTCTGTTCAACAGTTATCTAGCCAGTAAACTATATTTGATTCAAAGAAGTATAGTGAATCCTTCTGGTGGTTGGAAGAAGGGGTGACGTAAGAGAGTTTGCTCTGAACATCCATAAACAAGCTGTTGTGTTATTTACATTCTGTTTTCTCTTTTCGAACTAGTTCTTAGCATCAAACCTGAGAAAATGTTTCTGCACTTGAATCGCTTCAAGAGTTTGCAAGGGTTTGTGAAGAATAGAAAGTGACATTAATCCCTAATAAGATTTCTATCAAACCGTTTTCAGAAGTTGTCATCAATAGTCAGACTCCGTCTTTATTGATTACACCGATCCTATCATATATATATATATAATATTTTAGTGAAGAAAGTATTTAAGTCTCAAAACCTCTTTTCTATGTTTAAATAAAGTTTACGAAATCAAAATAAAATCAACTAATGGAATTGTAGAATTTTAGTGAGAATTTTGACAAAATTATTGTTCAAAATTTGATTCAATCTTTAATAACCAAGACTATATGATAAGAGATTAAAATAAAAGAATTTATATCTAGTGGACACGTTATATAAGCGCTCGTGTCCATTTGCAATTATTTGAGTTCTTTTATTGTCATGCATTCCTCGTTTTATAGCAAATTAGTTTTTCGGTTTGTTGTAGAGATGAAACTATCTCAATTTTATTCACGTATTTACAAATATTCTAGTAAGTCAACAACAGACCAAGATTAAAAGAATAATAAAAATTCAAACTATCATTGACAAAGACAAAAACTAAAGATCAAAACCAAAACCTCAAATACTCTTATCTTGCAATTACACCCGCAAAATAGTAAAATGTCATATAATTTCAATCTTTGCATTGCGAATCCTGTGAACTAGGGAGTCAGTGTCGTCGACTATTTTTGTTTAAAATTATTCTTGTGTATTGAAAAGGGCATTAATGTATTTCAGACGAAGACCTCCATCTCCTAAAATATTTATATATATTTATTTAATTGAGCAATTTTGATAAGGTGTGGCGTGTATCAACTTATCGTCTCTTGCAAGAAAACCAAGCATTAATTCATAATGAAAACTCCAGAATAAGAAATGATCATAATTTTTTTTTCAATCGAAACGAGTTAAATATTGCACCATTATATATCAACAAACATTGAATTAAGAAATTGTGGAAGGTAAATCCATATTAGCCAAAACGGACAAATACTTCATATTTTTAAGAACGCAAATAAACCAACAAAAAAAACATGACCGTATTTAGAAAAGCATGCTTTTGAAACTTAATCTTTGTTTGAACTAAAGGAATTGTAAAATTTCATGAGAATTTTAACAAAAATATGGTTCCAAATTGATTAGATCGATAATAATCAAGACTAGAAGAACATAATCTTGAATAAAATAATTTATATCACACTTATATCTAGATGTACACTAAAAGAATTTCTTGCTTCATTTTTCTACATGTGAATCCACATTTATTTGAGTTTTTTTCATTTCCATGCAACTCGTTTTTATCAAATATTAGTTTTCTGTTTGTTGTAGAGATGAAACTATCTCAATTTTATTCATTTTTTCCAAATATTCTAGAAAGTCAAACAACAAACCAAGATTTAAAGAACAATAAAAAAACAAAATTTTCATTAATAAAGACAAAAACTGAAGACCAAAACGAAAACCCGAGTACTCTTATCTTGCAATTACACCCACAAAATACTAAAATGTCATACATTTCCAATATTTGCATTGCATCTCCTATGAACTATTGAGTCGGAGTCGTCGCCTATTTTTGTTTAAAATCATTCTTATATATTGAAAAGGGCATTCAAACATGTATTACGGATGAAGACTTTAATCTTGTAAAATATTTATATATTTATTTATTTATTTATTTATTTGAGCAATTTTGATAAGGTGTGCGTGTGTATCAAATTATCGTCACCCGCAAGAAAAACAACATTAATTCATAACAGAATCTCTAGAATATGAAATGATCATAGAAAATTTAGAAAAATATTTCATATTTTTAATAACAAAAATAAATCAACTAAAAATGACCCTATTTGGAAAAGCAACATTTTGAAACTTAATCTTTGTTTGAACTAAAGGAATTGTAGAATTTCATTAGAGAGAATTTTAACAAAAATATTGTTCAAAAAATTGATTCGATCGACTAGAAGACCAGAATTTTTTGTTTGATTTCATTTGATGATTTGAATGATTCATGACGTGAGATAGTAGTCTAATTGGATTAAATCCAAATAAATTAAATCAAACCAGCTCTTAAGCAATTACGTTTTTTAGAACGTTCATTTATATACATAAAACAGGAACACAGGAAAGAATGAAAAAAAATACAGGGCTTAAAATCTTTTAAGTTAAAAGTAGTCCATCAATTGGAAATGCCAATTAATCAATTAAGTTACTTATGAAGTTTGGAAATGTATGAAATATTTGATCTTGAGCAATTAACAGAATAGCACAGAAAGACTTTTGCCACTGGAAGAATGACCAAAGTAATTGGTCGGTATCATTCGTATTCACACATCATTGTGCTTCCTTTGCAGGTTGGTACGTGTAAACTAATTGTTAAATATTTTGTCGTTTATTTAAATCTGTATTTGTTAGAGACTGATGGGAACAATTCATGTCTAAATCATTTTAATTTCTTACTATATTGAAAAGATTAATATTTTATTATATTTTAAATTATTAAAACTTGAGATTACTATAAATCCTCTCCATAAATGGATATCAATATAAGATCCTTACATTTTAAGAATTAGTTGTCCTTACCTTATAATATACCATATTATAGAATGTGAGTACATGTAAATTAATTGTTAAATATTTTGTCGTTTATGTAAATCTCTACTTGCTATAGACGGATGGGTATTAATGATGTCTAATTCATTTTACTTTCTTACTTCATCAAAAGTATTATTATTATCTTATTATGTTTTAAATTATTAGAACTTGAGATGAATTACAAATCCTCTCCATAAATGGATATAATATGAGATCCCTAAAATTTAAGAATCCTTATATGATACCATACTATAGAATGTGAGTACGAATATTTTTTCGTTTATCAAAATCTGTACCTGATATAGACTAATGGGTACTAATAATATCTAATTCATTTTACATTCTTACTTCATCAAAAATATTATTATCTTATTATGTTTTAAATGGGAAGTTCGACGATTCTTTGTAGTATTTTTGGTCTGTTTGTCGCATCAATGAGCGACAAGATCTTGATGGTGATGATGATCGACTCTCTGACAGTGAGTTGACGACGACGAGTTTTTTTTGATAAGACGTCGGGTATGTTTATGGGTGATGATCTTCAACCGATCTGTAACACAAGGAAATTAATTTTCTAATGGATGGTTTTACAAAATATGACAAAATTTCTTTTTATTATTATTTGTTCTCTTTAATAAAATTAATCTAGGAAACTGACATTTCCTTGTATTTTAGATTTGATGAAGGTTATCATTCATAAACATACTCTGATGTCTTTTCGAAGGAAATTCGACATCACCATCTCACCATCTGATAGTCTAACATTTCTATCAAGATCATGTCGCACTAGACATTGATGCTGCACAGACCTCTCCTACTACATAAAATCGTATTATTTGGGCCCTAAAGTTGGTTTATATTTTCAGTATTTATTTCGGTAGCTAAACAAATTGAGAAGTTCGACGATTGTTTGTAGTATTTTTGGTCTTTTTGTCGCATCAATTAGAGACAAGATCTTAATGGTGATGATGCTCGACTCTCTGACAGTGAGTTGACGACGACGAGTTTCCTTTAATAAGATGTCGGGTATGTTTATGGGTGATAATCTTCAAATGATCTTTAACACAAGGAAATCAGTCTTCAAATGGATGGTTTCCTAAAAAATATGACAAAACTCTTGATTATTTTTTCTTCTCTATATTAAGAAGAATAATTTAGAAAACTGATATTTCCTTGTCTTTTAGATTTGATGAAGGTTATCATTTATATTTATACTATGATGTCTTCTCGAAGGAAATTCGACATCACCATCTCACCCTCTAATAGTCTAGCATTACAACAAGATCTTGTTGCACTAGACATTATTGTTTCACAAAACTCAATTACTACATAAAATCGTATGTTTTGGGCCCTAGAGTTTGTTTATATTTTTTCCATTATTCATTTCAGTAGCTAAACAATATGGGAAGTTCGTTGATTCTTTGTAGTATGTTTGATCTTGATGGTGATGATGCTTGACTCTAAGATAGTGAGTTGACGATGACGAGTTTACTTTGATAAGACGTCAGAGTATGTTTATGGGTGATAATCTTCAACTGATTAGTAACACAAGAAAATCAGTCTTCTAAGGTATGGTTTCCAAAAAATTATGATAAAAAATATTTTGATTATTTTTCTTCTTTTTAATAAGAAGAATAATTTAGAAAACTGGCATTTGCTATTTTATTATATTTAATGAAGGTTATTATTCATAAACATACTCTAATGTCTTCTCAAAGAAAATTCGACATCACCATCTCACCCTCTAATAGTCTAACGTTACGATCAAGAATCTGTCGCACTAGACATTGATGCTGCACAGAACTCACCCACTACATAAATTGTATGTTTTGGGCCTAGAGTTTGTTTCTATTTTTAGTATTTATTTCAGTAGATAAACAAAATGGAAAGATTTTGTCGTTTATCTAAATTTGTACTTGCTAGAGACTGATGGGTACTAATCATGTCTAAATAATTTTAATTTCTTACTCTATCAAAAATATTATTATCTTATTATGTTTTAAATTATTAGAACTTGAGATGAACTATAAATCCTCTCAAAAAATATAAATCACTATGAGATCCCTAAATTTTAGGAATTAGTTATCGTCACCTTATAAGATATTATAGAATGTGAATAATTATCTGATTTTATATTATAAAAATGGAATCACATAGTCAAACTAAACATTGGCTATTCATGATGATTATTATTAATTGAATAGTATACTTTTTATTAATATTAAAGAACTTATTGATTGTTAATTTATTTTCAATGAAAAAAAAAGATAGTTAAGAGCCTGTTTTTTTGTTTGTGAGGTCACTGCGCGAATTGAATGTTACTTTATTAATAACACTTACTAATGAACTTTACATCAGTATTATATGACTTAACGTTACTTTATTGATAACATTGCAGTTAATATTATTATGCTCGTGCATCGCACAAATTTTGTTTAGAAATTATGTCACTTGTGTGTAAAATTTCTATCTTTTTAAAATGTAGGATATAAAGATTACATGTAAATTATGTTTAGTTAATTACAATATGTCCTATGAATTTGAAGGCTGTTTCAATTATTCGTGAGGGAAAGGCGGATTTGGTTCCGTCAATTTTAAGGATATATAAAATATCTCGTACAAGTTCAGGGCTATTACAAGTTACTTGTCAAGAACTTTTTCCAAATATCTCATCTCACAAACTCCATTTCTAAATTGGGATGGAGTTTTAGTTACACATGAGGTGGGAGACGGGAGGAAACATATCAATTTGCAATAGGCTTGTAATAGACAATTCTATTAGTCTATAAACACATAATAAACAATTTCATTTGCCATAATGAACCGAGTGGTTTGGCAACACATGTTTTTGCCAACACTAATACTGCAATAATAATTGGAAATACATATTTTATTACATTATGAACTTGGGAGGTGTAGATGTTATCACTATTTTCTTTATTTTTATTTTTTTATTAACTTCATATACTTGCACTAATGAGTTTCATTACTGGGTAAGATTGCTCATGACTATTTACATTTTGGCTTTATCTCAACATTTTTTTGAGATAATAATTTGCTGTCTCATTTATGAAAATCATGTAAAATGTATTTTGCTACCTTTTGTTGACTGCGGATGTTCGAACTCAAGCAATGTATCAGCTTCAAGACTATGGCTTCATTGGATGGATATTTTCTTGTTACAGTGAAGATGCACACAAGGTTTGTAGATTTTATGATTAATTTGTTGGCAAGTAATTGGCCAGAAGATTTTAGCATTCAGTTCTGGATTACATGTTAGTAATTATTCAGGTTGGAAGAATCCAGGTTATTGCTTTTCAGTCCTTGGATAGCAAGCAAAGTCAAATGTTGAGAGCAGTTTCAGTTTCTCAGCAAACAAAGAGGTGGTCATCGACCTTGAATTATCCTTGAGTTCTTTAGAAAATGTGTCAACTAGACTTGGCTCTGGAAAGGAAGAAAGTCTTGAAGAAGATACTGGTGATTCGAAAGCTGCCAGACTATTTAAGGTAAATTCATATTTCTTAATTTCTTTTTGGCTAAATAAGAATTAGCTGATTTACAAAAGTACATCACCAATTTGAGTGACTTTGAAGACAATAACCATATCATAGATCGATGTCGAGACTCTCGTAGAGAGGTGTCGTGGAGTGTTTACAATGAGGCTGTCGGTAGATTAACAATAGTCAATGTTACAAAGTTGACCTTAGACTAAATTGGGATGTTAATTTTTATATAACTGCTCAAAAACAGGCTCGAATCTTCAAAAGTTATGAGCTCGAAGTAAATTGGGCTTTAATGACCTTTGGAGAAAGGGAATGATCGAGTTTTTTAGGTTTATTTTTCTTCTCTTTTCTCTATTTTTTAAGCAGTCAAAATAAAACAATACTAAAAATATTCCAACATATCTACTTTTTGCAAAATTATGACAATTTATTTTGATTATTTTTTCTTATTTAATAAGAAGAATAATCTAGAACACTAGCATTTTCTTGTCTTTTAAATTTGATGAAACTTATCATTCATAAACATACTCTAATGTCTTATCGAAAGAAACTCGACATCACCATCTCACCCTCTGATAGTCTAGCATTATCATCAAGATATTGTCGCACTAGACATTAATGTGGCATGGACCTTACCTACTACATAAAATCGTATGTTTTGGGGCCTAGAATTTTTATTTATTTTTATATATTTTTAGTATTTATTTAAGTAACTAAACAAAATGGGGAACAAAATTTTCAGTAAAGACAATTATCACTTAGATTCAAACAAGTCAATTTTTTAGAATTACTTTTTGTCAAGACTGACCAATTCAGTTTAAGTCAACTTTTTAAAACTTAAAATTAGACATTACTCCTCAGAATATCTATTGTCTTACCTCTGCAATTGTTCAGTGCGGACGGACTATGTCAATCTAACAGACGCTGCTATATAGAAACTCCATGAAACTCTTGTTTGGTGATTATCTTTAAATCTACTAATTTAGTCAGGAAATCCATTGTCATACGTTTGAAATACTTCATCCCCGACTACGTCAGTACACACCTCCCTATAAGAGTCTTGACATGTATAGCGATTGTCCTCTATCTCTCATTTTTTTACTTTCTAACATCTTCATTTGGGTTTAATCAAGTAACTGGAATTTTTTTTCTTAGTTTGAAGAATATGTTGTTCGGTTTGAACTTTGAAGGGTGTGAAAATAGTTATTAGATTTTCTTCATTTAGATTTATTTTAATTAATTTTATATATTGTTAAATATTTTAGAATCCTAATTAGCATATTTAGGAAAATTATTATGATATTTTAGAGATTCTAATTCATATTGATTAAAATGGTATATATATTATATGGATTATCTATAATAATAATAATAATATATCAGAAAACACTTATTTTCTCATTCCATTCGAAATTCAACATTAGCTAAAGACCCTAACCACATACCTCATTAGTCTTATAACTATTTGCGGCAATAAGTTTTATCTCAGTTAATACTTGGGTAATATTTTGTCTTAGAGTGAAACACATTTATTATTAAGAGCTAAATGCGACGAATATCATATTAATGTGAGTTAACAATTTTTTTTTCCTGAAAAATAATGTTTATATAAATTGAAGTGTGCAAAATGCAATTTAAATAACACAAGAGAATGTAACTGAAATAATAAAATATAAATTCTCTCTATCTCCCCTCTCATTGTCCACCCAATGAAGGTGATCAGATTAATCATCAACTTAAAACTTAAGTTTGTCCATGCCATTGTTACAACACTCTTTCATTTCTCTCCAACCTATTTCTCTCCAACCTAATGCACTATAGAGAATCCTCAAAATGGCCTTTTACACTTATTTCTTTTTACGTGTTAGAGAATTTTCCAAAAGAGTTTTTCAATGATATAATCCCTAATACCATCCCCATTCTTTATGGCGCCAATTTTCACACCTCCAAAGAGAAAGGACATTATAGACACATAACTGGAGAACGTCTTTTGGAGAACGTCTTTTGGATGAACTTGTTTTCATTTATTTATTAATGGAAAACAAGCGAAGAATGAAAGGAAACTTTGAAACCATAGTCTTTTCCATTTGAACTAGTCTCTAACCCTTTGATTGGGAAAGCATAAAAGATTTTCCTCAAGTTCTCACTTGATCTCTTCCATTGCCAACAATCATTTGACATCATATCTCATATAATTATCCTCCCCTTCCCTAGTTTTACCTTTGGGAAATTAGAGAATTTATCCCATTAAAAAAAGTCATGTATTGACAAATAAGATGTTTCTTAATCAATCATCCACTTCATGAGCCCTAAATTTAAGGATAATGACATTCTTCACAAAAAATCTCATCCAAATCTTCACAACCATTTTCCATAAACCATTATTGAACATTTTCAAGTCAATGACAACAAATCCTATATTTTCAATTGATCTTATACGATGCCAACAAGCACCTACAACTATTTTTCTTTCCGTGACCCTAAAAACTTTTTCTAAATAGTTTTCAATTTCTCCGCCACTTTACTAGGAGCAACTCTACTTAAAGGCATGTAATAAATTTGAATTGTTGAAATCGTATTGGTTAAAAGTACTAAGATTCCCCCTTTGAACATTAATTTATTTCCAATACATAAAGGTTTTCTCCATATTCTCAATGATCGGATTCCATGTTGTCATCTTATGACATTTGGCCCAATTGGCAATCCAATGTATTTGGTACGGAGCGAAGCCAACTTGAGATGTCTATAATCAGTTTAAATCTCAACATTCCTCACTTTCCCAATAGGTATCAAGACAATCTTTTCTGCATTCATACTTAGTCTCGAGTAGAGTTCCATAATGCTAGTTAGATAATACTTCATTGCCTCTATAAAAAATAACGTATCATCTGCAAACAAAAGATGACTCACTACGAGATCATGGTCGTATGCATTAGATTTTACTTGCCAATTCTCCATTTTTCAAAACTTTTGCATGCTTTCCTTGACCAAGAACCTTATGTCCATTCAAGGAAACAACCAATTTTGTTGACAAAATTCTTAAAGGAATCATTACCCTAGAGTCAACTTACATCTCCTCCTACCGTATCATCTTCATCGTCTATTTCCATCTCCTCTAGAGAAAAACTATTTCTACTGGAAATTCATTTTCTTAATCTTTATATATAATAACATTCTTTTTGAATATATTAAATTTAAGCGTTCTAACTCATCATTTTATTTTTATATTCAATCAAATTGCTTGTTTCATTTTTCAACTCGGTACTCACAATTGGGTTTGGACTCATATTTTATTAAAGTTTATATATTGTAATGGGCTTTAAGCCTTTATTGAGTTTAGGAATATTAGTTTAGTCTATTTGGTTTTTGATGTACTCCTATAAATAAAGATATTATAACCTAGGGTTACTTAGACCATTATTCCATGGAAAATTAATAGAATGCATGACTCCCCGAGGATGTAGGCATTATTGGCCGAACCTCGTCATATCTTGTGTTCTTTATTATTATTTATCATTTTATCGATATATCTTTTTTTTATTCTGTGTTTAGAATATATATTTTCTCAATAAGTGATATCAGAGCATGTTTTCAAAATATTTATCATAATCTATTTATGAATATATGATAGAAACTCTAACCGCCATTGAAAAGTTGTTGAATATTTGTGCTTTTGTTGAAGATTGTTGGTTGTTTGAGAAAACGACATTGGTTCTAGAAGAATTAGCTTTTGTGAAAAAAATTGTCGAAATATTCAGTTGCTAAGGAGATGTCAACGGTCGTTAAAATATGTTTTAGTTTTGGGTGACGATGTCTTGAAAAGAAGAGAAAAAAAAGACAATGGGTCTTTTGTTCTTCTCAAAGGCGCCAATGGGTGCAGGTGACGAAAAGTCGCCGTGTAGGCAGCGACACCAGAATGAAGAAGATGAGGTATATTTTTTTGACTTATTTTAATTTGGGAATATTGTCTATTAAAATATAAAAAATAAAAATATATATCTCCATATATATAGATATTATATTATGATATAATATAATATATAGAGAGAAGGAGCCAGAAATCTTTGAAGCGGTCAACAACTAAGACTTTTTCTTTTAAGTCTCGTTTGATTTTATAAAATAGGTTTAAGACCTATTTGATTCTAATTTTCACAAGTAAAGCCTTGTTTGATTTTAATCAAAATTTCAAAGCTTTGTATGCTTTGATCTTGGATTTGTGTTGAGGCTTATTTGACTTAAATTTCTAAAAGATCGTGATTTGTGATATATCTGTTAAGAGATTTGATATTTGTCCATATGGAGATTGAAAATTGGAGTTGGAAAAGAAGGTGGAATACTTATTCGATGTTGCAGATTGTGGAAGACAGTTGATGCAACATATAAAGTGTTTTCTAATTAAAGCTGGTGACTTTAAGGTTTGTTTGTAGAGTTTGGTTTTGATATGTGTGTATAAATGTCGGATTTGTATTTTCATCGAAGTTTGTGAGTATGTTTTGATTGACAATCCCGGTAAGTTCTAGTGCAAAGTTTTCAAGTGGGTGTTGATGTCTCAAGGGTTCTACTAAGAATGATAATTTCTAAGGTATGAGTTGATGGTGCACTAATCATATACATGGTTTGTTACATTTTTTCTATGTTGTATTTGGCTAGAAAAATGTGGAGAACAAACGATATATCTTCATGCTTGTTGAAAATTAGTTGGAAGTTTTATTATAACTGATTGTTGTCTTCACATACATGAGTGATATTATTTCACTATGTTGAGGGTTTTGACTTGAAGAAATTCTCGGCTAAAATAAGTTTGGAAAGATTTTTATTTAAAAAAATGGTTATTGAAGTAGTCAAAAATTAAAAGAGAGGTAGAGAGAAAATCTAGCAACATATTTTCACAGACAACCGCGCAGAGTTCATCAAACTGTCAATTGAAGATTCAAACGGAGTCCGATTGCGCTAAGATTTTGTCGAGAGGTTGGTAACTCATTCCTCTACATTTTTAACAATCAGATCAAGGTTATGATGTGTCGAAGTTTGTTTTTCTGTGGCTTAAAGTGTATGCATAATTTTAGTTTTATTTGACTTGTTTGGGACCAAAAAGTTTTGAATCTTTTTGGTTATGACATTTTATCTTATTGGAAGATTTAATCAAGTTGAAGACGATGGTGAGATTATATGATTTACACTTGACAAAAACATGATCAAGTATGGAAAGTTGTTATCAAAATGGTGTTTATCGATGACAACATTATCGACATGTTGACAGGGAAATCCTTCGGGCCAAATTATAAGATTGCATTAAGTTGGCGAGTGTTAGATTAAATAGTTAATCAATTCATAGTATAAATAAGAATTGAACTCTATTAAATTAATCATGTGCGGATTGAAGAAAACCAGAAGGAAAAAGTTGTCCGATAGTTGATCAAAATCAGCCTTTGATCAAGTTCGAAATTATGCAAAGAAGTGCTTCCGGTTTTATCTCTAAATCGGTATTTTACACTTCGGTTTTATATTGTAAGCGCATTCAGTAGTTTGTGAATTCGGTATTTTACAAAAGCGCAACCAGTAGTTTATACTTCGGTTATTTAAGAGACGTATCCGGTATTATATGCTTTTGGTAGTTTACAATATCAGTTTCTTGTAAACATGTATCCGGTAGTTTACAACATCGGTTTTATATCAAAGGCGCGTCCGATATTTTAGAAGATCGGTTTATGTGAAGGCGTATCTGGTAGTATATGAAATCGATATTTTGCAAATTTGGTTTTATAAGGAGCGCATCCGATTTTCTATAATTCAGTTTTATATTGGAGCGTGTTCGGTAGTTTGTGAGCTTTTGGTTCTATATGAATATCGATATTTTACCACAAGGCACACCCGATAGTTTATTCAAATCAGTTTTTGGATAAATGTCTCCGGTATTTTACCAATTCGGCTTTATACTAAGCATCCCCAATATTTTATTTTTTTGACTCTACATAAGGCACCTCCAGTATTTTCCAAGTATGGCATTTTGGATAAGCACCTTCAAATATACCTGATCAACCTTAGTTCCCAAATAAGCATTTGTTATGGGCAGTTTGACATGTCTGCATAATCAAACTTATAAAAGACTACTATAAACCAAGACAAGTCAAAGTTTCTGAGTTGTACGTTCCTCGTACATCGTAATCCAGCTAATGACAATTTGACTTACTATTACCCAAGTACAGACAAGATCAAAGAGGATCCTCTCTTATGTACAATTCTAGAACTCAATCAATCAAATTAGGACTGGTGTCCTCTGAAGTAAATATGTCCGTTGGTGAAGCAAATATGCCCGTTGCATCTTGCCTACTTAAGAAGACAGAGGAAAACATACTTCACAACTTTTTCACAATCGTTCTAACAACCTTCTGAAAAACTTTTACATACAAATCAACACCAGTTTCCTCACTACTCTCTCAAGCTATCAAACTGTTAAAAGTTTACAAGTGTGCTAGAGTATTAAAGTTGTATTACACTTTATTTATTCTGTGTAAGTTCTCAGTAGTGTAAGTTGACATAATTTGCTTCTGTTCAACATAGTATGTGCTAGGAGTTCGCAAACAGGTAGTGTCTAAGACTTAGTTGTCCGATTGGGTTTGTACAAGTGTTGTATTCAAACCAAATCTTATAGTGAATATCCTTCTCATCTTTGAGGAGATGGGGAGACGTAGGAGCTTTTACTCCAAACATCCATAAAATCTCTTGTGTTGTGTGTTCTTTCCCTTTCACTTGCTGCTTTAAGTCTGAACAAACATTTCCGCACTTGAATTGGTTCAAGAGTTTTTGACGACTTGCAAATAATAGAAACCAATA
Organism: Impatiens glandulifera; assembly: GCF_907164915.1. Taxonomy (NCBI): domain Eukaryota; kingdom Viridiplantae; phylum Streptophyta; class Magnoliopsida; order Ericales; family Balsaminaceae; genus Impatiens; species Impatiens glandulifera. The sequence continues at coordinate 683,138 of NW_025919138.1, forward strand.
TTAACTTCTAACAGAGTTAATATCAACCGAAGTGTGTAAGCGTTCGACGTAATCAGACCCCGTCTCTATTGTTGATCCCGATCCTAACAGCGGGTGATTAAGGATTGACACAATTCTAGTTAACAAAAAATATGAATGAAGACTAGAAAGATGAAGACTAGTGAAAAACACTTACAAGTTGAGGTAAAGAAATCTTGAGAGCAACTCTCAAACGAACCAAGAAGAAATCATTGCATTATCTTCAAATGTGAGAAGATAAATAAAACCTTGAGTGGTATTCCTAGTCATGAAAAATGAGCTAGATGGGAGACTTGGTTAATTCAAAGGTGATGATTTTCTTACTTCTTTTGTTCTATCTTAATTGTCTATGCATTGTGGATCATAGTTTAGATGAATGAGATTATATACTTTTCATCTTATTGAGGAGATGATTGAGACCTTGAATGAGATTTCTAGTCATGAAAAATAGGCTAGATGAGAGGTTCGATCAATTCAAATGGAATAATACTCGATTTCTTTCAGAGAAACAATAGATGATCATTTGAAGCATTGGTGAAGACAATTGAAGAGAGACAGTGAATCTTGAAATAGTATTATTGGATTGTTAGTCGTTTTTGGATTATAAAACTAGTAGATTGCAAGTTAATTTGTTCAAGAAGAATTATGAGGTTGAAGTTGGTTAAGTGTGCAACGTTCAAGGAAAGATGAGTGACAAATGCTTTGTCAAATCTTGAGCTTGAGAAAAAAGATGTCGTGATAACCTAATTTATTTGTTATGAAGTAGACGATAAAGGTTTGTCTTGGGTTTTCTTGATTTCAATCGATATCTTATTTTGAGGAAGTATGCGATGAAAGTTCGTTTTGGGTGTCCTCAATTTTTGATAAATATCTGATTTTGAAAAAGTAGACGATAAAAGTTTGTCTTGGGTCTATTCAGTATTTTGGTTTCAATAGATTGTAGAACATGAAAAATAAGACATTCACTTTGTTGTAAACAAGTGTAAAGATTATTTTGACATAATAAAGAATTGTTAATTCTACATTCTGCATATGTCAGCGGGTATAAACATAGATTGTGAAGAGTTATTGAATGTCTCTCGTCGTTGAAATAATGTGGTTACCAAATGTATTTGGTTTTATAAACTTTATGATTCTATCTTCTAATGGCTTTTGAACGGAAGTGGAGGTATAATGATTTATCTCGTGAATGGCTCGAAATGTGAAGATTGATGTGTGACTCATAACTTTTTGATGGCGTAATATACATGATGGTGGAGATTGTTATTCTTCTAAGGGTTCTTGAGTGGATGTGGAGGTATGAAAAGTTATCTCATGAATGACTCGAACAAATATTAAGATTGAAGTGGTTAACCCACTTATTTCTTTATGAGTTCACTTTCGTCAAGGGGAGATTGATGGGTACGGCTCGTGTATTTCCTAATGGACGTGAAATTCATCAAGGTGGAGATTGTTAAATTTGTAATTTATTCATCACATCTTAATAAGTGCGGTATTCGCAAAATGTGGAGATTTTTGGGTTTTGGGCCTATATTTTATTAGAGTTTATATATTGTATTGGTCTTTAAGCCTTTATTGGGCTTATGAGTATTAGTTTAGTCTTTTTGGTTTTTGATGTACTCTTATAAATAGAGACATTATAACCTAAACTTACTTGGACCATTATTCCATGGAAAATCAATAGAATGGACGACTTCCCGAGGATGTATGCATTGTTGGCCGAACCTCGTTATATCTTGTATTTCTTTATTATTTTTTACCACTTTATCCCTATATATTCTTTTATCGTGTGTTTATATTAGATCTTTCTCAACACTCATCACACGATAAAATTTTATTATATATACCAAATTCAGAATATTTGGTTATCATCACTCCTGAAGACATTTATTTTAGTGAATCCTTGTAATCTGATTAAGCTGTTTAAAACCCCTTTCTTCTTTCTTATATTTTCACTCGTAAACAAATTTACAAAGTGGCTACAAATAGAATCTAAGTATCTTGATATTTTCCTTTCAATGAAAAATAAGAATCCCATCTGAATCCTTTTACTTCACTACTTAGTATTTTAATGTCAAATTAATTTTCTAATTCTTTAAATAATAATAATTTAGAGTAAGATCGTGATCTTTTAGACCATTAAAATATTGAATATAAATTATTACTCGTTTATTTTAATTAAGTTCATATGATAATTTATTTAAAATCAGATTAAAAATTTAGACTGGATAATCTTGCCATACATATGGAGGAATATAGTAAAAACATTTCAAAATACAATTTTAATTTTGAAAATTAAACAAATTATGCATGTTAAAATAGTATTTTAATTATTTTTTTCATGGTTTAATTCTACATTTATTGAATTAACTTCCAAATTAATTATTTGGTTTATTCATGGTTTATTTTGTTGTGTATTCATGATTTATTTTTCTGAATTCAACATTTAACATTTAATTTTATTATATGTAATCTTAAAATTGAATTAATTTTTTTTTGGTGATTTCATAAATTGGACAATTCAGTGTCATACATCAACTTGTGTAACCATGGAAGGTCCCTTATACTTTGAATGAACACTAAGACCAATGTCATTCAATCGGGATATGTCTTAGCTTGATGAATAAGGTAAAAACACCAACTATAGAGCACTACCACTCCGAGAATAAATTTTTGATCGAAGAGTGGTCACTTTTGGACTCATGATAAAGATCATGCCTTGTTTCGAAATGTCGTGGAGTTCAAAATTTCATTTTGAAAATCAGAATAAGAGAAGTTGTAGAGTATATTCTTAAATTCCAGAACAACTGAAATCACTTATATTGGTTGAGTATTGCACCTTAGAGGATTTTTCAAAGAAAATGGTGCATATCTGAATTTTTCAAAATTCTCGAATGACCAATTGAAGAACACCTTCATGCGTTTCTTCATGAACTTAAAATCCAGTGACCGTTGCGATAAATACCCCAATGATGTTTACAGGAAGACGATGATGTGGTTTCCAAATTTTCATATTTGGCGCCCCTTTCAGCTCCTTTGACTAAGCTAGGCACATTGAACCCTGGGTTGATTAACGTTGATCAGGGTTAACTCAACCGATTTGACTCAGTATAATTGATTCCACTGACCATGACTTCTCTCAGTGTGTTTTTCGCATCAATGAGCGACAAGATCTCACCACTCGTACATAAGCTAATTATATGTACATTCTTTATATTGAACGTATATCTACTTATTCTAGAATTTAAATATATAGTCCAAACTTATAGAAGATGATGTCAAAATATCATCACCTCAATGGACGTCTTCAACTCAACTTGTGTTGACTTGTGCTCGATCTCATGTTCCTACTAAAAGATATGTTATTACAAACACTTATGTTTTCGAATAACATGTTACACTAGTTCCATCAAAGATTCAGCATAAAGCTCTCCTATTGTTTCTAAATTCAATATCTTTCTCTAAATTCAGACATCGTTAGTTGTTACACGCTCGTCATAACAAAATATTTTAGATACAAATAAAATTTTAAAATTAAACATGAAGTTAATAATTACTAAACAATACAAAGCACATCTTGTTACTAATGATTTTCATCAACAACCTAACATTTATTATGGACAAACATTGAGTCATGTAGTCAAATCAACGACAATTTGTACAGTTTTACCTTTTGTAGTTACTCGTGGGTGGTCGATTCATCAATTGGATGTGCATAATGTAGTAATACATGATACACTTGGCGAATGAGTCTAAATGACACAACCTCTAGGTTTGTTTTATCCCAAACTTTTACAAACTAATTTTTTCCACAAAACAGATCCCTCGAGCTTTATATGTTACATTCCTCACGGATTTACCAAAACAACTTTATATATCATTGTTCTTGCAAATAATATAATCTTCATGAGTAATCTCATATCTCTACAACAATCAAACGTTTGAGTGATATATTTACATTCAAAGATCTAGGTCACATAAAATGGATTCTTTAGGATTGCTCATATCTTAGATAAAATAAATTCAAGAAATTCTTACATGTGCTGATATGTATCATGTCAAACCACTAACATACTTATTGATTCAGATTCTTTTCTCTCTTAACATGATGATGATCCACTTTCTAATTCCACAATCTAGAAATCATTGGATTGATGTTGAATAAATTTTTCGATACCTACGACATATTCTCAATCATGGATTATCTCAATCATGAATTATTTATACAGTGCACCCAAAATCTGAGCTTGAGAGTCTACAGTCTAATTCAAATTGGGTTGGTGGTCTAGATGACTGAAATCAACAATCGATTATTTACGTTTTTCTTGATATTTTTCATCTTCTTTTGAATATTCAAAGAAACAATAAGTAGATGCCTAATCACATAATATTATGCACTTAGATGTTAACTTCAATCATATTTAGTGAATTAAGAGTCATTCACATACACTATTCACATACACTATGGTGTGACAATATTGAATTTATTTGTTTATCTTCTAATATAGTGTTTAACGTTTCTAACTAAATATACATAAAAATTGGTTTTCATTTTGTTCATGAGTTACACCAAAATTATTTCACATCTAATATATTCTCACCGAATACTAAATTATACCTCTAGAAAAACATTTCTTCACATGGTATGTTTCAATGTTTTATTATAAAATATATTAAAAAATAACAAATTTCTAATAATTAATTAAAGTCGCATTATCTTATTCGTATTTATATTTATATTCATACCCTATTTTAAGAATAGTGGAGACAACTTCATAGGAATGATCCATGGCACCCCAGCGGAAAATTATCAAACTCTTACCGGGATCTTTTTGAGATCTCTAATAAAAATGATGTTGGGACAAATTAGTTTGACTAACGTTATTTTAATGATGTATTAGTAAAATTTTGATTAAGAATGAAGCTAAGCCGTCTAATTGTTTTTGTGAAGGTGCATCAAAAATATGCTAAATTAGACTTGAACCGAAACAATCTAATTAGTCGTGTTGCCAGTTAGACGTGTAGTCTAACAGACATAGTTAGACCTGAAATCTAAGAGATACGTAGTTAGACGGGCAGTCTAACAGATACGTAGTTAGACGGACAGTCTAACAGATACGTAATTAGACGGGTAGTCTAATAGATACGTAGTTAGATATACAGTCTAACGAATACGTAGTTAGACAGGCAGTCTAACAGATACGTAGTTAAACGTCCAGTCTAACAGATACGTAGTTAGACGTGTAGTCTAACAGATACATAGTTAGGCGTGTAGTCTAACAGATACTTAGTTAAACATATAGTCTAACAGATACGTATTTAGACGTGTAGTCTAATAGATATGTAGTTAGACGTGCAGTTTAACAGATACGTAGTTAGACATGTAGTCTAACAGATACGTAGTTAAACATGCAGTTTAACAGATACGTAGTTAGACGTGCAGTCTAACAGATACGTAGTTAGATGTGTAGTGTAACAGATACGTAGTTAGACGTGCAGTCTAACTCCATTAGACTTGGTGGTCTAATGGATCTTTTAGTTACATCTTGATATCCAACTCTCATTAGACTTGACAGTCTAATGGAGCACGTCTAATGCCTCGCTTCAACAACTGTTTGAAGTTAGCATACGATCAACTAGCTATACGTTACTCCTGCTCCACTCATATTTGCAGACCGGTACGCCGGCTATTTATATCCAATGAATGAACGCCACATACGCAAATATTCCTCCCACTACTTGTTTAGTAAAGGACAATTCTAGAAGAATATCCGGCGCACTACCAGTTCGGTACGGCCACAATCCTTGTGCACAGAGTCTATTGTACTCTTGTACTATGGAGGATTTCCAATGGGAGCTTGCCACGTGTCCATCTAGAAGATTCGACTATTAGTGTCCTGATTCTATATATAGATCCTCAAGGACAATGGTCGAGAAACGACAAGTAACAACAAGTTTGTACATCTTCTATCAATATCATACTCTTGCACTTACTGATTTGTACATCTTCAAGTTCAAGAGAGAATCAAATTCTATCTAGCTGAGAAATACTGTTAATTATATTTTAAGTTGAACAGAGCATGTTCTATTCAACAGTTAGCTAGCCAGTAAACTGTATTTGATTCAAAGAAGTATAGTGAATCCTTCTGGTGGTTGGAAGAAGGGGTGACGTAGGAGAGTTTGCTCCAAATATCCATAAAGAACTTGCTGTGTTATTTACATTCTGTTTTTCCTTCTCTCATTGGTTCATAACTTCAAACCTGAGCAAACAGTTCCGCACTTGAATCGCTTCAAGAGATTGCAAGGGTTTGCAAAGAATAGAAAATGATATTAACCTCTAACAGGATTTCTATCAAATCGTTTTCCAGAAGTTGTCATCAATAGTTAGACCCTCGTCTCTATTGATTACACCGATCCTATCAATTGGTATCAAAGATATGTTTCTATTCTCAAGCTATCACCAAGAATGTCGACCATATCCAAATATGCCAGTGCCACCGCAATCCCTACGTTCTAAAAAGAAAACTATATTGTGTGGAAGAAGAGAGTCTGCGCTAATCTTTCCTCTCTTCATGATGACATGTGGAGTGTTATCACAGATTGTCCCATCATAATCAAAATGGACAAATACGAATGTACTAGTGAAGATAAGAGGAGGAATAACCTCAACAACATGGCTTTGGACGTTCTATATAGATATTTTGACGATAGCATGTTCAACTACATCATCGAGTGTGAAACTGCCAAAGAGATCTGGGAAAGAATCACTCAACTGTGTGAGGGCAATGAGCAAACTAAAGTGAACAAAATTATGGTTTCCACTCAGCAGTTCTACAACTTCGAAATGTGTCCTGGAGAAACAATGACTGAGTTTGACGCAAGGTTCAGCAAGGTTATCTCTACTCTATCCATTCTTGGCAAGACCTACAGTAATAGAGAGATTTCTATCAAGGTCATGCGAGATTTACCAAGGGAGTGGGACATAAAGACGATGGAAATGAGGGAATCCAAAGATCTCAACAAGATGGGGCTCTTTGATCTGTTTGTTGATCTCAAGGCCTATGAGTTCGAGTTGAGCTCAAGGATTGAAGATGATCAACCATCATTACCAAAGCCTTGGTGACTGCAGAAGAGACACCAGTTGCCCCTGACGTGAAGACAACTGCCCAGCAACTCAACAGCGATGTTATGTCTCTCTTCGTGAAGAAGTTTGGCAAATTCATGAAGAAGAGCAACTCTAACTCAAGCTCCTCAAATACCAACGACGATAAGAAATCTAAAACTAATATTAAGTGTTTTAACTATGGTATTTTAGGTCATTACAAATCGGAATGTCGGAAGCCAAAGCGTGATGACAAGAAGAAGGACGACGAAAAGGAGCTGAAGGCTCTTTTGGCAGGCGACGGGAAGAACAAATGGAACTATATTGATTCTGACTCATCATTCAGTGACAGTGATGATGAAGAGGTTGCTTGTTTCATGGAAAGAAAAGAAGAAGAAGCTCAGGAATTTGAGGTATTTGACTTCTCTTTTGAAAAAATTTCAAGGGAAGTAATGGTAGCTACACTAAATGACATGGTCATAGAGTACAGAAAGCAATCAAAATCCCAGAATGAAATAAAATCTATCTATGAAGTGTCTCAACATATTTTATCTCAAACTCTAGAATAAAACATTCTTGAAAATGGCAAGGTCGAGATCTCATTTGAGAATGAGATGCTCAAAGAACAAATATAAACTCTCTCTTCTGAAGAAAAAAACGGTTAAACTACATTCTTAGTGCTTGGACAAGGTCTGGAGAAGCTGTCAAATATCAAATTAGTCTTTTGAAACCTGATGGATCCAAATTCGGTTTAGGATTTGATAGGAATGACCCAAACCAGTCCTATAAGAAGTTAAACTCAGTAATTGACAAGCTTAAGCCAATAAGTTTTATCAAAGGAAGTTTAACTAATACTGAAACTGATCCAATACATGAGGATTTAGCTTTGAATGATGAAATAACTTATGTTCCGCCAACTGTTAGCTTGCTGAAAATTAAGTTAGAAGCAGCGAGTAAGTCTGGCAATCTAAAACCTGACAATAAGACAGGGAGTTTTAAAAGAAAAACATTCTCTAAGGATAAAGGATCAGTGGCTAGTAGGAAGATGTCTACTAAGCCTAAATCATACGCATTAATTACAACACAAAATGAGAAATCCATAAAGATAACTCAAATATGGATACTCAAGGGACTGATTGATCGAGGACCCAAGTGAATATGGGTACCAAAATTGTAAATACTTCTTTATGTATGTGATACAGAAAGCTGCAGAAAGGAAACTTGAAGCATACTCTTCTGTGGACATGCTTTAGAAGATCAACAATGGCACTTACCAATACTAAAGACTACGTGTTTTCTGCCTTAAAAATATTTTTGGTCTTGAGGACCTCAAAACATTCACATATTCTTTTTTTTGTACATGCATAAATTGATAGGGAAATTTAATGTATAAATAAATATCCACGCAGACTAAAGCTTTAACCGGTCTATTAGACGAGGTCGTCTAAAAGGAAAAACAAGTACTTAGACGTATTCTTACTTACAAACTCTATGCTTCTAAGAAAATTTGTCTTGGTTGATAACATATGCGGTAAGACGTTGACGTCTAATAGACGTTTAGACGTTTATAAGAAAAGAGAAATTGGATGCTCACGTCTAACCAAACACACATCTAATACGTTATGTTCATGCGTAATTAGACATTGACGTCTAATAGACGTTTAGACATCTATAAGACACGTAATTAGACGCTTGCGTCTAATAGACGCTTGCGTCTATAAGATGCTTAGATTATAAGGATTGTAGAAGTAAGGAAAATGTCTAACTACGTGTGCTTTTAGACGCTTCATCTTCAAAAACTGATCAAGGACAAATGTCCTCTATGCGGTGTCATCTAATTTTCATGCTTAAACATTAAAACAGTCACTTTCAAATAACATGAAGACACGTGTCTTTCAAGTTAAAAGAGAGAGACTAATACACCCTTACATTAATGATGACTATCTTTGAGAAAAGAGGTCTAACATTAATTAGTGGGTCCTACTTTTATGTAAAGTGACGGTTAAGTCATGCGACACTTCGAAGTCTATTTAAAGACATATTGCATGCGATTGAAACCTTTACGCTCACAAAATCTCTTAAGAACCCTAGATTTCTCTAACTTCTCTCTTAAGAATCTTGCTCATTTCTCCATTCTTTCTCTAATGGCTAACAAGAAGATTACCCTTGGCACTACACTTTATAGGTAGATTTCCCCTCGGTGTATTATTTCAATCAACAAGAAGTGGTTGATATGTTCCGATCCTTGGAGTATTCCGGCCTCAGAAAATATCTCGGCGGTCCTTTTATTTTCCACGAGAAGGAAGTTTGGGAGTTCTTCAAGTCGGCGACAATGGTTGGTGATTCTATTTGTGCGACTGTGAACGAGATTGTTATTTCTTTTGATAAGGCGGCTTATGTAGAGTTCTTTGAACTTCCATCGAAGGGTCACACTTTTAATCTTCATCTTCCAACAGAAACCATCACGGAGATTAAGACTATTTTCTCAACCGAAGGTTCAGAAATCAGGCTGAATGGGAGTAAGAAGGTTCTCAAGTCTCACTTTATTCTATTAAACGACATCGTTGTGAAGGCTCTTCAAGGAAGAACAGGTTATTTTCATCTATATAGTCAGGATTGCTTCGACTATATGACGACTATTTCAAAGGGTATTCAAGTCAACTAGGCTTCTACGCTCTATTCTAATCTTTGTGGGTCGATTGATTCTAAGAACAAGGAAAGTGTGGGATTCGCTGTCCAACTCAGCCGGTTTCTGGAACATTTGGGGGTTCCTATGGGAGAGGGTGAAGCTATCAACACCAGTCGTGTTTTCACCTTTTCCACAGTTTCTAACACTCTCACAAGAATGAAGAACTTAAAGGAGTCTTTCTCTAGCTCGTATAGCCAACAGACGGGTGGAAAATCTGTCACTCGATCTAAGCAACCAGCAGCGTCTATTCTCTCTACAGGGGCAAAAAGGGCCAGAACTATTAATGAATTGGAGGCTAGTTCTAATAGCCAAAAGAGCTTTTCGAAGAAAGATTCTAGAGTGGTTGACTCTAAAGCAAAGCAAGGTCCTCCCTCCCTTGTAGTCATCCCTATGTCTTTGCTTTCTCCATCCGCCTGCTAGTTAAAAAAGTCGGCAAAGTCTTCCGTTTCAAAAGGTGATCATTTAATGGCGCCTAGGGCGTCTAAGTTATCCAAGGCATCGTCTAAGGTAATTTTCCCTCCTTCTCTAGCTGAAGTGCCTACTTTTAGTGTTCCTTTGTTAGAACAACTTGTATCTGTTTCTGTTCCTATGTTAGAACAAGCTGTCGGGCTAACTGTTGAGCCAGTTGGTCCAAATATTGAAAGTATTGACAGGATTCAATCTTCTGTCCGCCCTAAAGAACCTATAGTTGTTGAAGCTACTATTACTGCCGAAACAGAGCAGGGTGTTGTTCCAACCCCTGTTGCTGTAGTTTTGTCTAAATAGGTTCCTATTCTGCCAAATGTTGAGCCACCTGTATCTAAGATTTTTCAAGAAAAGTCCAATCTCACAGGAAAAGGAGTTTTGTCTAAGATCTCAAAAGGGCATTTTTCCAAGCCCTTAATACCTCACGAGATTATGAGAGCCACCACGAGAGCAGCTGGAATATCTATCGATGAACCAAGGCCAATTCCTAAACATGTTGAGGTTATTGGAAAGGGCAAGACTATTGCAACTGAATCTGATAAGAAAGTTTCTTAAGCAACATGTATTGTCAATCTAATGATGGATCAAGCCAATGCGAAAGTAGATGCGAAAATCAATATCTTCGACACCTGGGTGTTGAACAGAGTGGCCAATAGGTATGATCAAGTTATTAAAGGAAAATGTGTCAGCGAAAAATGGATGAAGCTAGTTAATATAGAGAAACGAGTCCTAAAGTGGGCTAAAACCTTTGAGGTCTATGAAGCTCTCAAGAGGAACGATCTGGTGGAAGCAAACATCAGAGGTCGTGCTCTCTTTCCTCCACATGAAGAAAAAAAATCAAATTTCAATCCGATGGAAAGAAATAATATTGCAGAAGAAAAAACCTTAAAGAGACTTGATCAAATCATGCAAAGCTATAACTCAACGGTTCTTAGATTTATTCATAACGCCGACTGTTCAGGGTTGAATCCATTTTATAATTCATCAAATGAAGACGAGCCGATGCAAATCTCTGAGGATAATAATTTTATTTTACAAGAAGAAGAGCAAGTTGTTGCTCATCTAATTGAATTGAGAAATTTGTCTATTGAAGAGAAACGCCTGTTGGCCCAGCCTGTTATCAATCAAACTCAGGATCCCGTTCAACCTAATCCAATAATGGAAGAAGAGGAGAACATTGATGAAGTTATTCAACCGCTTGTTCAACAGGAATCAAAAGTATTGGAAATCCCTGTTCTAGAGGTAGAAAAATCTCTAGTGAAAGAGACGGAGGTTGATCATCCTTTTAAAACACAATCTGAGGGAGAACCCCCGAAAGAAGATGAATATTATAATAGTCCCTCAGCTGACGGGGAAGAAGTTGAAAACGACAATTCATTCGAAGGATTACCATCTCCTTGATCCTCTCCTGAAATAACAGTTGCGAATATTTTTGAAAAAGTTACAGATTTAACCCTTCATCACGGAGAAACTTCATAACAAATTCTTAAGGTTTATGAATATATTCTCAGAGATTAAGAGAAGTCTAAAGATGCATCTAAGGAAGAAGAACCGAAGTATTCTATGCAGGTTCATACTCATGTTAGTCCCATTCAAACTGCTCCTGTCAACTCTCAAGAAGTGTCATCTACTGAAGAAACATCCCTTGGAGGAGAACAACTCTTAAATTCTATGGCGGAGATGATGAGCACTCTTCAGAATAATATGCTGGATATGTAGTCCAGAATAACGAATCTTGAGAAGGAATACTATTCAAACAATAAAGAATTTTCTTCTTTTCTTGCAACTCCGAAAGAATTGGAGAAGACGAAGAAGAGAAATACTTACGAAGTCAACATCGTCAACACTACCTATTCCAAGTTTGTAAAGAATCTTTTCAAAAGACAATCAGTGAAGTTTGAGGAACAAAGAGAATTTTACCTGAATCTTCATTAGAAAATTATTACGAGAATGAATCTTGTTTAAGATTAAATGGTTGAGGTAACCAAGCATATGAATAGAGCTGACGCTGAACATATGGAACAAGTTGACTCTTTTACAAGATCGATTCAAGCAATGGAAGATGTTGATGCTGCCGCTGATAAAAAGAAAGCCCTTATTGCCCTTGAAACTGATAATGTTAAAAACGGGGAAGGTAGTTCAAGAGGAGGTGGAAGTAGCTTAAGGGTAGGTGTTTTGAGAGGCACCAGATCAAAAAGAAAAGTCGTTGAGGAAGAAAGATGCTAACCAGTCAAAATAGGCGGAGGTCGCGGTGGTGACCAAGGTGGTGGAAGTGGTGGCTGTAATGGTGGTCGTGCTCTCGTCCCTCAATTTCGTAATCTCCTGACTGGTGAAGGGTTTCTTGATCCAAACGTGAAAAGGGAAGGACAATAATCTATTTTCTTTATTATCCTTAGTTGTTTTCTGGAACTTGGTTTTTAAAAATGGTTTTTGGAACTTACGTTTAAAGTTTGTGAATTAGTATTATTCTTATTTTAATTTGATTGGAGGTTATCTTATCTTATTAATTTTGCAAAGTTTTAACATCATCAAAAAGGGGGAAATTATTGGGTCAAACTAGTTTGACTAAAGTTATTTTAATGATGTATTAGTAAAACATTGATTAAAAATGAAGCTTAGACGTCTAATTGTTTTTGTGCAGGTCCATCAAAAATATGATAAAATAAGACATGAACTGAAACAGGATAATTAGTCGTGTTGCCAGTTAGACGTGTAGTCTAACAGATACGTAGTTAGATGGAAATCTAACAGACGTAGTTAGACGTGCAGTCTAACAGTTACGTAGTTAGGCGTGTAGTCTAACAGATACGTAGTTAGATGGACAGTCTAACAGATGTAGTTAGACGTGTAGTCTAACAGATACGTAGTTAGACGTGTACTCTAACAGATACGTAGTTAGACGTGTAGTGTAACAGATACATAGTTAGACGTGCAGTCTAACAGATACGTAGTTAGATTTGTAGTCTAACAGATACGTAGTTAGACGTGCAGTCTAACAGATACGTAGTTAGACATGTAGTCTAACTCCATTAGACTTGGTGGTATAATAGATCTTGCTATTAGACGTTGATGTCTAACTCTCATTAGACTTGGCAATCAAATGGAGCACGTCTAATGCCTCGCTTCAGCAGCTGTTTGAAGTTAGCATACGTCTACCCACGATCAACTAGTTGTACGCTACTCATGTTCCACTCATCTGTGCAGACCAGTATGCCATCTATTTGTGTTGGGTTAAATTATTCTGACTGAGGGTCAAAGTATTTTGACTAATGAATTTTGATGATGCGTTGGTATAAAATTTAATCTAAGCCGTCTAATCGTTTTTGGTGCAGGTGTATTGAAAACATATTATTTTAGACTAAGTTTGAATGAGGTTCATTAGACTAATTCACCATTAGATGCATTGAGTTAGATGTGTAGTCTAACAGATACGTAGTTAGATGTGTAGTCTAACAGATACGTAGTTAGACGTGCAGTCTAACAAACATAGTTAGACGTGCAGTCTAACAGATACGTAGTTAGACGTGTTGTCTAACGGATACGTAGTTAGACGTGCTGTCTAACAGATACGTAGTTAGACATGCCGTCTAACAGATGAGAGTTAGACATACAGTCTCACTCCTTCAGATTAGTCTGAAGGGAACCCTAGTTAGACGTGTAGTCTAACGGATACGTAGTTAGATGTGCAATCTAACGGATACGTAGTTAGACGTGTAGTGTAACGGATACCTAGTTAGACGTGCAGTCTAACAGACGTAGTTAGACGTTTAATTTAACAGATGAGAGTTAGACATGTAGTCTAAATCCTTTATATTAGTCTGAAGGGAGACGTAGTTAGACGTGTCGTCTAACAGATGAGAGTTAGACGTGCAGTATAACTCCTTCAGATTAGTCTGAAGGGCGACATAGTTAGACGTGTCGTCTAACAGATGAGAGTTAGACGTGCAGTCTAACTCCTTCAGATTAGTATGAAGGGAGACGTAGTTAGACGTGTCATCTAACAGATGAAAATTAGACGTGTAGTCTAACTCCTTCAGATTAGTCTGAAGGGATACGTAGTTAGACGTGCTGTCTAACAGATGAAAGTTAGACGTGCAGTGTAACTTCTTCAGATTAGTCTAAAGCGAACCGTAATTAGACGTGTCGTCTAATCCCATTAGACCAGGTGGTCTAATGGATCCTGCTATTAGACGTTGGTGTCTAATTTCATTATAGTATCTTGATAGTGGTTGTTCCAGGCATATGATAGGAAACAGACGGCTTCTCACTGATTTAGCAGATTGTTCTGGACCTAAGATCACTTTTTGTGATAAAAAAGGGTAAGACCATGGGTAAGGGTAAGATTATCCATGGTAATCTAACCATTAATGACGTGTTACTTGTTGACAATTTGTGCTATAACTTGATTAGTATTAGTCAATTATGTGATAATGGTCTATCAGTCTATTTTCAAACTCATGCATGCCTAGTTAAGGATCAACATGGTAATACTTTATTAACCGGTAGTAGAGTAGGAAACTCATATAAAATGAATTGGTTAAAAGAATCATCTGATCCTATGTGCATGATTGCCAATAATTACTAGAAATGGTTATGGCATAAAAGGTTAAACCGTCTTAACTTTAAAACCATTAACAACATTTGTTCAAACAATTTAGTTATTGGCTTATCTAAATTACAGTTTTCTAAGGACAAGATATGTTCTGCTTACCAGTTAGGCAAACAGGGCAGATCATCGTTCAAAAGTAAAGGGAAATCTCAATCCAGGCGCTGCTTAGAATTGTTACACGTAGATCTGTTTGGTCCAATTTATGTAAAGAGCTTAGGAGGAATGAGAATTGCCCTAATTGTTATTGATGATTTTTCACGATTTACATGGGTAGCATGTTTACCATCAAAGGATAAAACTGTTGAAAACTTGATTAGAATATTTAAAAGAATTCAAAATTAGAAATCTTTGAATATTGTATGCATTAAAAATGATCAGGGAACTGAGTTCACAAACAGATACCTTTCCTCTTATCTTGAGGAGTCTGGGATTAGGCACGAGTTGTCTAGTGCCAAAACTCCACAGCAGAATGACATTGCTGAGAGAATAGTGAGGACTCTGAAGGAGGCAGCGAGATCCATGCTAGCTGAATCAGATGTACCTCAGAGGTTCTGGGCAGAAGCCATAAACACAGCTTGCTACACACAAAATCGGTCAATAATTAACAAACGTTTTGATAAAACTCACTATGAACTGTATTACGAGAGAATTTCCATAGTTTCATACTTCAAAGTATTCGGGTGTAAATGTTTTATTCATAACAATATAAAGGTTTATTTGACCACTTTTGAGGCCAAAGTTGATGTTGGATTCATGCTGGGATATTCCTCACTAACCAAGGCTTACAGGGTATTTAACAACAAAACTCAAATTGTTAAGGAATCCCTTCATGTTATCTTTGATGAGCCTATTGAGAGTAACTCCATCAATCCCATCGACCTTGCTAACAGATTAGAAGCGACGAGTCTTGAGTGTGTAAGTGAGGAAGAAGCTTTGGATAAACGGATGTCATTGTCTGATCCTATGGCTGATCTAGTTGAAATTCAACCAGACGTACAAACTCCTGTTCAACAAACTTTTGAGAGTTTGGACGTCGCGGAGTTACCTGTTCAGATGACCAATCCCTTTGGATCCAACTTCAGATGGAACAAGAATCATCCACCAGAATTGATCATCAGAAATCCTTTCTCTCCTCGAAGGACAAGACGTCAATTAATGGATGAAATGGCCAATTCCGACTTTATTTCTTAGATTGAACCCAATAAAATTTGTGAAGTAGTGGTTAATCTATATTGGATCAATGTTATGTAGGAGGAGTTAAACCAATTTGTGAGAAATAAAGTGTGGCATCTAACTCCTAAACCGACTGATCAGTCAGTCATAGAAACAAGATGGGTCTTTAGAAACAATCTTAGTAAAGATGTCTTGGTTATTAGAAACAAAGCTCGATTAGTTGCTCAAGGATACAGACAGGAGGAAGGTATCGACTTTGATGAGTCTTTTGCACCTGTAGCAAGACTTGAGGCAATTAGAATCTTCCTGGCGTATGCATTATTTAAGAATTTTAAAGTCTTTCAAATGGATGTGAAAAATGCATTTTTAAATGGTAATTAAAAGAAGATGTTTATGTTGAGAAACCTCTTGGTTTTGTAGATCATACTTTACCAAATTATATTTTTAAACTTGACAAAGCTTTCAATGGTTTGAAACAAGCTCCTAGAGTTTGGTATGACACATTGACTGAATTTCTGTTTGATCATGATTTTGTTATTAAAACTGTGGATAAAACATTATTTAGATTCACTAAAGACTCTCACATTCTGTTAGATAAAAGATAAAGACTCTTCCAAAACTTTTCTTCCAAAAATTTTCGAAAAATTCTCTAAGTCTTTTTCAAAACCGGCCAAACAAAACAACCGGCCTACGGTTGCAAACTTACATGATTTTGATAATTTTAAATAAAATAATCAAAAAGGGAGAAATTGTTAGATAAATTCAGACCGGTTCAAATAAACCTAACTTAAATAAACTTTCCATGCAGAAACAAGGAACCGGACCGGATGAACAAGAGAACCGACTGAAGAAACCTAACCGGTCAAGCTACCAAACCGATCAAGAGTATTCGGAACGTGACCGCACAAAGGAAGGATCGGCCAAAGCTCAAAACCGGAACCATCAAACAGCCGATCATCCACAAGACAAGAATAACCGGAAGAAGTCCGGTTACATCACTACCAAAGACATTCGGCCAAGTCAAATGACCGACTAGTACAAGAAGACATTTCGGGTATCTGTTGAGAATGATACCAAAGGAACAGACTGAATACTTCCATATCCATGCAAGTCTGAGGAAAGACTGTAGGCTGCAGAAAACAGTACTACCAGATCCTTCTACTTCGGGATAAGCCAGAAAGGAAATCTTCAAAGTACAGACAACTGTCCAAACAGACAGTGCCTACATTGAGTAAAAGACAAACCCAGCAGGTCTGTCTTACAAACCGGAAGAACAAACCGGCAGGTCTGAGACGACCGCAGGTCTGAACCTCTGAAACACTGAATCACTGCACTTCTGATTAGCCAATCAAATTCAAGGCAGTGAAATATGACCGTTGGCATATTTCACCTATAAAAGGAGGCAGTTGCAGAAGAGTAAATGCGGGACATACATTGGGATAACGAGCGCTAAGAGCATTTACTACAAGTGATAAGAGTGTGCTGTTTTAGAAAGCCTAAGTGTTGAAAGTTAAAGTGTGTTTTACAATTTCGGTGTAAATTGTAAGAGTGTTATCGAGCAGGAAATAAGTCTCGATCGGCTTGTACTTGTATTCCTTAGTGAATATCCTTCTCGCGGTTTCGAGAGGAAGGGGTGACGTAGGAGTTTTATCTCCGAACATCCATAAAATCTGTTGTGTTATTTACTTTCTGCCGGCTTCATTATATAACCGACTAACTTAACCATACCGCTCCAAACCGACTTTATACTAACCATACCGAATATCCAGACTACCGAAACCGACCCACCATTTCCAAATCTCCATCATCCGAAACCGACCGTGCCTATCATACAAGCGTGCCGCTTCAACCTGAAAGCAAACCTCTTCCGCGCTTGAACCTAGTTCAAGGGTTTGTGACAGGTTGTGTAGTATTGAAACCCCGGTGTTAATCTCTAACCGGATTAACCACCACCCTACGAGTGAGAACCGCTAACCGGTCCAACCCCCGGTCCACCAGCGGCGACCTAGATCCTAACAATTGGTATCAGAGCAGTTAGTTTCAATACTCAAGCAAGCATGTATCAAGATAGGACTCCAATGCTAGAAGGTGATGACTTTGCCAACTGGAAGGCACGCATGCACCTGCACCTAGTCACCTTGGATGATGAAATGGAGTCCATTCTGACCGAAGGACCGATAATTATTGATAAGGATAGAAAGGAATGGACGGCTGAAGATAGGAGAAGGAACAATCTGGACAACCATGCTAGAAACCGGATCTCTAACAGCGTGGACAGAAACACATACTGCAAGATCAGAGACTACCAAACCGCGAAGGAGACATGGAACACGGTTATCCAGATCTTTGAGGGAAATGAAAGAACAAAGGAGAACAAGATAATGGTAGCCACACAGAAGTTTGAGAGCATCAAGATGAAACCAGGAGAAACTATGAAGGAATACAGTGACCGGTTCACTGGTGTGTTAGATGAGTTAGCTACTCTGGGCAAGAAGTATGACAACAAAGAGGTAGTTATGAAGGCTTTGAGATCTCTTCCAAGTGCTTGGGATATAAAGACGATGGTAATGAGGGAATCAAAGAGCCTACGTAAGATGAAACTATACGACGTATTCGAAGATCTAAAGGCATACGAGTTCGAGATGAGATCCAGAACTGAAGAGGAAGTTTCGGCCTCAACATCAACCAGAGCACTAATCACATCTACAGAACCGGCTGCACCTGCTCTTGCACCTGCACCGATACCGGTTCCTGCACCCGCACCTATTAGAACCGCCGAACAGTTTACTGAGGACGCCATGGCTATGCTCGCACAGAAATTTGGGAGGTTCATGAAGAGAAGCCAACCAACGAACAACTACTATGGTGACAAATCCAATATAAGATGCTATAACTGTAACTGTATGGGACATTTTAAGTGGGAATGCAGGAAACCAAGAAGGGATACCCAGAAACTGGACTATCAAAATGACAGAAACAATTACCAACAAGCCGGTGAAGGAAGTGAGGTACCGAAAGCACTGATAGTCGACGATGGAGGAAGTCTATGGGCTCGCAGTGATAGTGATGATGAACTCACATGTCTCATGGCCAATGAGGAACAGGTATTTGACTCTCCCTATGATGAATTTACTAAAGACGAGCTATATGAAGCATTGAATGACATGGTAGAAGAATATAAGAACCTACTGACCATGCTACCTAAGCACCTCAACATCAGAACCGATCCCATAGTACCTATTCCAATAGAACCAGAGGTACCCATCATAACCGAACCGGAAGTCTTACAACCTGATGATACCCACACCCTAGAAACCGAGTTAGATCCTAAGATCGAACAACCTAGTGAACCGACTAGAGAACTAACCGAGGAAGAGAATGCCCGATTTCAATATACGATGGCCGCCTATAAGAGATCTAGCGATATAGTAAAGAATATGAATAAACACTACAGGCATCCTCGTTGTAAGCGTGGCCTAGGATACACAGGGAATAGCTCTAAAGACCGAAAACCCATAGAGAAAGCAAGGCTTACAAAAGGAAACCTTCCTTTTATAAAATTTCTTAAGAGCACCTGGACAACTGAAGAAGAGGAAACCGCATATTACAGGGAAGAGAAGCTAAAATACGATTATGTTGGCCCAACCGATTCATGGCTTGACCTTGAGAAAAGAAAAGCCGAAATCCTCAGATATAAGAAAAACTTCCCTGAACCGCGTAGGACAAACAATAGATCACCGAACCAAAGACCATCACCATTTAGGACTTTTGAAGGAAAACCGAAATACACCAGACCAAGTGTCAAAAGGACAGTTAAAAACCTAGCAAAGAAGACCGTCCGGTTTATCAAAGTTTGGGTACCTAAGGGACTAATCGCATGTGGACCCAAGTAAATGTGGGTACCAAACAGTTGTAAATATGTACATTTTGCAGGATCCAAAGAAATGGCTAGGAAACTCCGAATGGTTCTTGGACAGCGGTTGCTCCAGGCACATGACCGGAAATAGCAATTTGCTAACCGACATCAGATCAGTAACCGGTGCTCTAATTACCTTCGGTGACAACTCAAAAGGTAAAACTGTGGGCAAGGGTAAGATTGTCCATGGTAATCTAACTATTGATAATGTACTTCTAGTTGAAAACCTAAGTTTTAACCTACTTAGTATTAGTCAGATGTGTGATGCTGGATACACGGTAGAATTCCTTAAACATGCATGTTTAGTTAAGAACTCTCAAGGCATCGTACTACTAACCGGAAATAGGATAGGTAACATTTACAAGGTAGACTGGAAAACCAGAGTAGAATATCCTATATGCATGATAGCTAAGACTGATCAAACCTGGCTGTGGCATAAGAGACTCAACCATTTAAACATGAAGACCTTAAACTACATTCGCGGTAAAAAGCTAGTTGAAGGTATTCCTGATATAGTATTTAACCAGGATAAGGTCTGTTCAGCATGCCAAATGGGTAAACAAACTAGGTCATCTTTTAAGAGTAAAGGAAATATTCAATCTAGTCGATGCCTAGATCTTCTTCACATGGATTTATTTGGACCGATTCAGGTCATTAGCCTAGGAGGTATGCTCTATACCATGGTAGTTATTGATGATTATTCTAGATATACATGGGTAATATTTCTACCATCTAAACGTGAAACTGTATCAAACCTGATCACACTTCTTAAGCTTTTGCAAAATGAAAAATCAACTCGTATTAATAGCATTCGAAGTGATCGAGGTACCGAATTTACCAATAGTACATTAATTGCATATCTTGATGAATCCAGCATTAGACACGAGTTGTCTAGTGCTAGGACTCCTCAACAAAATGGCCTGGCCGAGAGAAGAAACCGGACTCTCAAGGAAGCCGCACGGTCCATGATAGCCGACTCCGGCATTGCTCAGAAATTTTGGGCTGAGGCTATCAACACTGCATGCTATACACAAAACCGGTCTTTGATAAACAGATTTCACAACAAAACACCATATGAGGTTTATTTTAACAAAGTTCCTAAACTCAAGTACCTCAGGATTTTCGGTTGTAAATGTTATATTCATATAAATGGTAAAACCCAACTCACCGCTTTTGATGCAAAAACCGATACCGGCATTATGTTAGGGTATTCGGCAGTAAGTAAAGCATATAAAGTATATAATAATAGAACTGCAACCATGGAGGAAACAATTCACGTTGTTTTCGATGAATCGGTTGAAAGCAATACTGCTTCATGCTTTGATCTACACAACAGATTGGAAAATAACGATATTCATTCTGCTAGTGAAGATGAGACTCCGGTCTTCAGGCGGTTTGTCCATGACCAAATGGGTAATATTGATACCCATCCGGATCAAGCTGTTCTACAACAGGAAGCTGACACTTCGGTCCAATCCGAGGGAGTCGGTCGGTCTGACAATCTCGTTCAGCCTACCGACATGTCTAGCCTTGGTCAAGTTACCGGTAATTTCGTAGACATTCCTGAACTGAATCTCAGAAGAAATAGTAAACATCCTCCTGAGCAAATTATAGGTGACCCTTCAGAACCTGTTCGAACTAGGAGTCAACTTCTGGAAGGATATTTTAACTCTGCTTTCATATCCCAGATTGAACCGAAAAGAATAGATGAAGCATTGTCAGATCCGGATTGGATCTTGGGAATGCAAGAAGAGCTAAACCAGTTTGAGAGTAGTAAAGTCTGGTACTTAGTTCCCAGACCGAAAGATCAATCGGTCATAGGAACAAGATGGGTATTCAGAAACAAACTCAATGAGGACGGTTTGGTCACGAGGAACAAAGCCAGATTAGTGGCTCAAGGCTACAAACAGGAAGAAGGCATTGATTTTTAAGAGTCATTTGCTCTTGTAGCCAGAATTGAAGCCATTAGGATTTTTCTAGCTTTTGCGGCTTTCAAAAACTTTAAGGTTTTTCAAATGGATGTTAAGAGTGCATTTCTGAACGGTGATCTACGTGAAGAAGTGTACGTTGAACAACCACCCGGTTTCAAAAATGCTGCATTTCCAAACCATGTATACCGGCTGAACAAAGCTTTATACGGTCTAAAGCAAGCACATAGAGCCTGGTATGATACATTAACCGCATTTCTATTAGAACATGATTTCACCATCGGTTCGGTGGATAAAACTTTGTTTAAGTTTGAAAAGAAGGAACATATCCTACTTGTTCAGATTTATGTAGATGATATTATTTTCGGTTCCACTGACCCCAAGCTTTGTGACAAATTCTCAAAAATGATGACTGACAAGTTTGAAATGAGTATGATGGGAGAATTAAGTTTCTTCCTAGGTCTTCAGGTTAAACAACTTAAAGAAGGAACATTCATCAGTCAACCTAAATATACCAAGGAGCTGCTAAAGAAATTCGGTATGGACACTTGCTCCTCGGCGGCTACTCCAATGAGCTCATCCATCAAACTGGACAGAGATGATGAGGGCCAATCAGTTGACCAGATTGCATACCGGGGCATGATCGGCTCCCTACTGTACCTGACAGCGAGTAGACCGGACATCCTGTTTGCAGTTGGTGTGTGTGGGAGATTCCAAGCAAATCCAAAGCAATCCCACTACACAGCCGCAAAAAGGATACTGAAGTATCTGAAAGGCACTCCTGATGTCGGTCTGTGGTACCCAAAGGACTCATCCTTTAATCTAACAAGCTACTCAGACGCAGATTATGCAGGGTGCAAGATCGACAGGAAAAGCACCAGTGGAACATGTCAGTTCCTAGGTGACCGACTGGTGTCATGGCACAGCAAGAAACAGACATCGGTGGCTACATCAACTGTAGAGGCTGAATACTTGGCGGCCGGAAGTTGCTGCTCTCAACTCCTCTGGATCCAACAGCAGCTGAAGGACTTCGGTATCATAGCCGAAGAGTCCCCGATTTTCTGTGACAACACGAGTTCCATAGCGATCACCTACAATCCGGTTCTCCACTCCAGAACCAAGCACATCGACATCAGGCATCACTTCATCCGGGAGCATGTCACGATGAAGCATATACGGCTGGAATACGTATCGACCGATCAACAAGTAGCCGATATCTTCACAAAGCCGCTGCAGGAAGCTAAGTTTTCTCAATTCAGGCTTACTCTCGGCCTAACCGACATTAGCCAAATCCTTCCAAAGGATGCTTAAAGGGAAACCGGTTCAGACAGACAAACCGGTAACTCTTCCTAAGCTGTCGAACTTCGAATCTTCGGGGTGTCTGTGGAAGAACCGCCCAGCTCATCAGATAGAGTAAACCGACCGGCTACTTGGTGCATGCACCAAGTAACCGCATCGGGATGAACAACTGATACCTGACCGGCTCGGAAGCAGGCTACCCTAGATTATTTGAATTTTAAACAGAAGAGGAATAGTTATCAGAGGTTAAGGACATCTGCTCTGCAACATTACCCTTTCCAAGTAAAACAGGTCGCGCCTAAAAAGACGTGAAGATCTTTTGATATCTTTCACAGTTCAGGCCTATGACCAACACCTAGAACTGTAAACCTGCCTATTTCGTGCAAAATTTCTTATCCTACGGTTAATACATATCATCTCATTTAATGCCCGGATAATAGGTTAGCCCCAAAACCAGTATTTAAAGGAAGCACTCACTCACTAAAACACTCACAAAACAAAACACCCTCTCCATCACTAAGGCAAAAATGTCTCAGTTCACAAACATTCTTCAGGTTGATTTTGAATCGTGTTCCAACACCGATCATTACGACATCTATAGAATGATAAAATCCTTGGAGGATACCGGCCTCCAATACTTCCTTGATGATAAACTCACCATTTATCCTGGGTCCGTTCTGGAGTTTTTCCGAAATGCCAGAGTATTCAGAGGTACACCACACTTTGACACCCACATTCAATCTAAAGTGGGGGGTATTCTCTTTGACTTCACCGAGCAAGACTTCGCCCGGTGCTTCAGCTTGCCCAAACAAGGGCTAACAGACCTCAACCCACCGGCCAACTTAAAGGCCGAGGTCTCACACAACCTAGCCCGGTCGGATGAGCCGGTGGATGACCACGGCAGCAAGGCCAACTTGAGAGCTGAATATCAGCTACTCAACGACGTGTTAGGAAGGGGAATCTTAGGAAAAGATGTCACTAACACTTACTGCGTGGCGGCTTTCAACATGATGGCGGCCATTGTCACCGGTGCGCCGGTGAACTGGTCTAGGGTGCTGTTTGACGTCCTTATTTGGATAATCGGCACCCGGTCAGTAGCCCTCATTCCCCAAGTAAGCCGACTTCTTGAGGAGCTTGGCATTCCGACCTGTCCCGGCGAATGTCTAAACCATGCTCAGGTGCTCACAAGGGAAGGAACTGATTCATTCTATGAACAGTTTGAGAGAGAATGGAGGAGGAGGAACTTCAACCTCCCTCAAGAATTCAATCCCCGCGCCCGCTAAGTTACGCCTTCCTGCATCCGGTCGTTTTGCAGCATGTAACGAATGCATTCTTAACCAACTCAACTTTGATCATATCGGCTTCATCCATGTCTATTTCGGCTTTATTTGTCTTCTTCATAATTCATGTATGCCATTTTTCGGCATTGTCTCTACTACTTTCAGTTTCTATCTAATTAATATCGGTTATGTGTTGAGTGCACTTAATGAGATAATCCCAATTAATGAGATAACTCCAACCACCCGCACATTTAATATCCAACCGAACTGGTTACTTCCCAACTAACACTTACCTTGGGCTTTGCAATTTGCCCCTTCCCCATGCGCTTTGAAAAGGTAAAGATTCCTTTCCTTAATAAAACAAAACTGATCATCAATGCTCAGATTTTCCCTCCAAAACCGATCCTATATAAGGAGTCATCCTCTACTCATTTCATCACATCTGATACCCTTGAATCCCGTCTCTCTCTCAAATACCGAAATCTTGCCGAGCAGAACTCTGGGAAACTTTCTATGCATCGATTTCAACTCTTGCACGGACATAAGGGATTAAACTACTAAGGAGAAATTCATGTATGACTCTCTTGCTGAAACCGGTCTTCAACCGTTTCTTGAAGAAGCCGGTCCTATTCTTCTAGACGATGTCAAGGCCTTCTTTCGAAGCGCCTGCATCAGGGAGAAGTATATCGTCTCTACTGTCAGAGACCACACGTTCAGGATCGACGAGGATGAATTTGCCTCACTCTTCGGTCTACCCACTGAAGGTTTCTCTGACTTTCCGACTATTCAGGACCTTGCGGGATTTGAAACCACGCGATATCTGTCGGCCACCCCCTCTCCGGTGGAACACTTTGGGCCTAAAACCCAACTTGCTAGTCACGGTCAGCTACTACTCGAAATCGTGACCCGGTCAATTCTATGTCAATCACCTAATCAACGGTATTCCAGGAATACCTATAACATCATGACCAACATTCTTTGCAAATCGGCCATCAACTGGTCATCGGTCATATGGGAAAACTTAAAGAATATGGTGCTGACCAAGAAAGGTCTCGGGTATGCACCGCATATCAGCAAGTTGATTCTTGGGTACCGACCAGAGTTCGGACCGGGCACACCGGCTTCCTCTTCAAACATCCTCGACAATGATTCGGCAAGAGAACGACTCTGGCGAATGTCTTTTGAATAGACTATATTTTAAGTTGTTTCTGTATGCCTATCTCTGTACCGAATCCTATCATCGGTTTCCTTTCTCTGTTATCTTTTGAATTTTAATATCATTTCCGTTTAAATGACCGTGTCTTCTCAATTCCTTGAACATTTATCTAAGTAACCGGTTCACATCTTCCACCTATAACCGCGTTCCTTTTCCGGTCACATGAAATCTGACTAATTTGCTAAACACTCTAAACAATCAATTGAACTTAGAAACCGCTCAATCATTAGGTTTCTAGAAAGAGAGTGCGTCATCAATGACATAAGCGAAGAATTTTGGAGGGAAATCTCCCGCTCAAAATTGCCGACCCAGTTTTTGCTTTGCCGCCCACAGTTTGGCGCCTTTTCATTTTAGAGAGAAAATTCCCGCCCATTAATGATGGGACGGTTGGGCTTCCAAACCGCGTCTATAAAAGGGGCCTTCGGTCATTTTCTTTCATTCTCACGCGAATTCACTTTCTCTCTCTAAGCTTTCTAAACTCTTTGAAGCGGTTTTCTCTCATTCTCAAACTCTTCAACATGGGTCGTGATTCGGCATTGTTCAAACTCTACTCTCAAGTGGATTTCGAGGAAATCCGGCTGAATGGGACGACCGAGGCGAAAGAAGTTATTGATCGGCTGATCAAAACCGGTCTGGGATATTTCCTAGGCGGTCCTCACGTCATTTACAAAGATGCGGTCGAAGAATTCTTCAACACCGCAACTATCGCCTACGACAAGATCACCGCGACTGTATGCGGTTCCCGAATAGAGCTCACAGAAGGATTGGTGGCCAAAAGCCTGCGTCTTCCAACTTCCGGCCAGGATGCAACGACAGAAATAGACCAGGACACCTTTGACTCGGCTTGCTACATTCTGTCGGCATCTAAAGAGCCGGTCAAAACATCCGGGAGCAAGCAAATGCTAAGGCCGGAGTATATCCCGATATGTGACATTTTCACAAGGGCATTCCTGGCAAGGGGAGGAAATCTCAACAACCTCACCAGGGACAAAATCAAGATGCTCATCGGTCTGATGGAGGGTAAAGAGGTCAACAGGGCAAGATCGGTGTTCAGCAACCTCATGGATATGGTGAAACCGAACTCCACCCGGTCGTGGGGATACGCCGTGCCCCTCGGGAAGATCTTCCTCCACTTAAATCTCAACATCGGTCCCGGCGTCGCTGTAGCAAAACGTTGCCTCATCAGATCGAGGCAATTCCTTAAAAGAACGCAGCCGGCCTCCAGTTCCACAGGTGGCCGAATGAAGAAAGCCGCAAAGAAAGATGCTCCGGCCAAAGCAAAGACCGGAGGAAGAGGCAAAGAAAAAATAACATTCTTAGAGCCACCGCAACAGACTGAAGAAGAGGAATGGGCCTCTGAGCAAGCCGACACGGAGAGGACCGATGATAGAACGGTCAATGACGACGATCAGTCGGCTCGGAGTCCAAATAATGCCGAACCAAACAACAATCCTGAAACCACCGAGGATAGAGAAGAGAGTGGTGAAGAAGAGGTTGATAAAGAAGCCAATGATGGCTACAACACGGAGAGGGAGGAGGCCGAAGAAGCCGAGGCCGATAGATTAGCCCAGAAAATCTTTCAGGGCATTGAAAAGCGAGGCGAGGACGTTGTAGGGCTATACTTGGAGTGGCATGAGCACCGGTTCAGTACAACATATAAAGAAATCCTACCGGGCTTCACGCAACAGGAATGCATCGACAGATTGGAGGAAGTAGAGGACCTGATGTTGCGCCTCACAAAATCCAACACAATTCAAGAGATACAGAGCCGAACCTGTCTCCTGATACCGAGGATCCAACTTCGGAGACTAAGAAAGCGCATCCGGAAAATTAAGGAAGAGTACATCGAGTCGGGATCGGTGGACACCGTAGCGCCGCGGGTATTAGCAAGGCTTGCAAAAGGCAAAATGGAAATTCTTCAAGAAATCGAGTGGCTGGAAGCGATATGCAACCGAAAGCAAGTACCGGTCTATACTGCTCCGGTAATCGAAAAATTTCCAGTTAACTGTCCAACACCTCTAAGGGAAGTTGAGGTACCGATATTGGAAGTTGAGGTACCGATATTGGAAGTTGAGGTACCGATATTGGAAGTTGAGGTAGCGATATTGGAAGTTGAGGTACCGATCTTGGAGGTTGAGGTACCGATCTTGGAGGATGCGGCACAATTAGAACTTCCAAATGAAAATGTTGCACCGATAGATTCCAGTGACAGAGCCGATCCTGATCCCACCGAGCACTCGCCTCCCCCACCACCGGAAGTCACCGCTTCGGACCCTCCTGAAGAATGGGCTGCTAAAGAATGGGTTGAGGACCGACTTCAGAAGCTTGAAGCATCCATATCGGAACGGATCGATGACCGCGTACAAGAACACGACGTGTCCAAGCTTCAACCATTCAAGGATAGATGCAACAACATAATTGATTCGGCCATGAAGTTCACCGACGTGACAAAGCAGCTGCTGGATCAACATCAAGCACGTCTCTCAGAACTCGGCGCCGGACTGTGGGAAGAGGTCGGTGAGCGCGAAAAATGTGTTCAGCGAACCACAACTCTGGAGGATGTGACCTCCAACTTAAAGAAGGATCTCGAACGGGTCGACACGACAATTAACCGGGTCTCAGTACTCGAAAAGACAAACGAGAGTCTCGTGGCCGAAGTAAAGGCGTTTACCGAACAGATGGCCGAAATTCTAAAGGCTAAGGAGAACGCGGACGCCGCGGCTATTGAGGCTGATGCTCAAGTGGCTAAAAGGGTCCAGGATGCGCTGGACGCCGAAGCTAGCAAAGATAAAGAGGCGCCGCGATCGTCTCAACTGACCGAAGCGGAAGTGGAAGCCGCACGAATTCAAAGAGGAGAGGCCCTGTTCCCAGGGTTTGCTGATAAAGTAGCCGCTCGAGCTGCAGAGGATGCTGAACAGTTTGAAAGGGAGGAACGGAGGCTGAAAGCTTTTGCAAAGGAAAACGAGAAGAAGAAGAAGGCGGCCGCCTTTGTTTCAGCACCGAAAAAGAGAAAGAGGGAGGCCCCTAAGAAAGTTCGGATAGCCGAGATGCTCCAAAAGGTCTATGAACCGGTCATTACGGGTACATCGCAGCAGGCCGACCAAGTCGAAGATAAAGTCAAAGAACAACTGCGGTCCCGTTCTAACAGGCGACGATCCTTCGAACAGACCGGGCAACAGCAACCGAAGAAAAAGAAGAGCGCCTATGACTTCACGGACTCTGAATAGGGACTATCCTTCTTTTTCTTATTGGCCTTAGTATTTCTATATATCTTGTCTTTTCCGGTCATCTACATATAAATATATAAAGTTATTTTTGAATCCGGCCTTATTTTGCAAACTTACATGATTTTGATAATTTTAAATAAAATAATCAAAAAGGGAGAAATTATTAGATAAAAGATAAAGACTCTTCCAAAACTTTTCTTCCAAAAATTTTCGAAAAATTCTCTAAGTCTTTTTCAAAACCGGCCAAACAAAACAACCGGCCTACGGTTGCAAACTTACATGATTTTGATAATTTTAAATAAAATAATCAAAAAGGGAGAAATTGTTAGATAAATTCAGACCGGTTCAAATAAACCTAACTTAAATAAACTTTCCATGCAGAAACAAGGAACCGGACCGGATGAACAAGAGAACCGACTGAAGAAACCTAACCGGTCAAGCTACCAAACCGATCAAGAGTATTCGGAACGTGACCGCACAAAAGAAGGATCGGCCAAAGCTCAAAACCGGAACCATCAAACAGCCGATCATCCACAAGACAAGAATAACCGGAAGAAGTCCGGTTACATCACTACCAAAGACATTCGGCCAAGTCAAATGACCGACCAGTACAAGAAGACATTTCGGGTATCTGTTGAGAATGATACCAAAGGAACAGACTGAATACTTCCATATCCATGCAAGTCTGAGGAAAGACTGATGGCTGCAGAAAACAGTACTACCGGATCCTTCTACTTCGGGATAAGCCAGAAAGGAAATCTTCAAAGTACAGAAAACTGTCCAAACAGACAGTGCCTACATTGAGTAAAAGACAAACCCAGCAGGTCTGTCTTACAAACCGGAAGAACAGACCGGCAGGTCTGAGACGACCGCAGGTCTGAACCTCTGAAACACTGAATCACTGCACTTCTGATCAGCCAATCAAATTCAAGGCAGTGAAATATGACCGTTGGCATATTTCACCTATAAAAGGAGGCAGTTGCAGAAGAGTAAATGCGGAACATACATTGGGATAACGAGCGCTAAGAGCATTTACTACAAGTGATAAGAGTGTGCTGTTTTAGAAAGCCTAAGTGTTGAAAGTTAAAGTGTGTTTTACAATTTCGGTGTAAATTGTAAGAGTGTTATCGAGCAGGAAATAAGTCTCGATCGGCTTGTACTTGTATTCCTTAGTGAATATCCTTCTCGCGGTTTCGAGAGGAAGGGGTGACGTAGGAGTTTTATCTCCGAACATCCATAAAATCTGTTGTGTTATTACTTTCTGCCGGCTTCATTATATAACCGACTAACTTAACCATACCGCTCCAAACCGACTTTATACTAACCATACCGAATATCCAGACTACCGAAACCGACCCACCATTTCCAAATCTCCATCATCCGAAACCGACCGTGCCTATCATACAAGCGTGCCGCTTCAACCTGAAAGCAAACCTCTTCCGCGCTTGAACCTAGTTCAAGGGTTTGTGACAGGTTGTGTAGTATTGAAACCCCGGTGTTAATCTCTAACCGGATTAACCACCACCCTACGAGTGAGAACCGCTAACCGGTCCAACCCCCGGTCCACCAGCGGCGACCTAGATCCTAACACATTCTTCTTGTTCAAATATATGTTGATGATATTATATTTGGATCAACTAACCCCAAATTGTGTGAAAATTTTCTCAGCTGACGCAGGAAAAATTTGAAATGAGCATGATGGGAGAATTAACTTTCTTCCTCGATCTTCAAGTTTGTCAGCTGGAGAAAGGAACCTTCATCAATCAAGCCAAGTATACCAAAGAGTTACTAAAGAAGTTTGGGATGGAGAACTGCTCTACTGCAGCCACTCCAATGAGCTCCTCTAGTAAATTGGACAAAGATGATTGTGGTCAAAGTGTAGATGTCACAACCTATAGAAGTCTTATTGGGTCATTGCTCTGTGTTACTTCCAATAGACTAGATATCCAATTTCCCGTCGGTGTCTGTGGAATTTTCTTCTTTTCTTGCAACTCCGAAAGAATTGGAGAAGACAAAGAAGAGAAATACTTACGAAGTCAACATCGTCAACATTACCTATTCCAAGTTTGCAAAGAATCTTTTCAAAAAACAATTAGTAAAGTTTGAGGAATAAAGAGAATTTTACCTAAATCTTCATTAGAAAATTATTACAGGAATGAATCTTTTTTAAGATCAAATGGTTGAGGTAACCAAGCATATGAATAGAGCTGACGCTAAACATATGGAACAAGTTGACTCATTTACAAGATCGATTTAATCAATGGAAGATGTTGATGCTGCCGCTGATTAAAAGAAAGCCCTTATTGCCCTTGAAACTGATATTATTAAAAAGGGGGAAGGTAGTTCAAGAGGAGGTGGAAGTAGCTTAATGGGAGGTGTTTCGAGAGGCACCAGATCAAAAAGAAAAGTCGTTTATGAAGAAATATGCAAACCAGTCAAAAGAGGCGGAGGTCACGGTGGTGACCGAGGTGGTGGAAGTGGTGGCTGTAATGGTGGTCAAGCTCTCGTCCCTCAATTTTGTAATCTCCTGACTGGTGAAGGATTTGTTGATCCAAACGTGAAAAGAGAAGGACAATAATCTATTTTCTTTATTATCCTTAGTAGTAGTCTGGAACTTGGTTTTTAAACATGGTTTTTGGAACTTACGTTTAAAGTTTGTGAATTAGTATTATTCTTATTTTAATTTGATTGGAGGTTATCTTATCTTATTAATTTTGCAAAGTTTTAACATCATCAAAAAGGGGGAAATTGTTGGGTCAAATTAGTTTGACTAAAGTTATTTTAATGATGTATTAGTAAAACATTGATTAAGAATGAAGCTAAGTCGTCTAATTGTTTTTGTGCAGGTCCATCAAAAATATGCTAAATTAGACATGAACTGAAACAGGATAATTAGTCGTGTTGCCAGTTAGACGTGTAGTCTAACAGATACGTAGTTAGATGGGAAGTCTAATAGACGTAGTTAGACGTGCAGTCTAACATATACGTAGTTAGACGTGTAGTCTAACAGATACGTAGTTAGATGGACATTCTGTTAGGATCTAAGTCGCGGCTGGGGAACCGGGGTCTGGCCGGTTAGCGCTTTCACTTAACTGTTGGTGATTAATCCGGTTAGAGATTAACACCGGAGTTTCAATACTACACAAACTGTCACAAACCCTTGAACCGAGTTCAAGTGCGGAAGTGGTTTGTTTCAGGTTGAAGCAGCACACACATAAGATGGACAAAACCAGATTTGGATGAGGTCGGTTTGGAGTATGGTGGGTCGGTTTGGGATTCAGTAAGTTAGTTTAGGTAGAGTCGGTTAGAGTGTAAGGCCGGAAGAAAGTAAATAACAAGACAGGTTTTTATGGATGTTCGGAGATAAAACTCCTACATCACCCCTTCCTCTCGAAACCACGAGAAGGATATTCACTAATGAATACACAAACACAATCCGATCGAGATTTATTTTCTGCTCGATAACACCCGTACAATTTTAACCGAAATTGTAATCTTAATTCAAATAAACACTTGAACTCTTTTTGACCTTAGAGAGATAAACTTGTAATAACTCTTAAAGCTTGTGGTTGGTGGAACTTGTAACCGTACAATCAGAACTTGGGTTGTTGAAAACTCTTGGAAATGCATTTACTCCTCTTCAGCTCCTTCTTTTATAGGTGAAATGTGCCAACGGTTACATTTCATTTTCTTGAATCTGATTGGTTGAGCAGAGGTTCAATGATTCAGACCTGGCGGTCTAGGCTTCAGTGTATAGGTCAAACCGGCTAGGTTTGTCTTTTACTTAGTATGGAAACTGTCGGTTGGACAGTTGCCTGTACCTGGAGGATTACGCCTTTGATTTATCCTGGAAAGGAAAGAACTTGTCGGACGATCTTCTGCAGCCTGCAGATTGTCTTCAGACTTGTATGAATATAGTAATACTAAAGTCTGTCCCTTCAGTATCATCCTCAACAGATACTCGAAGTATCTATTTGTACTGTTCTGTTATTTATGTTAACCGGATGACTTCCGGTTTTTCCATAAATTCAGATTGACCGAATGTTCAATGATTTTGGCCTTCTGATTTGACCGGTCTTATCTTCTTGTTCGGTCAGGTTTTTGGTCGGTTGGGTTGCTTGACCGGTTGAGTAACTTGACCGGTTGAATCCTTTAACTGTTCCTGCACAAAATATTTGTTTTTGTTAAGTTTTATTTAACCGATCTAATTTTATCTAACAATTTCTCCCTTTTTGATTATTTTACTTAAAATATTCAAAACCATGTAAGAATGCAAATGTAGGCCGGTTGTTTTTTAGAGTTTATTTGGCCGGATTTTTGGAAACTGACTTAGAGGAATTTTTCGAAAAATTTTTGGAAACTTTTTATATTTTATCTTATAAATTTCTCCCTTTTTGATTATTTTATTTAAAATATTCAAAAACATGTAAGAATACAAATGTAGACCGGTTTCTAAAAATACTTGATATATATATATATAAAAATATACTAAGGTAAAGATATTCGATATATATAAAACTAAAGTAAACATAGGGAATGCAAGTAAAGAAAGCCCCTATTTCTTCTTCCTGGGTGGCAAGTATTTGTCCAACATTTCATCAGTTGCCTTTCCCTTGACCGCCGGAACAGGCCTGGAGGAAGATCTTTGACTGCCCGAAGTGCCGGTGAGAGGGGAAGTCGGTGGAGCAAACGATCTGATTGGAGCTACGTCAAGACCTCGCGGTCTTTTGTTTAGTGGTACTTCTTCTTCCTCGAGAACTTCATTTTCATGTGAAGCCGGGTTGCCTGGAGGGTCGACAACCGTGTCAGTAACTCTATCCAATAACTTTGAAACCGCCGCCCTCTTGGAGGAATTCTTTCTCTTTCTTGTTGTCGGACCGGATGGGGAAGCAACCGCTTTGGACTTTTGATGAGCCTCGGCGAAGTCATTGTATGCTGATTGTTGGCCGATTAGTCGAGCCGCATCTTCATTTTGCTGAACCGTTATGGCCGGTCCCATGTTTTCTAATGTCTGCAGTCATCCGGCCAGGTTCGCATCTGCCTCCGCTGTTTCCTTTTGAAGTCGGTTTTGCTCGTCCAAGGCATCCTGAAGCTTCTGGGCCGCGAGCGCATTTGCCTCCTCAAGTGCCTTATCGGCAGCCAGCTTTGCCGCTATCAACTCCGCCACCTGTTCGGTAACCGCCTTTAGTTCGGCCTCGGTCTTGGCATGTTTTTCCTCAAGCATTACCACCCTCTCAAGTGTAGAGCTGGCTTGGGCACCGGATTGAGCCAGATCCTCATCAATCTTTTTCAGCCTTTGATCGGTTGTTACTTGGGATTGTTCCGTCATACCGACCTTTTGGCTGGTAAGAGCGAGGTCGGTCACCAACTTCTTAGTTGCCTCCTCCAATGCCTTAGTTCTATCAATATAGCCGCTTTACAACTGATCGGTCATGCCGTAATTGTCTTCAATGAACGTGATCCGTTCGAATGCGGTTTTTAGCTCTTTATTTGTCGACTCAACCATCCCCATGGATTTAGTCGCGGTTTCTTTGATTTTCTTTTTCCACGGCCGAATCGCGGCGTTGACGAATTCCCCGATAAGGTCCTTTACCCTATCTTCCGTTATCGCTGGTACCGAGTCCCCGGTTTGAACAGAGACTCGCTGGTCGGTGGGCGGTGTACCCGTTCCGAGGTTGGTGTTGTTGATTTCCTATTCCGGTGGAGGAGAGAAAAGCTCATTTTCGGCCGGATTCGGACTTCCTTCATCCTCAGGTGGAGATCTGGAGAAGTTTGACGCCTCCTGATATTCGGGTTCAGATTCCAACCGAGCCATATCCTCCGTCAGTTCCTTTTCATTGACCGCTAGCATGTCCAACACTAAGAGCTCAAGTTGAGAGTCCGCTGTCCCTGGGATATGCTTTCTTTGGAGACGTTGGATATGTTCGGTGAGCCCCAGTAACTGGGCATGCGGTTCGACCATCCTACTTCTTCGGAGGGCAGTCAGGACGCTCTGAGCCTTTGTTAGGTTGATCACTTATGTTTCCATCTCAACCAGCTTCTCGAATTTCCGGTCAACAGGGAGGTCCGTTAGAATGTTGTTGTAGAATATTTCTTGCCGATGCAGGCCTAGTGATAGTAGACATCGGTTGCTGCGTGAGCCTGCTCATGAAGTTCCTCCATGATTCTGTTGACGAGGTCCTCGGCCGTTTGCCGGATGTGCTCATCCCCGGTTTCCGTTCGCTCAGTCAGACCGGTTTCGTCAGATCTTGCCGATTGTGCCTCGACTACTGGCTCTTTTCCTTTGCGAGTCTGATTTTCATAGGTGTGGTGTGAAACTGTTTGGCCCGAGCTGGATGCCGAATTTTCAGTGTTGAGGGTGTCGGACTGCGGATTAGCCGATCCGGTTGTTTGCTTATCCGCCTTGCTTCCGGATTTTTCTTTGACCGAAGCCGTTTTCTTTTTAGCTTGTTTCTTGTTTCGGCCGCTTGTAGAACCGGAGGCTTTATTTTTGCCTTGCTTGTCCTCCGGTTTAAGGAATTGATGGGATTTTATAACTTTGCTGGGGGCGAGGAAAACACCAGGGCCGGTGTTAACGTTGAAGTGACGCATCAATTTACCGAGTGAGATGGCGTATCCCATGACCGTTTGGATGTCGGATCCACCATCTCACATAAGTTTGCGAAGACCACCTTCGCCCAGTTGATTTTGATGTCGTTGACCAAACTGGCAATCATCTCAATTTTTATCCGGGTAAGGCTATCATAGTTGCCTCCTCGCGCTTGAACCCATTTGGTGAAGATTTCGCACAGCGGTCTATATTCCGGTTTAAGTGAGGTTTTCTTACCGGATATCGCGATAGGGACCTCCGTATCCGAAAGATCCCGGCATGCCGCCTGGAATGTTTCCTCGTCTGTGACCACCGAGAAGTCGCTCCCCTCGGTTGGTAGATTTAGTACTTCGGCAACCGACTCCTTCGCCAGTTTGAGCGTTTGTCCGCCTATAGTTGCGATTATCATCCCTTTGGTGAGGACGGCGGTTTGAAAGAATTCGTTGACCGCATCCTGATACAAGACGAATGGTCCGCTCAAGAAATATAAAAGACCGGACTCTGAGATCTAGGTTAACACCCGTTTTGCCTCCGCCGAACCATACGCTCGAACTTCATCGAAGTCGACTTGGACGATGTGGTTGAACAGCACGGATTCGTGACCCATTGTAGGTAGAATAGAACGAAGGATCGAAGGATTGAGAGTTTTGAAAGGTTTGAGAGCTAGAGAGACAAAGCCGATTCGCGTGAGAGTGAAAGAAAATGGCTAAGGACCCTATTTATAGTCGCGGGTTGGAATTTCAACCGCCGCGAACCGTCACATCAGGATTGGGCGGGAATTTTCCCTCCAAAATGATTTGGGCGGCAAACGAGAGGCGGGAAATTTAAGCGGGCTTTTGATGCGGTTATTTAACCGGCGATGACGTGGTTTTCTTGTAACCAATTATTAAGTGAGGCGATTATGTAACCGATGGTCAAGCGGTTTGCGATTTTGACAGGTTTTTCAACGAAGTAGTTAGCGTTTTTAGCCGGTTAGTCATTTAGATAGATATTTTAATAATGCGATTTTGACCCGGTTATCAAGCTTAAAATTCAGATAATCATTTAATGAAAAGGAACATGATAGAAACTGATCGGTTTAGCATACACAAGATACAAAATTATAGCTTATGTAATAGTTATTCTAAAGAGCTTGTCCTCCACCCCTTCCTCATTGAGAACATTTGATGGGTTCGTCGGGGTACCCGGTCCAAAATCTGGACTATGTGCAAGAAGGAGCCGGCTTATATGGGGGGCGTAGCCGAGACCTCTCTTTGTCTCGACCATAGTCCTTAGGATTTTGAAGAGGACCGATGACCAATTTATGGGGGTGTTGCTGACGATGTAGGTCATCATGTCGAAGACTCTCTTAGAGTAATGTTAGTTCGGAGATTGGCAGATGATGGATCGGTTGACAATCTCATGAAGATGTTGGATGTGATGGGCAAGGCGGGACTTCAGACCGTGGTTCTCCACCGGTACTTCGGTTCGGGAGAAAAATTGCGCATAGTCATCCGCTGCACTACCTACCCGGGATGGGAAGTCAGAAAACCTTTCAGTGGGCAAATTAAACATTTGAGCGAATGCGCTCTTGTTCAGAAAAACGGTGCGCCTTTCCACCGTGGAAACAATGAGATCGCCACTCATGGATGCATTGTTAAAGAATTCCAGCACTACTGGAATGAGCATAGGTCCGTATTCTTTGAGAAAATCACGAAGGTCGGTGTCAATTAGGGACTCGAAGAGAAGTTCCTTCGTTTCCAGATCATCAAATTGAAGGACTGAGTCGAAATCAATGCTCAGATAGTTTCTTAGTGTGCGGTTCTACATGCTTTCAGATGTTGCCAAGAGAGAGAGTTTAAGAAGTTTTGATTTGTTTGAAGGTATAGTGAATTGATAAGGTGGGGTTCCTTATATAGATTTGAGAATGGAGGAAAAATAGGGGCATTTAATGCTGAAATTCAGTTTTGTCTCATTTATGAAGGGAATATTTATGTTTCCAAAACTCCTTGGGAAGGAGTTACTTTTGACCGGTTGCGGAGCTCGAAGTGGAGAATCTAGTTAGAAAGTAACTAAGTTTGTGTAATTTCCCATGTAGTTGGAAGTTGAAAGTTACTTTTCATTAATGAAAGAGAAATACAGGAAACCGAAAGGAACATAGTTAAAACCGAAAGAGACATAGACTAAAGCGAAATGATCATAGTAGAGTGGGATAGCGATACAACCGGTGCGTACAACAAAATGACCAGTTGTAGGAAGGAGTAACTTAATTGCCGGAGGAGTTGAGGTGTCAGTTCTTCCTCTTCCATGCCTTCTCAAACCGCTCATAGAATGAGTCGGCAACTTCCTTTGTTTTAACCTGGGCCTGATTCAGTCCTTCACCTGGACATAGTGGAACCCGAGTTCCATAAGTAGACAGCTGATCTGAGGGATAAGGCCGGTTTGGCGAATGCTGATCATCCAGATTAAGACATCGAATAACACTCTGGACCAGTTGACCGGCGTATTTGTTGTGATAGCGGTCATCATATTGAAAGCTGTAGCACAGTAGGTGTTGGTCACATCCTTATCTAGGATGCCACGACCGATGATATCATTGAGAAGCTTGTATTCAGCTCTCAATGAAGACCTAGCACCGTGGTCACTGATCGGATGGTTTGACCGAGAAAAGCTTAAGGAGATTTCGACTTTTAGTCCGACCGGGACGTTTAGATCAGTGATCCCTTGCTTCGGAAGATCGAAGCATCTGGGGAAGTCGCTTTCCGAGAAATCAAACACGGTCCATCCGACCCTAGATTGAAAGAGGGTGTCGAAATGAGGGGTACCACGGAAAACCTAGCGTTATAAAAGAACTCCAGGACGGTTTCGGGGAAGATGACATGTTTGTCATCTAGGAAGGATTTTAGACCGGTATCTTCAAGGGACTTAATCATTTTGAAGATTTCATAGTGCTCTGTACTTTGAGCTGAATCGAAATCAACTTGGAGAATGTTTGGAAACTGAGACATTTTTGTCTTAGTGAGAGGATAAGCTAATACTTGTGAATAT
The DNA here is from genome assembly GCF_907164915.1 of Impatiens glandulifera. Taxonomy (NCBI): domain Eukaryota; kingdom Viridiplantae; phylum Streptophyta; class Magnoliopsida; order Ericales; family Balsaminaceae; genus Impatiens; species Impatiens glandulifera. Next base: position 721,676 of record NW_025919138.1, read on the forward strand.
TTTGTCTCATGTTTGCCTAAGTTATATATTAGTACAGGGATGTTGATATTATCCAGTGGGTGACAATTGATGTACTCTATTGACCATAGGATAAAACATATTATATGAAATAGGCATGTCTACAACCTAGGATGTAAGTCATAGGCCTGGACGGTGAAAGATATCATATCTTCACGTCTTTTGAGGTATGACCATTTTGCTTTGAAAAGGTATCTTTTCAGAACAGATAACTCTTAAACAAAGATAATTATTCCACTTTTGTTCGGATACCAAATAATTCGGAGTACATTATTTCCAAACCGGTCGGTTTTCAGTTATTTGTTCTGATGCGGTTAATTGGTGCATGCACTAAGTAACCAGTCGGTTTACTCTAATTGATAGACGAAGCGGTTCTTCGATAGGTACCTTGGTGAATTTGGAATCCGATTTTTAGGAGGAACTACCGGTTTTGTCTGTCCGAACCAATTTTCCCTTTTTGACATTTGTAAGAGATAAGCTGATTAATATCGGTTAAACCAAGTATATTTCTGAAGTGAGAAAACTTATCTTCCTGTAGGGGCTTTGTGAAGATATCGGCTACTTGTTGTTCTGTTGATACGTATTTCATCCGGATGTGCTTCAGCATGACATGTTCCCTGATGAAGTGATACCTTATGTCGATGTGCTTGGTTCTAGAATGTAGAACCGGATTATATGTGATTGCTATGGCACTTGTGTTATCACAGAATATCGGAGATTCTTCGACGGTGATACCGAATTCCTTCAGTTGTTGTTGATCCACAGAAGTTGTGAACAGCAACTTCCGGCTGCCAGATATTCATCTTCTGCGGTTGACGTGACAACCGATGTCTGTTTCTTGCTGTGCCATGAAACAAGCCGATCACCTAGGCATTGGCATGTTCCACTAGTACTTTTTCGATCAACTCTACAACCTGCATAGTTTGCATCTGAGTAACTTGTGAGGTTAAAAGATGAATCCTTTAGATACCACAGACCGACTTCAGGAGTTCCCTTTAGGTATTTCAAGATTCGCTTTACGGCTGTGTAATGAGACTGTTTTGGATTAGCCTGGAATCTTCCACACACACCGAACCGCAAATAGTATATCTGGTCTACTTGCCATCAGGTATAAGAGAGAACCGATGATTCCTCGGTAAGCTGTCAAGTCTACTGCCTGACCGTCATCGTCCTTGTCCAATTTGATCGATAAGCTCATTGGGGTAGCGGCTGACGAGCATGTATCCATCCCAAATTTCTTTAGAAGTTCCTTTGTGTACTTAGGTTGACTAATAAAAGTTCCTCCATCGAGTTGCTTAACCTGAAGACCTAGGAAGAAGCTTAATTCTCCCATCATACTCATCTCAAATTTGTTAGTCATCAATGTTGAGAATTTATCACATAGCTTAGGATCGGTTGATCCGAAGATGATATCATATACATATATTTAAACAAGTAGAATGTGTTCATTTTTCTCAAATTTGAATAGGGTTTTGTCCACCGAACCGATGGTAAAATCATGTTTTAACAAAAATGCGGTTAGTGTATCATACCAAGCTCTAGGAGCTTGTTTTAAACCGTACAATGCTTTGTTTAAGCGGTATACATGATTAGGCAGGTCAGCATTTTTGAAACCGGGTGGTTGTTCAACATATACTACCTCACGTAGTTCACCGTTCAAAAATGCACTTTTGACATCCATTTGAAAACTTTAAAATTTTTGAAAGCAACAAAGGCCAGAAAAATCCTAATGGCTTAAATTCTAGCTACAGGGGCAAATGATTCTTCAAAATCAATGCCTTCTTCCTGTTTGTATCCTTGTGCCACTAATCTGGCTTTGTTCCTCGTGACCAAACCGTCTTCATTGAGTTTATTTCTGAATACCCATCTTGTTCCTATGACCGGTTGATCTTTCGGTTTATGGACTAGGTACCAGACTTTGTTACTCTCAAACTGGTTTAACTCTTCTTGCATTCCCAAGATCCAATCCGGATCTGACAATGCTTCATCCACTCTTTTCGGCTCAATCTGGGATATGAAAGTGGAATTAAAGTATTCCTCCAGGATTTGTCGCCTAGTTCGAACAGGTTTTGAAGGATCACCTATAATTAGCTCAGGAGGATGATTTGTGTTCCTTTTGAGATTCGGTTCAGGAGTGTCTACCAATTCACCGTTTACTTGATCAAAGCTAGACATATCGGTAGACTGAACATGAGTGTCAGACCGACCGATTTCCTCAGTTTGAACCGAGGTGTCTGCTTCCTGCCGCATGACAGCTTGATCCGGCTGGGTTTTATTATCACCTATTTGGTCATGGACAAACCGTCTGAAAACCGGAATCTCATCTTCACTGTCAGAATGGATATTGTTGTTTTCCAATCTGTTGTGTAGATCAAAGGATGATGTAGTGTTACTTTCAACCGATTCATCGAAAACGACATGAAGTGATTCCTCCACGGTTAGAGTTCTAGTATTGTACACTCTATAAGCTTTACTAACTGCTGAGTAACCTAACATGATCCCACTGTCGGATTTTGCATCAAAAGAAGATAGGTAGGTTTTGCCATTTATGTGAATGTAACATTAACAACCGAAAATCTTAAGATACTTAGGGTTAGGGATCCTATCAAAGTATACCTTATACGGTGTTTTGTTGTGGAATTTGTTAATTAGAGACCGATTTTGTGTGTGACATGCAGTATTGATAGCCTCAGCACAGAATTTCTGAGCAATACCGGAATCGACTATCATGGACCTTACGGCTTCCTTGAGAGTTCGGTTTCTTCTCTCGGCCAGGCCGTTCTATTGAGGAGTCCTAACACTAGACAACTCGTGTCTAATACCGGATTCATCAAGGAATGCATTTAGTGTACTATTTGTAAATTCGGTTCCTCTATCACTTCTAATACTATTGATGCGTGTTGATTTTTCATTTTGCAAACGTTTAAGCAGTGTAATCAAATTTGTGGCGGTTTCACGTTTGGATGCCAAGAATATTACCCATGTATATCTAGAATAATCATCAATAACTACCATAGTATAAAGCATACCTCCTAGGCTGACGACCCTAATCGGTCCGAATAAGTCCATGTGAAGGAGATCTAAGCATCGGTTAGACTGAATGTGTCCTTTACTCTTGAAGGTTGACTTAGTTTGTTTACCCATTTGGCATGCTGAAAAGACCTTATCCTTATTAAATACTATATCAGGAATTACTTCAACTAGCTTTTTACCGCGGATATAGTTTAAGGTTTTCAGGTTTAAGTGGTTTAACCTTTTATGCCACAACCAGGTTTGATCGGTTTTAGCCACCATGCAAACAGGGTATTCTACTTTATTTTTCCAATCTACCTTGTAAATATTTCCTAACCTATTTCCGGTTAGCAGTATGATACCTTGGGAATTTTTAACTAGGCATGCATGTTTAAGGAATTCTACAGTGTATCCAGCATCACACATCTGGCTAATGCTTAACAGGTTAAAATGCAAATTTTCAACTAAGAGTACATTATCAATTGTTAAGTTACCATGGACAATCTTACCCTTTCCCACGGTTCTACCTTTTGAGTTATCACTGAAGGTTATCATTGCATCGGTTTCTATTCTGATGTCGGTTAGAAGATTGTTGTTTCCAGTCATGTGTCTGGAGCAACCGGTATCCAAGTACCACTCGGAGTTTCCTAGTCGTTTCTTCATATCCTGCAAAATATACATATTTACAATTATTTGGTACCCACATTTACTTGGGTCCACAAGTGATTAGTCCCTTACGTATCCAAACTTTAATAAGTCGGAGAATTTTCCCGGTTATAGTTCTAGCTAGTTTTCTTGCACTCGGTTTGGAGTCTTTCTACTTTCCTAAAGGTGCCTTATTCGGAGGTGGTCTTTGGTTTAACCTGTGTGGTTCGGCTTTCTTACCTTTGGGCCGGTTGGCTATCCTTTTCTCAGGGTGAAGCCATTTTTCGGAGTTAGTTGGACTTACATAGATTAGTTTGTCTTCCGGATATGAGGCACTTAGTTCCTCATCGTCGGTTAAAGAGCTCTTGACGAACTTTAAAAAAAGAAGGTTGCCTTTTGTAAGCTTTATTTTGTCCGAATGGTTCCGGTTGGCGGAGTCGTTGTCATTGTACCAAAGACCAAATTTGCATTTGGGATGTCTTTTGTAGTTACACATCTGGTTCACCATGTCACTGGATATTTTCCATGCGGCTATTCGATACTGGATTCGGGCATCATCCTCTTCGGTCGTCTCTTGGACTGAGTCCTTGAACTGTTTGGTCTTAGAGGATATTTCTGGTGCTATCTAGGTTTCCAGAATTCTATCGGGTTGGATGATTTTTGATTCGGTCAAGGTAGGTGCTATGGGGTCGGTTCTAAAGTTGAGTTGGGTAGGTATTAATGTTAATAGGTTCTTATACTCTTCTACCATATCATTTAGTGCATTAAATAATTCATCTTTAGTAAATTCTTCACAGGGAGAGTCAAATACCTGTTCCTCATTTGCCATGAGGCATGTGAGTTCATCATCACTGTCACTATGAGCCCATAAGCTTCCTCCGTCATCGGCTATCAGTGCTTTATGAACTTCACTTCCTTCACCGGTTTGTTGATAGTTATTTCGGTGATTTTGATGGTCCGGTTTCCGGTCATCCCGTCTTGGTTTTCTACATTCCCACCTAAAATGTCCCAAACAATTGCAGTTATAACATCTAATATTAGATTTATCACTGTAGTTATAATTGTTGTTGTTTGTCGGTTGGCTTCTCTTCATAAATCTGCCAAATTTCTGTGCAAGCATTGCTATGGCATCCTCGGTGAACTGTTCAGCGGTTCTGATCGGTGCAGGAGCAACCAGTTCTGTGGATGTGACTAATGCTCTGGTTGAGGTTGAGGCTGAGACTTCATCGTCAGTCCTTGATCTCATTTGAAACTCATATGCCTTAAGATCTTCGAATATGTCGTGTAGCTTCATCTTGCTTAGACAGTTTGATTCCCTCATCACCATTGTCTTTATATCCCATGCACTTGGAAGAGATCTTAGAGCTTTCATGATGACTTCCTTGTTGTCATACTTCTTGCCAAGAGTTGATAGCTCGTCTATTACATCTGTGAACCGGTCACTGTATTCTCTCATTGTTTCTCCCGGTCTCATCTTGATATTTTCAATCTTCTGGGTAGCCACCATTATCTTGTGTTCCTTGGTTCTTTCATTTCCCTCGTGAATCTAAATCATCGCTTCCCATATTTCCTTTGCGGTTTTGTAATCTCTGACCTTGCAAAACGTATTCCTGTCCAAACCGTTAGAGATGTGGTTTCTAGCATGGTTGTCCAGATTGTTTCTTCTCCTGTCTTCAGTTGTCCAGTCTTTTCTGTCTTTATCAATCTTTACTGGTCCTTCTGTCAGGATGAACTGCATCTCGTCATCCATGGTGATTAAGTGCAGGTGCATGCGTGCCTTCCAGTTGGCAAAGTCGTCACCTTCTAGCATTGGTGGCCTATCAAACGACATGTTTGCTTGAGTATTGAAACTAACTGCTCTGATACCAATTGTTAGGATCTAAGTCGCGGTTGGGGAACCGGGGTCTGGCCGGTTAGCGCTTTCACTTAACTATTGGTGATTAATCCGGTTAGAGATTAACAACGGGGTTTCAATACTACACAAACTGTCATAAATCCTTGAACCGAGTTAAGTGCGGAAGTAGTTTGTTTCAGGTTGAAGCAGCACACACACAGGATGGACAGAACCGGATTTGGATGAGGTCGGTTTGGAGTATGGTGGGTCGGTTTGGGATTCAGTAAGTCAGTTTAGGTAGAGTCGGTTAGAGTGTAAGGCCGGTAGAAAGTAAATAAAAAGACAGGTTCTTATGGATGTTCGGAGATAAAACTCCTACGTCACCCATTCCTCTCGAAACCACGAGAAGGATATTCACTAATGAATACACAAACACAATCCGATCGAGACTTATTTTCTGCTCGATAACACCCGTACAATTTTAACCGAAATTGTAATCTTACTTCAAATAAACACTTGAGCTCTTTTTGACCTTAGAGAGATAAACTTGTAATAACTCTTAAAGCTTGTGGTTGGTGGAACTTGTAACCGTACAATTAGAACTTGGGTTGTTGAAAACTCTTGGAACTGCATTTACTCTTCTTCAGCTCCTTCTTTTATAGGTGAAATGTGCCAACGGTTACATTTCAATTTCTTGAATCTGATTGGTTGAGAAGAGGTTCAGTGATTCAGACCTGGCGGTCTAGGCTTCAGAACTGGCGGTCTAGGCTTCAGTGTATAGGTCAAACCGGCTAGGTTTGTCTTTTACTTAGTATGGCAACTGTTGGTTAGACAGTTGCCTGTACTTGGAGGATTACGCCTCTGATTTATCCTGGAGAGGACAGATCTTGTCGGACGATCTTCTGCAGCCTGCAGATTGTCATCAGACTTGTATGAATATAGAAATACAAAAGTCTGTTCCTTCGGTATCATCCTCAAAAGATACTTGAATTATCTATTTGTACTGTTCGGTTATTTATGTTAACCGGATGACTTCCAGTTTTTCCATAACTTCAGATTGACCGAATGTTCAATGATTTTGGCCTTCTGATTTGACCGGTCTTATCTTCTTGTTGGGTCAGGTTTTTGGTCGGTTGGGTTGCTTGACCGGTTGAGTAACTTGACCGGTTGAATCCTTTAACTGTTCCTGCACAAAAGATTTGTTTTTGTTAAGTTTTATTTAACCGATCTATTTTTATCTAACACAGTCTAACAGACGTAGTTAGACATGCAGTCTAACAAATACGTAGTTAGACGTGTAATCTAACAGATATATAGTTAGACATGCAGTTTAATAGATACGTAGTTAGACGTGCAGTCTAACAGATACGTAGTTAGATGTGTAGTCTAACAGATACGTAGTTAGACGTGCTGTTTAACAGATACGTAAGTAGACATGCAGTCTAACTCCATTAGACTTGGTGGTATAATGGATCTTGCTATTAGACGTTAACGTCTAACTCTCCATAGACTTGGCAGTCAAATGGAGCACTTTAATGCCTCGCTTCAGCAGCTGTTTGAAGTTAGCATACGTCTACCCACGATCAACTAGTTGTACGCTACTCATGTTCCACTCATCTATGCAGACTAGTACGCCATCTATTTGTGTTGGGTAAATTATTCTGACTGAGGGTCAAAGTATTTACTAATGGAATTTTGATGATGCGTTGGTATAAAACTTAATCTAAGCCGTCTAATCGTTTTTGATGCAGGTGTATTGAAATCATGTTATTTTAGACTAAGTTTGAATGAGGATCATTAGACTAATTAACCATTAGATGCATTGAGTTAGACGTGTAGTCTAACAGATACGTAGTTAGACGTGCAGTCTAACAGATACGTAGTTAGACGTGCAGTCTAACAAACGTAGTTAGACGTGCAGTATAACAGATACGTAGTTAGACGTGCAGTCTAAAAACGTAGTTAGACGTGCACTCTAACCGATACGTAGTTAGACGTGCAGTCTAACAGACATAGTTAGACGTGCAGTCTAACAGATGTAGTTAGATGTGCAGTCTAACAGACGTAATTAGACGTGCAGTCTAATAGACGTAGTTAGATGTGCATTCTAACGGATATGTAGTTAAATGTGTAGTCTAACAGATACGTAGTTAGGCGTACAGTCTAATAGACGTAGTTAGACGTGCAATCTAATAGACGTAGTTAAACGTGTAGTCTAACAAATACGTAGTTAGACGTGCAGTCTAACAGACATAGTTAGACGTGTAGTCTAACAGACATAGTTAGACGTGCTGTCTAACGGATACGTAGTTAGACGTGCGGTCTAACAAATACGTAGTTAGACATGTCGTCTAACAGATGAGAGTTAGACATGCAGTCTCACTCCTTCAGATTAGTTTGAAGGAAACCGTAGTTAGACGTGTAGTCTAACGGATATATAGTTAGACGTGCAGTCTAACGGATACGTAGTTAGACGTGTAGTGTAACGGATACCTAGTTAGACGTGCAGTCTAACAGACGTAGTTAGACGTGCAATATAACAGATGAGAGTTAGACGTGCAGTCTAATTCCTTTATATTAGTCTGAAAGGAGACGTAGTTAGACGTGTCGTCTAACAGATGAGAGTTAGATATGCAGTCTAACTCCTTCCGATTAGTCTGAAGGGCGACATAGTTAGACGTGCCGTCTAACAGATGAGAGTTAGATGTGTAGTCTAACTCCTTCAGATTATTATGAATGGAGACGTAGTTAGACGTGTCATCTAACAGATGAAAATTAGACGTGCAGTCTAACTCCTTCAGATTAGTCTGAAGGGATACGTAGTTAGACGTGCCGTCTAACAGATGAAAGTTAGACGTGTAGTCTAACTTCTTCAGATTAGTCTGAAGCAAACCGTAATTAGACGTGTCGTCTAATCCCATTAGACTAGGTGGTCTAATGGAACCTTCTATTAGATGTTGGTGTCTAATTTCATTAGACTTGTAAGTCTAAGTGAAAAACATCTAATGTCATGCTTAAGCAGTTGCTTGAAGCTAGCATCCGTCTACCCATGATAAACTAGTTGTATGCTACTCCTTCTCCACTTTCCAGTGCATATCAGTACGACAGCTAGTTGCAACGAATTAATTAATTCCACATAATAAAATATTCTTCCCACTACTTGTTTCTTACGGGAATATCTTGGAAGAATATTTGGCGCACTACCAGATTGGTACGACCACGATCCTGGTGCTTAGAGTCTGCTGTACTTGTGTACTATAGAGGCGTTCCAATGGAAGTTTGCCACGTGTCATTATAGAAGATTCGACCGTTAGTATCTTCTCTCTATTTAAAGATCTTCAAGGACAATGGAAGAACTACTGGAATCACAAAGAGATATCGATCTATCGATAGTTAGAGAATCATACGCGAACCTACAATCAGATATACAAAAGAGTTGCTTTCTTGCTTTACTGTGTGTTTATCAAGAGAGAGATAAAATCAAAGTATTGTCTAGTTGAGTGATATTTTTCAATATATTATAAGTTGAACAGAGTCTGTTCTGTTCAACAGTGAACTAGCCTTGCAACTGTATTTGATTCTAAGAAAACGTATAGTGAATCCTTCCTGTGGTTGGAAGAAGGGGTGACGTATGAGAGTTTTGCTCTGAACATTCATAAACAAACTGTTGTGTCATTTACATTCTGTCATCTTCTCATTCCTTGGTTCTTAGCTTCAAACCTGAGCAAACGTTTTCGCACTTGAATCGTTCAAGAGTTTGCAAGGGTTTGTGTAGAATAGAAAGTGATATAAATCTCTAACATGATTTCTATCAAATCGTTTTTCCGAAGCCGTCATCAATAGTCAGACCCCCGTCTCTATTGATTACGCTGATCCTATCAATTGGTATCAAAGCCCTGTTTCTATTCTCAAGCATTAATAACCTGAATCATGTCTATCAACAACAAGATCCCTATTCTGTCGAGAGACAACTACGACTATTAGATGATGAGAATGCAAGCTTACTTGTCTGCTCTTGATTGTGATATGTGGACTACTGAAGATAAGATGACCAACAACCTGGACAATGTGGCCAAAAATATTTTGTATCAATCGATCAACATGAACATATTTTACGAGATCAAGTCATGTTCCTCTGCTAAAGAAATATGGGAGAAGCTGACTCAGATCTATGGTCGAAATGTTCAAGCCAAGAAGAATCAGAAGGACCAGAAAGTTTTCATGTGTGTTGAAAACAAATCCAAATGGGCCCACAGCGGATCAGAGGACTCTCTTGTTGAAAAGGATACTGAAACTGTAACATGCTTAATGATAGACGATCAATCCAAGGTAAATGATGTTTCCACACCAGAATTTCCCAATGAAGAGTTAACTAATGCACTCAATGAAATGGCCATTGAGTACAAGAATTTATCAGATTCCTTTTATTAAATGAAAGTAAAATATGAGGCCCATATTTCTTCTTCACACAAAACTTCTGAATCAAATGTTTTTGAAAAAAAAGTAGTAGAGATCTCATCCGAGAATGAGATGTTCAAGGAACAGATTCAAAATCTTTCTTCTGAAAATAAAAGGTTAAACTATATTGTCAATGTTTAGACGAGGTCTGGAGAAGCTGTCAAATATCAGATTAGTCTATTAAAACCTGCTAGATCTAGATCCGGTTTAGGATTTGATCGCAATGACCCAAACCAGCCTTGCAAAAAGTCAAACTCAGCAACTGACAAGTTTAAGTCTATAAACTTTGTCAAAGGGAGTTTAACTAGCAGTGAATCTGATCCAATTCATGATGAATTACTTTTGAAGAATGGAATAACTTATGTTCCGCCGACTGTTAGCTGGCTGAAAAATAAGTTAGAAGCAGCTAGCAAGTCTGGCAATCTAAAACTTGGCAAGAAGTCAAGAATTTCTAAAACAAAATCATCATCAAAGACTAAGGGATCAGTGGCTAGCAGAAATGTGTCTGCTATGTCAAAATCATACGCATTAATCACAACAAAAAATAGGAAATCCATCAGAATAACTGAAATATGGATTCCTAAGGGACTGATTGACCGAGGACCCAATTGAATGTGGGTACCAAAAGATTGTAAATATTATTTTGTGTAGGTACAATTGAATAATGGTCTTGAGGAATCTGTATAGTATCTTGATAGTGGTTGTTCAGGCATATGACAGGAAACAGACGACTTCTCACTGATATAGCAGATTGTTCTGGACCTAAGATCACTTTTTGTGATAAAAAAGGGTAAGACCATGGGTAAGGGAAAGAATATCCATGGTAATCTAACCATTAATGACGTGTTACTTGTTGACAATTTGTGCTATAACTTGATTAGTATTAGTCAATTATGTGATAATGGTCTATCAGTTGATTTTCAAACTCATGCATGCCTAGTTAAGGATCAACATGGTAATACTTTATTAACCGGTAGTAGAGTAGGAAACTCATATAAAATGAATTGGTAAAAAGAATCATCTGATCCTATGTGCATGATTTCCAATAATGACTAGAAATGGTTATGGCATAAAAGGTTAAACCGTCTTAACTTTAAAACCATTAACAACATTTGTTCAAACAATTTAGTTATTGGCTTATCTAAATTACAGTTTTCTAAGGACAAGATATGTTCTGCTTGCCAGTTAGGCAAACAGGGCAGATCATCGTTCAAAAGTAAAAGGAAATCTGAATCCAGGCGCTGCTTAGAATTGTTACACGTGGATCTGTTTGGTCCAATTTATGTAAAGAGCTTAGGAGGAATGAGATTCGCCCTAATTGTTATTGATGATTTTTCACGATTTACATGGGTAGCATGTTTACCATCAAAGGATAAAACTGTTGAAAACTAGATTAGAATATTGTTATGATCTAGGTAGCCGCTGGAGGACCGGGGGTTGGACCGGTTAGCGGTTCTCTCTCAAAGGGTGGTGATTAATCCGGTTAGAGATTAACATCGGGGTTTCAATACTACACAAACTGTCACAAACCCTTGAACTAAGTTCAAGCGCGGAAGAGGTTTGTTTCAGGTTGAAGCAGCACACTTGTATGATAGGCAGAACCGGTTTCGGATGATGAAGGTTACAGAAAATGATGGGTCGGTTTCGGTAACTTGGTGATTCGGCTTTTAGTAAAGTTAGGTCGTTTATAGCGGTACGGGTCGGTTAGATAATGGAACCGACAGAAAGTAAATGACAAGACAGATTTTATGGATGTTCGGAGATAAAACTCCTACGTCACCCCTTCCTCTCGAAACCGCGAGAAGGATATTCACTAAGGAATACAAGTACAATCCGATCAAGACTTATTTTCTGCTTGATAACACTCTTACAATTTGCACCGAAATGGCAAAACTAACACTTCAACTTTAGCACTTAGGCTCTTCTAAAGAGAGCGCACTCTTATCACTTGTAAATTAAATGTTCACTATGTGTCTCTTGAGTCACTTGTCCCACATTTACTCTTCTTCAACTGCTCCTTTTATAGGTGAAATATGCCAACGGTCATATTTCACTTCCTTAAATCTGATTGGCTGAGTAGAGGTTCAGTGATTCAGTGATTCAGTGTTTCAGACCCTGCGGTCGTCTTTTTAGACCTGACGGTCAATCTCAGTCCTGACGGTCTGTTCTTCCGGTGTGTAAGACAAACCTGCTAAGTTTGTCTTTTACTCAATGTGGACACTGTCTGTTAGACAGTTGTCTGTACCTGAAAGATCTCCTTTCTGACTTATCCCGAAGTGGAAAGATCTTATAGGACTGTCTTCTGCAGCCTGCAGACTTTCCTCAGACTTGTATGGATATGGAAGTGTTCAGTCTGTTCCTTTGGTATCATTCTCAACAGATACCCGAATTGTCTTCTTGTGTTGGTCGGTCATTCGACTTAACCGGATGGCTTCCGGTGTGAGTAGTATAACCGGACTTCTTCCGGTTATTCCTCTGCCTTGTGGCTGATCGGCTATCTGATGTTTCCGGTTTTAAGCTTTGGCCGATCCTTTCTTTGTGCGGTCATGTTCCAAGTGTTCCTGGTCGGTTTATTGACTTGACCGGCTAGTTTTATTTAGCCGGTTCTTTTGTTTGACCGGTCCGATTCCTTGTTCCTGCATGGAAGATTTATTTAAGTTAGGTTTATGTGAACCGGTCTAATTTTATCTAACAATTTCTCCCTTTTTGATTATTTTATTTAAAATTATCAAAACAATGTAAATTTGCAAACGTAGGCCGGTTCTTTCTTTGACCGGATTTTTGAAACTGACTTAGGAGAATTTTTCGAAAAATTTGGAAAAATTTTGTGAAAAATTTAGTCTTATCTTTTATCTTATCAATTTCTCCCTTTTTGATTATTTTATTTAAAATTATCAAAACAATGTAAGTTTGCAAACGTAGGCCGGTTTCAAAAATAACTTTATATATATGATAGGTAACCGAAAATAATAATATAGAAATACTAAGACAAACATAGGTAAAAGAAAGAGAGCCCCTATTCCGAGTCCGAGAAGTCATAGCTGGCCCTCAGATTCTTGTTCCGCTTTTTCTTCACTGGTTGCGGTCGACTGGCCGATTCGGAGACTCGTTGACTTGTGGGCCGCTGCTGTAGATGCACTTCATCCTATTCTTCGACTTGAGTAGCCTGATCCGGTATACTCTCGATAACCGTGTCACTGACCTCTTTTAGCATATCGGCCACTTGAGCCTTCTTTGAGGACTCTCTTTTCCGTTTTGCCGGAACCAAAACGGAAGAGGCCGCCTTTTTCTTCTCGTTAGCTTTTGCAAAGTCTTCGAGCCTTTGTCTTTCATTCTCTATCCGCTCTTCATCCTTTCGTTGCTTGCGGCTACCTTTTCTGCAAGGCCCGGAAACTTAGCCATTGCTCTTCGTTCGCGTTCGGCTACTTCCTCTTCGGTGAGTTGCGGCGGATCCTTCGCTTTTCTTGCATCGTAGTCCAGCGCATCCTGCACTTCTTGAGCCTCTCGGGCATCGGCCTCCACACCCGCGACATCCGCATTTATCTTAGCATTGAGTAGTTCGGCAACTTGTGCGGAAAGCGCCTTGAGTTCGTCCTCGAGACCTGCATTCTTCTTTTCAAGTTCGGATACCCGTCCAAGTGTTGTGCCGACCATGTCCTCCGTGACTTCTGTCAATCGATGATCGGTTTCTCTTTCAAGCCGGTCGAAGTTCTTTTCTATCTCGGAAGTCTTATCTTCGAAAATCACGGTTCGCCGAAGAACGTTAGTGAGTAGAGCCGCTTCTTTCTGGTGATCATCTTCGATTTCTGAGAACCGGTCTTCTGTTCTTGACAAAAGTTGCCTTGTAGTGTTGGAGAACTTGAGTGCCGAGCTAACGGTTCTCTCCATATTTTCTTCCAGTGGGTTAACTGTCGAGTCTTCAAATTCTAGAAAGAGACTCTGGACCCAATCTTTTGTGACGCCCGGTTCGGAGACTTCCGGTTGTATATGTAGAGACTGCCCGGTGAGAGGAGGGTCCGTCCTTTCATCGGTGTCATCTGTTTCCGGATTCGCCCTTGGAAGTGTCGGACCGTGAGCTGGACTCGTATCGATCCGGGGAGCTGTATAGTGCGGTAGTTCCCTTTGTCCGTACATCGCCTCCAGCCGGTCAATTTCTTTAATGAGTGCCCTTCTTGCTTTCTCAAGCCTTTCCAACACCAACGGTGTTAAGGTGTCCTCCGATGCTACCTCTTCGAACCTTGCCGTGATCTTCTGGATCCGTATGGTTAGCTTCCGTAGCTGTGCTCGCGGTCTTAAGAGGCAGGTTCGGCCCAGGACCTCAGGAATGGTTTCGGAGTTTGTGAGGTCCATGACTACGTCCTCCACTTCCTTTAGCCTTTGGAAACATTCCTCGTCGGTGTAGCCCGGTAGGATGTGCCTATACCGTTTGCCGAACCGGTGCTCGTGCCATTCCCGGTATATCTCGTCAATCTTACCAGCACGTCGTTCAATGACCTTTAGGGTTTTGAGCGCTATCTTCTCGGCCTCTGCCTGTTCGTCCTCCTCCTCCTCTTCTTCACCGCCTTTTTCACCGCCTTCTTCACCAGCTTCGGTGGTCTCAGGATTTGCACTCGTACTGGCGTTGTCGGAACTTTGGCCCGACTGCTCTTCATCATCGGTCTTCTCAGATTCGGTTCTTTCAGATGTGGAGGCCGACTCTTCCTCCTTCGTTGGTTGAGGCGGTTCCGAGAATACTATTTTCTCTTTCCCTTTGCTTTTGGCCTTTTCTTTAGCTGGGGCCGCTTTCTTGCGGTTGTCTTCTTTCGGCCACCCGTGGAACCGGGGGCCGGTTGCTTTCGTTCCAGGAATTGTTTGGCTCTGATTAGGCTTCTTGATGGGATGGTGACGCCGGGACCGATCTTGAGGTTATGGTGAAGGAAGATTTTACCGAGAGGAACAGCGTACCCCCATGACCGGTTTGAGTCCGGTTTCACCATTTCCTTCAAATTGTGGAACACCTCCTTCGCCCAGTTCACCTTTGTGCCTTCTATCAGGACGACCAGCATCCTGATTTTGTCCTTGGTTAGGCTGCTGTAGTTTCCTCCCCTTGCTTGAACCGCCTTTGTGAATATATCACAAATCAGTATATAGTCCGGTCGCAACGTCGATTTGTTACCGGAAACTTTTATCGGCTCCTTAGTCGCTGAGAGTATCTGGCATGCTGCTTCAAATGTCCTTAGCTCTATATCCGCCGTTGCATCCTGGCCGGCTGTTGGAAGGCGCAGGCTCTCCGCCACCGATTCCTCGGTTAGCTCTAATTCAGTACCGCCTACAGTTGCGGTGATCTTGTCGTCAGAGATAGTTGCGGTGTTGAAAAATTCCTCAACCGCATCTTTATATAGAACGTGAGGACCGCCGAGAAAATACTCCAGACCGGCTTCGGCTACCCGGTTAATAACTTCTACTGCCGCAGGTGTTCCCTTCTGTCGGATTTCCTCGAAATCCACTTGAGTCAAGTGTTTGAACAAGACCGAGTTGCGCCCCATGTTAGGCAGTTGAGAAAGTTTGAGGAGAATAATTGCAGATAACCGCTTGAGAGAGTTTGAGAATTTAGAGAGAGAAAGCTGTTTCGCGTGAGAATGAAAGTAATGGTCGAGAGCCCCTTTTATAGGTGCGGTTTGGAAGTCCAACCGTCCCATCACTATTTGGCGGGAGTTTTCCCTCCAAGCCGAAAGGGCGGCAAACTATGGGAGGGAATGAAAAGGCGCCAATCCGTGGGCGGTAAACCAGGAGGCGGGAGTTTTGGGCGGGAAATTTCCCTCCAAAAATTTTGCTTTCGCCATTGATGACGCAATCTTCTTTTGAGACCGATTGATGCACCGGTTTTCTAAAGTTAACCGGTTATTTTGAGGAAACAGAATTTTGCAATCTTTTGAGTTTAAGCGATTTTTCTTTGAGACCGGATAAGGGCTTGGTTATAATGTTGACCGGTTACTTAGATAGATATTCAAGGTATTTTAGAAGACCCGGTCATTTAAACTGAAATGGAATTGTATTTAAGAAATAGTACAGAAAGAAAACCGAAAGATAGTTCGGTGCGAAAACAGACATACATAAGATGGAAAAATACAACTTATGTAAAAACCATTTTGGAGAACTTCTTTTCCACCGCATCTACATCAAGGATGTTCAAAGGGGATGCCGGTGTACCCGGTCCAAACTCTGGCCGGTACTTGAGAATCAGCTTACTTATGTGAGGTGCATAACCGAGACCTTTCTTGGTTATCACCATGTTTTTCAGATTTTGAAATATGATCGTTGACCAGTTGATGGCCGTCTTGCCAACAATGTGAGTCATTATGTTGTAAGTATTTTTAGAGTACCGCTGATTCGGTGACTGACATAGGATAGACCAAGTCACAATCTCAAAAAGAAGTTGACCGTGACTAGCGAGTCGGGTTTTTAACCCATAGTGTTCCACCGGGTCAATTGTGGCAAAGAGGTATAGTGCGTGTTCAAATTCCGCAAGTCCCTCTATAGTTGGAACATCAGAAAACCCTTCCGTGGGCAGGTTGAGTAGAGAAGCAAATTCGGCTTCATCAAGCCAGAAGGTGTGGTCTCTTACCGTAGAGACGATGTAATTTCCCCTGATGCAAGCGCTTCGAAAGAAGGTCTTGACATCCTCTAAGAGAATGGGACCGGATTCTTCGAGAAAGGGTCGAAGACCGGTTGCAATGAGAGAGTGAAACATGAACTCCTTTCCATGATTTCCGTCCCACTCTTCCATACATGAGTTGAAATCAACGCTTAGGAAGTTTCCCAAAGTTCGGCTCGGCATGGTTTTGCAGATAGAGATAGAGTTCAAGAAATTTCAAGAGTGTTTTGTGTGTTGAGTTGAGTAGAGGATGGCTCTTTATATATGGTCGGTTTTGGAGGGAAACTATGAACATTGAATGTCAGTTTTGTTTTATTAGGGAAAAGAATCTTTATGTTTCCAAGGTTTATTGGGAAGAGGCTGATTGCGGAGCCCGAGGTAGGTGTTAGTTGAGAAGTAACCAAATTAGTTGGATAGTAATTATTCAGGTGGTTGGGGGTTACTACATTAATTAAATATCACTTTTCAATTAATGCACCAACACAAAAGAGATTAATCAAAACAGACCGAGAATAACATAGATAAAGCCGAAGAAGGCACGGATAAAACCAAAGAGAACAGAGATAACACCGAAGAGAGACATGATAAAAGCCGAAGTGAACATAATGATGTTGGATAAAGATACACCCGGTACGTGCAGCAAAATGACCGAGTGCAGGAAGGAGTGATTTAGTGTTCATGAGAGTTGAAGACACCGTTGGGGTTGTTGCGGCGGTTCCTTCTCCTCCAAGCCCTTTCGAACCGCTTATAGAAGGAGTCGGTTATCTCTTTGGTCATCACTTGAGACTGATTAAGACCTTCCCCCGGACAGGTCGGAACACCAAGTTCAACTAGTAGGCAGCTTAGTTGTGGGACCAGGCCGACTGTTCGCACCCCAATCATCCAGATCAGGACATCGAACAGGACCCTCGACCAATTCACCGGTGTACCGGTGGTGATGGCTGCCATCATGTTGAAAGCCGATGTGCTGTAAGTGTTTGTTACATCTCTTCCCAATATGCTTCTTCCTATCACATCGTTGAGGAGCTGATATTCAGCTCTCAAGAGTGACTTAGTGCCATGATCATCGACAGGTTCGTTTGAACGTGCAAAGGTGAGGGAAATTTCGGCCTTGACATCGGCCGGAACATTTAGATCTGTCAACCCTTGCTCCGGTAAGCTGAAGCACCTAGCGAAGTCGTTCTTGGTGAAATCAATGACTATACCTCCTACTTTCGATTGGATATGAGTATCGAAATGGGGAGTTCCTCTAAATACCCTGGCATTATACATGAATTCTAGGATTGATTCAGAGTATATAGTCTGCTTATCATCCAGGAAATACCGAAGACCAGTATCTTCCAGGGATTTGATCACTTTGTACACCTCATAGTGTTCGGTGCTCAAGGCTGATTGGAAATCAACTTGAAAGATGTTAGGAAACTAAGACATTTTTGCCTTAGTGAGAGAATGATCTTTTGTTTTGTGAATGTTTTGGTGAATGTTTGCTTCTCTTAAATACTTGTTGGGGGAGTATCCTAATGTCCAGGTATTGCATTAGATGATATCTATTAACTGCAGGATAAAGGGTATTGCATGAAATAGGTATGTTTGCAGTCTAGGATGTTGGTCATAGACCTGGACTGTGAAAGATATCATCAGATCTTCACGTCTTTTTAGGTGCGACCATTTTACTTTGAAAAGGCAATATTTCAGAACAGATATCATTAAACACTGATAGTTATTCCATTTTTGTTTGAAATTCAAATAATCTAAAATAGCCTATTTCCGAACCAGTCAGCTATCAGTTGTTCATCCCGATGCGGTTATTTGGTGCATGCACCAAGTCGCCGGTCGGTTTACTCTATCCGATAAGCTGGGCGGTTCTTCCATAGATACCAAGAAAATTTGAAGTCCAACAGGTTAGGAGGAGCTACCGGTTTTGTCTGTCCGAACCGGTTTTCCTTTTTAGGCATCCTTAGGAAGGATTTGACTAATGTCGGTTAAACCGAGAGTGAGTCTGAATTGAGAGAACTTAGCTTCCTGTAGAGGTTTGGTGAAGATATCGGCTACTTGTTGATCTGTCGATACGTATTCTAGCCGGATATGCTTTAGCATGACATGTTCCCGAATGAAGTGGTGCCTTATGTCAATATGCTTGGTTCTGGAGTGGAGAACTGGATTGTAAGTAATTGCGATGGAACTCGTGTTGTCACAGAAGATCGGAGACTCTTCGGCTATGACGCCGAAGTCCGTCAGTTGTTGTTGGATCCAAAGTAATTGTGAACAACAACTTCCGGCTGCCAGGTATTCAGCTTCTGCGGTTGACGTGGCCACCGATGTCTGTTTCTTGCTATGCCATGAAACAAGTCGGTCACCTAGAAGCTGACATGTTCCGCTCGTGCTTTTTCTGTCAATCTTACAACCTGCATAGTCTGCATCTAAATAACTCGTTAGATTAAAGGACGAGTCCTTTGGATACCACAGACCGACATCAGGTGTGCCCTTTAGGTACTTCAATATCCTCTTTAAAGCTGTGTAGTGGGATTGTTTTGGATTTGCTTGGAATCTCCCACACACACCTTCTGCGAATAGAATGTCCGGTCTACTCGCCGTTAGGTATAGAAGAGAACCGATGATTCCCCGGTAAGCTATCTGGTCTACCGATTGACCCTCATCATCCCTGTCCAATTTAATCGATGAGCTCATTAGAGTAGCCGCTGAGGAGCATGTGTCCATCCCAAATTTCTTTAGGAGCTCCTTAGTATACTTGGGTTGGCTAATGAAGGTTCCTTCTTCGAGTTGTTTAACCTGAAGACCTAGGAAGAAACTTAATTCTCCCATCATACTCATTTCAAACTTGTTAGTCATCAGGGTTGAAAACTTATCACACAATTTAGGATCGGTTGAACCGAAAATAATATCATCTACATAGATTTGAACAAGTAGGATATGTTCATTCTTTTCAAATTTAAACAACGTTTTATCCACCGAACCGATGGTGAAGTCATGTACGATTAAGAATGCGGTTAGCGTATCATACCAGGCTCTAGGAGCTTGCTTTAGACCGTATAAAGCTTTATTTAACCGATATACATGGTTTGGAAATTCTGCACTTTTGAAACCGGGTGGTTGTTCAACATACACCTCTTCACGTAGGTCACCGTTCAAAAATGCACTCTTAACATCCATTTGGATAACCTTGAAATTTTTAAATTCAGCAAAGGCTAGAAAAATCCTAATGGCTTCAATCCTAGCTACAGGAGCAAATGATTCTTCAAAATCAATACCTTCTTCCTGTTTGTAACCTTGTGCCACTAATCTGGCTTTGTTCCTTGTGACCAAACCGTCCTCATTGAGTTTGTTTCTAAATACCCATCTTGTTCCTATGACCGGATGATCTTTCGGTCTAGGGACTAGGTACCAGACTTTGTTACTCTCAAACTGGTTTAGTTCTTCTTGCATCCCCAAGATCCAATCCGGATCTGACAATGCTTCATCTATTCTTTTAGGCTCAATCTGGGATATAAAAGCGGAATTAAAGTATTCCTCCAGAAGTTAACCCCTAGTTCGAACAGGTTCTGAAGGGTCACCTATAATTTGCTCAGGAGGATGTTTAGTGTTTCTTCTGAAATTCGGTTCAGGGATGTCTACCAGATTACCGTTTATTTGATCAAGGCTAGACATGTCAGTAGGCTGAACAGGATTGTCAGACTGACCGACTTCCTCGGATTGGACCGAAGTGTCAGCTTCCTGTCGTGGGACAGCTTGATCTGGCTGGGTTTCAATATTACCCATCTGGTCATGGACAAACCGCCTGAAGACCGGTGTTTCATCTTCACTATCAGAATGGATATTGTTGTTTTCCAATCTGTTTTGTAGATCAAAGCATGATGCAGTATTACTTTCAACCGATTCATCGAAAACAACGTGAAGTGTTTCCTCCATGGTTAAAGTTCTATTGTTATATACTCTATATGCTTTACTCACTGTCGAGTAACCTAGCATGATTACAGTATCGATTTTTGGATCAAAAGCAGAAAGATATGTTTTACCATTTATATGAATGTAACATTTACAACCAAAAATCCTAAGGTACTTAAGATTGGGAACCCTGTTAAAATAAACCTCATATGGTGTTTTGTTATGAAACTTGTTAATTAGAGACCGGTTTTGTGTATAACATGCAGTGTTGATAGCCTCAGCCCAAAATTTCTGAGCAATGCCCGAATCGGCTATCATGGACCGTGCGGCTTCCTTGAGAGTCCGGTTTCTTCTCTCCGCCAGGCCATTTTGTTGAGGAGTCCTAGTACTAGACAACTCGTGTCTAATGCCGGATTCATCATGAAATGCGGTTAAAGTACTATTGGTAAATTCGGTACCTCGATCACTTCTAATACTATTAATGTGAGTTGATTTTTCATTTTGCAAACGCTTAAGAAGTGTGATCAGGTTTGATGCGGTTTCACTTTTAGATGGTAAAAATATTACCCATGTAAATTTAGAATAGTCATCAATAACTACCATGGTGTACAGCATACCTCCTAGGCTAACGACCTGAATCGGTCCAAATAAAACCATGTGTAAGAGATCTAAGCATCGGCTAGATTGGATATTTCCTTTACTCTTAAAGGTTGACTTAGTTTGTTTACCCATTTGACATGCTGAACAAACCTTATCCTTGTTAAATACTATGTCAGGTATACCTTCTACTAGCTTTTTACCGCGAATGTAGTTTAAGGTTTTCATGTTTAGGTGGTTTAGTCTCTTATGCCATAACCAGGTTTGATCAGTCTTAGCTGTCATGTATACAGGGTATTTTACCTTAGTTTTCCAGTCTACCTTGTAAATATTACCTAGCCTATTTCCGGTTAGTAGTATTACGCCTTGAGAGTTCTTAACTAGGCATGCATGTTTAAGAAATTCTACCGTATATCCAGCATCACACATTTGACTAATGCTTAGCAAGTTAAAACGTAGGTTTTCAACTAGGAGTACGTTATCAATAGTTAAGTTACCATGGACAATCTTACCCTTGCCCACAGTTCTACCTTTTGAGTTATCACCGAAAGTGATTAGTGCACCAGTTTCTATTCTGATGTCGGTTAGCAGGTTGTTGTTTCCGGTCATATGTCTAGAGCAACCGCTATCCAAGTACCATTCAGAGTTTCCTAGCCGTTTCTTTAAATCTTGCAAAAAGTACATATTTACAACTACTTGGTACCCACATTCACTTGGGTCCACATGCGATTAGTCCCTTGGGTATCCAAACCTTGACAAACCGGACGGCCTTCTTTGTTAGGGTTTTAACCGTCCTTTTGGCACTCGGTCTTGTGTATCTCGGTTTTCCTACAAAGGTCTTAAATGGTGGTGATCTTTGGTTTAACCTATGCGGTTCAGGATTGGCTTTCATATATTTGAGGATTTCGGCTTTTCTTTTCACAGGGTCAAGCCACTTCTCGGAATCGGTTGGACCAACATAGTCATATTTTAGTTTTTCTTCCCTATAGTATGTGATCAACTCTTCTTCAGCGGTCCAGGAGCTTTTAAGGAATCTTATAAGAGGCAGGTTACTTCTTGTAAATCTTACTTTCTCTACGGGTTTTTGGTCTTTGGAGCTATCCTCTGTGTATCCTAGGCCAAACTTGCAACGGGGATGTCTGTAATGACTACACATTTTCTTTACTATATCACTAGATCTCTTATATGCAGCCATCTTATATTGGAGTCGGGCATTTTCTTCTTCAGTTAGTTCTCTAGCTGGTTCACTAGGTTGTTCGGTACTAAGTGGTGGTTTAGGTTCTGACTTAGTTTCTATGCTAGGGATTTCATCTGGTTTTATGATTTCCGGTTCGGTTATAATAAGTACTTCTGGTTCTGTCGGAATGGGTACTATAGAATCGGTTCTAATGTTGAGGTGCTTAGGTAGCATGGCTAGAAGGTTCCTATACTCTTCTACCATGTCATTCAATGCATTATATAACTCATCTTTAGTAAATTCTTCACAGGGAGAATCAAATACCTGTTCCTCATTTGCCATGAGACATGTGAGTTCATCATCACTGTCACTGTGAGACCACAAGCTTTCTCCATCATCGGCTATCAGTGCTTTCGGTACCTCACTTCCTTCACCGGTTTGTTGATAATTGTTTCGGTTATTTTGGTAATCCGGTTTCCCGTCATCCCTCCTTGGTTTTCTGATCGGTGTACGTACAGGTGCAGGTGCCGGTGCGGGTGCAGCCGGTTCTGTAGAGGTGATTAGTGCTCTGGTTGATGTTGAGGCCAAGACTTCTTCTTCAGTCCTAGATCTCATTTCGAACTCATATGCCTTAAGATCTTCAAATACGTCGTGTAGTTTCATCTTACGTAGGCTTTTTGATTCCCTCATTACCATTGTCTTTATGTCCCATGCACTTGGAAGAGATCTCAGAGCTTTCATGATGACCTCTTTGTTATCATACCTCTTGCCAAGAGTTGCTATCTCATCTAACACACCTGTGAAACGGTCACTGTACTCCTTCATTGTTTCTCCCGGTTTCATCTTGATGCTTTCAAACTTCTGAGTAGCTACTATCACCTTGTTTTCCTTTGTTCTTTCATTTCCCTCAAAGATCTGAATGACCGTATTCCATGTCTCCTTCGCGGTTTTGCAGTCTCTGATCTTGCAGTATGTATTTCTGTCCACACTGTTAGAGATCTGGTTTCTAGCATGGTTATCCAAGTTGTTTCTTCTCATATCTTCAGCTGTCTATTCTTTTCTGTCCTTATCAATGAATATCGGTCCTTCGGTCAGAATGGACTCCATCTCATCATCCAGGGTGATTAAGTGTAGGTGCATGCGTGCCTTCCAGTTGGAAAAGTCATCACCTTCTAGCATTGGAGGCCTATCCTGAAACATGCTTGCTTGAGTATTGAAACTAACTGCTCTGATACCAATTGTTAGGATCTAGGTAGCCGCTGGAGGACCGGGGGTTGGACCGGTTAGCGATTCTCTCTCAAAAGGTGGTGATTAATCCGTTTAGAGATTAACACCGGGGTTTCAATACTACACAAACTGTCACAAACCCTTGAACTAAGTTCAAGCGCGGAAGATGTTTGTTTCAGGTTGAAGCAGCACACTTGTATGATAGGCAGAACCGGTTTCGGATGATGAAGGTTACAGAAAATGATGGGTCGGTTTCGGTAACTTGGTGATTCGGCTTTTAGTAAAGTTAGGTCGTTTATAGCGGTACGGGTCGGTTAGATAATGGAACCGGCAGAAAGTAAATGACAAGACATATTTTATGGATGTTCGGAGATAAAACTCCTTCGTCACCCCTTCCTCTCGAAACCGCGAGAAGGTTATTCACTAAGGAATACAAGTACAATCCGATCAAGACTTATTTTCTGCTTGATAACACTCTTACAATTTGCACCGAAATGGCAAAACACACTTCAACTTTAGCACTTAGGCTCTTCTAAAGAGAGCGCACTCTTATCACTTGTAAATTAAATGTTCACTGTGTGTCTCTTGAGTCACTTGTCCCACATTTACTCTTCTTCAACTGCTCCTTTTATAGGTGAAATATGTCAACGGTCATATTTCACTTCCTTGAATCTGATTGGCTGAGTAGAGGTTCAGTGATTCAGTGATTAAGTGTTTCAGACCCTGCGGTCGTCTTTTCAGACCTGACGGTCAATCTCAGTCCTGACGGTCTGTTCTTCCGGTGTGTAAGACAAACCTGCTAAGTTTGTCTTTTACTCAATGTGGACAATGTCTGTTAGACAGTTGTCTGTACTTGGAAGATCTCCTTTCTGACTTATCCCGAAGTGGAAAGATCCTATAGGACTGTCTTCTGCAGCCTGCAGACTTTCCTCAGACTTGTATGGATATGGAAGTGTTCAGTCTGTTCCTTTGGTATCATTCTCAACAGATACCCGAATTGTCTTCTTGTGTTGGTCGGTCATTCGACTTAACCGGATGGCTTCCGGTGTGAGTAGTATAACCGGACTTCTTCCGGTTATTCCTCTGCCTTGTGGCTGATCGACTGTCTGATGTTTCCGGTTTTAAGCTTTGGCCGATCCTTTCTTTGTGCGGTCATGTTCCAAGTGTTCCTGGTCGGTTTATTGACTTGACCGGCTAGTTTTCTTTAGCCGGTTCTTTTGTTTGACCGGTCTGGTTCCTTGTTCATGCATGGAAGATTTATTTAAGTTAGGTTTATGTGAACCGGTCTAAATTTATCTAACAAATATTTAAAAGAATTCAGAATTAGAAATCTTTGAATATTGTATGCATTAGAAATGATCAGGGAACTAAGTTCACAAACAGATACCTTTCCTCTTATCTTGAGGAGTCTGGGATTAGGCACGAGTTGTCTAGTGCCAAAACTCCACAGCAGAATGGCATTGCTGAGAGAAGAGTGAAGACTCTGAAGGAGGCAGCGAGATCCATGCTAGCTGAATCAGATGTACCTCAGAGGTTCTGGGCAGAAGCCATAAACACAGCTTGCTACACACAAAATCGGTCAATAATTAACAAACATTTTGATAAAATTCACTATGAACTGTATTACGAGAGAATTTCCATAATTTCATACTTCATAGTATTCAGGAGTAAATATTTTATTCATAACAATAGAAAGGTTTATTTGACCACTTTTGAGGCAAAGATGATATTGGATTCATGCTGGGATATTCCTCACTAAGCAAGGCTTACAGGGTATTTAACAACAAAACTCAAATTGTTAAGGAATCCCTTCATGTTATCTTTGATGAGCCTGTTGAGAGTAACTTCATTGATCCCATCGACCTTGCTAACAGATTAGAAGCGACGAGTCTTGAGTCTGTAAGTAAGGAAGAAGCTCTGGATAAACGGATGTCATTGTCTGATCCTGTGGCTGATCTGGTTGAAATTCAACCAGACGTACAAACTCATGTTCAACAAACTGTTGAGAGTTCGGACGTCGCGGAGTCACCTGTTCAGATGACCAATCCCTTTGGATCCAACTTCAGATGGAACAAGAATTATCCACCAGAATTGATCATCGGAAATCCTTTCTCTCCTCGAAGGACAAGACGTTAATTGATGGATGAAATGGCCAATTCTGACTTTATTTCTCAGATTGAACCCAAGAAAGTTTGTCAAGTAGTTGTTGATCTGTATTGGAGCAATTCTATGTAGGAGGAGTTAAATCAATTTGTGAGAAATAAAGTGTGGCATCTAACTCCTAGACCGACTGATCAGTCAGTCATAGAAACAAGATGGGTCTTTAGAAACAATCTTAGTAAAGATGGCTTGGTTATTAGAAACAAAGCCCGATTAGTTTCTCAAGGATACAGACAGGAGGAAGGTATCGACTTTGATGAGTCTTTTGCACCTGTAGCAAGACTTGAGGCAATTAGAATCTTCCTGGCGTATGCATCATTTAAGAATTTTAAAGTCTTTTAAATGGATGTGAAAAATGCATTTTTAAATGGTAATTAAAAGAATGTTTATGTTGAGCAACCTCTTGGTTTTGTAGATCATACTTTACCAAATCATATTTTTAAACTTGACAAAGCTTTCCATGGTTTGAAACAAGCTCCTAGAGTTTGGTATGACACTTTGATTGAATTTCTGTTTGATCATGATTTTGTTATTGGAACTGTGGATAAAACATTATTTAGATTCACTAAAGACTCTCACATTCTGCTTGTTCAAATATATGTTGATGATATTATATTTGGATCAACTAAGCCCAAATTGTGTGAGAAATTTACTAAGATGACGCAGGACAAATTTGAAATGAGCATGATGGGAGATTAACTTTCTTCCTCGGTCTTCAAGTTCGTCAGCTGGAGAAAAGAACCTTCATCAATCAGGCCAAGTATACCAAAGAGTTACTAAAGAAGTTTGGGATG
This sequence comes from Impatiens glandulifera, assembly GCF_907164915.1. Lineage (NCBI taxonomy): Eukaryota > Viridiplantae > Streptophyta > Magnoliopsida > Ericales > Balsaminaceae > Impatiens > Impatiens glandulifera. The sequence continues at coordinate 748,135 of NW_025919138.1, forward strand.
GAAAACTGCTCTGCTGCAGCCACTCCAATGAGCTCCTCTAGTAAATTGGACAAAGATGATGGTGGTCAAAGTGTAGATGTCACAACCTATAGAAGTCTTATTGGGTCATTGCTCTATGTTACTGCCAATAGACTAGATATCCAATTTCCCGTCGGTGGCTGTGGAATTTTCTTCTTTTCTTGCAACTCCGAAAGAATTGGAGAAGACGAAGAAGAGAAACACTTACGAAGTCAACATCGTCAACATTACCTATTTCAAGTTTGCAAAGAATCTTTTCAAAAGACAATTAGTGAAGTTTGAGGAACAAAGAGAATTTTACCTGAATCTTCATTAGAAAATTATTACGGGAATGAATCTTGTTTAAGATCAAATGGTTGAGGTAACCAAGCATATGAATAGAGTTGACGCTGAACATATGGAACAAGTTGTCTCTTTTACAAGATCGATTCAAGCAATGGAAGATGTTGATGCTGCCGTTGATAAAAAGAAAGCCCTTATTGCCCTTGAAATTGATAATATTAAAAAGGGGAAAGGTAGTTCAAGAGGAGGTGGCAGTAGCTTAAGGGGAGGTGTTTCGAGAGGCACCATATCAAAAAGAAAAGTCGTTAAGGAAGAAAGATGCAAACCAGTCAAAAGAGGCGGAGGTTGCGGTGGTGACCAAGGTGGTGGAAGTGGTGGTTGTAATGGTGGTCGTGCTCTCGTCCCTCAATTTCGTAATCTCCTGACTGGTGAAGGGTTTGTTGATCCAAACGTGAAAAGGGAAGGACAATAATTTATTTTCTTTATTATCCTTAGTTGTTTTCTGGAACTTGGTTTTTAAACATGGTTTTTGGAACTTATGTTTGAAGTTTGTGAATTAGTATTATTCTTATTTTAATTTGAATGGAGGTTATCTTATCTTATTAATTTTGCAAAGTTTTAACATCATCAAAAAGGGGGAAATTGTTGGGTCAAAATAGTTTGACTAAAGTTATTTTAATGATGTATTAGTAAAACATTGATTAAGAATGAAGATAATCCGTCTAATTGTTTTTGTGCAGGTCCATCAAAAATATGCTAAATTAGACATTAACTGAAACAGGATAATTAGTCGTGTTGCTAGTTAGACGTGTAGTCTAACAGATACGTAGTTAGATGGGAAGTCTAACAGACGTAGTTAGACGTGCAGTATAACAGATACGTAGTTAGACGTGTAGTCTAACAGATATGTAGTTAGATGGACAGTCTAACAGATGTAGTTAGACGTCCAGTCTAACAGATACGTAGTTAGACGTGTAATCTAACAGATATGTAGTTAGACATGCAGTTTAATAGATACGTAGTTAGACGTGCAGTCTAATAGATACGTAGTTAGATGTGTAGTCTAACAGATACGTAGTTAGACGTATAGTCTAACAGATACGTAGTTAGACGTGCAGTCTAACAGATACGTAGTTAGACATGCAGTCTAACTCCATTAGACTTGGTGGTATAATGGATCTTGCTATTAGACGTTGACGTCTAACTCTCATTAGACTTGGAAGTCAAATGGAGCACGTCTAATGCCTCGCTTCAGCAGCTGTTTGCAGTTAGCATACGTCTACCCACAATCAACTAGTTGTACGCTACTCATGTTCCACTCATCTGTGCAGACCAGTACGCCATCTATTTGTGTTGGGTCAAATTATTCTGACTGAGGGTCAAAGTATTTTGACTAATGGAATTTTGATGATGCGTTGGTATAAAACATAATCTAATCCGTTTAATCGTTTTTGGTGCAGGTGTATTGAAAACATGTTATTTTAGACTAAGTTTGAATGAGGTTTATTAGACTAATTGACCATTAGATCTAGTGAGTTAGACGTGTAGTCTAACAGATACATAGCTAGACGTGCAGTCTAACCGATACGTAGTTAGACATGCAGTCTAACAAATGTAGTTAGACGTGAAGTCTAACAGATACGTAGTTAGACATTCAGTCTAAAAATGTAGTTTGACGTCCAGTCTAACAGATACTTAGTTAGACGTGCAGTCTAACAGACATAGTTAGACGTGCAGTCTAACAGTTGTAGTTAGATGTGCAGTCTAACAGACATAGTTAGACGTGCAGTCTAACAGACGTAGTTAGACGTGCATTCTAACGGATATGTAGTTAAATGTGTAGTTTAACAGATACGTAGTTAGACGTGCAGTCGAATAGACGTAGTTAGACGTGCAGTCTAACAGACGTAGTTAAACGTGTAGTCTAACAAATACGTAGTTAGACGTGTAGTCTAACAGACGTAGTTAGACGTGTAGTCTAACAGACGTTGTTAGACGTGCTGTCTAACGGATACATAGTTAGACGTGTGGTCTAACAGATACGTAGTTAGACATGTCGTCTAACAGATGAGAGTTAGACATGCAGTCTCACTCCTTTAGATTAGTCTGAAGGGAACCGTAGTTATACGTGTAGTCTAACGGATACGTAGTTAGACGTGCAGTCTAACGGATACGTAGTTAGACGTGTAGTGTAACGGATACCTAGTTAGACGTGCAGTCTAAATGGCGTAGTTAGACGTGCAATTTAACAGATGAGAGTTAGACGTGCAATCTAACTCCTTTATATTAGTCTGAAAGGAGACGTAGTTAGACGTGCCGTTAACTCCTTCAGATTATTATGAATGGAGACGTAGTTAGACGTGTCATCTAACAGATGAAAATTAGACATGCAGTCTAACTCCTTCAGATTAGTTTGAAGGGATACGTAGTTAGACATGCCGTCTAACAGATGAAAGTTAGACGTGTAGTTTAACTTCTTCAGATTAGTCTAAAGCAAACCGTAATTAGACGTGTCGTCTAATCCCATTAGACCAGGTGGTCTAATGGATCCTTCTATTAGAGTTGGTGTCTAATTTCATAAGACTTGTAAGTCTAAGTGAAAAACATCTAATGTCATGCTCAAGCAGTTGCTTGAAGCTAGCATCCTACTACCCATGATCAACTAGTTGTATGCTACTCCTTCTCCACTTTCCAGTGCATATCAGTACGACACCTAGTTGGAACGAATTAATTAATTCCACGTAATCAAATATTCTTCCTACTACTTGTTTCTTACAGGAATATCTTGGAAGAATATTTGGCGCACTACTAGATTGGTACGACCACGATCCTGGTGCTTAGAGTCTGTTGTACTTGTGTACTATAGAGGCGTTCCAATGGAAGTTTGCCACGTGTCATTATAGAAGATTCGACCGTTAGTATCTGCTCTCTATTTAAAGATCTTCAAGGACAATGGAAGAACTACTGGAATCACAGAGAGATATCGATATTTCGATAGTCAGAGAATCATACGCGAACCTACAATCTGATATACAAAAGAGCTTCTTTCTTGCTTTACTGTGTGTTTATCAAGAGAGAGATAAAATCAAAGTATATTCTAGTTGAGTGATATTTTTCAATATATTATAAGTTGAACAGAGTCTGTTCTGTTCAACAGTGAACTAGCCTTGCAACTGTATTTGATTCTAAGAAACGTATAGTGAATCCTTCCGGTGGTTGGAAGAAAGGGTGACGTAGGAGAGTTTTACTCTGAACATTCATAAACAAACTACTGTGTCATTTACATTCTGTCATCTTCTCATTCCTTTGTTATTAGCTTCAAACGTGAGCAAACGTTTTCGCACTTGAATCGTTCAAGAGTTTGCAAGGGTTTGTGTAGAATAGAAAGTGATAAAAATCACTAACATGATTTCTATCAAATTGTTTTTCCGAAGCCGTCATCAATAGTCAGACCCCCGTCTCTATTGATTACGCTGATTCTATCAATTGGTATCAGATCCCTGTTTCTATTCCCAAGCATTAATAACCGGAATCATGTCTATCATCAACAAGATCCCTATTCTGTCGAGAGACAACTACGACTATTGGATGATGAGAATGCAAGCTTACTTGTCTGCTCTTGATTGTGATATGTGGAGCGTCATTACTGATGGTCCCATAAAAATTTCGAAGCCAAGATGCGAGTGGACTACTGAAGATAAGATGACCAACAACCTGGACAATGTGGCCAAAAATATTTTGTATCAATCGATCAACATGAACATATTTTACGAGATCAAGTCATGTTCCTCTACTAAAGAGATATGGGAGAAGCTGACTCAGATCTATGGTCGAAATGTTCAAGCCAAGAAGAATCAGAAGGACCAGAAAGTTTTCATGTGTGTTGAAAACAAATCCAAATGGGCCCACAGCTGATCAGAGGATTCTCCTGTTGAAAAGGATACTGAAAATGTAACATGCTTAATGACAGACGATCAATCCAAGGTAAATGATGTTTCCACACCAGAATTTACCAACGAAGAGTTAACTACTGCACTCAATGAAATGGCCATTGAGTACAAGAAGTGTTAGATAAAATTAGATCGGTTCACATAAACTTAACTTAAATAAGCCTTCCATGCAGGAACAAGAAACCAGACTGGTCAAACAAAAGAACCGGCTAAAGAAAACTAGCCGGTCAAGTCACTAAACCGACCAGGAACACTTGGAACATGACCGCACAAAGAAAGGATCGGCCAAAGCTTAAAACCGGAAACATCAGACAGCCGATCAACCACAAGGCAGAGGAATAACCGGAAGAAGTCCGGTTACACCACTCACACCGGAAGCCATCCGGTTAAGTCGAATGACCGACCAGTACAAGAAGACAATTCGGGTATCTGTTGAGAATGATACCAAAGGAACAGACTAAACACTTCCATATCCATACAAGTCTGAGGAAAGTCTGCAGGCTGCAGAAGACAGTCCTACAGGATCTTTCCACTTCGGGATAAGTCAGAAAGGAGATCTTCCAAGTACAGACAACTGTCTAACAGACAGTGTCCACTTTGAGTAAAAGACAAACTTAGCAGGTTTGTCTTACACACCGGAAGAACAGACCGCCAGGTCTGAAATTGACCGCCAGCTCTGAGGTTGACCATCAGGTCTGAAAAGATGACCGCAGGGTCTGAATAACTGAAACACTGAACCTCTGCACCTCTTCTCAGCCAATCAGATTCAAGGAGATGAAATATGACCGTTGGCATATTTCATCTATAAAAAGGGGCAGTTGAAGAAGAGTAAATGTGGGACAAGAGGGATAACAAGAGATTCTAAGAGCATTTAATTTACAAGTTCCAAGTAGTGTATTCTAGAAAAAGCCTAAGTGCTAAAGTTGAAGTGTGTGTTTTACAATTTCGGTGCAAATTGTAAGAGTGTTATCAAGTAGAAAATAAGTCTTGATCGGATTGTACTTGTATTCCTTAGTGAATATCCTTCTCGCGGTTTCGAGAGGAAGGGGTGACGTAGGAGTTTTATCTCCGAACATCCATAAAATCTGTCTTGTCATTTACTTTCTGCCGGTTCCATTATCTAACCGATCTGTACCGCTCTAACCTACTAAAAGCCGAATCACCAAGTTACCGAAACCGACCCATCATTTTCTGTAACCTTCATCATCCGAAACCGGTTCTGCCTATCATAGAAGTGTGTTGCTTCAACCTGAAACAAACCTCTTCTGTGCTTGAACCTAGTTCAAGGGTTTGTGACAGTTTGTGTAGTATTGAAACCCCGGTATTAATCTCTAATCGGATTAACCACCACCCTTCGAGTAAGAACTGCTAACTGGTCCAACCCCGGTCCTCCAGTGGCTACCTAGATCCTAACAATTGGTATCAGAGCAGTTAGTTTCAATACTCAAGCAAGCATGTTTCAGGATAGGCCTCCAATGCTATAAGGTGATGACTTTGCCAACTGGAAGGCACGCATGCACCTACACCTAATCACTTTGGATGATGAGATGGAGTCCATTCTGGCCGAAGGACCGATAATCATTGATAAGGACAGAAAGGAATGGACAGCTGAAGATAGAAGGAGAAACAACCTGGATAACCATGCTAGAAACCGAATCTCCAACAGTGTGGATAGAAATACGTACTGCAAGATCAGAGACTGCAAAACCGCGAAGGAGACATGGAACACGGTTATTCAAATCTTTGAGGGAAACGAAAGAACAAAGGAAAACAAGATAATGGTGGCTACTCAGAAGTTTGAAAGCATCAAAATGAAACCGGGAGAAACAATGAAAAAGTACAGTGACCGGTTCACTGGTGGGTTAGATGAGCTAGCAACTCTTGGCAAGAGGTATGACAACAAAGAGGTCATCATGAAAGCTTTGAGATCTCTTCCAAGTGTATGGGACATAAAGACAATGGTAATGAGGGAATCAAAAAGCCTACGTAAGATGAAACTACACGATGTATTCGAAGACCTTAAGGCATATGAGTTTGAAATAAGGTCTAGAACTAAAGAAGAAGTCTCGGCCTCAACATCAACCAGAGCACTAATCACCTCTACAGAACCGGCTGCACCCGCACCGGCACCTGCACCTGTACCTACACCGATCAGAACCGCCGAACAGTTCACCGAGGATGCCATGGCTATGCTTGCACAGAAGTTTGGAAGGTTCATGAAAAGGAGCCAACCAACAAACTACAACTATGGTGATAAATCCAATGTAAGGTGTTATAACTGTAACTGTTTGGGACATTTTAAGTGGGAATGCAGGAAACCAAGGAGGGATGACCGGAAACCGGATTACCAAAATAACCGAAACAATTATCAACAAACCGATGAAGGAAGTGAGGTACCGAAAGCACTGATAGTCGATGATGGAGGAAGCTTATGGGCTCACAGTGACAGTGATGATGAACTCACATGTCTCATGGCAAATGAGGAACAGGTACTTGACTCTCCCTGTGAAGAATTTACTAAAGATGAGTTATATAATGCATTGAATGACATGGTAGAAGAGTATAAGAACCTACTAGCCATGCTACCTAAGCACCTCAACATTAGAACCGATCCTATAATACCCATTCCGAAAGAACCAGAAGTACCCATCATAACCGAATCGGAGATCATAGAACCAGATGAAACCCCTAGCATAGAAACCGAGTTAGAAACCGAACCACCACTTAGTACCGAACAGTCTAGTGAACTGGCTAGAGAACTAACCGAAGAAGAAAATGCCCGACTCCAATATAAGATGGCTGCATATAAGAGATCCAGTGATATAGTAAAGAAAATGTGTAGTCATTACAGACATCCCCGTTGCAAGTTTGGCCTAGGATACACAGAGGATAGCTCCAAAGACCAAAAACCCGTAGAGAAAGTAAGGCTTACAAGAAGTAACCTGCCTCTTATAAGATTCCTTAAAAGCTCTTGGACCGCCGAAGAAGAGTTGACCGCATACTATAGGGAAGAAAAGCTAAAATACGACTATGTTGGTCCAACCGACTCTGAGAAATGGCTTGACCCTGTGAAAAGAAAAGCCGAAATTCTCAAATATATGAAAGCCAATCCTGAACCGCATAGGTCAAACCAAAGATCACCACCATTTAAGACCTTTGTAGGAAATCCGAGATACACAAGACCGAGTGCCAAAAGGACGGTTAAAACCTTAGCAAAGAAGGTCGTCCGGTTTGTCAAGGTTTGGATACCCAAGGGACTAATCGCATGTGGACCCAAGTAAATGTGGGTACCAAATAGTTGTAAATATGTATATTTTTCAGGATCTAAAGAAACGGCTAAGAAATTCTGAATGGTACTTGGATAGTGGCTGCTCCAGGCATATGACCGGAAACAACAACCTGCTAACCGACATCAGAATAGAAACCGGTGCTCTAATCACCGTCGGTGACAATTCAAAAGGTAGAACTGTGGGCAAGGGTAAGATTGTCCATGGTAATCTAACTATTGATAACGTACTTCTGGTTGAAAACCTACGTTTTAACTTGCTAAGCATAAGTCAAATGTGTGATGCTGGATACACGGTAGAATTTCTTAAACATGCATGCTTAGTTAAGAACTCTCAAGGTATTATACTACTAACCGGAAATAGGTTAGGTAACATTTACAAGGTAGACTGGAAAAATAAGGTAGAATACCCTATATGCATGATAGCTAAGACTGATCAAACCTGGTTGTGGCATAAGAGACTAAACCATCTGAACATGAAAACCTTAAACTACATTCGCGGTAAAAAGCTAGTTGAAGGTATTCCTGACATATTATTTAACCAGGATAAAGTTTGCTCAGCATGTCAAATGGATAAACAAACTAGGTCAACCTTTAAGAGTAAAGGAAATATCCAATCTAGCCGATGTTTAGATCTCCTTCACATGGACTTATTCGGACCGATTCAGGTCGTTGGCCTAGGAGGTAGGCTTTACACCATGGTAGTTATTGATGATTATTCTAGATTTACATGGGTAATATTCTTACCATCTAAACGTGAAACCGCATTAAACTTGATTACATTACTTAAACGTTTGCAAAATGAAAAAAATCAACTCGCATTAATAGCATTAGAAGTGATAGAGGTACCGAATTTACCAATAGTACCTTGACCGCATATCTTGATGAATCCGGTATTAGACACGAGTTGTCTAGTGCTAGGACTCCTCAACAAAATGGCCTGGCCGAGAGAAGAAACCGGACTCTCAAGGAAGCCGCACGGTCCATGATAGCCGAACTTCAAAAGGAACACTAAACATCCTCCTGAGTAAATCATAGGTGATCCTTCAGAACCTGTTCGAACTAGAGGTCAACTAATGGAGGAATACCTTAATTCCGCCTTTATATCCCAGATTGAGCCGAAAAGAATAGATGAAGCATTGTCAGATCCGGATTGGATCTCGGGAATGCAAGAAGAGCTAAACCAGTTCGAGAGTAGTAAAGTCTGGTACCTAGTCCCTAGACCAAAAGATCAACCGGTCATAGGAACAAGATGAGTATTTAGAAATAAACTCAATGAGGACAGTTTGGTCACGAGGAACAAAGCCAGATTAGTGGCACAAGGTTACAAACAGGAAGAAGGCATTGATTTTGAAGTATCATTTGCCCCTGTAGCCAGGATTGAAGCCATTAGGATTTTTCTAGCCTTTGCCGCTTTCAAAAACTTTAAGGTTTTTCAAATGGATGTCAAAAGTGTATTTTTGAATGGTGAACTACGAGAGGAGGTGTATGTTTAACAACCACCCGGTTTCAAAAGTGCTGAATTTCCAAACCATGTATACCGGATAAATAAAGCTTTATACGGTCTAAAGCAAGCACCTAGAGTCTGGTATGATACACTAACCGCATTTTTGCTACAACATGACTTCACCATCGGTTCGGTGGATAAAACGTTGTTTAAATTTGAAAAGAAGGAACATATCCTACTTGTTCAAATCTATGTAGATGATATCATTTTTGGATCAACCGATCCTAAGCTATGTGATAAATTTTCAAAAATGATGACTAACAAGTTTGAAATGAGTATGATGGGAGAATTAAGTTTCTTCCTAGGTCTTCAGGTTAAGCAACTCAAAGAAGGAACGTTCATAAGCCAACCTAAGTACACCAAGGAGCTTCTAAAGAAGTTTGGAATGGACACATGCTCCTCAGCGGCTACTCCAATGAGCTCATCGATTAAATTGGACAAGGATGATGAGGGCCAATCGGTAGACCAAATCGCTTACCGGGGCATCATTGGTTCCCTCCTATACCTGACAGCGAGTAGACCGGACATTCTTTTTGCAGTCGGTGTGTGTGGGAGATTCCAGGCAAATCCTAAACAATCCCACTACACAACAGCAAAGAGAATATTGAAGTACCTAAAAGGGACACCTGATGTCGGCCTATGGTATTCAAAGGACTCGTCCTTTAATCTAACGAGTTATTCAGATGCAGACTATGCAGGTTGTATGATTGACAGAAAAAGCACTAGCGGAACATGTCAGTTCCTAGGTGACCGACTTGTGTCATGGCATAGCAAGAAACAGACATCGATGGCCACTTCCACTTTAGAAGCTGAATACCTGGCGGCAGGAAGTTGTTGTTCACAACTCCTTTGGATACAACAACAGCTGAAGGACTTCGGTGTCACAACCGAAGAGTCCCCGATCTTCTATGACAACACGAGTGCCATAGCAATCACTTACAATCCGGTTCTCCACTCCAGGACCAAGCATATTGACATACGGCACCACTTCATCCGGGAACATGTCACGCTGAAGCATATCCGGCTGGAATATGTACCAACTAATCAACAAGTAGCCGATATCTTCACGAAGCCTCTACATGAAGCTAAGTTCTCTCAATTCAGACTTACTCTCGGTTTAACCGATATTAGTCAAATCCTTCCTAAGGATGCTTAAAGGGAAACCGGTTCGGACAGATAAAACAGGTAGTTCCTCCTAACCTGTTGGACTTCGAATTTTTTTGGTACCTATGGAAGAACCGCCCAGTTTATCAGATAGAGTAAACCGACCGGCTACTTGGTGCATGCACTAAATAACCGCATCGGGATGAACAACTGATAACTGACCGGTTTGGAAGCAGGTTATCCTAGATTATTTGAATTTCAAACAGAAGTGGAATAATTATCAGTGTTTAAAGATATCTGTTCTGAAACATTGCCCTTTCAAAGTAAATTGGTCGTACCTAAAAAGACGTGAAGATCTGATGATATCTTTCACAGTCCAGGTCTATGACCAACACCCTATACTGCAAACATACCTATTTCATGCAATACTTCTTATCCTACAGTTAATAGATATCATCTCATGTAATACCTGGACAATAGGATACTCCCCAAACTAGTATTTAAGTGAAAAAAACATTCACCAAAACAATCACAAGACAAAAGATCATCCTCTCACTAAGGCAAAAATATCTCAGTTCTCCAACATCCTTCAGGTTGATTTTCAATCCTGTTCAAGCACAGAGCACTATGAGGTGTATAAGATGATCAAATCCCTGGAAGATACCGGTCTTCGGTACTTCCTGGACGACAAGCACACCATATATCCTGAATCAATACTAGAATTTTTCTATCACGCCAGGGTATTCAGGGGGACCCCCCACTTTGAAACTCACATCCAATCTAAGGTGGGAGGCATCATCTTTGATTTCACTGAGAAAGACTTTGCGCGGTGCTTTAGCCTGCCAAAGCAAGGGTTGACAGATCTCGATGTTCCGGCCAACATAAAGGCCGAGATCTCCCTCACTCTTGCACGGTCTGACGAACCGGTTGAGGATCACGGTACTAAATCACACTTGGGAGCTGAATATCAGCTCCTCTATGATGTGATCGGTAGGAGCATCTTCGAAAGAGATGTCACTAACACCTACTGTACGACGACCTTCAATATGATGGCGGCAATCATCACCGGTACACCGGTGAACTGGTCCAGAGTCCTGTTTGACGTCCTGATTTGGATGGTTGGCATCCGATCAGTCGGCCTAGTTCCTCAACTAAGCTGCCTCCTTGTGGAGCTTGGTGTTCCGACCTGTCCCGGTGAAGGTCTGAACCAAGCCCAAGTGCTGACCAAAGAGATAACCGACTCCTTCTATGAGCGGTTTGAGAGGGCTTGGAGGAGGAGGAACCGCCGCAACAACCCTACCGGTGTCGTCAACTCACACTGAGTCACTCCTTCCTACACCCGGTCATTTTGCTTCACGTACTGGGTGTATCTTCACTCAATCTACCTATGATCGCTTCGGTTTTATCAATGTTCTCTTCGGTTTTATTTACGTTCTCTTCGGATCTATCCATGTTTCTTTCGGTCTCTTTTGACTACTTTCCATCATGTTAGTGCATTAATGAAAAAGGAATCTTTATTTAATGAGGTAACTCCCAACTAACACAAGTAATCAATATCGAACTAAATTGGTTACTTCTCAACTAACACCTACCTCGAGCTCCGCAATCAGCCTATTCCCAATGCACCTTGGAAACATAAAGATTCTCTTCTCAAATGGGACAAAACTGTTATTCAATGTAAACATTTTCCCTCCAAAACCGGTTCTATATAAAGGGAGCTTTCCTAATGAAATCAACACACCTCGAATCCTAAACTCCCTCTCTCTCTACTATCAAAGTTTAGAAACATGCCGAGCAGAACCCTAGGAAGCTTTTTGAGCGTCAATTTCGATTCATGTATGGAAGAATGGGACGGAAATCATGCAAAGAAAATCATGTTTGAATCCCTTATTGATACCGGCCTTCGAACCTTCTTCGAAGAATCCGGTCCCATACTGATTGAGGATGTCAAGGCATTCTTCAGAAGCGCCTGCATCAGGGGTAATTACATTGTCTCTACGGTAAGAGACCACACCTTCTGGCTTGATGAAGCCGAATTTGCCTCCCTTCTCAATCTGCCCACAGAAGGGTTTTCTGACTTTCCAACTCTGGAGGGAAGTACGGCATTTTATCACGCACTACTCCTTTCTGGAACCATTGATCCAGTAGAAAATTATGGGCTGAAATCCCGCCTCGGTCGTCACGCTCAACTCCTTCTTGAGATTGTGACTCGGTCTGTTCTCTGTCATTCTCCAAATCAGTGGTACTCAAAGAACACCTACAATATGATGACCCATATCTACAGCAACACGGCCATCAACTGGTCATCGGTCCTTTTTAAAAATCTGAAGAACATGGTGCTGACCAAGAAAGGTCTCGGTTATGCACCTCACATCAGTAAGCTGATTCTTAAATACCGGCCAGAATTTGGACCGGGCACACCGGCCTCCTCCTCAAACATTCTTGACAAGGATGCGGTGGAAGAAAAGATCTCCAAAATGGTTTTTACATAAGTTGTATTTTTCCATCTTATGTATGTTTGTTTTCACACCGATCTATCTTTCACTTTCTTTTCTGCAATGTTTCTTGAATGCAATTTCATTTCAAGTCTAAATGACCGGGTCATCTAAATACTTTGAATATCTATCTAAGTAACCGGTTAACATTGTCAAAATAACCGCGCTCCTATCCGGTCTCAAAAGAGAACCGCTTAAACTCAAAAGATTGCAGAATTCTACATATTCAAATTAAATTTCGATAACTCTCCGGTTAAATTAAGAAGACCGCAACACCAATCGGTTTCCAAAAGAGATTGCGTCATCCAAGATGAAAGAAGAAATTTTGGAGGGAAATCTCCCGCCCAAATCTCCCGCCCTAGTTTACCGCCCACAGTTTGGCGCCTCTTCGTTTACCTCCCATGGTTTCCCGCCCACGGTTTGCCGCCCTTTCGGCTTGGAGGGAAATCTCCCGCC